>NW_027507685.1:94192039-94792039 GCF_037356315.1 Lithobates pipiens | reverse complement strand
CACTTCCCATCCGGCCAATGTACATATACGGCCAGGTGGGAGCTCTCTACTTCTGGAACGTCCTTCAGAAGGAGGGGGATCGCGATCCCGATGTGCTCGTGTCACCCGGACACGGCGCATCTTGGATCGGCAGGAGGGCTCTGTGATTGGCCCTCCTGATCACATGACGACTGTGTCCAATCACGGCCGTCATGTGATGTAAACAAACAGCCGGTTGCTAGGCAATCGGCTCTCCTCTCCTCACACGGAAGTCGTCGCTGAGGAGAGGAGAGCAGATCGCTGCAGCCGGCTGGTGATCAGTGAGTATGAGCTGTTTTTACAGCTTTTTACTAACTGATCACCAGTCTAGTGTAAACCTACAGTGTAAACACACATGTCACCACAATACACATGTCCCCAAATAATAAAAAGACATGTCCCCAAATAAAAAAACACATGTCCCCCCACATATGTCCCACTAAAATCACATGTTCCAATGATTATCTGCACACATATGTACGTGATCACCTGCACACATATGTACATGATCATTTGCGTACATATGTCCATGATCACACAAACCAATTATTATACACTTAACGGAATTTTTTTTACCAAAAACATTAGCAGAATACATTTTGCCTTAAATTTATGTCAAAATTTGATTTTATTGGATTTCTTTTAAAATAGAAAAAAGAAAATATTGTTTTTTTTCCCAAATTTCTGCTTTTTTTGCGCTTATATTGCAAAAAATAAAAAACGGAGTCGTGAATAAATACCACGAAAATAAAGCTCTATTTGTGCGAACAAAATGATAAAAATTTCATTTGGGTACAGTGTAGCATGACCGCGCAATTGTCATTGAAAGTGCGAGAGCGATGAAAGCTGAAAATTGGGCTGGGAAGGAAGGGGGTGAAAGTGCCCTGTATTGTAGTGGTTAAAGACAGCTAAAAATATTCTGGTGTCATGTTGCTGGCTTTGCCAAGTGGTGCTGAACCTTGAACTCTGTAGGCACCATCAAATAGGTTCATCAGCCACAGCTCACAGAACCCCTAGCAATCTCTGGAGGAACCCTGGTTGAGAATGGCTGGATTAGTGGTTTACACAAGATAGATAACATTGTTTTAATCGGGACAATAACATTGTTTTATCAAGAGAGACCATGGGAACTTATTATACAACCTTGAGAAAAGAAGGGGGAGCAGGGGGAGAAGGGGGAGCATAAGTGAAATAAAGTTAAATTCGTAATATGTAGTAGGGTTTTTTTTTTTTATTGATCCTTTAGGTTTATGCAAGGTAGGCTCTCATTTATAGCACAGTAAATATGGAGTGTTTTGCTACAAGCACTGCAGACTATGTAAAGTGAATACCATATGCAGGTTTAAACTTTAGTTGACCATGCTCCTTAAGGCATGACCAATATTAGGACACAACTTGGTCATGCCCATTTTCACCATGGCATGCATTTATGTCAGAAACATCTTAAAAAGCAACAAGAAAAGACATATCGGATAGAATCAATCGACAAGCAGTGCTGCATACATTATTCCATCAAATTTTACATACAGTATTTAGAATAATACAGAAATGCAAACCTACTGGAAGTCACTTCCGTGGACCTCGTAGGAAGTCCTTTGAGGAACAGACTACAGTACATGTAGAATGTGAAGGGTGTTTATTCCTGCTTGCTTTGTCTACCAGGGGTCTCCAAACTTTCCAGAAGGCCAATTTACTGGGGGGCTTCAGACTTTTGGGGGACCAGACTTTGGCCAGTGGGAGTAGAAAATTCCCCAGTCTCAGTGAAAGTAAACAGTTCCCCATCATTGGTTTTAGTTGAAGTAATAGTGCCCCATTGTTGTCATCAGTGAAAAAAAGTGCCCCACTGTTAGTATCACTGGGAATATTAGGACCCTCCCTATCAGTGAGGAATAGCATCTCATCTTTGGCATCTATTGGAGGAATAGTGCCCCACCTGGTGTCAGTGGAAGGAATGGTACCCCATCATTGGTGTCAGTGGGAGCAATGGTGTCCCCTCCTGGATGTCAGTTGTGGATGAAATAATGCCCTAGGGGCAAGTAAAGGGCCACATCTGGCCCTTGTGCCACAGTTTGGAGACCACTGGTCCATATGGTTGCAATTTGTAATACACAAATGGCACACAGAAGGTCAATACTATTGGTTACCCTTCCAGGATAGACGCCTTCTGGAACTGGCAAGAAGTCCAAAAACCATTGGATAATCTGGAAGATCGAAGAAAAGAAAAAAGGTGGGGGTTAATGTGACGGAAGGGAACAGTTTAAGAGAGAAAGGGTGTAAAAAAAAAAAAAGACAGAAAACTACGGTTACTCCCCATGGATACGTCCCAGTGCAGGTGCATTTCCTTTCGGTCCCATGGTGTCCCTAATTTTTAACTTACAAAGTTGGGAGGTATGAGTACTTTACCTCACAAATGGGTACACATTCTGACAGACATCCTCCAGAACCTTATGGAAAGCCTTTCCAGAGGAGTCGAGGATGTTACAGTGGCAAAGGGAGGTCAACACCATATCAATGGCCATGGTTTTGGAATGGTATGTCCCAACAAACTCAACAAGCTCGTAGAGTTGAGATAGTCAGGTTCCCATACAGTCTACCTAGCCATTTTAGCAGACCAGATAATGAAACAAGGCCAGGAACAGATCATGGAGCAGGATCAGTAACATTTACTTGTGGCTTCCAGGCATTAATTCAACCTTGCTGCTTCAACCTTGCCAAATTTGGAACCCAGGAAGAGAAGAGAGAGTGCAGAGAATTGGAGGCAGACAGCTGGTATGGAATGATAGCCCCAAGAGGCATGGAGAAACCTGGAGGGGAGAGCACAAAGGACAAATAGTTTACATACAAAATGACCTAACAAAATATTACACATATGTTGAATGCCAATTTGGAAGATATCCATACCTAGGCTGGGTTCTACCTACAGCCGGTGTGAGTACTCAGGTGTGCAGCTGTTGGGAGCTGTCTCCAAACTGGGAGATATAATTAAGCCAGAGGATAGGCCAGGGCTCCCAGTTTGGAGACAACTTCCAATTCAGAGACAGAAGGTCTCACACAGGGGTCAAAGGTGCCCCAGCCAGGAGTCAAGACACAGGAGGGCTCATTCCAGAAGTCAGGTATTATTGGGGTGTCAGAAGAACCCCTATCCAGAGGCTAGGAGTAGGCCATGCAGCAGGGCGCTACAGCCAAAGGGTAAAGGGGAAGTTCTGCTTGTTTGCATCCTCACCCCCCTTCCGCTGCCACAATTGGCACTTTTTTTGGAGGGGGGGGAGTGGGTAACCTGGTTTTGACAGGTACCGGCTCCAGCTTTCAGTCAGAAGCGCCAAGGTGATCTGAACCAGATGGTCCCCCCCACAGCCTTCTGGGACACAGCACAGGTCCCAGAAGACTCTTTCCATTCATAAAGTGTGGCGCAGTTCGTGTATGGACAGTAAGAAACTGGCTGTGAAGCTGCAAGGCTTCACTGCCGGATTCCCTTACTTAACAGGCCAGCACCTGCACCCAAATCAGTTCAGGTGAGGACATTGCTGGATCCCTGGACAGGTAAGTGCTCTCTATACTAAAAGTCAGCAGCTACAGTATTTGTAGCTCCTGATGAGCCGAACACCCCCTGGTTCGGTTCGCACCAAAACTTTCGAACGGACCCCAAATTCATACGAACGTTAGAACCCCATTGAAGTCTATGGGACTCGAACGTTCGAAATTAAAAGTGCCACGACACTGCAACCTCTCCCATTTACTCTAGTTTTAGTGAAGGAATTAGCCCTGCTGCAAAGCATTGCATCAAAAATTGTAATTAAATGCCCCTGTTAAACAGGGGCTGAAAAATTGGGCCTTAGGCACTGGTGCTGGTGCCACGACACTGCAACCTCTCCCATATACTCTAGTTTTAGTGCAGGAATTAGCCCTGCTGCAAAGCATTGCATCAAAAATTGTAATTAAATGCCCCTGTTAAACAGGGGCTGAAAAATTGGGCCTTAGGCACTGGTGCTGGTGCCACGACACTGCAACCTCTCCCATATACTCTAGTTTTAGTGCAGGAATTAGCCCTACTGCAAAGCATTGCATCAAAAATTGTAATTAAACGGCCCTGTTAAACAGGGGCAGAAAAATTGGGCCTTAGGCACTGGTGCTGGTGCCACGACACTGCAACCTCTCCTATATACTCTAGTTGTAGTGCAGGAATTAGCCCTGCTGCAAAGCATTGCATCAAACATTGTAATTAAACGCCCCTGTTAAACAGGGGCAGAAAAATTGGGCCTTAGGCACTGGTGCTGGTGCCACAACACTGCAACCTCTCCCATATACTCTAGTTTTAGTGCAGAAATTAGCCCTGCGGCAAAGCATTGCATCAAAAATTGTAATTAAATGCCCCTGTAAAACAGGGGCTGAAAAATTGGGCCTTAGGCACTGGTGCTGGTGCCACGACACTGCAACCTCTCCCATATACTCTAGTTTTAGTGCAGGAATTAGCCCTGCTGCAAAGCATTGCATCAAAAATTGTAATTAAACGCCCCTGTTAAACAGGGGCAGAAAAATTGGGCTGATGGCGTCACCCAGAACCAAAAATGTTATTCCAACATATCAGCGGAGGAGGAAGAGGATAGACAATCAACATAACAGGACAGTCACTCAGCATCAGCATAGGCAGTCTTGAAGGGATGTGATATTTAAAAAAAAATTATTCAGTTACATCAGCTTCAGGTGCTTGGTAGCTGTGGGTGATCCAAGACTGATTCATCTTGATGAAGGTCAGTCGATCAACTGATTCGGTGGACAGGCACACCCTGTGATTGGTAACAAAGCCACCAGCAGCACTGAAAAAACGCTGGATGCAGGACAGGCCAGTAGCTCAATTGCATACTGTGCAAGCTCTGGCCAGTGATCCATCCTCAAGACCCAGTAAGCCAGAGAATTTTCGGTGGGAAAGGTGTCCAAGTCTGACCTTGCCCCTAGGTATTCCTGCACCATGTAAATCAGACGCTGGCGATGGTTGCGGGAACCGATCATACCTTGGGGCTGCGGACTAAAAAATTGTCTGAAAGCATCGGTCAGACGGCCACCTTCTCCACCGCTCCTTCTGACCGATGCCTTAGCAAAATGTTGTCCAGGACCAGGAGTTTGTAACCTCCTCTCTGGGAACGCATTGCACAGACCTTTCTGCAAGGCCTCCCGGAGATGTCTCATCCTCTGCTCTCTCTGCGACGGCAAGATAAGGTCGGCAACCTTACCCTTGTACCATGGATCAAGGAGAGTGGCCAGCCAGTAATCGTACCTCTCCTTGATCCGAAGAATACGAGGATCCTTCCGCAGGCTTTGCAGGATCAGGGAGGTCATGCAGCGTAGGTTAGCTGAGGCATTCAGTCCGGAGTCCTCTGGGTCACTAAGGACAACATGATCCGCAACTACCTCCTCCCAGCCACGTACAAGTCCACGGGTTTCTTGGGACTGTAAATCATCCCTACAAGACTGCTGCTGCTGCTGATACTGAGTGCCAGCCTCCACCTCCATGCTGACACAATCATCCTCCTCCTCCTCATCCTCTTCCTGTGTGATGGGTGGCACAGCAGGAACACTGTCTGGATAAAGGGGGCCTTGAGAGGCAAGGAAGTCCTCCTCTTCCTGCCTCTGTTCTGCCTCAAGTGCCCTGTCCATTATTCCACGCAGCGTATGCTCCAAGAGGTGGACAAGAGGTACAGTGTCACTGATGCATGCACTGTCACTGCTCACCATCCTTGTGGCCTCCTCAAACGGTGACAGGACAGTGCATGCATCCCTGATCATGCCCCACTGGCGTGGTGAGAAAAAACCGAGCTCCCCTGACCCTGTCCTGGTGCCATAGTCGCACAGGTACTCATTGATGGCCCTCTGCTGCATGTGCAGCCGCTGCAGCATGGCCAACGTTGAGTTCCACCTGGTGGGCATGTCACATATAAGGCGGTTCTTGGGCAGGTTCAACTCCTTTTGGAGCTCAGCCAGCCGAGCACAGGCATTAAATGATCGGCAGAAATGCACACAGACTTTCCTGGCCTGCTTCAGGACATCCTGTAAGCCCGGGTACCTGCCCAAGAACCGCTGCACCACCAGGTTAAGGACGTGAGCTACACAGGGCACATGGGTCAGTTGTCCCTGTCGGAGGGCGGAGAGGAGGTTGGTGCCATTGTCGCAAACCACCATTCCTGGCTTAAGCTGGCGTGGCGTCAACCACCTCTCGGCCTGCCCTTGCAGAGCTGACAAAACATCCGCCTCAGTGTGGCTCCTGTCCCCCAAACAAACCAGCGCAAGCACGGCATGGCATTGTTTTGCCTGCGTACTTGCGTAGCCCCTGGAACGCCTACGGAGAACCGCTAGTTCTGAGGACAGAGCACTGGAAGAGGCCATGGAGGAAGAAGAAGAGGAGGGGGTGGAGGAGAGAGGTGTGTCACAACCAATAGTAGCATTTTGGAGGCGTGATGGCAGAACAACCTCCAACACTACTGCACCTTGTCCTGCATCCTTCCCAGCTGCCAGAAGAGTGACCCAATGGGCCGTGAAAGACAGGTAACGTCCCTGTCCATGCCTGCTGGACCATGAGTCAGCGGTAATATGCACCTTACCGCTGACCGCCCTGTCCAGCGAGGCAAGGACATTGCCTTCCACATGCCGGTAGAGAGCCGGAATCGCCTGTCGTGAGAAAAAGTGGCGTTTGGGGACCTGCCACTGAGGAACCGCACATTGTACAAACTCACGGAAGGGGGCTGAGTCTACCAACTGAAAAGGCAGCAGTTGAAGTGCTAGCAATTTAGTCAAGCTAGCATTCAACCGCTGGGCATGTGGATGGCTGGGAGTGAACTTCTTTTGCCGGTCCAGCAGCTGGGGCAGGGACATTTGCCTGCTATAATCGGATGTGGGTGTACTGCTAGCAGAGTGCCCGGAAGCACTTGGTTGTGACACACCTAATTCTACACCTTCATTCCTCTCAGAGCAGGTTTCAGAGAGGACTGAAGGTCTAGTGGGGTTGGAGATCCCAGCTGATGAGGAGCAAGGAGAGGTCCGCTTTGTTCTTTGGTGTGGGTCTTTGAGGTTCGCTTAACATCGAGCTGCATGGCAGGTCAACATATGTCTGGTCAAGCATGTGGTGCCCAAGCGGCTGATGTTTTGGCCTTGTGTTAGAAGTTTTTGAGTTGATTAATATTTTAAGTGATAAGGGTTTCTGAAAATATATGTAAGTTATATGTTCGGTGGTGAGTGATGTTTTCTGAAGGTCACACAACAGCAGATCGAATAGGAAGGAGTGGTTTTGCTGAGTAGGTATTTCTATTTTTGAGTTAGTCAGGACAATGGGTGGAGTTATGCTACTTATCTATAGACTGAACCATATTGGGTATATATGCAAATGTGGGAGTTATTAGGATATGCTGACATAACATCATGAAAAGTATAAGAAGGGTGTAAGATTATGAGAGAAGGAGGAAGATCGGTGGGAAGAGAAGGACGCTACACATTGGAGAAATGTAACACCAGAAGTACCACCTTAGGCCGCGTACACACGGGCGGACTGTTTGCCCAACTTAGTCCGCTGAACAGTGTTTCAGCGGACAATCCGCTCGTGTGTGGGCTTCAGCGGACTGTTTCAGCGGACAGTCTAACGAACAAAGTCTTACGGAATTTCCGTAAGACAGTCCGTCCAAACTTGGTTTCAGCGGACAGTCCGCTCGTGTGTAGGCTAGTTCGACAGACTAAGTTTGGCGCATGCTCAGAAAGGATTTACACGGCGAAGCTTGCATTGCAGTGTATTGGACGTCGAATTTCTCGTCCCGTCGTACGTGCCGTTCACGTCATCGCGCACGCTTTCAGCGGACTGTCTGCTCATCGTGTGTGGTCAAGTCCGTTCATGCAAATTTTGAACGGACTGTTTGTCGGATTGTTTGACGAACTTAGTTGGGCGAACAGTCCGCCCGTGTGTACGCGGCCTTAGAAGCCATCACCATGCCATATGTTACCAGATGTCAATCTTGTCTTTGCATATCTTTCTGAACAATAAACCAACTATTGGACGAACGAAGGATTCTTCAATTTCTATTCCTGAAAGTATGTTCGAAATGCCTTGGAGGAAGACATACATATCTCCACTACACACCCTTTAGGAGAAAGGATACTGATTCACATATTACACAAAGACTTTGCTATTCATTAAGAAACGCCCCTGTGAGTATGTAGAGTTTCCACTACATTTAAGTTTTTACTTCTCTACATTATTTCTACACCATGCGAGATACGCTTGAGACATATGTTGCAAATAGCAGTGGTGTGATCTGATGCACTCGTCTCAAAAAAGGCCCACACCAAAGAACTTTTAGAATAACGCGCAGAGGCAGCGCCCTGCACAGACGGAGCTCTGTGGTGTGATTCAGTCTGTGTGCTGCCCCTAAGCTGGCCCCCGGAGGGCATACTGCCTCATTGGACATGTGCCTCCTCCTCTCTCCTACCAGGCACCCACGTGGAGTCAGTGCCCTCATCATCCCCTCCCTCTTCATCGCTGGAGCAAACCTGGCAGTATGCTGCAGCTTGTGGAACATGACTGCCAGATTGCTGTCCTTCTTGCGCATCCCCTCTCTCTGCATTCACTCTACTGCCTTCCTCTAGCTGAGTATCATCATCAGAGCCTACAAAACACTTGGCATCCTCCTGGAGCATGTACCCAACACTGTGCTCAAAGAGTTCAGGAGACTCCTCAGGAGGACGTGGTGGGTCTAGGGAAGGAGTCACTGATGATGACATTGAGAGGAGGGAAGATAATGCGTTGGCAGTTGCTTTGCTAGTACCCTGAGCCTGGGTGAGAGATGATGAGGAGGATGAAGAGGGCTTGGTCATCCACTCTACCAAGTCGTTGGCATGTTGCGGCTCAACATGTCCAGCTGCCGAAAAGAAGGACAAGCGTGTCCCATCGCAACGTGCTGATGATGACGATGCACCGCGTCCACGACCAGCACTGTTGTCTCTAGACACAGAGCCTGCTTGCCCTCTTTTATCGGCTCGCACCTGTCTGCCTCTCCTTGCTGGCCTTCCAGACATGGTAATGGCCTGAAGGGAGTTGGGAAAACCAGCAATTGGGTAGTGTATATTGTGCTGGAGGCACACACAACTTCCACTAACTCCTGCAGATGGCAGATGGCTCAAATAGAGAAGAGCTATGTAGGTGGATATAGCGGTGTATACTGGGTTCAGAGCACGCAGACAGCACGTACAATCTCCTAACACTGACTGAAAGCTCTATTTAAAACGAGCAAGATAGTTAGCTATATAGGTGGATATAGCGGTGTATACTGGGTTCAGAGCACGCAGACAGGACGCACAATCTCCTAACACTGACTGAAAGCTCTATTTAAAACCAGCAAGATAGTTAGCTATATAGGTGGATATAGCGGTGTATACTGGGTTCAGAGCACGCAGACAGCACACACAATCTCCTAACACTGACTGCAAGCTCTATTTAAAACGAGCAAGATAGTTAGCTATATAGGTGGATATAGCGGTGTATACTGGATTCAGAGAACGCAGACAGCACGCACAATCTCCTAACACTGACTGCAAGCTCTATTTAAAACGAGCAAGATAGTTAGCTATATAGGTGGATATAGCGGTGTATACTGCGTTCAGAGCACGCAGACAGCACTCACAATCTCCTAACACTGACTGAAAGCTCTATTTAAAACGAGCAAGATAGTTAGCTATATAGGTGGATATAGCGGTGTATACTGGGTTCAGAGCACGCAGACAGCACGCACAATCTCCTAACACTGACTGAAAGCTCTATTTAAAACGAGCAAGATAGTTAGCTATATAGGTGGATATAGTGGTGTATACTGGGTTCAGAGCACGCAGACAGCACGCACAATCTCCTAACACTGACTGAAAGCTCTATTTAAAACGAGCAAGATAGTTAGCTATATAGGTGGATATAGCGGTGTATACTGGGTTCAGAGCACACAGACAGCACGCACAATCTCCTAACACTGACTGAAAGCTCTATTTAAAACGAGCAAGATAGTTAGCTATATAGGTGGATATAGCAGTGTATACTGCGTTCAGAGCACGCAGACAGCACGCACAATCTCCTAACACTGACTGAAAGCTCTATTTAAAACGAGCAAGATAGTTAGTTATATAGGTGGATATTTTTTTATTAATAGAACTTCTTCCAAATATACAAAGACTTTCTTAGAAATGATACCATAGCAACATACATATGGTGAGAGAAAATAACATATAAAACAACCGTATGTCTCCTCAACCCTCCAGCAGTCTCCGCAGCGACTAGCCGCACTACCGCATGATCATCGGGTTTCTTTATGGTACAACTTATCCACTAAACTTTAGTTTTAAAATATACAACTCATCCATCTAATCACACTACACACAAGATACAGACGGGAATGTAAAGAGTGAAGCATGCCCGTACCTGTTTGTCAAAAAAAAAGAGAAACTCAAAAAAAAACTACGGGGAGGGGTGAAAGGATAGAAAGACACCACCACCGAAAGAGAAAGGACCGTGGGAGTCATTAAGGAGGCCGGAAGAAAAAACCCCTCCACAACCTGGCACTCCTTTCTTCCCCAATCCTCTCTCTTTCCAGACACCTTACCTTCTCCACTTCCCGAAAAATATCTCCCACCACCTCATGCACGGACAGGACTTTGCCCCTAGTGGACACTAAACACCTTGCATGCCAGGTGAAGTAAAGACAAACTGTACTAACTAGATAAAGTGATGATAACTCAAAGCCCCTTCGCACCCTGAAGTTACCATATACTCGCTCAGAAGCCGACAGGGCCTGGAGGCGGGGATAGCCGACGGCCACCCCAACCACCGCCAGAACCTCCACGTTAAAGGGACATTCGACCAAAAAGTGGTCCATGGTCTCTAATGTCCCTCCACACTCTGGACGGGGACACCCTCTGTCCCCTAAGCTCCGATATTTCAAGTTGGATCGTACGTAGAGGCGTCCATGGAACGCTCTCCACACAAGATCCCAGAACTTGAGAGGAATTCTCACGGAATTCAGAAGAGCTAGTCCCTCCGTGAGAACCCTGTCTTGGCAATCCCTTAAGGCCAGTGGTCTCAAAAAGTCAGAGGACATGACCCTAATGTACAGCTCACGCCGACCCATAGAGCCCACCTCTAGAGCAGTTATCCTCCACTTCCTTAGTACCTTCAGAGCAGTCGGGACATAGGACGGGAGGTACCCATGGGATCTACGAAGATCACCAGGGTGACCCCCTCCCTCCCAGCTACTCAGGAAAAGCAAGAGCCAGCCCTTACACGAACGTTCCCACAGAGAAGGCGTGTCCACAAAGATAGACTGTAGATTGAATTTCACAAATACAGTGGTGAAAAACACCACTGGGTTGATCATGTCCAACCCACCCTGCCTTCTCTGAAGGTACGTAACCTCCCTCTTTATGAGGTTCAGCCTGTTTCCCCACAGTAGTAGGAAGAACAGGCTGTAGATCCGTGTATAGAGCGATTCCGGCAGAAGACAAATGTAGCTGACATAGAGAAATTCAGGCAGCAGATAGGTCTTGATCAGGCTTACCCTTTCCCTCAACGACAGCTTCCAGCTCTTCCAGGCCTTCACTTTCTGGGTAGCACCCGACAGCCTGCGCTCCCAGTTTTGCTTGGGATAGTCGCCTGGGCCAAAAAGGATGCCTAAGATCTTTATCTCTGGTTGGGGCTGGGGGAAAACGTCCGGAAGGGCAAACTGCTCGCCTTCCTTCCCCATCCAGAGAACCTCACTCTTGTCCCAGTTGACTAACGAACCTGATGCCTCGGAGTAGCCCCCAATCTGTGTTTCCACAAAAAGGGCCTCCTCTCGGCTAGACACTACCACCGAGACATCGTCTGCGTAGGCCACCACCCTCACCGATGGCTCCGGGCCCCCACAGGGCTCTACCGGAACCCCCCTCAAACGCCCGCGGTCAAGCCTCCTCACGAAGGGATCTACCGCGAAGACGTAGAGTAGGGGGCTCAACGGGCAACCCTGCCTGACACCAGAGTCCACCGGGAAGGCGGAGCCCACCCAACCATTGACAAGGGGGAACCTCTCAGCCCCCCTATACAATACTTTCAGCCAATCGATGAATTTAGCTGGCAGACCGTACTTACCCAGGAGAAGCCAGAGGTACTCATGGCTTACCCTATCAAAAGCTTTCGCCTGATCTAGTGCCAGCAGATACCGACCATCACCCGTTGCCCTGCACCTTTCCACAGCCTCCCGGACATTCAGGACAGCACTAAAGGTGCTACGGCCGGGAACTGCACAGTGCTGGGAGGTGGAAAGTAACTTGTCCGCGACAGCAGACAAACGAACAAACAATATCTTCGCCAGAATCTTCCTATCCGTGGAGAGAAGGGCAATAGGATGCCAATTCTCTACCCTGGATGAATCTTTCCCCTTTGACAAGAGGATCAGAGCAGACCTTCTCATTGAGGGAGGAAGCAAACCAGATGCCAAACACTCATTGAACACCTCCCTCAAAAGAGGAGCCAAAAGGCTCTTAAAGGTTTTATAGAACTCCGCCGTGAGCCCATCAGGCCCCGGCGATTTCTTTGGTGACAAAGAGTCGATGGCTTGCTCAACCTCTGCCGTTGAGGTCCCATCTGTTAAGGAGACCGGAAGGTCAGACACTGCCTCCAGCAGTGTCCCATCAAGGAACGCCCTGGCTCTCTCAAGGCCTAAAGGCTTCTTCTTCAGGATGTCAGAAAAGTGGGCACTGATGATGCCCAGGATCCCTGCCTTGGACCGCACCAAGGACCCGAGGAATCCCTCAGGCCATGTATGACCTTCTCACTCACCGTATCGCCGCAGCTCTTGTAAGGATCCGGGGAGACGAACTTCCCGTAATCCCTCTCAAGGACCAGGGAGGCGAGACGGTCGTACTGACACTCCTTCATCTGAAGCTTCAGAGCAGAGATCTGTTCCTGAGTGCCCCCAGAGGAGATGAGGTGATCTAATTGCCTCTGCAGCCTCTGGTAGGCCAGGTATTTTGAGAAAGCCCGGTGTCTCGAGACCTCTCGGAAGAAGCCCTCAGACCTCTTCTTCACCACTTCCCACCATTCCTGATGGGAGCAGCCGCCCTCAAGGAGCATGGCTTGTTCCAAAAAAAAGGTCTCGAAAGCCTCCCTCACTTCAGGGTCCTCGAGCAGTGACCCATTTAGGCGCCACAAGCCCCGACCCTTCTGAGGAGTATCGGCCACATTCCAGGTAACGGACACCATCAACTAGGGATGAGCTTCGTGTTCGAGTCGAACGTACGTTCGACTCGAACATTGGCTGTTCGTCCGTTCGGTGAAATCCGAACATTTTGGTCCGTTCGTGTCAAATTCGCATGGCGCTCACGGCCCACAATGCACTGCGATGGCGCAGTGCATTGCTGGCTCATAATTGGCCAAGCATGCACTGTGACCCCGCATGCTTGGCCAATCGCAGCGCCAGCAGCGAGGAGAGCCATGATTGGCCACAGGCAGGATGCCTGTGGCCAATCATAGCTCAGGCTGTGTAGTGCACGCCCCACACTATATAAGGCCGCCATCGCGGTGGCCTTGTGTAGTGTGTTGGCGTCTGAAGCAGTGGGTGTTCTGTGTACCTTCAACACAGTACACACCGATCGTTTTCGGCCGATTTTCTATCTTGCTGTTGTGTAGTGGTTATTGTCTGCGTGCCCTGACCGCAGTATACACCGCTATATTCACCTCACCTATATAGCTAGTGATCTATCTTTTATAATAGAGCTTGCAGTCAGTAGTGTTAGGAGATAGTGCGTGCTGTCTGCGTGCTCTGTACCCAGTACATACCGCTATATCCACCTACATAGCTCTTCTCTATTTGAGCCCACTTGCCATCTGCAGGAGTTATTGGAAGTTGTGTGTGCCTCAAGCACAGCACAGTATACATCTGTATATACCCCTTTATCTCTGGTGTTCTCTGGTTATTGTCTGTGTGCCCTGACCGCAGTATACACCGCTATATTCACCTCACCTATATAGCTAGTAGTAGTGATCTATCTTTTATAATAGAGCTTGCAGTCAGTAGTGTTAGGAGATAGTGCGTGCTGTCTGCGTGCTCTGTACCCAGTACATACCGCTATATCCACCTACATAGCTGTTCTCTATTTGAGCCCACTTGCCATCTGCAGGAGTTATTGGAAGTTGTGTGTGCCTCCAGCACAGCACAGTATACATCTGTATATACCCCTTTATCTCTGGTGTTCTATAATAAAGGCATCTGTAGGAGTTAGTGGGTGTTGTGTGCCTCCAGCACAATATACACTACCCAACTGCTGTTTTACCCAACTCCCTTCAGGCCATTACCATGTCTGGAAGGCCAGCAAGGAGAGGCAGACAGGCGCGAGCCGATAAAAGAGGGCAAGCAGGCTCTGTGTCTAGAGACAACAGTGCTGGTCGTGGACGCGGTGCATTGTCATCAGCACAAGGCCATGGGCATGGGCGTCCGCAGAACTTTTTTCAAGGGGGGGCATAATTTTAGGGTCACCCATGCACCGCCCCTTTTCGACAATGTCATTATCAGATTATCATGGTCAGAGACTGCAGACTTAGTACAATCCCTAGGATAGGTAATGGATAATGGCCAACAGGCCCTCTTACCAGACCCAGCGAAACAACACCAGTGATCCCTCCGGCTGGAAGTTCGCTCACGCGCCACGGGGGCGACTCTGGTCAGTAGTGTAGCATGTATGTACCCTGGCAGTGACTCAGTCTTTCTCTCTCTGTTGGTGCTGGGCAGCATGGCTCTCTCTGGTGGTGCTGGACAGCATGGCTCTCTCTGGTGGCATGGGGCAGTGTAGTTCTCTCTCTGGTGGCGCTGGGCAGCGTGGCTCTCTCTCTCTGGCTTCTGCCCAGCACAATCATTGTTCTTTTTCCTGTAGCACCCTCTCCCTCAGCTTTTTTCCCAGGCTACAGTCTCTCAATCTCTCGATCAAGCTGTATCCTCCTCCCTGTGGAAAATGGGGCCACCAATCTTTGGGACTACATGTCCTATGATTCTCTCCTCTCCTAGTCTCTTTTGATTGGCCCTCAGTTATGGCCAATAGGGAAGGATCAGAGCGGGCAGGAACAGTTATGGCCAATAGGGAAGGAACAGAGCGGGCAGGAAGCTGGGCGAGGAACCTGGTGAGAACCGTCGTCTCTTCTCCCTGACAGGAGAAAGGAGGGGGTGACTGGGGTAAACCTGATAGCACCGCTGCCGAGTTCTCTGCTGGACTGAGCACGGAAAAGAGCCCGCAGTCACGCTACACTGATAGGGGGGCTTGGCAGAACCTTGATGGTGTCACCCCACTGGCGGGTTGCACATGGGTGTGGGCTGCCCGCACCCCGATAGGGATGGAACTGTGTTGAATTTAAGATCTCATCCCTGATTCCAGGGGGGGGTACTTGACCCCCCTTGCCCCTACCTGCGGACGCCCATGGCCATGGGACATGCTTGTCCTTCTTTTCGGCAGCTGGACATGTTGAACCGCAACATGCCAACGACTTGGTAGAGTGGATGACCAAGCCCTCTTCATCCTCCTCATCCTCTCTCACCCAGTCTCAGGGTAGTAGCAAAGCAGCCGCCAACGCATCGTCTTCCCTCCTCTCAATGTCATCATCAGTGACTCCTTCCCTAGACCCACCACGTCCTCCTGAGGAGTCTCCTGAACTCTTTGAGCACAGTGTTGGGTACATGCTCCAGGAGGATGCCCAGTGTTTTGTGGGCTCTGATGATGACACTCAGCTAGAGGAAGGCAGTAGCGTGAGCGCAGACAGAGGGGATGCTCAAGAAGTACAGCAATCTGGCAGTCATGTTCCACAAGCTGCAGCATACTGCCAGGTTTGCTACAGCGATGAAGAGGGAGGGGATGATGAGGGCACTGACTCCACGTGGGTGCCTGGAAGGAGGGAGGAGGAGGAGGAGGCACATGTCCAACGAGGCAGGATGCCCTCCGGGGGCCAGCTTAGGGGCAGCACACCGACTGAATCACACCGCAGAGCTCCGCCTGTGCAGAGCGCTGCCTCTGCGCGTTATTCTAAAAGTTCTTTGGTGTGGGCCTTTTTTGAGACGAGTGCATCAGATCGCACCGCTGCTATTTGCAACATATGTCTCAAGCGTATCTCACGTGGCCAAAACATCAGCCGCTTGGGCACCACATGCTTGACCAGACATATGTTGACCTGCCATGCAGCTCGTTGGCAAGCGTACCTCAAAGACCCACACCAAAGAACAAAGCGGACCTCTCCTTGCTCCTCATCAGCTGGCATCTCCAACCCCACTAGACCTTCAGTCCTCTCTGAAACCTGCTCTGAGAGGAATGAAGGTGTAGAATTAGGTGTGTCACAACCAAGTGCTTCCGGGAACTCTGCTAGCGGTACACCCACGTCCGATTATAGCAGGCAAATGTCCCTGCCCCAGCTGCTGGACCGGCGGAAGAAGTTCACTCCCAGCCATCCACATGCCCAGCGGTTGAATGCTAGCTTGGCTAAATTGCTAGCACTTCAACTGCTGCCTTTTCAGTTGGTAGACTCGGCCCCCTTCCGTGAGCTTGTACAATGTGCGGTTCCTCAGTGGCAGGTCCCCAAGCGCCACTTTTTCTCACGGAAGGCGATTCCGGCTCTCTACCGGCATGTGGAAGGCAATGTCCTTGCCTCGCTTGACAGGGCGGTCAGCGGTAAGGTGCATATTACCGCTGACTCATGGTCCAGCAGGCATGGACAGGGACGTTACCTGTCTTTCACGGCCCATTGGGTCACTCTTCTGGCAGCTGGGAAGGATGCAGGACAAGGTGCAGTAATGTTGGAGGTTGTTCCGCCACCACGCCTCCAAAATGCTACTATTGGTTGTGACACACCTCTCTCCTCCACCCCCTCCTCTTCTTCTTCCTCCATGGCCTCTTCCAGTGCTCTGTCCTCAGAACCAGCGGTGCTCCGTAGGCGTTCCAGGGGCTACGCAAGTACGCAGGCAAAACGATGCCATGCCGTGCTTGCGCTGGTTTGTTTGGGGGACAGGAGCCACACTGGGGCGGATGTTTTGTCAGCTCTGCAGGGGCAGGCCGAGAGGTGGTTGACGCCACGCCAGCTTAAGCCAGGAATGGTGGTTTGCGACAATGGCACCAACCTCCTCTCCGCCCTCCGACAGGGACAACTGACCCATGTGCCCTGTGTAGCTCACGTCCTTAACCTGGTGGTGCAGCGGTTCTTGGGCAGGTACCCCGGCTTACAGGATGTCCTGAAGCAGGCCAGGAAAGTCTGTGTGCATTTCCGCCGATCATTTAATGCCTGTGCTCGGCTGGCTGAGCTCCAAAAGGAGTTGAACCTGCCCAAGAACCGCCTTATATGTGACATGCCCACCAGATGGAACTCAACATTGGCCATGCTGCAGCGGCTGCACACGCAGCAGAGGGCCATCAATGAGTACCTGTGCGACTACGGCACCAGGACAGGGTCAGGGGAGCTTGGTTTTTTCTCATCACACCAGTGGGGCATGATCAGGGATGCATGCACTGTCCTGTCACCGTTTGAGGAGGCCACAAGGATGGTGAGCAGTGACAGTGTATGCATCAGTGACACTGTACCTCTTGTCCACCTCTTGGAGCATACGCTGCATGGAATAATGGACAGGGCACTTGAGGCAGAACAGAGGCAGGAAGAGGAGGACTTCCTTGCCTCTCAAGGCCCCCTTTATCCAGACAGTGTTCCTGCTGTGCCACCCATCACACAGGAAGAGGATGAGGAGGAGGAAGAGGAGGAGGAGGATGATTGTGTCAGCATGGAGGTGGAGGCTGGCACTCAGCATCAGCATCAGCAGCAGCAGCAGCAGTCCTGTAGGGATGATTTACAGTCCCAAGAAACACGTGGACTTGTACGTGGCTGGGAGGAGGTAGCTGCGGATCATGTTGTCCTTAGTGACCCAGAGGACTCCGGACCGAATGCCTCAGCTAACCTACGCTGCATGGCCTCCCTGATCCTGCAAAGCCTGCGGAAGGATCCTCGTATTCTTCGGAATCAAGGAGAGGGACCATTACTGGCTGGCCACTCTCCTTGATCCACGGTACAAGGGTAAGGTTGCCGACCTTATCTTGCCATTGCAGAGGGAGCAGAGGATGAGACATCTCTGGGAGGCCTTGCAGAAAGGTCTGTGCAACGCGTTCCCAGAGACTGGGAGGTTACAAACTCCTGGTCCTGGACAACGTGTTGCTGAGGCATCGGTCAGAAGGAGCGGTGGAGAAGGTGGCTGTCTGACTGATGCTTTCAGACAATTTTTTAGTCCGCAGCCCCAAGGTATGATCGGTTCCAGCACCCATCGCCAGCGTCTGATTTACATGGTGCAGGAATACCTAGGGGCAAGGTCAGACTTGGACACCTTTCCCACCGAAAATCCTCTGGCTTACTGGGTCTTGAGGATGGATCACTGGCCAGAGCTTGCACAGTATGCAATTGAGCTACTGGCCTGTCCTGCATCCAGCGTTCTTTCGGAACGCACCTTCAGTGCTGCTGGTGGCTTTGTTACCGATCACAGGGTGCGCCTGTCCACCGAATCAGTTGATCGACTGACCTTCATCAAGATGAATCAGTCTTGGATCACCCACAGCTACCAAGCACCTGAAGCTGATGTAACCGAATAATTTTTTTTGAAATACCACATCCCTTCAAGACTGCCTATGCTGATGCTGAGTGACTGTCCTGTTATGTTGATTGTCTATCCTCTTCCTCCTCCGCTGATATGTTGGAAGAACATTTCTGGTTCTGGTTGATGCCATCAGCCCAATTTTTCTGCCCCTGTTTAACAGGGGCGTTTAAGTACAATTTTTGATGCAATGCTTTGCAGCAGGGCTAATTCCTGCAATAAAACTAGAGTATATGGCAGATGTTGCAGTGTGGTGGCACCAGCACCAGTGCCTAAGGCCCAATTTTTCTGCCCCTGTTTAACATGGGGCGTTTAAGTACAATTTTTGATGCAATGCTTTGCAGCAGGGCTAATTCCTGCAAAAAAACTAGAGTATATGGCAGAGGTTGCAGTGTGGTGGCACCAGCACCAGTGCCTAAGGCCCAATTTTTCTGCCCCTGTTTAACAGGGGCGTTTAATTACAATTTTTGATGCAATGCTTTGCAGCAGGGCTAATTCTTGCAATAAAACTAGAGTATATGGCAGAGGTTGCAGTGTGGTGGCACCAGCACCAGTGCCTAAGGCCCAATTTTTCTGCCCCTGTTTAACATGGGGCGTTTAAGTACAATTTTTGATGCAATGCTTTGCAGCAGGGCTAATTCCTGCAATAAAACTAGAGTATATGGCAGAGGTTGCAGTGTGGTGGCACCAGCACCAGTGCCTAAGGCCCAATTTTTCTGCCCCTGTTTAACAGGGGCGTTTAATTACAATTTTTGATGCAATGCTTTGCAGCAGGGCTAATTCCTGCAATAAAACTAGAGAATATGGCAGAGGTTGCAGTGTGGTGGCACCAGCACCAGTGCCTAAGGCCCAATTTTTCTGCCCCTGTTTAACAGGGGCGTTTAATTACAATTTTTGATGCAATGCTTTGCAGCAGGGCTAATTCCTGCAATAAAACTAGAGTATATGGCAGAGGTTGCAGTGTGGTGGCACCAGCACCAGTGCCTAAGGCCCAATTTTTCTGCCCCTGTTTAACAGGGGCGTTTAAGTATAATTTTTGATGCAATGCTTTGCAGCAGGGCTAATTCCTGCAATCAAACAAGAGTATATGGCAGAGGTTGCAGTGTGGTGGCACCAGCACCAGTGCCTAAGGCCCAATTTTTCTGCCCCTGTTTAACATGGGGCGTTTAAGTACAATTTTTGATGCAATGCTTTGCAGCAGGGCTAATTCCTGCAATAAAACTAGAGTATATGGCAGAGGTTGCAGTGTGGTGGCACCAGCACCAGTGCCTAAGGCCCAATTTTTCTGCCCCTGTTTAACAGGGGCGTTTAATTACAATTTTTGATGCAATGCTTTGCAGCAGGGCTAATTCCTGCAATAAAACTAGAGTATATGGCAGAGGTTGCAGTGTGGTGGCACCAGTGCCTAAGGCCCAATTTTTCTGCCCCTGTTTAACAGGGGCGTTTAAGTACAATTTTTGATGCAATGCTTTGCAGCAGGGCTAATTCCTGCAATCAAACAAGAGTATATGGCAGAGGTTGCAGTGTGGTGGCACCAGCAACAGTGCCTAAGGCCCAATTTTTCTGCCCCTGTTTAACAGGGGCGTTTAATTACAATTTTTGATGCAATGCTTTGCAGCAGGGCTAATTCTTGCAATAAAACTAGAGTATATGGCAGAGGTTGCAGTGTGGTGGCACCAGCAGCAGTGCCTAAGGCCCAATTTTTCTGCTCCTGTTTAACAGGGACATGTAATTACAATTCTTGATATAATATTTCACAGGAGGGCCCCTTCCTGTGCCCACCCAGAGTAATGGTGAGGACTTATAGTGTTGTGGCACCAGCACCACAACCACCAAAGGTCAATTTTTCTACCACTGTTCAACAATGGCATGTAATTACAATTCTTGATATAATCGTTCACAGCAGGGCGCTCCAGCGCCCACCAAGAGTCACTTTGAGGGCTTACAATGTTGTGGCAAAACCAACACCTTGTTCCGCCATTTCTGCAGAGCATATAGGGCAGGCCCCTACTTTCAAACATCCAATTTACAAACATCTCCTACTTGCAAACGGAAGGAGACAACAGCAAGTGAGATGAAAAAAGATGGACGACAAAACAAATTATACAGGGGTGATAACCCTTCCCTATGTTTTCCAAAAAGCTTAAAAATAGTTTTCCTGACGCCTTCATGGCACCACACACTGGGTTGTGACTCCGCCCCACAACCTGACAGGATTGGTTAACTATAAATTTGAAGGGGAGACCTCCTGCTGCATTCTCTTTTTTATCCTCACCTGACAGGTTGGATCGTTCGAGTTTCAAAGATACCTACAGATGAATAAGCCTCTTACCGCCTCACCCCAGCAGGTTCAAGCCTCTCTTGTTTGGAAGTCCCTCCTGTACAGTCTCTAAATGAGCTTTATGGAGGGAATCCCTGTTCTGGTGGTCTCAGGGGACATCTCACTGAGTTTTTTTATAAGCTTTAAATAAGCTTTTATTGTGCAGTGGGCTCTCCTTTATGAATCCTATCCTTTTCTTATTTAAAAAATACCTTTTTTTCCCTGCAGGAGTGGCTGGGTCTTGCTGTCCTCCAGACAGCTGTCATGGCCGCCGCTAGTGTCCTCATCGCTCTGCGCATGTCTATTTGCAGCTGGATCTTTGTTTTCTCCCTGAAGAGAGGGTTTTTCCCTCTTCCAAGATGGCGCCGGTGTCCTCGGGCCGTTCTGCGTATGCGCGGAGCGTCATTCGGCGCCGCTATGGCGCCGTTTTTAAAATTACAGCTGTATGCTTCTGCATGCTGCTGTTTACAAACACTGCCCTGTATCTCTATTGTTCGGCTGGATAAGGTAAGAATATTCCTTTTCTCTACTATATCTGCATAGTCTTTTGTGTGTATTCTGCAAGGCTTTTTGTTCAAATGCTAGTTCTTAAAGGGGCAGGTTTTTAAAAAAAAAAAAAATCTTTTTTCATTTAAAAAAAATAAAATAAAAAATGTGTGTCTTTTTTAAATTATTTATCTATTATCGGTATCGCAAGGAAAATTCTTTTTTTCTTCCCTTCAGTCTACTCTGTCTACCTTTTTTCATGGAGTCCACTGCCCACGCAGACCATCGACAGCTAGAAAGGTAAGGGGCTCTACACGTCGTAGGTGAGTATTGAAGGGGAGAAAAAAGAGTGCCGACTGCTAAAGATGCTGCTTTTTTTGGCAGCCCTACCAGATCAAGAGGAGCAAGTTCCAGGCATGGAAGAGGCTCAAGTCGCACTTCCAGTAGGAGATCGCACAGAAGTCGCTCCAGGTCCTCATCTCGTCAGAGACATGGTTGCTCCCACCACGGTCGCCCTCGGCATAGCCGCTCGGACCACAGGTCTCCTTCCTCTCATCACAGCCATCACACCAGACCCGCAGCTAATGCCTGCTGGATATGTGGCGCACCGGCCCTTCCGGAGAAGCTTGCCTGTCGCTCTTGCTTCAATGAAGCAACTAAGGAGAAGGAAGCAGACGCTAGAATTGCGACTGACCTTATAAGGGAATCAGTACGTGAATCTATTTTGGCAACAGCACCCGCTATGGAGGTGACAGGCCCTAGCACATCCACGGCACACACATATCATTCCCAAGCTTCGGAATCATCCTCAGATAATGACAGCCAGGAAATGTCTGCAGGATTTGATTTTTCTTTGGTGGAACCATTTGCAAGGTCAGTCAAAGAGGCTATCGGCTGGGAGGATATTATTTCTGAGCCTCAGAAAACCCGCAAGTACTTTCCCAATTTAAAAAAACGGCCAGAGTCCTTCCCATTTATTGAGGAACTCGGAGATCTTATTAAAGATGAGTGGGAATCAGACAAACGACCAAGCATCGCTAACAGATTAACGAAAATGTATCCTCTGGACGAATCAAAGGTTAAACCTTTGGTTAATGCTCCCATAGTGGATTCCTCCCTGATGCGTCTGGCCCGTCATGTCACTTTACCCATCGAAGATGCGGTCTCTTTTAAAGACGTACTGGACCGTAAAATGGATTTGGAGTTAAAGAAAGCGTATTCCATGGCAGGGGGCTCCTGCAGGCCGGCTATTACTACGGCAGCGGTGGCAAGAGCAATTTCTGGATGGGCTACTAAATTGGAGAAGGATCTGCTAGAAGGTACAGAAATGGAGAAATTAGTCTCTTCTTTGCAAGAGATTAGATTGGCAGGTGACTTTGTAGCAGAGGCCTCAGTGGACATCATAAGATCCTCGGCCAGAACAATGTTGGCATCAGTAACAGCAAGGAGGGCCTTATGGCTGAAGCCATGGATGGCCGATACAGCCTCCAAAATTAATTGGTGCAAGATCCCTTATGATGGTTCTAATCTCTTTGGGGCCAAACTGGACTCGGCTATTTCCAAAGTCACAGGAGGGAAATCTGGACTGATTCCTTCCGATAGAAGACCCAAAGCTCAGAAAGGGCCTTCTTTTAGGCGAAATCTTCCGGACAAGTATAGGGAGTCCAGATCCTACCGTCCCGGCAGAGAATTCAGGAGGGATTGGAAGAATACTAAGCCTTCCTTTCTGAGAATGCAGAAGACCAAGGCTACACCCGCAGGGGAGCATCCAAAGTCCTTTTGAAAGTTTGCCCGCTCACCCAGCCCAGGTGGGCGCCAGGCTAAGAGGGTTTCTTCAGATCTGGACAAGACATATACAGGACAATTGGGCACTGTCCACAATCAAGTATGGGCACAAATGGGGATTCGTGAACGGGTTTCCAGGAAACCACTTTCAGCCTACCAGACTGCCTTCCACACTATTCAGGAAAAATCTCCTGATAGAATATGTAGCAGATTTAAAACAGAAGGGGGCTATTGTGGAGGTTCCATCGACTCAAAGAGGGAGAGGTTTCTACTCTCCGTTATTTTTGGTGAAGAAGAGGACAGGAGATTTTCGTCCAGTACTGGATCTCAAGAGGCTCAACAGAAACATCAAAATAGAAGCCTTCAAGATGGAGAGTCTCCAGTCCATACTCTTAGCAATAAATCTGGGCGATTGGATGCTGTCAGTAGATTTGTCGGACGCCTATCTTCACATCCCAATACATCCGGCCTTTCAGAAATTTCTTCGGTTCGCCATCAATCATTCCCATTTCCAGTTTCGGTGCCTTCCATTCGGCATTTCGTCAGCTCCCAGGACTTTTACCAAAACTCTCCTACCATTAGTAGCGTTCCTGAGGGGGAAAGGTCTTCGAATTCACCATTATTTAGACGACATCCTACTGTTAGCAAAAAGTCGAGAGTTATTACTTCAGCATCGGGAAATTTTTCTTTTAACTCTCCACAACTTCGGATGGATCGTCAATTTGAAAAAAAGCAGTTTACAACCCACGCAGAAGATGGTGTTTCTAGGAGCACATCTGGACACCGAACTGAACAGAGTTCAGCTACCACAGGCAAAGATTCAGCTCCTAATTCAAAAGATTCGGAGACTGCTGTCAGCAAGTCATCTTTCAGCCAGGGGCTGTCTAAGCATGCTGGGATCCATGTCAGCCACCATACCCATGGTGCAATGGTCCCAATGGCACATGAGGATCCTGCAAAACTCCTTTCTCAAGCAGTGGAATGGAGTGTCCATGCATCAGACCATTGTCATTTCCAAGTCGGTGAAACGATCAGTATGGTGGTGGACACACCAGAACAATTTAGAGAAATACAAGCCAATAGTCCCTCCAGACCCAGAAGTGGTGACTTCGGATGCTTGCCAGAGCGGCTGGGGAGGACACTACCAGGATCTAGCAGTCCAAGGCCAGTGGCAGTTCCAAGCCCTAGGAGTAGTTTCCAATATTTTGGAGCTCAGGGCGGCCTTCCATGCCCTAACGGCATTCACATCTCTGCTCTCGGGGAAGAGTGTGCTTATCAGGATGGACAACAAGGTGGCAGTATCTTATGTGCAGAGACAAGGAGGTACAAGAAGTGTTACCTTTTTTAGAATGGGCCCAAGTTCACCTAGCAGACTTGAGAGCAGTATATGTCCCAGCAACACAGAATGCATTGGCCGACTATCTGAGTCGGAAGCCGTTGTCCAACAATGAGTGGTTTTTGAGTCCTCAAATTTTTTCTCTCCTGACGGAAACCTGGGGGACACCGGAGATAGATCTAGCAGCCACTCCT
Source organism: Lithobates pipiens (assembly GCF_037356315.1). NCBI lineage: Eukaryota > Metazoa > Chordata > Amphibia > Anura > Ranidae > Lithobates > Lithobates pipiens. The sequence goes on along the minus strand of NW_027507685.1, from coordinate 94,767,250 downwards.
TTAAACACCAAATGTCACAGGTTCCTGTCGAGGAATCCGTTTCCATCAGCCGAGGGAATAGACTGCCTGATACATCCATGGAGTTTCAAGTTGGGGTATATATTCCCGCCTACTCCTCTAATTGCGAGATTCCTGTCCAGACTTCGGAGGTCCTCAGTAACAGTAATCGCAGTAATTCCATTCTGACTGAGGAGGCCGTGGTTTACAACTCTTCTACAGCTTAGTGTCCAGCCACCAATTGCTCTGCCACTAGAACCAAACCTTCTCTCACAGGGACAGTTTCTTCATCCTGCTCCCGAGAGGTTACATCTGATGGCCTGGAAGTTGAAAGGTCTAGGTTGAAGGCGCAAGGCTGTTCCCAGGAGGTCATTTCTACCTTAATGCAGGCTAGGAAAGTTTCCACGAATTCCATCTATGCTAGAATTTGGGAAAAGTTCTGCCTTATGGCCCGAGAAAGAAATTGGAATCCTCTTGCTCCGGGACCGCCTCAAATTCTGGAGTTCCTTCAGTCGGGAATTAACAAAGGCCTCAGTTCAAGCACCCTCAAGGTGCAGGTTTCGGCTCTCTCTGCTAAAACAGGCACAAAATGGGCTTTTCATCCCCTGGTCATCCAATTTCTTAAGGCTAGTCTGAAGATAAAGCCTCCTAGGAAGCCTATATTTCCAGCATGGGATCTGTCGGTAGTTCTCCATGCTTTTTCTAGTCCACCGTTTATTCCTGTGGAATCTATTTCACTATGGGACTTGACTTTGAAGCTTGCCTTTCTAATTGCCATAACATAAGCCAAAAGAGTGTCGGAAATTCAAGCCTTGGTTATTTCAGAGCCTTATCTGGTTTTCTTTCCAGACAGGGTAGTTCTTAGACCCTCAGATCGTTTCATACCCAAAGTGGCTTCTTCCTTTTACTATAACCAAGATATTGTCCTTCCATCCTTCACTGATGATCAGGGAGATCCTCATCCGCTGGACATTAAATCCACCATCACCAACTACTTGTCAGCTACTATCTCCTTTAGGAAAACTGACTCTCTCTTGATTATTCCTCATGGAACTAGACGCGGGCTGCCAGCTTCCTCACGCACTATTGCGGCCTGGTTGGTGAAGGCCATTAAAAAGGCATATTCCACGCAACATTTGGCGATTCCAGAAGACATCAGGGCTCATTCTACTAGGGCAGTGGCTACTTCTTGGGCGGCATATTGCAGAGTTTCTTCAGAGACGATTTGTAGGGCAGCAACCTGGTCTTCTGAGCATACTTTCATTTCTCACTATAGAGTGAATTCTGCCCATTTGTCCTTGGCAGATTTTGGTAGATCTGTTATTAGAGCCAACTCTTCGGCATTATAGGAATTAAATATATTTTGCATTTACCCACCCGTCTGGCGAGTTATTTCCCAGTGTGTGCTGCCATGAAGGCGTCAGGAAAACGGAAAATTGTATACTCACCTTTCCGTAATTTTCCTTTCCTGACGCATCTTCATGGCACCACACAATTCCCTCCCGTTTGTTTAGTTTATGATGATATTTACAGAGAATGCAGCAGGAGGTCTCCCCTTCAAATTTATAGTTAACCAATCCTGTCAGGTTGTGGGGGCGGAGTCACAACCCAGTGTGTGGTGCCATGAAGATGCGTCAGGAAAGGAAAATTACGGAAAGGTGAGTATACAATTTTCCGTTTTTTTGACTGGAGCTACACTTTAAAAATGTACCAGTTCAAAATTACAAACAGATTCAACTTAACACAACAAACCTACACAGTCCCTGTTTTGTTTGCACCGCCTGTATACTGCTGTTCTGAGTATATAGGGCCTGGGGGCCACACGCATTTCCTTTTTTTAATATGGGTACGGGGTTTCCCTTAATATGCGTACAAGACCCAAATAGGCTGGTAATGGGCAGGGAGGGCTACCCATGCCATTTTTCTCAATGATTTTCAACCATATTGCAGGAACCAGATATAACATTAAAACCGCAAGCAGTTTTAAATGGTGTTATTTCCGTTAAATGTCATTTTGTGCAGGGACTGTTCTAAACACGGGAAACACGTGGCACTTCACAGGCATACTACAGACACCCCACAGGCACCATATTTAAAGGAATATTTCACCTTTTTTTCCCACTTTAATCGTCATTAAAATCAGTGCTCCCGCCAAAACTGCCATTTTTAAAACTTTTTTTTGCATTGACCCATGTCCCCTGGGGCAGGAGCCAGGTCCCCAAACCCTTTTTAGGACAGTATCTTGCATATTAGCCGTTAAAAATTAGCACTTTTCATTTCGAACGTTCGAGTCCCATAGACTTCAATGGGGTTCTAACATTCGTTCGAATTTGGGGTCCGTTCGAAAGTTCTGGTGCGAACCGAACCAGGGGGTGTTCGGCTCATCCCTACCATCAACCACCACCAACTCAACCGCACACAGCACAGGGGCCGTGAAGGAAGAGTCCCCCTTCAAAAAAAAACTGTCTATCCTACTCTTACTGCTACCTCTGGCATAGGTGAAACCCGTGTGGTTGGGGAGATGACGAACGTGCACATCCACCAACCCGGCTTCCCTCACTATTATAAGGATTAACAAGTCTCCATTTTGTTATACTGTCATCCATTTTAAACTTTGTATGACCAAGCTAGAATTCTAACTGCTAAGACATAGATGCTTGCTATTTGGAAAATATGCTGTTTTCTTAGAATGCCCTTGGCCGCGAGAGTTTGTACAGAGAAAGCCAAGATATGCAACTATCTTATATTCTCTTAACTGTGTCTGTGACCTAGAACGTCTGGATCACAGACTATTAGCACAATGTTGTTGAATATCGTAGTCTTATTCTTATCTCGTGAAGGTTAATGACGTGTTTTGCCATGAAGACACGATTTTCTGCTTATCCTGCTTGTTCTGTCAATAAACCTGTTACTAGGAAAAGTTTGGTGTATAACTACAAGGGGGAATGGGAATCCCTGATTGGCTACTCCACAGGGTGCCACCCCAATTGTCTCAGCATATAACCTGTTGTATTCAAAACATTAAATGTAATCATTATTCACATACATCTCGTGTATGAGTCTTGGTTATCTCACCGGTGAATGGGACTCCCAAATACATCCAGACCACGGCCTAGGCAAGATAGGAAGAGGGAAATCGAGCACCTAACAGAGCAAGGACCCACCTTTACAGCTGGTACCAGAAGTGGGGTCATCGATTCGGCAGGTGAGTGACTACTGATTTATTTACCTTATTGGTGAGGATCTTTTGGTGTCACTCATACTGCCGCGGTGACCGCCACGTGCGGGACCTGTGTTGCTGCTGTGCCTCCTCGGTGGGCTAGGCTGGCCCATCGGGAGAAGTAGAGGGCTCGTACCTGAAAAGAGAGTCCGGCTAGGTTGGCCTGACTTAAAACTATTAGGTAAAATAGATTAAAGGAGAGTCCGGCTAGGTTGGCCTGACTTAAAACTATTTAGTAAAATAGATTAAAGAGAAACATTACAGGGAAGGGAAGCAATAGATTGCGCCCTCCCCAAATAAGGTCGGATGTTCAAGGGACGCCCGAAGGGTAATTTGATCAAATCAAACACAGTGCACATTTTATCTAGTCATGTAAAACGATTGTATGTGATTTAGTTGTTCATATTTTTCATTTTATCTAGTCATGTAAAACGATTGTATGTGATTTAGTTGTTCATGTTTTTCTTTCCAGGTTACGTAAGTATTTCAAACTTGACTTTTCAATTGTTTTTTTGTATTTTGCTGTTCTTTCAATGTTGTTACCTTGTGATCCAGATTGCTGTGAAATTGTTAACCCTTGCCCTCACTGTACTGTTGGTTTATTGTTTCTTAAACAAATTGATATCCTGATATTGATAGCCACTCGCCCAGGGGGATATTCCACTAGACTAGGAGAACGCCCTGTGTACCCCCAGGACGAAACATCTCCCGTTGTCACGCTAGTCAGAATAAACCTGCATAGCCCAGTCAGTGAATCCCACCTCCTTGCTTTACATTCCCTGGAAGAAGTTCAACAACAGGTGATTCGTGCCACTGGCTGCTATCACCTCTGCCCCCTTACCAAGCATCTCATAACACCCCCCCATAATGGGGAATACTGTAGGCAAAGACGGAACCCCTTATGAACAACCTACTCCCTATCAGTATGTGCAGACTATAGTGCCCGGTCCCTATGTAGAACGATTTTGGAGTCAGGTTAGGGAAAGGTGCCTGCAATTAGGGATCCATGATATAGGTCCCGCGGGCCCCTGCAACACAGAAGATTGGCATGTAGTAAAAAAGATTTGTCAGTTACATAAGCACTCATACCCCCCCGGGAAGTGGGATGTAGATTACATGAAAAAATCTTGCAAGATATGGGAAGCCCCTCTAAAAATTTATAAAAAAAAGCATGCCAAAAATCATGCCCTCACAGAAGGAAAACCAATACCCTCGGCCCCTATAACTACACCCCTGAATGCCCCAGAAATACCCCCTCCTTATGTCCTTGTCAAAACTGACGAGGGCGAGGTTGCCCAGGCCTTGGCCATCTACCCCAGCCTTGGGGTAGACATGGCTGCCATATCCGCTGCACTGTACAACGCCTCCACCCCGCACCAAAGACAACAATGGGACAGGGAATCCCAAGCCAAAAGAGACAGGGAGGGCCAGGAGTACCAGGACCGAGTAGAAGCCGATGGGAGGGCGAGGGAGACCCCTGAGCAAAAAGACTTTAGGGAAGAGAAGGAACGGTTTGCCCTTGAGGTAGAGGCAGCCAGAGCTAAAATAGAACAGGGACATAGCATTTTGAGGGAAGCCCGAGCCGCCCTAGCACAAGCAAAACGAGAAACAGAGGGAGACCCGGACCAGAGCCCGGGAACCTCCCAAAGCAGTGATCCCACTGAGGGAGAGGCTGTAGTCCTGAGTCCCGAAGACAATCGGGCCATGGAAAAACTCTCTAAGATGGGGGTGGTCACCAGGAGTAAGGTCAAAATCAAGTTGGCTACAGAGAAACCACTACCCGTACCCATACCAGCACCAGGACCCATTATCTCACCTATGGCCACTCCCGTAGTTACTGACGAGCATGATGAGGACACCCCCGATATTAAGGCTCCCCTTATGACCATTGGTAACACAGAAATTCACCTACCCCTGCCCCTAGGCACACTGACAGTCGATACGCCTTCGGCGTGGTTCACGATTTCGGGGTGATCTGGGCTAACAGGGGGTTTAGAACGGCTGATAACAAAATTATAGCCAATAAGGAGCATATCCTGGCCCTTCTCCAGGCTATACTACTGCCCAAACATTTGGCGATTATTAAAGTCAAGGCTCACACCACCACTGGTAGCTACATTGCCCGAGGCAACGCCCTTGCGGATAGATGCGCTCGAGCGACGGCAAATTCCTCCACACATCCACCCGCCCCTATCACAATATTTTTCCAACAAGATTTTTCAGCGCCAGATTTCCCCTCAGTTGCAGCCCAAATCCAATCCATGGCCACAGACGCTGATGTCCTTTTCTGGGTCGAACAAGGATTGTCCAAAGACCAAAGAGGCCTTTGGACAAATGGAGGAAGCCAGCTCGGCCCTCATCCTTTCCTACCTGCATGGTCCCGGACATATAGGGTCCCAACCCTTGCAACAGCTGTATGAAAAAACCTTCTGCACAGTTAATCTAAAGAACCATGCAAAGACCCTAACAAAGTCATGCCTCACATGCGCTCAAAACAACACGCAGGGTAAGCGACATGGTATACACCGCCAGTTGCCCCCACCCCTAGGCCCACTACAGGACCTACAAATAGACTTCACCCACATGCCCAAACAAAAGGGAAGTATCAAATGCCTGTGCGTTATCGTTGACAAATGGTCAGGATGGGTGGAGGCGGCCCCCTGCACTGGGGAAACAGCTAAAATAGCGGCAAGGGCTCTCCTTAATCATTGGGTATGTAGGTTTGGCATACCAGCCACCATTTGGTCAGACCAGGGCCCGGCTTTTACTTCAGATATGACACGAGAACTGGCAAGGTGCCTGGGAATACAGTGGAAACTTCACATTCCCTATCATCCCCAAAGCGCAGGAGTGGTAGAAAGAATGAACAGGAATATAAAGGACAAACTAAAAAAGGCCACAGGAGGAACGTTAAAAAACTGGATAGATTTCCTTCCAGGAATATTGTTCCAAATCAGAACCACCCCCCACTCTAGGACACGTTTGTCACCATTCGAAATCCTAATGGGTGTCCCAGCACAAACACAACTGAAAGCATTAGATGCACAGACTGACATTAACCTATATTCTTTACAGGAAGAGTACGTGAAACATCTGGTAAGTACAATAGAAGAACATAATGAACAAGTTGCTGTCACCTTTTCTCCTCTTCCAACAGAACCTACTCACCCCTTCATCCCGGGGGATAAAGTGTTGATCAAGCAGCTTGCCCAACGGAAGCACGTGGGGCCCATCTACTCCGGTCCATAGAACGTGGAGAAGGTCTCCAGGACTGCTGTCCTCACAGACTACACCCCTCAGTGGATCCATGCCAGCAGACTAAAAAAATGCCCCGAACCTCCACCGACTCCAGAACACCCCCAGAGGACACTTGCCCAAGACCAACAGGAGGACACCACCACCAAAGGGACCCCAGAGACTAACCTACAGACCTTCCAGGAACAGTTCGGCAGAATCTCCCTGGACTTTCCTCCTCCTCCCACCAGCTCGGACTGAAGTCTTTGCAAAAAGAAAGAGACAGGGGCTTAGAAGATCAGTATGTACTACACACCATTTTGCTCTGGTCGATAGTATTGACTTTTGTGGTATTTGGGGAGGCATACTGGGATTTTTCAAGAAAATATTTCTCGTATTAGTGATGATAGTGTTGTTGATAGTAATGTTCTATGTGATCGCCAAGTGCTGCTGCATAGCAGCCTCCAAGGTTTCCCATCCAACAATAGCAACCAAGCCCAATGACGAAGAGAAAGCACTTATGGCTTTTTCCAAGAATGTCTGGTATCGATAACTTTGTGCCAAAGTTATGATCACAGGAGGGATTATAAGGATTAACAAGTCTCCATTTTGTTATACTGTCATCCATTTTAAACTTTGTATGACCAAGCTAGAATTCTAACTGCTAAGACATAGATGCTTGCTATTTGGAAAATATGCTGTTTTCTTAGAATGCCCTTGGCCGCGAGAGTTTGTACAGAGAAAGCCAAGATATGCAACTATCTTATATTCTCTTAACTGCGTCTGTGACCTAGAACGTCTGGATCACAGACTATTAGCACAATGTTGTTGAATATCGTAGTCTTATTCTTATCTCGTGAAGGTTAATGACGTGCTTTGCCATGAAGACACGATTTTCTGCTTATCCTGCTTGTTCTGTCAATAAACCTGTTACTAGGAAAAGTTTGGTGTATAACTACAAGGGGGAATGGGAATCCCTGATTGGCTACTCCACAGGGTGCCACCCCAATTGTCTCAGCATATAACCTGTTGTATTCAAAACATTAAATGTAATCATTATTCACATACATCTCGTGTATGAGTCTTGGTTATCTCACCGGTGAATGGGACTCCCAAGTACATCCAGACCACGGCCTAGGCAAGATAGGAAGAGGGAAATCGAGCACCTAACAGAGCAAGGACCCACCTTTACAACTATCCTATTCAAAAAGATACTGTCATATCCCAGGGGGACAGAGGTTCCTGCCCGGTCCTTTGACCTGGTGACCATGTTGAAGTCACCACGCATTTAAAGCAGCGATGGGGCTGGCCCGGGTAGAAGACCAGGATCCGGTCTCTGCCAATGAAGGCGCTACCAGGGACGTGAGATACTGTATTGCCCTGGCACCTGAGCCGGATCTTGGCCTGCCAAGCCCCAGTCCAGACCCCGCGCTCGTCTAGGGACTTCCGCAACAGAGTCTGCAGCTGGCCAAATCTCCCGAGCCAGGTCATGATGTCTTCTGGAGGGAGGGACTCATTCCTAACCAGGACGGTGATATTTTTTACCTCCTCCTGTCGGGACAGGGGGACCACACGGAACCCCCTCCAGGGGTCAGACCTCCTCAGGATTTCGTATACAGTCAGAAACCTCTCCATCGAGACGATGGAGAGGAAACTGACGTCGAATTCTTTGGATCCCGTTGGATGGATGACATCAAAGAGATCCGCCACCTGGAAACTGGCACCCAGTATCCATCCCACTACCTGACCTCTGGAGGGACATGCCCCTTCGCCCTCCCACTTAAGCTGCACGACATTCCTACGTCTTCTCTCCGGGCCCCCCGTACCCCTTGACCAGGCGTCCGGCCCTGTAAGCTAGGCCGAGGGCGGCGCCCTAAAATTCTGGGCGCCAAACTGGCCATACAGGGGGCCCAGAGGAACACTAGAACTGGCCACTTGCGCGAAAGAGCGCCCTGCTTTAAGTGCACCCAATAGTGCTGCCTCCTCCTCCACACCCAAGAGGCGTTCCACAGGAGCCGACACCACGGGGTTACCCCCAGACTTTGAGGCAGCCGGGGGGACCACTCCTGACTCCATGGTCTGACTCATATCTACCGACCCTGGCGACCAGAGCGCCACTTCCTGACCCTCACTGGTAGACTGGGGGGCCTCTTCCTGGCCACAGCCAAAGAAGGCATCTAATTGGCTCCCCAGGAGGCCCGCCCATTCCATTTCGGAGCTCCCGCCAACCTCAGCGTGAGCCCCACAAGAATCGACCACTATACACTCCTCTACTTGGGTGCCCTCCAACTGACGGATAAACTCCATCGCAGGGCACTCCCTGTCCAAAGCCCCCATGGGCGACTCACCCCACACCTGCCGATTCACCGTCCCGTCATCCGCCGGAGCTGCGGCAGACGAAGCTCCGCCCACCTCCTGTCCCGCCGGCAAACCGGAAGCGGCGGGATCCGCCCCCAGCCCCGGCAGATTTCCTGCAGGCGCCTGCCCCTCAAAGGCACGCACCAATCCCGGAGCAGAGTGTGGGACTCCCTCCCCCCTCCCCACGGAGGATGGCATCCCACAGTAACCATCCCCAACCCGCACAACCCCCGCCATGGCGGGAGACCCACTCAACACCACCCCATCTGCACTGTCCAACTGTTCCGATAGTCTGGGCCTACTGACCTGGGGATTCCCCCGCAGCGGAACGAGGACATCCAGGAGTGGGGGGTTGTCCACGTCTAGCAGGGAATCCGGCTTGTCCACCGGAGCCCCTGTGACAAGTAAGCCCAAAGTTTCCAAGCATCTCTCCACTAGGCCCAGCCTCACCCCCTGCGGACATCCTGACCTCATCGGGTGCCCTACCCAGGCCTGCAGCAGCCTCTACCTGAGGACCGGCAGGATCCTGGGGACCCTCAGTCATTTTGTCCAGGGCTGGGTTTGGCATGATATTCCAGGGGGAGAGTCCAGCACTCCTGCCCCGTCTCCTGGGTCGGCCATCCGTCTCACCCCCCTGGTGTTTCCTGGGGGTCTCTGGTACTGCACCAACTTCCCCTACCTGGGAAGGCTTCTCCTCTTGGGAGTCCGCTTGCGGGGTCTGGCTCCCCTTCTGGCGCCGAGACGCCTGTCTCCCCTCTTCATTTGCTCTCAACAGCTCATGCTTTAGCTCATCCAAAAAGCACTCCTCGCCTGGGCCATGGTCACATAGGTTCACCAGGAGGTCGAATAACTCGGCATTCTGCTGCTTTAGACTTGCAATGGCCACTCGGAATTCCGATCTCTTGGAGCTGCCGGAACGATCCCGCCGGTTCCGAAGAGAGGTTAAACAGGCCATGCGGCCATTGTATGCATGCGTTGCCTTCTCCATTAGGTTCTTAACCTTCTCGATCCTCACTTTGCATTTCTTATCATCCTCTCCTTGCTGGGCTTTGGTGCAGCTGGTAAGACCGACCTGAGTCCCCAGAAAGAGCCTCTCCACCCTCAATTCCAGGGAGGGTAGCTGGAGCCCCAGGCCAGGAAAGTAACCCTGGGCCTGGGCTAGAGGAGGCCATCCTCCCCCTTCACCTGTGGACACTGGAACTCTGCAGAGAGCACGCAGACAGCACGCACAAGCTCCTACCGCTGACTGCAAGCTCTATTAAAAAAGAGAAATATAGCTAGCTATATAGGTGGATATAGCGGTGTATACTGGGTTCAGAGCACGCAGACAGCACGCACAATCTCCTAACACTGACTGCAAGCTCTATTAAAAAAGAGAAATATAGCTAGCTATATAGGTGAATATATCGGTGTATACTGCGGTCAGGGCACGCAGACAACAACCACTACAGAAGAGCAAGAACAAAAAATCGGCCGATAACGATCGGTGTATACTGTGTTGAAAGTACACAGAACACCCACTAACTGCTACAGACGCCAACACACTACACAAGGCCGCCGCGCTGGCGGCCTTATATAGTGTGGGGCGTGTACTACACAGCCTGAGCTATGATTGGCCACAGGCATCCTGCCTGTGGCCAATCATGGCTCTCCTTGCTGCCGGCGCTGTGATTGGCCAAGCATGCAGGGTCACAGTGCATGCTTGGCCAATCATGAGCCAGCAATGCACTGCGCCATCGCAGTGTATTGTGGGCCGTGAGCGGCACACGAATTTGTCGCGAACGGCCCATAACGTTTGGAATTTGCCAAATAGGCGAACAGCCGATGTTGGCTTCGACTCGAACACGAAGCTCATCCCTACTCCTGAATTTTTATTTTTTTGGGGGGAGCCTGGAGCTCTTCTATAAGTAGGCCAAGTGAACAAGGAGAGCTGGACAATACAGTGAGAGTATAAATAAGAACTCCACATGCGCTCAGGTTAACACAATTACATAAAAAAAAAAGCAGCTAACATAAATTGTGGGTAACAATGAGCCAAACATCAAAATAAAATGCAGCGGGGGCGTGGCCTGACGCATGGAGTGGTGAGACGTGCCTGCACTCAGCTCCCGGCTCCCTCGGCTCCACGGACCTCATATCGGTCTGTAAACCAGACCAAACACAGCTCCATGGGGAAAGACAAGCCCAAGGCACCTAAGGGCGGCAGTGGACACCGTCCAGGAGGGGATTTGGATGATTATTTTGGCCATGGAAGGTTGTTTTCACAGCGCCGGCCAGAATCCAAGATGGCGCCGGCCCTTCCATCCCCAGCGTGCTCTGAATCGGCCCTGCACTCTCAGGTGAGCTCCCACAGCCTGCTCTCACACCCTGAGGACACTGACTTCTCCCCCAGGCTTACAAGAAGCCGATCTAATGTCTCCCTAGGATCAGGGGAGGGGGGGGACATGGAAGCACAGATCAGATCCCTGCACAGCTACATGAGGTCTCTGCCCACTAAAGCTGACTTTGAAAACTCTGTGTGCACAGGATTGAGAAAACTTATAGGAAAGAGATCTCTGACTTGAGAAAAGATGTGGGGGTACGCTTTGAAGATGTGGAAAGCACAGTAGATGGCCTGTGGGACACTGTACAATCACATGATAAGATCCTCAATACCCACACAGTCATGCTCCAGCAACTCTCATATCAGCAGGACGACCTCGAAAATCGCAGTCGCCGCAACAACATACGAATACAGGGGATACCCGAGTCGGTTGACCCCAAGAATTTACCTGCAGCTGTGATGGCTATCTTTAACCAAATACTCCAACGCCCCAAAGATGACCCGATCGAACTGGACCGCGTGCACCGTACCTCGGGCCCCCGCACCCCTGACCCCTCCTTTGTACGTGACACCTTGTGCGGTGTCCATTTCTACAAAATAAAGGAGAACATTATGAGGGCCGTCAGCACACAGCAGTCGATTCTCTTCAACGAAACACCCAAACACCCCTCACGCAACTCCTACAATCAAATCAGATCAAATACCAATGGCGTTTCCCGTTCCATCTTCGAGTTCACCATGCGGGTAAAACCGCCATATTTTGTACGATGGGAGACCTGCCTGCATTCTTCAGCACACTTGAACTGCCTCAAGTCGCATTACCCGACTGGCCGTTTGCACCGACCACCCCAGGTCTACCCTACACCCCGCAATGGCAGAAGCAAGGTCGCAAGCGCACCCCTCGGTCTCCACAGCACCAGGACCCCAATGACTGAAACGATCCAGTGGGCCACCCCGGGCCTATTTTTTTTTTTCCCCACCACTGGGTTTCTCCCCTGTGATGTGCTTGGATCCATGTCGGTCAGATAGCTCACTCGCTGAATAACCTCTTTCTTACAGGTTTTTTGTGTATTTTACATGCCTTCTGTTGCTGTGCCCCCTCTCCCCTATCCCTACAGTTGGAGTGCTCCACTATAACTTTTTCAATCACCAATGCATAGGTTCCAGGACTTGTCCTTGCACTCCACTGCCTGCAACAGTCCCCTCTGTGTTGCTCTTGCTAAAACTTTCCAGTTATTGTTATATTTAGTCTGATCCCTACACAGGGCCTGTTGCATATCCATATCTCCTATAACACATAGATGTTATATTTTTTTTATGCGGGTTTACAAATGCATTTTTTGATGACCGCTAAGATAATTTTCATTGTTATGTTATTTGGTTCACTCTTTAGGTCGCAACTGATTTTGCCCTACACGTGGGGCCGGGGTGCAGGGAGCTGCCCTGCTCTGTGGTCTCTCTTTACACTCCCCCCCCCCCCCCCCCCTTACGGGTTTTTGTTTATTTTTCATCCCCCAGTGATCCAATGGACGCTGTGGAGTGCACTGATATGTGCCTTTATAAAAGGCCTTTTTCCTCCTTACTACTTGCCTTTTAGAGCCACCTAGTGGCCTTTTTTGTTTTTGTTATGGTTGTTCCTTTTTTCTGCCTGACCTATTGGGCCCATCTCCCACAATTGACACCTACAAAACATGTGTTACTTGTATTCCTGTTTATTATAGTGGGAGAAAGTGGCCGTGATTGTAATTGCTGGTACTTCCTACACAAGGTTACTGTACTGTCTTTTCTCTCTCTTCTTACTTTTTTTCCCCCTCTGCGTCTTCTCTTCACCTATGTCCTCACATCCTTTCCCCCCTCCTTTATCCCCCATGACCAAAACTTATTCCCGTTCCCTATCCCACAAGGATTCACCCATAACACCACTTGTTGAACTGATCCTAAGCTTCGTCCTCATGACCCCCCATGGCTGGTGACGGTCCAATAACCTTTGCTTCCTTTAACTGTAGAGGTTTCAACACGCCTGAGAAGCAGAGCCAGACGCTCTACCATTTTCATAAAAAGCGTACTAAAATTCTGCTCCTCCAAGAAACGCAGTTTCGCGCAGGGGCAATTCCAGCCCTACGCAATAGGTATTACTCACAATGGTTTCACAGTGTTAATCCTCAGGCCAAATCTAAGGGGGTGTCTGTTGCCTTTCATAAATCTTTTAACCCGGAGGTTCTGGATTCTCTCATAGACAACTCGGGTCATTACGTATTTCTGAAACTGTAACTAAACGATTTTCTTTTCACAGTGGCTAACATCTATGTACCTAACGTGGGCCAGGCTCGGTTCCTCTCTTCGGTCCTCACCAGACTATCCTCTTTTGGAGGGCCAGCTCTCGTCATTGGAGGTGATCTCAATGTTGTCCTCTCCCCATCCACAGACACATCCTCGGGTAAGTCTTCTGTTCCTTACTCCACCTTGACACGTATCAAATCAATCTTACATTCCTCCCATCTTGTGGATGCCTACCGGGTCCAGCATCCCACAGATAGGGACTACAGTTATTTTTCAGTAGCACACAACTCCTACAGTAGATTAGACCACTTTCTCATATCACAATCGCTTCTAGACACACCTCTCCAAACATCGATCGGTAACATACTGTGGTCCGACCATGCCCCCGTGTATCTGACTCTAGTTCGCCCCCCTGCTACCTGTCGGGGAGCCAGCTGGAGACTTAATGACAATCTTCTATGGGACACTGTGTGCGTAACGGATGTCTCTAAAGCCATAAAAGTCTTCATAGGTGACCACTCCTCGGACACGACTTCCCGTCCAATGGGACACACTCAAATGTGTGATACGGGGTACCCTTTTACAGCACGGTTCTCGCCTTAAGAAGGCCAGAGCTAATGACATACGCAAACTCCTCACTACAATAGCTGAACTCAAACCCCTCCATAAACGAGAACTAGACCCTGCAATTTTTGTTCAGCTTTCCAATGCCCGCAGAGACCTACTCCAGCTCCTAGACGCGCACTAGACGCGCACTCCTTAATCGCCAGAGACAAAGCACGAAACCACTTCTACTCAGTAGCGAATAAATGTGGTAAGCACCTGGCGAGGATCATTCACCCTAGACCCCCACGGCATTCTATCCCCTTTATCGTTCAACCGGATCTAACGAAAACATTTAATACCTCTGGGATCTCTGCATCCTTCAGGCAATACTACTCCCAGTTATACAACCTTTCGCGCACAACCCCTGACGATCAGTCCCTCCCCTCTAACGACCCCACACAAGATTATATTCTAGAGACCGCCCTGCCTACTGTTGACAAACCGGACACGACAGCCCTCGATGAGCCCCTGACTACCTCTGAATTCTTGCAGGCCATCAAAGCCCTTAAAGTAGGCAAATGCCCGGGTCCTGGCGGCTTTACGCTCAGTTTTACAAAACCTTTGCCCCCCAACTTGCACCCCTTCTGACAAAGGCCTTTAACTCGGTGGACAGTTCCAACCTCCCCTCCAAAGAATCTTTATCTGCCAACATCTCTATTATACCTAAACCAGGCAAGGACCCATCCCAGTGCAGCAGCTATAGGCCCATCTCCCTACTTAACATAGATATTAAGTAACTCGCAAAAGTTCTAGCTACCCGTTTGTCCCCTCTACTACCTTAAATTATCCATAATGATCAAGTGGGGTTTGTCCCTGGTAGAGAGGCTAGGGACAACACCACCAAAACGATACACCTTATATCCCTGATCCAGCGTAAAGGCCTGAAAGCTTGCCTTTTATCTTTCAACGCTGAAAAGGCCTTCGATAGGATCAGCTGGAGGTTTCTACAGCTGTCTCTAGAACAGCTTGGCCTCGGAGTTCCCTTCATCTCTAAAGTTATGTCCCTATATTCCCGACCCTCAGCTACGGTCCTAGTCAATGGTACCACATCGGCTCCCTTTGACATTGCAAATGGCACCAGGCAGGGCTGCCCCCTGTCCCCCCTCCTCTTTGTCATCATAATTGAACATCTGGCCTGCGCCATACGTCAAAACCCCTCCATTCTCGGTATTCAAACTCCATCTGCACACCAAAAACCTTCCCTGTATGCCGACGATCTCCAAGTGTATATCCAGAATCCACACATCTCACTGCCATCCCTGCTAAGGGAATTCCAACGTTTTGGCACCCATAGTAACTTTAAGATTAATATAACTAAGACGGAAGCCCTTAATATATCCCTCACCCCCTCCACCCTGTCCCTTCTAAAATCAAATTTCTCATTTAGATGGCAAACCAAGGGGATCTCTTACTTGGGGATCATTACACCCTCAAACCTAGCTAACTTGTTCTCCCTAAACTATATTCCCCTACTCTCCTGAATACGGAAAGACCTTGAGGAGTGGGGTGGGTCTTCACTGCCATGGTTCGGAAGGATCAATACCCTAAAGATGGACACCTTACCCAAATTCCTGTATTTATCCCAAACGGTTCCCATCCACGTCCCCAAATCATTTTTTACTTCCCTGCGCTCACTAGCCACCAGATACATGTGGAACGGGGGACTTCCCAGAGTTAAATTTAAACTACTTAGCTTCCGAAGACAATGGGAGGAACAGGTCCCACTGATTTTGAGACCTACCATACAGCTGCTCATATGGCTCGCATCCTAGAATGGTTCCCCCGCCGTTTCTGCAAGGCTTCGGTGACCGTTGAACCAGACCTCTCTCCTGTAGACCTCCGGGCTCTTTTATGGGGTTACAAACACGACTACACTCGCTTGACATCCTTATCCCCACTGACTTTGGCCTCCTTGAAGCTATGGTATAGGAAAGGACTTATCATCACCCTCTCCTCTGACCCAGGCCCCCTGACGTCCCTTTTTGACCATCCCGCTCTTCCACAAGGTATATGGGCAGCCTCCCTAGGGTCTTTTAAACGCAAGGAGTGGCCACAAGCTTACACATTTGTACACTCATCGCAGGGGACTCCGGTCCCTCTGGCAGGCCCTGGAGACTGGCTCACAGCCTTACATATGTCCACATTTACCAAACACCTACACTCCTCCTCTCAAATACATCGCAAGCATACCAGCTTTGAGGAACTATGTTCGCTTCCAGAAACTCCCAAACACCTCCTTTCCTCCTTATATAACCTACTACAGACTTTAGCACAAGATCAACTCCCGCACTACACTAGGATGTGGACTGCGGACCTGGGTGAAGACATCTCTGTGCCGGAATGGCAAACCTCTTTTCATTTCACGCATAAGTCAACCATCTCCTGCTACTCTCAAGAAAAGAACTACAAGCTCTTGTCCAGATGGTACAGAGACCCTGCAACTTTGCAAAAAATCTTCCCGTCTGCACCAGCCACTTGCTGGCGCTGTGAAACCTCAGTCGGAACATATATGCATGTCTGGTGGGACTGTGAGATGATCCGCCCCTTCTGGACACAGGTTTTCGAATGTTGTAATCTTATAGCTGATAGACCAGTTCCTATTTCTCAGAAAATTGCACTACTCTCCATACTGCCCGGGTCTATAAAATCGCAGAGGCAAAGATTGCTTAGTTTCTTTATGTTCTCTGCTAGGCAACTGATACCCGCTTATTGGAAGACAAAGAATACTCCCCCATTGTCATGGTGGGTATCAATTATAAATGATACCATGAGAATGGAGGGATGCTGGCATTGGACAATGACACATACACCAAATTTATAACCCAATGGTCGATCTGGCTCCGCTTCTCCTCCTCTGACACTTTGTTGAACAAAATCTCGAATACATAGGGACACTCTGGGCTCCCTTTTACCCTACCCCCCTGTGCATAACCCTCACCCCCTCTCCCCCTCCCTCTACTCTCCTCCCCCCCTGCTGTTCTGTTCACCCCCCTACCACCTTGTCCCTTCTTTGCTTTGTTCTACTCTTTCCTCTCTTCTCTCTCTTTCTGTCTCCTTTATGTTATTTATTACACATTACCTCATGTAGTAACCCATGAGCATCTCTCATTGGTATAACCTCGTGGATCAGAGAATAGTTTCTCTTCCCAATTTTCCAAGCTTACTGACGGGGACCAACTATGGACGATATTCATTGACTGGCCTCCCGTAAATGTATTTCTGTTACTGTTCTTTGCATATATTTATCTCATGATGTTTATTGTTTTACTGTTTTTCTTGAAAAGCACCAATAAAAATATTTTCAACACTAAATAAAATGCAGCGCTTATTATAAAAGTCCATTCAAAGAGTTTGCAAAAATCCAAAGCGAGCACCCAGAGTGTATGACAAAGGTATATATGTAAATGGGAAAACGATCCTCCACTAACACCACAGCAACCTGGGCCTCTTACCCTCAGGCATGGACCACTAGATTATAGGTGGTTTAACACAGTCTTTCTCAACTCTATTCCTCAAGGCACCCCAACAGGTCTTGTTTTCAGGCTTACCATTATTTTGCACAGGTGATTTGATATAGTTTCACTGCCTTAGTAATTGCAACAGCCGTTTTATCTGAGGGAAATCCTGAACACATGACCTGTTGGGGCGCTTTGAGGACTGGAGCTGAGAAACACTGTTCTAACAGCGTTCAGTCATCCGTCTAGCATGTTCCTCTTCACCAAAGGCTGCACAAAGATTATGGTTCAGATCCTGTTATCCCCTCAGAGTGTTTCTCCACAGGTCAGATTACCATACATGTGTGTCAAAAGGAGAACAAAGACCGACTTATAGTGTAGTAAGAAAAAACACTTAAATATTTTTTAAAAGATTTCCAGAATACTCACACACTATATAAATTTCACAAAGTTTCCAAGCAACAAACGTATATATTTCTCCGCGTGAACAGCAACGTCACGTGTCCAGGCACCATCCAATGCGTTTCATCGTAATAGACGCCCCCGATGACATCTATTATGACAAAATACGTTAGGTGGAGCCAGAACATGTTACGTCGCTGCACACGCGGACCGTGACCATTTTGTTGATTGGAAACTTATAGAAACATTGTAATGACATGCTCGAATGTTACATACAGTGTGTGAGTATTATGGAAATCTTTTAATATTTAAGTGTTTTTACTAACTACACTGAGGCAGTCTTTGTTCTTTTGACACTCATGTATGGTAATCTGACCTGTAGAGAAACACTCTCAGAAGGGATAACAGGATTTGAACCATAATCTTTATTCAGCCTTTGGTGAAGAGGAACATCCAAGATGGATGACAGGGCGCTGTTAGACCACCTATAATCTAGTGGTCCATTCCTGAGGGTAAGAGGCCAAGTTTGCTGTGGTGTTGGTGGAGGATCATTTTACCATTTCCAATGCACTCTTCCTACACAAATCTCCCTCCTGCCCACCCCTTGTACTGGCCCTGCCTGGCACAAGTTGTCTCCCCCCCCCATCAGTGGACCCGGGAACAGCATGGCAGGTGCCACTAAGAAGAGGAGTGGAGATTAGAGAACATCCGTTCACTGCTCTCTCCTTCCTACTAAGAACCGGTCCGGACATGTAACGCATCACTTCATTTTTCCGATGTCACTTTCTCTAGCCGGTCTGGCCTGGGGGAAGAAGCTAATGGAAATGAAGGAAGGAAGCAATGGAAGAGGAGCAAGTGCTGCTGCTAAGGCAAAAGTAAAGGTTCGTATTAATGTTACAAGTCTTTATACCTTCATTAATAAGATTTATAATAATAAATGTAGCTTTACCCTCATAAGGCCGGCTGATTTGGTTACTGTAAGGGCTGGCTTAGCCCTTCCTTCTCTGGGCTGGCTGCTCAGCTGTCGGCTAACTGCCAGCTCTCTTCTCTCTCCACAGTTACCAGCTGTTCCTGATGATGCTTGTCTGACCTGCCTACTTAAAGCCTTCCTGCTCACTTCACCTCTGCCTTCGCCTTGGTCACATCACTAGAAACCATCTCCTGCGGTTTGTTTAAAGACTGGCTTGCTGACATCCCTTCTGGCTCCTTATCGTGCTTGCTGTTGCTTTACTTGGATCCCTGACTTCTGGCCTGGCTGACTACCCGATCTGGTTACTGGACTCTGGCTATGCTTGACTATGCTTTTTCTATTTACCTTTTTATTTTTTATTAATAAACAAGTGTGATTTAATTGTACTTCTGTCTCAGTCTGATTCATGGTTTCTGACAGTTACTTAGCAATCCACCAATCACCCTGCTGCCAGGCTCCCTGCATTCAGACAAAACAAGAAACAGTCATTTTCGCGGTTTTGTTGCTTTTATTGCAGGATACAACTTGGGTGGAACAAAGGGGTGATATGAGATGCCCATAGAAGTTGGTGTATTGTTCTACAATACTGACTAGCCTTAGCTTGAAAGTTGTTGTACATCTAATATTCTTAGCAAGTTATTGATACTACTTATTCACTTCCAATTTTGACAAAGAAGAATCACTCTGAATAATTCCCCCTTGCAGACTATGATGGTTTCCAAGAATCAAAGATCCAGAGGCCTAACACAACCTCTCCCCGATAGATCGATGAGTTAGACAGCCACACAGTCTTTGGAAGATATTACCAATGTGCTAACCAGGCCAGAGACAGAACGGTATCTCTCCTCCCCACGGCCTGACACATGGTAATGGGCGGAATACTGTTCTCAGCCAGTCCTTTGTTATCAACGTGTTCCCTGGCCACAGCATTCTACACTGTTCTTGATAACTTCTCTTGTTCTGTACACTGATCTTTGGTTACTTGACCGTTCTCTACTCTCTCTCTCTTCCACTTTACTGCTACTTCTTCTGCATTGATCTTGTTTAGCAGTCAAGTCCCCGGTCACAGCAGCCTGATACCTTGTTAAAGACGAAGATCTTTATCTTAAACTCCCTCTCTGCGGTTCCTCCATCCTGTCACGATCAGGAGTGAGGCCGAGATGCTGAGAGGGCTCCCCTTGCGGCCGAGTGCAGCACAACCCTGAAGATGACACAGGGATGCAGTGCCCACAGTAGCACAGGTTGCCAGGTAGCAGCAGCAGAGGACAAGAGCCAGGTAAACAAGTCTCTGGGGGCAACCGTGCTAGGAAGTCCAAGAGCGGAGCAGCAGAAGTCCAGAAGAGTAGTCAAGCCAAGCCGGGATCGGGTGCAGGGAGCAGACAAGGAACGTCGGGTACAAGCCAGGAGTAAGAGCCAGGAGAATCAACAGGAGCAGGTCGAGCAAGCCGGGTCGGTACACAGGAGATCGGATAGCAGAAATTACAGGGACAGGTACACAGGGGAGCTGACGATAATCCAGCGATGCAGCACTGTCAGGCGAACGTTTAAATAGGCGAGGTGCCCAGGTCACGTCATGAGCGCGTCGAGGCGATCATACGGCTACGTCGAGTACGTTGTGCCTTCGTATCATCACCGCGTATGCCCGCCTGGTTAGACGTAGCGTCGACCGTTCGTCTTAAAACTACCTTACGCTTCCGTAGGCGCTGACGCACGTTAACGCGAACGTACCTCGTGAGATTGCGCCTATTTCCCTGACAGTGCCTCCCCCCAAGGGGCAGCCTCCGGATGCCCAAACGAGCCCATTTTTCAGGATAACGGCTGCGGAACCTGTGTATAAGCCTAGGAGCATGTACATAACTTGCAGGTTCCCAAGAGTTCTCTTCAGCAGAATACCCCTTCCATTTGATTAAAAACTGGATAGTCCTACCTCTCCGACGACAGTCAAGGATAGACTCAACTTCATATTCAGTTTCTTCACCAACCTGAACTGGAGGCGGGGGCACTTCTTCTCTTCCTGAAAAGGGACTAAAGGTAACACGTTTAAGAAGGGAAACATGAAATACAGGATGGATTTTAAAAGATTCAGGCAAAACAAGTTCAAATGCTACGGGATTAATCTCCCGTTTAATCTCAATAGGACCCAGGAATTTAGGTCCCAATTTCCGGGATGGACATGGCAGTTTAAGATTTGCTGCTGAAAGCCACACCTTATCCCCTGTCTTGAAGGTAGGGTTAACTCTCTTCCTTTTATCGTACTGTCTTTTGTACTCCTCCTGAGCCTTCTTCATGGTATCTTGAAGTATTTGGTAGTTTGTGTGAATGAGGTTTACTCTGTCTTGAACTGCCGGGACAGAGGATTCAGGAATGGTATTAGGCAGAAATGAGGGGTGGAATCCGTAGTTTGCCCAGAAAGGCGATTGGTTGGTAGAGGCGTGCACTGAGTTGTTATAGGCAAATTCTGCACAAGGTAACAAGGAAACCCAATCATCCTGGGAAAAGGAACAGAAGCATCGCAGGTACTGTTCCAACGTCTGGTTGGTTCTTTCAGTTTGACCGTTGCTCTGTGGGTGATAGGCAGAGGACAAACATATTCCAATTGAGAGTAATTTACAAAGTTCTTTCCAAAACTTGGAGGTGAATTGTACCCCTCTGTCCGATACGATGCTGTCAGGTACCCCGTGTAATCGGACAATTTCTTTTATAAAAGTTATTGCTGTATCCAGGGCAGAGGGAGTCCCTTTTAACGGCAAAAAATGCGCCATCTTGGACAGGCGGTCTACCCAAGATGGTCGTAAACCCTTCAGAGGGAGGTAATTCTACAATAAAATCCATGGAAATTTCTTTCCATGGTTTCTCCGGGACTGGCAGTGGCCTTAACAGACGCCAGGGTCTGGCGTTAGATCCCTTGTTACGTTGGCAGATGGTACAGGAGTCAACGTATTCTTTACAGTCTGCCCTTAAAGTAGGCCACCATAAGGACCGCTGTACAAGGTCAATCGTCTTCCGGACTCCAAAGTGGCCTGCTAGTTGGTGGTCATGGAAAGTCTTTAATACCAGTAACCTGGCTTGCCGAGGAACAAAAATCTTGTCCCGATGCCATAGAAGCCCTCCTTGGCTTCTCAGGGAAGAAACTTCAGTTTCCGTACACTGACTAGTGGCCTGCTCGATTGAAGACCTTAGATCCGGTTGAATCAGTAAGAAATTTTGGGGGGACAAAATTGTACTGGGTGGGACTCCTTCCGGGGTATCAGGAAACATCCGGGTAAAGCATCCGCTTTACTGTTCTTAGATCCTGGGCGATAGGTTATGTGGAAATTAAACCTTGAAAAGAACAAAGCCCATCGGGCCTGTCGGGGTCTCAGACGTTTGGCTGTGCGGAGGTACTCTAAGTTCTTATGGTCAGTAAAAATTAGAATGGGGTGAGTGGCACCTTCCAGGAGATACCTCCATTCTTCAAGAGCGGTTTTAATCGCTAGAAGTTCCCGATCCCCCACATTGTAGTTCCTCTCTGGGGAACTCATTTTTCGAGAGAAAAAGGCTACGGGATGCAGTAATGCCTTAGAACCTTGACGTTGAGATAAAATCGCCCCTGTGGCCACCTCCGAGGAGTCAACTTCCAGCACGTAGGGCAAGGCGGGATCTGGATGCTGCAGGATTGGCGCAGTGGTAAAGAGGGTCTTCAGCTGGTCAAAGGCGGACTGAGCTGCTAGGGACCAGTGGAACTTGGTGTGTTGGCGAGTGGTCTGAGTGATGGGGGCTACAATGGTGGAGAAGCTCCTTATGAATCTTCGGTAAAAGTTTGCAAACCCGATGAATCTCTGAACACTCTTTTTGTCAGAAGGAGCGGGCCAATCCAGGATAGACTTCACTTTCTGCGAGTCCATGGCAATTCCACCTGTGGTAATGATGAGTCCCAAGAAATGAATGGATTCCTTTTCGAAATCACACTTCTCGGCTTTGACATATAACCCATGTGTTCTAAGAATACATAGTACCTTCTTAACATGTACCCTGTGAAGTTCCAGAGAAGTTGAAAAAATAAGAATGTCGTCAAGATAAGTGACAACAAAGTGGTCTAAATGCTCCCGGAAGATATCATTAATGAAATGCTGAAAGGTTGCCGGGGTATTACATAGTCCAAAGGGCATGACTAAATACTCGAAATGCCCGAATCTCGTTCTGAAAGCGGTCTTCCACTCGTCCCCCTCCCGGATACGGACAAGGTTGTAAGCCCCACGTAGATCGAGTTTGGTGAAGATACGTGAGGTGTGGAATCTTTGGAAGAGTTCGGGGATGAGCGGAAGTGGGTAGCGGTTTTTAAGGGTAATATTATTTAATTCCCTGTAGTCCACACATGGTCTTAAAGTCTTGTCCTTTTTTTCCACAAAAAAGATGCCTTCACCGGCAGGGGATGAAGAGGGACGAATAAATCCTTTGGCCAGGTTCTCATCTATGTATTGTCTCAGGGCCTCAAGTTCAGTCTCAGAAAGGGGAAATATCCGGCCAAAGGGAATGGGAGCCCCGGGTAACAACTCGATGGGGCAGTCATAGGGGCGGTGTGGAGGTAGGGTATCGGCTTTCTTCTTGTCGAACACATCTCTAAATTCCTGGTAAACTGCTGGTATGTGAGGAACTGGACTGGGTACAGGTTGAACGGTCAGACAACTGGGCAAGTCATGGGATACGGAATCCAGGCAATGCTGTTGGCAATAGGCAGATGTGAAGGATACCACCTTCTTGAGCCAATTGATCCGGGGGTTGTGAGCCTGTAGCCAAGGAATCCCTAGGATAACGGGGAACATCGGAGAACTCAGAACATCGAATTTAAGGAATTCCCGATGACCTGAATCGGTGATCGCCAGGATGGGTATTGTTTCCCTGGTGACATGGCCAGAACTAGGTAAGGAGCCATCGGCCAGATGGACAGTCAATCTCCGTTTCTTGAGGTTAAGTGGGAGAGCCAGACTCTTAGCCAGGGTTAAGTCCAGGAAGCAGCTACAGGCTCCGGAGTCAATTATTGCCTGTAGAAGAATTCCTTTACCTGCCACCATCAACGTGACCGGAAGGGTGATATGGGCGGAAGCCGACTTTGCTACCTGAAGGTGAAATGGAGTGCAGAGGACTGGTTTACTTGGTCTTGTGGGGCAGTTGTTAATGAAATGTCCTGATTCCCCACAATAGAAACAAAGGTGTGCCTGTCGCCGATGAAGTCTCTCTTCGGAGGTTAAAGTGGGATGGGGCATGCCCTTCAGAACGGAGGTTACTGCTGGGCGAGCTGAAGGTGGAGCCTGGATAGAACAAGAAATCCGAGCGCGTTCAGACTGGCGCTCCCGTAGACGCCTGTTGAGCTGGATAGTGAGTAGGATAAGATCCTCAAGGGTAGAGGGAATCTCTAATCTGGCTAACTCGTCTTTGAGGGCTTCAGACAACCCCACCCGATATTGATATCTTAGTGCTGCTTCATTCCATCCGGAATCAGAGCTCCAGGTACGGAATTCCACTGTATAGTCCTCTGCAGGCCGCTCACCCTGGCGAAGGGCGTACAAGGTTGCTTCAGCTGTTGCTGTCCGAAAAGGGTCATCATACAGGCGTGCCATAGCCTTGAAGAACTGATCCAAGGTATTCACAGAAGGGCTGCATTGTTCCAGCAGGCCATGGGCCCACGTCTGGGGATCGTCCCTCAACAGTGAAATGGTGAACCCCACCTTGGTCGCTTCTGAAGAAAAGGTCTGAGGTTGCAGGGAGAAGTAAAGAAAACATGAGTTCTTGAAGGATCTGAATTTCCTTCGGTCCCCATAAAAGCGCTCTGGGGCTGGGACTCGTGGTTCTGGATTATACTGTCACGATCAGGAGTGAGGCCGAGATGCTGAGAGGGTTCCCCTTGCGGCCGAGTGCAGCACAACCCTGAAGATGACACAGGGATGCAGTGCCCACAGTAGCACAGGTTGCCAGGTAGCAGCAGCAGAGGACAAGAGCCGGGTAAACAAGTCTCTGGGGGCAACCGTGCTAGGAAGTCCAAGAGCGGAGCAGCAAAAGTCCAGAAGAGTAGTCAAGCCAAGCCGGGATCGGGTGCAGGGAGCAGACAAGGAACGTCGGGTACAAGCCAGGAGTAAGAGCCAGGAGAATCAACAGGAGCAGGTCGAGCAAGCCGGGTCAGTACACAGGAGATCGGATAGCAGAAATCACGGGTACAGGTACACAGGGGAGCTGACGATAATCCAGTGATGCAGCACTGTCAGGCGAACGTTTAAATAGGCGAGGTGCCCAGGTCACGTCGTGAGCGCGACGAGGCGATCATACGGCTACGTCGAGTGCGTTGTGCGTTCGTATCATCATCGCGTATGCCCGCCTGGTTAGACGTAGCGTCGACCGTTCGTCTTAAAACTACCTTACGCTTCCGTAGGCGCTGACGCGCGTTAACACGAACGTACCTCGTGAGATTGCGCCTATTTCCCTGACACATCCCTCCTCAGCGCTCGGTGCATCCCCACATCTTTCTATTCCATGCTGTCTTTGTTGGAACTCCAGACTCCTCCCTGGAAGCATGTGACCCCAGTTTATATGGGAGGCCTACCCCCTGCCAACACCAGAAGATAATTGGTCAGGGCTCCTCACATGAGCTGCCTGTCACTCAAATCTAAAGTCCAACCCCTCTTCCAGAATCATTTCTCTGAAAGCAGGGGAGGCATCTCTGAGTCAGGTTGCAGGTGGCCACACCCACCACTATACTGAAGACTCCCAGTTCCAAATCAAAACAACCAAGCCTAACCTAAAGAACAGGCCTGGCTAAAATTTCCCTACACTTGGGCCCTGAGATAGAAAAATCCTACTCCAGCACCTACCTTTAGGTAGAAGGTGCTACATAAATATAAAATCAATTATATAAATTCTTACTAGTAAGGTCACAGCCAAAAAGTTCCATCCTCAGGCCTGCCCTACTTCCAGTGTGCACCAGGTGGATCCTTAAAGGGATTGTAAAGTGATTTTTTTTATTTTTTTTAAATAACAAACATGTTATACTTACCTCCACTGTGCAGCTCGTTTTGCACAGAGTGGCTCCGAACCTGCTCTTCTGCGGTCCCTCGGCGGCTGTCTCGGCTTCCTCCCGCAGGTGCTTCTCACATTCATGCGAGCTCCCTCGCATGGTGAGAAGCATCTGCAGGCGCGCTCCCGTGATACAGCCGGCGGCTATAGCCGCTCGCTGTATCACACGGCCCTGCCCCCGGCGCTCCACGTCAGTGGATGTGATCGACAGCAGCGCAAGCCAATGGCTGCGCTGCTTTCCATCCATCCACTCCAGCCAATCAGCGGCTAGGCTGAATGGTGGAAAGGATGTCGGGGGACGAGCGCGGGACTTTCGAGGGGTAAGGTAAGTAAAACGGGGGGGCGCCGGGACTGTGAGATGTTTTTTCACCTTAATGCATAGAATGCATTAAGGTGAAAAAACATTTACCTTTACAACCCCTTTAAGAAACGAGCGATGATAGGAGGATTTAAAGAGCTCTCGAAAAACTAGAGGCGTCGTAAACATTTCCAAAAAAATACCTACAGATAAACAAATCAATGCATTCATTAAGTGACCAATTTAACAAAGCTGGGGAAGAAAAAGATCAAAATGCGAAAATCATGGCGTGAAGGCCCCATTCACACCTAAGCAATTATCTGCTTGATACTCAAAAACGCTGGAGGAGAAAAAAAAGCAAATCAATTATTCTCTATGGAGATAGTTCACATCTCCACTTCATGTTGCATGAAGCCAAACCCCTGAAGATCAAACAAGTTCTGGAGCTTTTTTTGTTGCTCGAATCGGGCAGATTTGGGCATTTCTGGCGTGTTTGCTTTCCCATAGAAATCAATGGAAATGCGTTTATGCTTGATTTTCTACTCAAATGAAAAAAAGTAAAAACTGAAATAGTAATAATATATGAATAAATAAATGTAAAAAAAATACAAAAATAACTAAAAATCATCATAAATAAGTAAAATAAAAGAATATGTAATAATACATTAATAATTAACCTCTAGCCTTAAAAATTTAAAATATTTTATGATTATAAATAATAAGGTAACAAACACCCAAAACTTGAACAAAAAAATACATTATTAAAATAATAGTTTGTTTTTTGTGTTAGGGTTAGGGAGTTTAATTATTTATTATTTTTTAAGGGTTAACCACTTCCCGACCAGCGCACGACGATGTACGTTGACAGAATGGCACGGGCAGGCATATTGGCGTACAGGTATGTCCAATATTCAATGCCGTCCTGCCACCCGCTATGGTCGGGACCCCCGTGAGTCCAGTCGCGGGACCCGCGGACTCGATCACCGCGGGCATCCCCGCGATCGTCTCACGGAGAGGCCGAATGGAGGAAATGCCGTGTAAACAGCATTTCTCCATTCTGCCTAGCAACTAGTGACGCTGATCTCTGCTCCATGTGATTGGAGCAGAGATCAGTGTTCACTAAATGAAAGCCCAACCCCCCCACAGTTAGTAACACACCCCTAGGAACACTTAACCCCTACACTGCCACCCACTGGTTAACCCTTTCACTGCCAGTGTCATTTACACAGGAATCACTGCATTTATATAGCAGTGATTACTGTATAAATGGTCCCAAAAATGTGTCAAAAATGTCCGATGGGTCCCCCACAATGTCGCAGTCACAATAAAAATCGCTGATCGCCGCCATTACTAGTAAAAAAAAAAATAATAAAAAATTATTAATAAAAATTCTATAAAACTATCCCTATTTTGTAAACGCTATAACTTTTGCGCAAACCAATCAATAATCGCTTATTGCGATTTTTTTTACCAAAAATATGTAGAAGAATACGTATCGGCCTAAACTGAGGGAAAAAAATGTTTTTTTATATATTTTTGGGGGCTATTTATTATAACAAAAAGTAAAAAATAATGCGTTTTTTTTTTCAAAATTGTCGCTCTATTTTTGTTTATAGCGCAAAAAATAAAAACCACAGAGGTGATCAAATACCACCAAAAGAAAGCTCTATTTGTGGGAAAAAAAGGACGCAAATTTTGTTTGGGAGCCACGTCGCACGACCGCGCAATTGTCAGTTAAATCGACGCAGTGCCGAATCACAAAAAGTGGTCTGGTCTTTGACCAGCAAAATGGTCCGGTCTGCAAGTGGTTAAAGTTAAGGGAAAAACTCTGCATACAAAATGTGCAAAAAACGCGTGAGAAAATATGAAAAAAAAAAGAGAGCTCTAACATAAAACTTGTGGCGCTTTCAGCACCCAGGGAGATTCAGGTGACATGTACAAGTTGGCCATAGAAGTGCATGGCTGCAGGCGATTGTACTTGTGTAACTGCCAATGCTCTTTTGCATCAGTGATTACCCACGCATGCGCATGCCCAGACGGTATATTTTACAGAACGCACATCATCCCAAAATACATCACACTCACATGGATAGGTTGCAGCTTACCAGTCCAGATGTGATGGCTGAATTATTTTACTTTTTCCTGTCCTAATGTGACAGCGTTTACTCACTGAACTTAATGTAGGAGCAGCGTTGTTACCCTAGGTACGGGACTACAGAACACCTCCCCTTGTCGCACCTTAACATTGGGGGGGGGGGTGTAGTCTAGA
This sequence comes from Lithobates pipiens, assembly GCF_037356315.1. Lineage (NCBI taxonomy): Eukaryota > Metazoa > Chordata > Amphibia > Anura > Ranidae > Lithobates > Lithobates pipiens. The sequence goes on along the minus strand of NW_027507685.1, from coordinate 94,738,794 downwards.
GAGCACTGGAAATAATGTTAAGGAGTACAGCAGAGGCATAGAGCACAGGATGTCATTAGATTACACAATTTCAGGAAGGATCAACAGATACTATTTAAAGCGGGGTTCCACCCTAAAGTGGAACTTCCGCTGATCGGAACCCTCCCCCCCTCCGGTGTCACAACTGGCACCTTTCAGGGGGAGGGGGGTGGAGATAACTGTCAAAGACAGGTATTTACACCCACTTCCGGGCATAGACTCCCGTGGGAGTCTACGCCATTTCCTGTCCTGCCGCGCTGTCTTCTGGGACAGCACGGACAATTCCTATTGCGCTGCGTGACTCGCGCATGCGCAGTAGGTAACCGGGAAGTGAAGCCGATTCGCTTCACTTCCTGATTCCCTCACCTAGAATGGTGGCGGCAGCAGCCGAGAGCCGAGCGATCGATCGTCCTCGGTTGCCGGCATCGCTGGAACCCGGGACAGGTAAGTGTCCATTTATTAAAAGTCAGCAGCTGTAGTATTTATAGCTGCTGGCTTTTAATATTTTTTTTGTAGGTGGAATCCCTCTTTAACAAATCGATAATCAAAAGGAAGCAAATATACATTTACATTAAAGTGATAAAAGGTAAAACATACAATTTTTTTTTAAATAAAATAAAATAAAAGGAAGGAAGGAAGGATCAACAGATACCATTAAGCAAATCAATACTGAAAAAGAAGCATATATACATTAATATTAACCACTTGCTTACTGGGCACTTAAACACCCTTCCTGACCAGACCAATTTTCAGCTTTTGGTGCTCTCACACTTTGAATGACAATTACTCAGTCATGCAACACTGTACCCAAATGAATTTTGTGTTTTTTTCCCACAAATAGAGCTTTCTTTTGGTGGTATTTGATCACCTCTGGGGTTTTTATTTTTTGCGCTATAAATGAAAAAAGACCGAAAATTTTGAAAAAAAACGCATATTTCTTTGTTTCTGTGATAAAATTTTGCAAATTATAATTTTTTTTTGATAAATTTTGCCCACAATTTATACTGCTACATATCTTTGGTAAAAATAACCCAAATTAGTGGATATTATTTGGTTTTTGTGAAAGTTAGAGAGTCTACAAGCTGTGGTGCGAATCGCACAAAATTGATCACACCTGATATACTGGTGGCCTATCTCATTTCTTGCGACCCGAACAAGTCAGGAAAGTACAAATACCCCCCATATTACCCCTTTTTTGAAAGTAGACATTCCAAGGTATTTACTAAGATGCATGGTGAGGTTTTTGATGTTGTCATCTTTTTCCCACAATTCTTTGCAAAATGAAGATTTTTTTTTTTTTTTCTCACAAAATTTTCAATGTAATAGGTTATTTCTCTCACATGGCATGTGTATACCACAAATGACACCCCAAAATACGTTCTGCTACTCCTTCTGAGTATTACGATACCAAATGTGTGAGACTTTTACACAGCCTGGCCACATACAGAGGCCCAATATTGAAATAGCACCATCAGGCGTTCTAGGAGCATAAATTACACATTTCATTTCTCAACCACCTATTACATTTTTGAAGGCCCTGGAGCACCAGGACAATGGAAATGCCCACAAATGAAAAGTTGTCCATTTATAAGATATTTTCAACACATAGCATGTACATAGCAAAAATGACACCCCAAAATACGTTCTACTACTCCTCCTGAGTATAACGATACCACATGTGTGAGACTTTTACACAGCCTGGCCACATACAGAGGCCCAATATTGAAATAGCACCATCAGGCGTTCTAGGAGCATAAATTACACATCTTATTTCTCAACCACCTATTACAGTTTTGAAGGCCCTGGAGCACCAGGACAATGGAAATGCCCACAAAGTGACCCCACGTGGCACTGACGACACGTGGCACTGACAGATGGCACTGGAGGCAGATGGCACTGGAGGCAGATGGGGCTGACAGATGGGGCTGACAGATGTCGCTGGCAGATTTCGCTGGCAGATGTTGCTGACAGATGGCACTGGCACTGGTAGATGGCACTGGCACTGGCAGATGGTGCTGGCTATTTGCTCTGGCTAATTGCTCTGGCAAATGGGGCTGGCAGATGGCACTGCAGCTGGCAGATGGCACTGGCACTGGCAGGTGGCACTGGCGCTGGCAGGTGGCACTGGCAGGTGGCACTGGCACTGGCGGCACTGGCGCTGATGGCACTGGGGCTGACGACACTGGGGCTGACGGTTGGCACTGGCGCTGGCAGGTGGCACTGGCGCTGGCAGGTGGCACTGGCACTGGCACTGGCACTGGTAGGTGGCACTGGCAGGTGGCACTGGCGGCACTGGGGCTGACGGCACTGGGGCTGACGGATGGCACTGGCGCTGGCAGGTGGCACTGGCACTGGCAGGTGGCACTGGCACTGGCGGCACTGGCGGCACTGGCGGCACTGGCAGCACTGGGGCTGATGGCACTGGGGCTGACGGCACTGGGGCTGACGACAGGCACTGGCGCTGGCAGGTGGCACTGGCGGCACTGGCACTACTGGCAGATGGCACTGGGCTGACAGATGGCACTGGGCTGACAGATGGCACTGGCACTGGGGCTGACAGATAGCACTGGGGCTGACAGATGGCACTGGGGCTGACAGTTGGCACTGGGGCTGACTCACAGATCCTCTCTCTCCTCACACGCTGTCTCTGTGTGAGGAGGGAGAGACACGGCCATGGGAGATGATCTCATATGTTTACATTTGAGATCATCTCCCATTGGCAGCTGCGATCGCGCTGTGAACGGCCGCTTTGATTGGCCGTTCACGGCGATCTGTGTTTGCCTGTCTCCGGGAGACACGGCGAATACAAAACTTCCGCGATGCGCGCCCCCCAGCGGCGCGCATTGCGGAAGTAAACACAAGGACGTCCAGGGACGGCCAGTCGAAGGAACCCGCCTGCTTTACGGCCGTCATTCGGCTATAGGGCCGGGGGGGAGGGGGTTAAAGTGCTACTATAAGTAAAAATAATAAAAATTAAACTATAAAATTAAAAAGAAAAAAGCAAAAAAAATAGGATTTTTTGTACTCACTGTAAAATCCTTTTCTCTGTAATTCGCTTACCGACACAGCTCCTCTCATAACCATTTGGTTGGTATGCCCTATTACTAGGAGATACTAGGCATTAGTTACTGATATAATACAACACTCAGAACTCTTAGTTCCACCCAGGGGGCGGTCCCTTGAGCAACAACCCTCCAGCCTGCCATGCAGTCATCAGTACGTCAACAAGCAGTATAACGTAAAGAGAAAAAGGAGGGGCGGGTGCTGTGTCGGTCGGTGAATTACAGAGAAAAGGATTTTACGGTGAATACAAAAAAATCCTATTTCCTCTTATATTCACCGACCGACACAGCTCCTCTCATAGCCATTGGGACGTCCCCAAGCAGCGCCAAACGAGGGGTGGGAAAACAGCATAGAAACTTCATCTACCATGGCAAGTGGGAATTAGTGAAACTTTACCCACAAAAACCAACAGTGCGTGGAGAAATCCACCACAAAACCAGGGTACCCTCAACAGGAGTGAATACCCACAACTGCGGAATGTAATGCAACATCGCATTAACTTAACGGTACTGCGTTTTTAATCGAAAAAACAGGAAAAAAGAAAATATATTGCATATTCAATTGCATGTGAAAAGTGAGAAAACAGCGCTGTCTATAAATAAATATTAGTGAACAGGTTAAAGTAAAAGTAAAAAGTATTTCTGCTGCAACTTAATGTGAGATACACAAAATACAATACCAATCAAAAAAAAAGAAGCTGCGCTGAAAATCATAAAAGTACATGATATACCTTCATATGACAAATAATATTAAAAATTATACTAAAATAATTTCCTACTAACGTGAAAAAAAGTATTGCCAAAACAGAAACACATTAGTTTCCCACACTATATAATAAAAAAATTAATATTATAAACTTAACCACTTAAGGACCGCCACATGGCAATGTACGTCAGCGCAATGGCACCGACAGGCACAAGCACATACATGTATGTGCTTGCCTTCCAGCGGGTGGGGGGTCCGATCGGACCCCCTCCCGTTGGATGCGGCGGTCCATTTCGCTTCAGGAGCGATCTGGAAAGAGGGGATGGCCTTTGGTTTATGGCCATCCCCTCTCGATCGCTCCTGGTGAATGAGAAGCTTCCCCCACTGTGTATTGTAAACACAGACAGGGAGGAAGTGATGTAATTCTCCTTGGGGCGGTCTTTTTGACCGGACTGCAAGGCGAACAGAGAAAGTAAGTGTGCACCAACACTACACTGACATGTAGGTACACATAGGCACACAAATCCCCCCCCCCGATCACCCCCCCCCCCCCCCCCGATCGCCCCCCAATCCCCTCCCAGTCACAGTGTCACTGATTGCAGTGATCATTTATTTACTGATCACTGAATTTAGTGTCAGTTGTGACAGTAAAAACTGTCAGGGCAGTTAGTGTTAGGTCCGGGGTAGCCCCCTACCCCCCCAATAAAGGTTTATCCCCCTGATTGCCCCTAGAGTTAACCCTTTCATCCCCTTTTGCCAGTGTCACTACGCAATCATTTTTCTGATCGCTGCATTAGTGTCACTAGTGCCGCTAAGTAGCTAGTTATTTTTGTAGGTTTACTGTCAGGTTTTTATAGCGCTAGGTACCGCCATATACTACCCAATAATGATTTTAACCCCCTGATTGCCCCTAGTTAACCCTTTCACCCCCTTTTGCCAGTGTCACTAAGCGATCGTTTTTCTGATCGCTGCATTAGTGTCACTGATTCCGCTAGGTAGCTAGTTATTTTTTTTAGGTTCCCCGCCAGGTTTTTATAGCGCTAGGTACCCCGATATACTACCCAATAACGGTTTTAATCCTCTGATTGCCCCTAGTTAAACCTTTTACCCCCTTTTGCCAGTATCACTAAGCAATCGTTTTTCTGATCGCTGCATTAGTGTCACTGGTGCCGCTAGGTAGCTAGTTATTTTTTTAGGTTCACCGCCAGGTTTTTATAGCGCTAGGTACCCCCATATACTACCCAATAATGGTTTTAACCCCCTGATGGCCCCTAGTTAACCCTTTCACCCCCTTTTGCCAGTGTCACTAAGCAATCGTTTTTCTGATCGCTGCATTAGTGTCACTGGTGCCACTAGGTAGCTAGTTATTTTTTTAGGTTCACAGCCAAGTTTTTATAGCGCTAGGTACCCCCATATACTACCCAATAACGGTTTTAACCCTCTGATTGCCCCTAGTTAACCCTTTCACCCCTTTTGCCAGTGTCACTAAGCGATCATTTTTCTGATCACTGCATTAGTGTCACTGGTGCCGCTAGGTAGCTAGTTATTTTTTTAGGTTCACCGCCAGGTTTTTATAGCGCTAGGTACCCCCATATACTACCCAATAATGGTTTTAACCCCCTGATTGCCCCTAGTTAACCCTTTCACCAGCGATCACTGTATAAGTGCCACTGGTGACGCTGGTTAGCCAGTTAGTTATTTAGGTTCTCCGTCAGGTTTTTATATAGCGCCAGGGACCCCCATATACTATCTAATAAAGATTTTAACCCCCTGATTGCCCCTAGTTAACCCTTTCACCAGTGATCACCGTATAAGTGTTACGGGTGACTCTGGTTAGTTAGTTTGCTTTTTATAGCATCAGGGCACCCACCATTTATTACCCAATAAAGGTTTAACCCCCTGATCACCCGGCGGGTGATATCAATTAGGTTTTAGGGTCAGGGTCTGCGTCGCCCCAGTCAGCGCTAGGTTAGTGCCTAACACCAACGCGCAAAGCATAAACCTCCTGTAGTAGACATGTGCAAAAGGAAAAAATTTGTTTAGTTTTGTTTCGTTTTAATTCGTTAAATCATTAATTTCGTTTAGTTACATTCGTTAACTTCCTTAAATTCTTTTTCGGATTTCGTTTAGTTTTCAACCGAATTCGAAAAATCGGCCACATTCGAAAATATTTCAAATAAATTTGAAAATATTTCAACCGCATTCGAAATGATTTCAACATGATTCGAAATTATTTCAATGGCGCTGCCTAACGTGCTTCGAATGGATTCGTAAATTCATTACTTTTTTTTGTTCGTTGATTTGTAATGTTACGTATTCTCTTACAATGGCGCTGCCTTACCTAACGTGCTTCGAATGGATTCGTAAATTCATAACTTTTTTTTGTTTGTTGATTTGTAATTTTACGTGTCTCTCACACAATGGCGGCGCTGTCTAACGTGCTTCGAATGGATTCGTACATTCGTAAACTTTTCTGTTCGTTGACGTTGATTCGTAAATTTACACGTCTGACAGTGGCGCTGCGGTGCTGCGTGCTTCGAATCGATTCGTACTTTTCTAATACATTGCGGTTATTCGTAACTATTCGAAATCTCGATTTTTTTACTTTCGTTTTTGACATGTGGCTATAGTCTCCGCCCCTGTATGCCATTTTGAGAGGTTGTATAGTGGTGTGGCGAGGGAGGAGCAGAGAGCAGAGCAGAGAGTTTTCTTGTTAGATTTGTGTTTGTTTTTGTGTGGTTTAGTGCTTTTGGTGAAATTAGAATGTCTGGGAGTGAGAATGGACGTGTGAGACTTGTGAGTGAGAATGTTGGTGATGGTATGAGAGTTGTTGGTGTGAGTGAGAGTGGAGGGGAGCGGAAGAGTGGAGGAGGGGACTCAGGGGAGAGGAGGAGTGTAGTGGAGGAGAGGCATGGAGGGGAGAGGAGGAGTGTAGGGGAGGGGGGGTGTGGAGGGGAGTGGAGAAGTGGAGGGGACTCAGGGGAGAGGAGGAGTTTAGCGGAGGAGAGGCATGGAGGGGAGAGGAGGAGTGTAGGGGAGGGGGGGTGGGGAGGGGAGTGGAGGAGTGGAGGGGACTCAGGGGAGAGGAGGAGTGTAGCGGGGGAGAGGCATGGAGGGGAGAGGAGGAGTGTAGGGGAGGAGGGGAGCGGAGGCGTGGAGGGGAGAGGAGTGGAGGTGAGAGGAGGATCAGTGGGGGGTTGAGTAGAGAAGAGGAGGCGTGGAGGGAAGAGGAGAGGAGGTGTGGAGGGGAGAGTAGAGAAAAGGAAGCGTAGAGGGGAGAGGAGGCAGGGAGGGGAGAGGAGGATTGGAGGAGAGGAGAGGCGTGAAGGGGAGAGGAAGAGTGGAGGTGAACGGAGGCGTGGAGTGGAGCCAAGGCATAGAAGAGAGCATGCCCATGGAGGTGGAGTGGAGCGGGTGTATGTCCAAAAAAAGAGGCAAGTGTCCCCCCTACATCAGAAGAGATTTCTGACGCCGACCTGCAGCATCACCAGCGAACCAAGAGACAGGGAAGATCAAGGGGACCCGAATTTACCCTAGAGGAGAATTCTGCATTAGTTGCTGCAGTGAACAAAGACAAACTGAGACTCTTCAACCTAAATGTCTCAACGTCGGCGAAGAGAGCAGCCTGGGAACGAGTTCGGGATTCAGTGAATGCAGTCTCCAAGGTTCGCAGGGCCACCTCTTGTGTCAGGCACAGGTAATTATTCAAATATTATATCACTCTTAGAACACACCACATATATGTGAAAAATACACAATATAGTCAATAAACTGATTTGAACGTAACACAAATATTTATTTGGCACAGACACAGAAAAGTAACATGTAAAATAAATTATTAACTATACTATATCTTATGTTTTTTCATTTGCAGGTTTTATGATTGTCGGGCGTCAGTTAATAAAAAGATAGAGAAGCATCTTCTGGCCCAGTCTACTGGAGGAAAGGCTGTGGTCTTCAGACAGTGGGAGGCGGAGCTGAGAGATGGCCTGCTTGCAGACGAGGATGTCCCTGGAGTCAGCAGAAAGAGTCCAGCCGAGCATCAGAGAGCTGGTGAGTAAAATAAAATATATCATTATATATTGCTGTTATATGTTGTTTCCAGCTCACTATATTTTTTTTTTATGACTACGCATGTAAGACTTACGTTTTACTTTACATTCATGTTTTGCAGGTCGAGCAACGTCATCTGTGGAAGGATCAGCTCCAAGTTCCTGCCCTCAATATTCTGGCAGTGGTGAGTACCTAACATAAACACAAAGCAAACATAATAATAAATAAACATAATAACAAACATCTATTTAACATTTAAAGCAGACATCTCTAAATGGCGGACTGTGGGCTAAATGCATACCGAGACACTGTGCCATCCAGACCGCCACAGTCCAGCCATTTATGTGCAGTTCTGCACACTGAGCCGGAGACACAGCGGGAGACACAGCGGGAGACAAGGCAGCTCTGAATATTGGGCAAGAACAGAGTTTTTGAAGATAACTTTCCAAGTTAACCAGCAGGTGATTGGTTGCTAGGCAGGCCTAGCAACCAATCCCCTGCTGGTTAACTTCAGCACCTCCCGCTCCTACCCACTATTCAGTGCTGCTGTGTCTCCCACTGTGTCTCCAACTCTGTGAGACCAAATAAGGTAGCAAGGGGCAAAGCTGTGGAGGCTGTATTCTGACAGGGGCAGAGCTGGGAGGTTAAGATGGGAAACTGGCAGAGATGCAGGGTGCTGTGTAATGTGAAGGGGCCCAGAGATGCAGGGTGCTGTGTAATGTGAAGGGGTCCAGAGGTGCAGGGTGCTGTGTAATGTGAAGGGGCCCAGAGATGCAGGGTGCTGTGTAATGTGAAGGGGCCCAGAGATGCAGGGTGCTGTGTAATGTGAAGGGGCCCAGAGATGCAGGGGACTGTGTAATGTGAAGGGAGCCAGAGTTGCAGGGGGCTGTGATGTGAAGGAGGGCAATGGACAAAGCTGTGGGGAGGTGCTATGAAGGTGGCGGAGAAGATTGAGATACCATTGTGAATGGAGGTTCAGAACACTACTGTAAACTGTGATGTGAAGGGGGATTGTGATATGCCAGGGGACTGAGGAAACTGATGTAAGAATGGGATTGAGAAATAAAAGAGGAGGGGCTGTCAAAGCACAATTTAGCAATGATTTGTCCTCTTATCTGGGACTTGCAAGGATCCTTTTTTGTTATGAAGTCAGATTTATGACATCTGGCTTCTGCTGTGCTGCCGAAGCCGGGTGACAATCCTCTGCCGTCCATTCTCTGGCTGAGAGATTAGCTGATTGTTCTCAGCCAATAAATGGCACACTGTGCAAGGGAATAAAAAAAATAAATAAAGCTCAAATAAGTCCTGTAGCATACCACTTCACGCAAAATAATGTATCTGTACAGCGCTTTGAGGAAGTGGTTGTACCGGGGCGATAAGCAACTGCAGCCGTCACCCCGGTACCTCTTTTTAGATCTGGTGGTTGGCTTTGCTATGATAACAACCGATGCGGCTCCGAAGCTGCTCAGCTGTCATCATAAGGAGTGGGAGAGGATACGACAAGCCCCCCGCCTGCCGCTTTCCACCACTTCGCCCGGGTCTCCAGTCTGGAGCGACCAGCCGACACGTCCGCCGGCATGCCAGAGTCGCAAACAAAGCCAGAATCGGCTTCAATCGAGTCTCCAATGTAGTAACTCAGAAGTTACATACTTGTTTACATAGCTGCCAATGGCACCGATATGAAAAAGTCCACAGTATTCAAATATGCAGATTTTTGCTTTTTGAATACTTGTACATGCAAAGGAGGGATTTGGGGAATGGGGTTTTTTTTAAAGTAAAACTGGAAAAACAAAACAAATAAGAACAAAATAAATTATTTGAAAGTGCCCATAATGGTGTTCAAATCACACTTGTGAGGTATCACCGCGATCCCCACATTGAGAGAAATAATTATAGCAAAAGATCTCTTCTGTAACTCTAAACTGGTAATCGTAAAACAAAAATCCCATGCTCATCTATAGTGATTTTCTAAGTACCGTAGTTTCTTGCCATTCCAAGAGCGTTTGCAATTTTAAACCATAACATGTTCGATATATATTTACTTTGAGTAACATCGACTATCACAATATTTCAAAAAAATTGGGCTAAATACATTTACTGTAAATTTTTTTTTTTAATTCTGTAAATTTTTCCCCAAAAATTGCTTTTGAAAGGCCGCTGTGCAAATACACATTTATATATATGTATATATATATATATATATATATATATATATATATATATGATGTTTGTGGTTCTCAGTAATTTTCTAGCAAAAAATAATGATTTTAAATTGTAAACAATAACTGACAGAAGTAGGCTTGGTCCAGAAGTGGTTACCTTAACTCTTTTATTCTATCTTTAACAGAAAGCGTGAGCCATATCCCGGACCCTCCAGCGTCAGCTACTGTCAGGAAGCAGCGGCACATTACTCCCCAACGTGAGTAGAATACGCAAGCTGCCAATATAAAGAAACAGGAGAGGAGGCACCATCATCATCCACACTTTACAAACAAGCATTATAAAACACATAAAAAGCTATTTAACAACCATCCATTTTTAACTTCATACACACACACCTCAAACTAGGGGTCGACCGATTATTGGTGGCCACTTTTTTTAATAATCGTTATCATTGACAAACTTACCAATATAGTGCTTCAAAGTGTTGTACTGGGGTGATGCCTGCAGCGGCAGACATCACCCGGTACCATTTTTTAACAACCGATATGGCTAAGCAGCCGCTTGTCTGTTATTACAAACAGCCGGAGGGGATGTCCTCCCCAGAAGTGCAGTCACTGTAAATCTGAGGAGAAACTCTGAAATGAGGTGGAGCTCTGCTGATTTTATCATCCAATCGTGTACAAGCAAACATTCTGTTTTTTTATGTTCCTTGCATGTCCCCCTCAGATCTACAGTGCACTTTAGTAAATAGACCCCACTGTTTGTATTGTAACCTATAATTGTTTATTCTATTACTACAATATTTGGAAATGCATCTGATCTTAGTATCCGACCGCCACTACAATCGGCCACCAGTAACTAGGGTGGAACTTAAAAAAGAGTAGCAAAAATAAAATATTTGCTATATAATGAAAAGAAAAACAAACATATGTTTCTTTAAAGCATTTGTTAACCTAAAAAAACAAACCTGTTCCCTTAACAACTTAAGGAAGGACCACACGCCGCAGTTATACGTCGGCTGTTTGAAGCCACCATAACCACCATTGTTATGGCTGGTATCTTCTTCAGCGGGCAGTCCTCTTTCAGATAAAAGTGGTCACTGCGGCGGACTTGCCGCAAGTTCACTTTTATCAGGGGCATGAGAGGCCCACCACGCTCCAGTCGCCTCTGCCGCTTACCAGTAGCAGTGGAGACAATCAGGTCCACTTCTGCCCTCCTGTCTTAAAGGGGCTTTTTTTTGGGGGGGGGGGGGGGATATGACAATTCTTTTGATATACATTTAGTATTGCATTTTAGTGTAATTAGGAGATCTGAGGTCTTTTTGACCCCAGATTTCACATTAAAGAGGACCTGTCATTCTTTTTTTCTATTACATGGGATGTTTACATTCCTTGTAATAGGAATATATGTGACACAAAATGTATTTGTTTTTTAAAGGACAGGGTAAAAAAAATAAAAATAAAGTAAAATAATTATTTTTATTCTAATGTCTAGAAATCTATTTCTTTGAATGCTATCATCAACATTGGCTATCTCGTCTATTTCAGATCAACAAGACCAGTCAGAGGGGAGAGCGCAATGCAGCCTGCCTTGCTCACCTGTCCTTATTTGCGAGGACATTGAGCTCCAGAATGAGCCAGAGCTGACCCCTGTGATTTCCCAGACTCCTGTCTTCTCCCCATGGCCAGAGGAGGCCACGGGCCATGTTTCCCGCATCCTGCCACCATCTGATGCTGCCCCTGGTGTGCCTCTACAGGAGCAGCCACAGCTGTTTCCCCCTCGTACCCAGATGGCACTGCCATCTACTGCTGTACCGCCTGGATCAGCAACTGTCCCCGATGCAGTGCATCAGAGGCTCCTCAGAGAACTTCAGAGTCTGGCAAGTGACAATAGAAGGATGTCACGGGACATCAGGAGGTTAACCCGGAGCATTCAACTTGCAGCCAAGCAACAGACTGATCATATGGAGATTATGTTGGTCCGAGTAAACCAACAGCAGAACCAGGCAATGGAGCATTTGAGACTCTCTTTGATGGAAGCAATTTCCAGGCACAATGCTCCATTGCCTGGGAGCTCGTCTGCTAGTACTCAGAGCAGCAGAGAACCCTCTCCTTCGGAAATCTGAGGGCTAGTTCTTCCTCTGTTCCAGGACCCAAGGCAGCTCAGCTCACCTTTTTGTTAATAGTTGCATATATGTATACGTGTTAATATTTTTTATTTTTTTTCTACGTTTGTTTGTGCAAATTATTTTTGCCTAATAAAAGCATACTTTAGTGCTTAGATATTGATCATTATGTGACATTGTATACTTTATTACATAGCTGGTTGCTTAATAAAAACTCACATGCTATCACACATGGTAATCAATGTAAACAGTTAAAAGAACATCTTTGCCAGTTATCACCAACAACTTCATTTAGGTTTAGCTAGGTATTATACTGCCTCACTGACCTTAGTATTCTCTTTCTTTTTCCGCATCATTATATGTTGTAGTTCAAAGTTGCAGTAACAGAAATGGAAATGGTATTAGTCGTGATGACTAATACTATTTCCATTTCTGTTACTGAAACTTTGGACTACAACATCTAATGACCTTGAAAAGTGTTCTATACAGCTGTCTTTATTTTATGTTTAAAAGGAACATGCATCACTTGAGATTCCCTCCACGTATGTATACTGGTATTGGATACAAGCAATCTTTTATCTGTACTCGTCAATACCAAATACCATTACGTACCAGGTGCCACGAGGCAGCTTGGCGCCGGCTTCCCTGCCAATCAAGAATCCAGGAGGCCTGGCTTCCTGATAAGCTGTGAAGCCGGCATCACGCTCTCTAACAGCACCTGGATGCACCTGAATGGTCTTTGGTATTGAAGACAAGCATAGATAAACAGATAAATTACTCGTATCCAATACTGCTATCGTGCATCCCTACATACAAGTTTGCCATTATCATACATCCTAAAAGATGTGTATGGTTAATACATACCTGAGAAGTTTTCGACTTGTATGTGTCTGTCATGATGAAGCCTCATCCACAGGCCCAAGTCGAGCACCTGCCCATTCTGGTAGGTACCTAAATTAGAAATGTTTTGCACTGTTCAATATTTATTTTTACAATTCTTGTTCTACAACAAAACGTAGTATGCTACTATGGTGATAGTATTCAGGGCCAGTTCAGTGATAGTATTCAGCGCCGTAGACAACAGTGCATTCACAGGGTTAATCCCCATTCACAAATCCAGCCTTGCCGTATTTGACGTCTCCCGCACGCATGCGTGGAGCGGCGTCTTGGTTGGCCGGAGCGGCAATACCCAGAAGTAACCTTCCAGGTATCTGTGGAGAGATGGCTGTGGCTGGAGGGGGAGATGAGGACCACTTTGGGGGCCCCGATCTAAGGTAACTGATGCATAATGAGCTAGTATGCCAGTCATACTAGCTCACTATAGCTTTGTCTTACAGGTGGTTTTTCAAAAGAAGAAAAAATAACGTGTTTACAACCACTTTAATACTTACCAAAGTCTAGAAATCCTCCAATATGATTTTGTCTTCTTCCAATTCCTCTTCAAGGTCATACAGCAGTAGCATTACTTTCACTATGCTGGGAAAGAGAGAGAGAAAGTTTATTTGCTACATCAAGGAATATGGTTGAGAGAGAGCGAGAATAAGAAAAGAGAGTGTTACATACATAGTGGACAGACACAGTGTATAGCGAGGGAAACAGCTGGATCCATAAGAGGACATGGTGGACAGAAAGAGATAAAATAGGAAAGTGCTAATAAGCAAAAAGTGTTATATATATATATATATATATATATATATATATATATATATATATGTCAATGATTGATTGACAAGACAGTAAGTTGGCTATTAAAAAGTTAATCACCTTTTTTGGTTGAATCCCGAGGGGTAAGCTTTTCCAGTCTTGCTATGTAGTGTGGTCTTCAGGAGGAGTGCCCTAATCTGTAGCCAGCTAATTTAATATGGTTGGAATCGACATGGCAGCACATAGCAGCAGGCTGTCATCACTACACCATAGGTCCAGTTGAAGGCGACACAAAGTAACTTTTTTGGTAATGTAGTGGGAGCAGTGGGAGACAGTATAGCCAATGCCTGGACTTGTGATGTCTGTGTTATTTTAAATTTACAGGTGTCTCCTACAGCTCCTATTAATCCACCCCTCTGCACTACTATCGTCCAGTCTTCAGTGCTGCTTCCTGTAGCTAAAGTTTCAGGTTCAGAGTCACCGTATTCAGGGGTGGAGGTTCTTTCCCACCCTAAAATCTCTCTGAACCTCCAAAATTCCAGGTCCCAAATAGACAATTGTAAAATCAGAGACAACTTTACATCAGTCCTCTCCTTTTTATTCACTATACCGGAACCTTCTCACACTACATGGGTGAGACCCCTGAATAGACAAACTGCAATGAAACTAATAAAGGGAGTGGAGTACCTCAACTACAGTGCAAACACTACATTTATTCTCATTGGAGAAGCGACGATTGAGAGGGGCCATGATAATCTACAAATACCTCAATGGGGATCCCAGCATAGGAAAAAACAATAAAGTCTCATAGACTGTAATAGGACAAGGGGTCATACAATGAGGCATGAGGAGAAGTGGTTTAACCTTAAACTATGCAGGGGGTTTTCCACTAACAGGCCAATAAGGAATGGATGTGGAACACTTCCACAACCAGTGTTGGCTGCGGGGAGAATGGATACTTTTAAAAGACTCTTGGGTATATATCTTAAAGAACACAATACAGCCTACTGTAACTATTCAAAACTATTTTTTTTTTTTTTACTTTATATTGTTTTTTTGTGGAACAACACTCCATTGTTTAGACTCTAAATGTGTTATAACGCTTTATGTTAATCATTCAAAAACCTGTATGGAAACATAATAGGAAAATTATAACGTAAAACACTGAACAAAAATAAAAAATTTTTTTGGGACTTTCATTCAATATCATAGCTGAGAACTGGGTATTCCAGCTTCGGCAAGTTGACTTTTAGGAAAGCAAGTTTTTCCATTAGATGGGGGGCCAGTTGTGAACGTTGGGGGCACAATATGTTACCAGTAACAGAAAAAACGCGTTCACTTTGAACAGTGGTAGGTGGGCATGAGAGGAGTTCTTGGGCTACTTGAGAGAGAGCTGGCCAAATATCTCTCTTGTCATCCCAGAATTCTAAAGGATTTACAGTGGGGGGCAAAATGGGCTCTGCAAGGTTACATAGTTACATAGTTAGCCAGGTTGAAAAAAGACACAAGTCCATCCAGTTCAACCTTAAAAACAAATAAATAAAATAAAAAATAATCGTACAATCCAGATACCCAATTTTATGCCCACAATTGATCCAGAGGAAGGCGAAAAAAAAACCCAGCAGAGCATGCTCCAATTTACTACAGCAGGGGAAAAAAATTCCTTCCTGATCCCCCAATAGGCGATCGGATTTTCCCTGGATCAACTTTACCTATGTTAGTACCTAGTTATATTATGTACCATCAGGAAAGTATCCAAGCGTTTCTTAAAGCAATCTACTGAACTGGCCAGAACCACCTCTGGTGGGAGTCTATTCCACATTTTCACTGCTCTAACTGTGAAGAAACCTTTCCGTACTTGAAGCTGAAATCTCTTTTCCTCTAGACGTAAAGAGTGCCCCCGTGTCCTCTGGGTTGACCGTACAGAGAACAACTCAACACCAAGTTCACTATATGGACCCCTAATATATTTGAACATGTTAATCATATCCCCCCTTAATCTCCTCTTCTCAAGAGTGAATAAATTTAGTTCCTCTAATCTCTCCTCATAGCTGAGTTCCTCCATGCCTCTTATCAGTTTGGTTGCCCTTCTCTGCACTTTCTCCAGTTCCCCGATATCCTTTTTGAGATAGTAGTTACCATGTCCTGCACACCAATTTTTTTTAGGGAGGGAAGTCTGATGGGTCCCACTACGCTGTCTATTGCCCGAAACAAAACAGAGGCTGCTTTGGTGGACTGAGTAGTGGTTGCACTATTGCTATGGCTACTGGACAGAGACACAGAGTCATCTTCCTCCAGCTCTGCTTCTTCATCCTCTTCCTCACGTTGAAGCCTTGAGTTTTTTTGATGTTTCTCTCTGACCCTCTCTACCAATTTATCTCACCAGAAGGTCAGGGAATTGGATCCCAGGGCAAGCTTGCCCTTCATCCGTGGATCACAAAGAGTGGCCAACATTACTTCAGGGCATGAGTCTGTGAGCTCTTTCAGCCGCCTACTTATTTCAACCTTACACCTCCTGAGCAGGGCCATTACTTCTGGTATATGTCCACACCAACATACGCAACACCTCCTTATATGAAAGAAAGGCATCTATGTTACTAACCAGATATGACATGAGTGGTACTACTTCCGATATGCTGGCACTTTCTTGGCTCATTTGTTCGGTGACAGCCTTGAAAGGCTTGAGTACTGCCACAAGCTGAGCAATCATTGCCCAATCCTCCCTAGCAAGCGGTCTGCTAATTCCAATGTAATGGTCGCTTGACATGGCATGAAGGGCCTTCTGCTGTTCTAGTATGCGTTCCAACATATCCAAAGTTGAATTCCATCTCGTGACAACATCAATTTTGAGGCGGTGCTCATTCAGCCCTTGTTTTTTTTGCTCCTTTCTGAGGATATGGCTATCTTTGACACTACGATGAAAGTGTGCCGCAATCTTGCGACACGAGTCAAGTAGTGCGGCCAGCTTTCCAGATGTGTTGTCCTCAGAAAGGGCATCTTTCACAACAAGATTTAGCAAATGGGCTGAGCAGCGCACACTCACATATTTCCCATCCCGTACAGCTTTGAGCATATTTGACCCCCCATCTGTAACAATAAAGCCCATCTCTGCCCGAGTACCTGCCTGCTCTCCCAACCACTGTGCCACCATCCTCTTCAGAGATTGAAGAATGTTGTGGGAAGTGTGTTGCTCATCCATGACCTCAGCATGGAGAAGGAAGGAACGGTATCCTTGCTTGGCTAAGGTGGTTGAGCCTCTTGCCCCGGAACATAACATGTCTTGCGGCACCTTAGGTTGCCACCAATGTGCTGTCAGGGACAAAAAGGCATGCTGGCCACTTGGAGCACTCCATAAATCTGTGGTGAAGTGCACCGACTGCCCAGGAGCCTTTGCCAGCTCCTCCTTCAACACTCCAACACATGAGCTGTAAAGGGATGGCACTATAGTACGGCTAAATGTTGTACGAGAAGGTACTTTGTAGCCGGGGGCCAGAGTTTCCAAAAGTTGTTTAAAGGGCTCCCCTTCAACCATATTAAAAGGAGCTCCTCCAACTGCTATGAGCTGTGCTATTAATCTTGTAACTTTACGCGACTGCTGGCGGGACATGACTTTTGCATGAAAGGCACCAACTTGTTCAAGGGTCGCCTGTGTGTATGTAGAATGGCGGGTATGTGACATTTGACTCGATGATGCTGTGGAAGTGGCATGATAAATATGTGACTTAGCCTGTGTACTGCTAATAGCAATAGTCAAACCTGAATTTACACTAGTTGTGCATGGAGGAGAAGCCACACCATGTTCCTCCCTTAGTAGCACAGCTTGGTGGTGAGAGCGCATGTGTTGATTCATGCCTGCATTTGTAAGATGTCCTATCTTTTGCCCACGGCGCACCTCCCGACAGCAAAGTTTACATTTGGCTATGCGTCCATCACCATTTGCTGTAAAGTACTTTCATATCTGGGAACGGCGACTGGAAGAGCCACTGGATGCAGGTGCTGAAGATTGCTCTGCTGAGGTTTCAGCAGCCTGCTGTGCTGGAACAACTGGTTGCTTGGCTGTGGTCTGTTACTTGACCACAGGGGGCATAAAGATAGCGGGAATGGTGGCAATGTCTGGCTTTGGGGGCCTAGCCTGAATGGTGGCACCGGTGGATACAAGGGCAGGAGACTCTAATATTGAAATTGGAGAAGATGGAGAGTTCATTAGAGTTCATTAGAGGTGACATTTGTGGTGAAGGTGATGAATATAGAAGAGGTGATTTACTGGTGTCATCTGCAAATGGACATCTACTACACTCACGTCCGTAGTCAGGCTGCTGAATTTCTATTTCCCCTGATATTAAGGGCACATGCAGAGTTCCCTCATTATCAAATCTACCCTCAGCAAATGTTGTGTCGGTGGCAATAGAAGTAGTATTGTTGCTTGCTATGGCAATGTCAGCATAATTCTCCAAATCTAGCACCTCCTTTTTTGGCTGTTTGTGTGGATTTAAAGCCCATAAACCCTGTGCAGTAATTGCACGGCCTTTGCTGTAGAACTTAGATGTTGTTACAGCAGTTATGTTTGAAGTAGTTGGAACACTGGTGGTTGTGTTAGTGGGTATGGGGTTGCTAATCAGCCGGCGCTTAGTAGGTGGCTTATTCTTCCTAGTCTGCCCACTGGCAGTATTAGCAGCTCCTCCAATTACACTGTTTGTTCTTTTTAGTTTAATAGGTGGGCTGCTCAGAGTCAGCTGACTACTTGCACTGCTTGACCAGGGTAGTCTAAGGGCCCCCACTATTACCTGTTGCCCATATACTCCAACCGCCACCCCACATGTTATTACATAAGTAAGAGACCACACCTTGCTTTGGAGTAAAATGGCCACAACAGCCTTTATTACAAACCTCAAAAATACTCCAACCAAAATATATATAAATATATATAAATATATATCTCCATAAATATATATATATAACCAAGAAAAAGTGCAATGTAAAATATACTTGTAAACATAAACATATAACCAATAACACACAAACATGCCCGGTCTGGTGATCTCTGACGGTGACCCATAACTTTACCAACCAACAAGTCACTGCGGTACCCACTTCCCACTTCTCCAGGCCTCGAGCTGTGACCGCTCGGAGACAACCTCCGCAGTGACAACCATACCGGTATTCCCTCCAACGTTCAGGAATACACCGGAGGGACCCATCTTAGCAATGGGCCCCCCACCCCATATCAGATGACTTCTGATTTTTACCGCCAACCGTCAAAGACCACCAGACACACACCGCCAGCATCCAATTCCGACTCCACAGCTGTCATGACATGCGATCCCCGGCACCTGCAAGACAAAAAACAAACACAACAACCAAAAACCCATCTGAAAAAGTAGGGAGGGAGGGTGGGACAACTGCCTCCTCTCTGGTTCCCCTCCGACGAACTGGCTCAAAGCTCCGCCCCCTCCACCTTTTAAGCCGCTCCGCCCCCCTCCAGCAACGGACACTCCCAGCTCCTCCTCCCAGCTTATGTCTACAAATTAACCCCCTGCTGCCCTATCCATCCCTGTCATGCCCGGTCCTCCGTTATCTTCCTTGCAGTCATTGCACTCCGGGCCTCACTTGACCAGGGTAGTCTAAGGGCCCCCACTATTACCTGTTGCCCATATACTCCAACCGCCACCCCCCATGTTATTACATAAGTAAGAGACCACACCTTGCTTTGGAGTAAAATGGCCACAACAGCCTTTATTACAAACCTCAAAAATACTCCAACCAAAATATATATAAATATATATAAATATATATCTCCATAAATATATATATATAACCAAGAAAAAGTGCAATGTAAAATATACTTGTAAACATAAACATATAACCAATAACAC
This sequence comes from Lithobates pipiens, assembly GCF_037356315.1. NCBI lineage: Eukaryota > Metazoa > Chordata > Amphibia > Anura > Ranidae > Lithobates > Lithobates pipiens. The sequence goes on along the minus strand of NW_027507685.1, from coordinate 94,719,150 downwards.
ACAAACATGCCCGGTCTGGTGATCTCTGACGGTGACCCATAACTTTACCAACCAACAAGTCACTGCGGTACCCACTTCCCACTTCTCCAGGCCTCGAGCTGTGACCGCTCAGAGACAACCTCCGCAGTGACAACCATACCGGTATTCCCTCCAACGTTCAGGAATACACCGGAGGGACCCATCTTAGCAATGGGCCCCCCACCCCATATCAGATGACTTCTGATTTTTACCGCCAACCGTCAAAGACCACCAGACACACACCGCCACAGCCCACAAGGGTGACTACCTTACCCTTGCGGGCCACCCCACACCCGCAACGCCCTTCGGATGCCCTCCTGCAGACCCAAGGACCACAAATCAATCCCTACATCAGACAGATGCACCCCATCCCGCCTAAGGTACATGCCCACATTGCACTCCAATTCCCGGTGGCGAACCACAATCCCGCCTTGCCTGGCCACAAAACGCCCAATAACCTTATTGACCCGAATGCGGGTCTTCTGGATGCTCGACACCGAACGAGCCCACCGCCACGCCGTCCGCGCCACGATGTCCGACCACACCAGTACCGTACCCGGAAAGCGGGAACGCAGCCGCAGAAAATCAGACTTGATCTCCGCCAGCAAGTCCCGGATCTTCACGACCCCGAGGTCATTCCCCCCCGCGTGAATCACCAACACCGCCGGGGGACCCCCCCGAGACACATGTCTCTCAATCTCCAACACCAAGCTACCCCAGCGCAGCCCAGGGACGCCCAACCACCGCAAACACGCCTCCCCCCTGGAAATCCCCAGCTGCCTGCCCTCCGGACGCTGATCTCCTCTCCTGGCCCCCCAACACACGTAGGAGTGGCCCACGATCCAGACGAGGCGAGCCGTACCTCCATCTGAAAGAAAAAACAACAACGTAAAAGCACCCCAACCCCCAGCAAACAAACCCACCAGCAAAAACCCCCAGAGAAAGGAACAAAACAGCGAGCTTAACACAAAGTCACACACAGTAACATACCAACATGAAAAGAGAACCATACCCGCAACCCCAGCACAGGCAGTGCAGTAAACCCACCAAACTAAATCCCGTGCCCGTCCTATGCCAGAGTTCAAACCACTGTTAGTTATTTTTTTTTTTTTTTTTTTTCGTTTTTTTGAAAGAGCACAAACTACAATTAAAGTAAAACCAAGTGCGGCCTGACGTAAGAACGAAAACGCCGCGACTCCCATCTCCCAATCCTGCGAACCGCAGCCTCATCCAAACCGCACCGGGCCGCCCCGATCCGGAACGAATGGGACGCAAACTCCTTCCCAACCAGGCCTACCGCTTGTAAACACTTACGAAAAACCGACACAAACTGGTATCTCGACAAGAAGGACCCTTCAGCGTGACACAGGAATGGTCCCTCCCCCCCAACACGGATTTCGCGAAAATCCCGCACCGCCGCCACCGGGCACACCCCCGATCCTGGTAGAGCAAACAGCGACACCAGCACCCCTCTGCCCAGCTGATCCGTCTTGGACCTGCGCAGCCAGAGGCCAACCCTGTCCGCCCCCAAGCGCACCTCCCCGTCAAACAACCCCCCGGCCACGTGCTTGGACGGGCTAACCAACTCCCCAACGCGAAAAGCCCCATAAAACGCTAAAGAAAAAGCAGCCCGAAACAATCGCACCTCAAACTCCGAAGAACACACCACCCCCAACTGAGCACAGATCGCCTGCAAAATAGCAAACGTCGCTGGCCTCCTCGTATCCTGAACCCTGCAGCGCCTGCGATAACCCTTCAACGCCTGACGCACCCAAAAATCCTTCGTCCAGTCCTCAACCCGCAACAGCTTAAACAAAAAGGCCAAACCCGCCAACTTCTGACCGATCGCAGAGACCGACGCCCCACCCTCCATATTCCGAGCCAGAAAGTAGATTACTAACAACCGCCAATCAGCGCCCTGATCGACCACCCCCGCTTCCCGAACCAGACCATACCATTCCGACCAAACCTTTGAATAGGCCAACCAGGTGGGCCCACTCACTGACCGCCGAATCCATCCGGCCGCGACACCAATGGCAGCTTCCAGATCCACTCCGGGCACGGCGCCCCGTCCGCCTCCGCGCCCGGCGCCAGCTCCCGGAACCGGTCCCACTGAAAACGAGACAGGGAGTCAGCCAACTCGTTTTCAACGCCCGGGATATGCACAGCGTAAACAAAGACATTAAGCTGCAAACAACGCAGAACCAACTGTCGCATCAAACGAATAACAGGAGGGGAAGAAGCCGACACCCGGTTCACCACCTGCACCACCCCCATGTTGTCGCAATTAATGCGCAACTTCAAATTCCGACACTCCTCCCCCCACAGCTCCAAAGCCAGCACAATCGGAAAAAGTTCCAACAGGACCAGGTTGCCCAAGAACCCCGCCGTCCGCCAAGCCTCCGGCCAAGGCTCCGCACTCCACCGTCCCCGGAAAAACGCCCCGTAACCCGAGGAACCCGCCGCGTCCGTAACCAAGTCCAAATCAAAGTTACTGACCGGGCCCGCCATCCACATGGCCCGGCCATTGTAAGAAGCCAAAAATTCATGCCAGACACGCAGATCCTCACGATGCTCCCCCCCCAGCCGTATAAAGTGAGTAGGGACGCTGACCCCCGCCGTCGCCGCCGACAGCCGCCGGCAAAATATCCGCCCCATGGGAATAATTCTGCAGGCGAAATTCAGTTTACCCAAAAGCGACTGCAAGGTCCGCAACTGGACCTTACGCCGACCCTGAATCTCCCGAATCTCCCGCTGCAAATCCAACAGCTTGGCCTCTGGCAGCCGACACTCCATCGCCTGTGAATCAATCACGATCCCCAGGAAACTCTGTTCAGACGTCGGACCCTCCGTCTTATCAGCCGCCAGGGGAACCCCAAACCTGCCCGCGATGTGCTGCAACGTGGACAACAAAATCGCACACACAGCGGAGGCAGGGGGGCCCACGCAGAGAAAATCATCCAAATAATGAATGACCGACTCCAGACCCGCCACATCCCGCACCACCCATTCCAAAAAGGAGCTAAACGTTTCAAAGTACGCACAGGAGATCGAACACCCCATCGGCAGGCACATGTCGACAAAATACTCGTCGCGCCAGCAGCATCCCAACAGCCGAAAGCTATCAGGATGAACCGGAAGCAGCCGAAAAGCCGACTCCACGTCGGCTTTGGCCATCAGTGCCCCACGCCCATACCGCCGCACCCACCGGACCGCGGCGTCAAATGACGTGTAAGAAACAGTGCACACCTCAGGGTCGATGAAATCATTCACCGAGCCCCCCTTTGGAAAGGACAGGTGATGAATGAGCCGAAACTTCCCCGGCTCCTTCTTGGTGACCACCCCCAAAGGGGAAACCACCAAGTCGGGCCAAGGTTTTTCCGCGAGCGGCCCCCACATGCGCCCCAACGCCACCTCCTTCCGCAGCTTCTCGTCCACCACCCCTTGACGTTCCAACGCCGACTTCAAATTCCTGGCAACCCGCGGTACCCCCGGCAACGAGCACGGAATCGGAAAGCCATCCCGAAACCCCGCCTCCAACAACCGAGCCGCCGCCCTATCCGGATACCTACTTAGAAAAGGGAGCATCCTTGCCAGCATCACTGGCGTCCTCCCTCTTCTGAGCGGCATCCCCGGCCCGCTTCCCTTTTCGGAAACAACGGGACAACGCGTGGGCCCCACCGCAACCGGAACACTCGTGCTTGAACTTGCACGTGCCCCCGAACTTGCAGGCACCCTCGTTATATTGCCACCAAACCCCCCACTTTTTTCCGGCCGACAGTCCCGAGGTAGGCGCACTCCCGGCCCCCCCCCTGAAAAAACTGCGGCGCAGCCCTCGCCGAAGACATCAGCCTCATCCACAGGCTGATGTCCTTATGGTCCCAACGCAGTTCCGGCCGCACCGCCTTGCGCTGCCGAAACTGCTCGTCGTACCGGAGCCACGCCACCCCCCCATACGCCCGATGGGCTTCACCGATCGCATCCATGTAACAGAAAAGCGCCGAACAATGCTCGGGGCTTTTCTCACCGATGACACTCGCCAAAATGGCAAACGCCTGAAGCCAGTTGGAGAACGTGCGCGGAATCAGCCGATACCGCCGCTTCTCTTCGTCCTCCTTCTTGGAATCGTCGGGTTTTACCCTATCCAAGTTGAACTTCTCCAACGGGAGAAGCGAGAAAATCTCCACAAACTCCCCCTTCCAAATTTTTTCCCGGACGTCCTGTTTCAAATGAGCCCCCAGCGGGCCCTCAAAACACACGTAAACCTCGCACCGCGCCGCGTCAGCCAACCGCACAATATCCTCACGCACAATCGCCTCCTTCTTCCCTCCGTCCGCCGCCGCCACTGGCGCCGACGCGGGCGCCTCAGGGGCCACCGCGGGAGCTGCCACGGCGGCCCCCAGGGCCGTCTCCGGCACCTCCGCCGGGGGAACCCCCCACGGGGCAACAGGCGGTGGGGCCTGTCCCCGGTCAAAGCGACCAACCAACGCCCGCAGCCCATCCATCAGATCCCGCAAAGCCCCGGCAGGGTCCCCCCCACCCGGCACCCCCCCACCCGAGGCGCCCGCCCCCCCCAGCTCCCCCCCCACTGGCGGCACCGGCCACCCCGCGCCCGCATGCACTCCCCCCAACAGGCCCTGCAATGCATGCGACAGTGCCAACGCATCAGGGGACTCACCTGGCGGCCCAGGGGCGTTCCTCACCGCCGGACCGGCGACAGCACCGCTAGGATCCGGAATTGCGTCTTCGTCCGAGACCTCCCCTTCCGAGCGATCCTCTGGTCCCCACGTAGGCGGGGGTGTAAGCCCCCCGGGGGAAGAGACCCCGGAGGCCGACGTTGTAGCCCGCAGGGGAGCAGCCACACGCACAGCCGATCCATCCGCAGCAGCCTGGCGATGTGGACCAGCCCTGCCAGCCCCACGTGCAGCAGACCCCCAGGCGCTCCCTGATCCACGCCGGGTAGAACAGCCCGCAGGCGATCCTCGCACCTGCCCGGGCCCTGTGACATCTTCCCTGTCCCGAGCAGCCGCAGCCAAAGTTGAGCCACCCCGAGCCGCCCTCCCCCCATCAGCAGAGCGTTCAGCAGCAACCCGGAGTCCACCCCCCCCACCGGCATGATGGCTGCCCTCCCCCCCTCCGCAGAGCGTCCAGCAGAGACCAGCAGTCCACCCCCCCCCCGCAGGCAGGATGGCCGCCCTCCCCCCCTCAGCAGAGCGTCCAGCAGTGAGCACAGCATCTCCCCCCCCTGCAGGCAAGATGGCCGCCCGCCGTCCACGAGGCCCGCCCGCCCCTCCCCCCCCCCGGGTACGCGGCGGGAAGGCCGCTCAGCACCCCCTGAAGTCCCCTGGGATCTCTTCGCCGGCGGGAGGGAACGATCCTCCCCGGGGCTGCGAACCAAACGAGGCGGCCGAGGGACAGGCCCGGGAGAAAAACGCGCCGGAGGCCTAGACCTCCGCGCGCGCGGCAGCATCTCACCACTCCGATCGTCCGATCCGGCCGTTCCGACCGCTCCCGCCAGTCCACCGATCCGCGCCCGCAGCCAGTCCGGTCCACGCTCCTCCGCTTGACGCCGCAGTTCCGCGAGTAGCCGATCCACCTCAGACATCTTCAGAGGAGCAGCGAAACAACTGCCTCCTCTCTGGTTCCCCTCCGACGAACTGGCTCAAAGCTCCGCCCCCTCCACCTTTTAAGCCGCTCCGCCCCCCTCCAGCAACGGACACTCCCAGCTCCTCCTCCCAGCTTATGTCTACAAATTAACCCCCTGCTGCCCTATCCATCCCTGTCATGCCCGGTCCTCCGTTATCTTCCTTGCAGTCATTGCACTCCGGGCCTCACTTTCTCTCTGTCTCCTCATGCTAACAGCTCTGTTGGACATCTGACCATGGTCAGAAGAAATAAGTACTGATGCACTGGTGGTGCTGCTGCTGCTTGTGCTGCTACCATGAGCACTTTTGCTGAATGTGTGAGCAGTCTGACTCTGAGAAGGCTCCATCATAAAAACACAGTCAGAGCCTGTCCTCCTCAAACAACTATGACACTGCCTGCCCTGAAACAGTTACTTCACTGACTTCACAGTCACACAGCTATCTGATCACCTGACTACCTAGCCCCACCCTGATACCTTATGACTGCAATAAAAAATTAATTAATCGTCCTAATATCTCAATCCCACTATCTCCCTCTAAAACATCAATAACAATAATAATTGTTGACAACTACTAGAGTAGATTTTAAGACAGTCTATTCAAGGCAATTAGAAAAAGGCACACCTCTTCAAAGACAAACCACAAGAAGACACTCACACTCTCAGTCTCTCTATCTGTGCTTTGGTAAACCCTGCCAGTAGGATTCGTTTTATATAGATTCATTCATAGCCCCACCCACAATAAGAAATGAAAGTAGCTGATTGGACAATTCTGATTGGACATTGTTCTATTTTTCGTTTCAAATTCGATTCGATTCGATTCGATTTTTTGACATTCGAATTTCGTATAGAATGAATTCGAATTTAAATAGAAAAGATTTCAATAGAATAGAAAAGAATAGACTAGAAAAAAAATAGAACAGAATAGAATAAAATATAATATATTCTATTCTGTTCTATTGTTTTTCTAGTCTATTCTCTATTTCCATTCTAATCTTTTCTATTCAAATTCGAATTCATTCTATAAGAAATACGAAAGTCGGAAAGAAATATATATGTATTATAATACCACCATCTTCCGAAATTCGAATTTAGTATATAATGATTTCACCAAATCACTAAATTTGGGGTTTCTAGCACCAAGTGACCGCGAGATACATGGCCCTAAAGTTGGGTCACAAAATATTTTCGAATGCGGTTGAAATAATTTCGAATCATGTTGAAACCATTTCGAATGCGTTGAAATAATGTCGAATAATGTTGAAATCATTTCGAATGCGGTTGAAATAATGTTGAATCATGTTGAAATCATTTCGAATGCGGTTGAAATCATTTCGAATCATGTTCAAATAATTTCGAATGCGGTTGAAATAATTTCGAATCATGTTCAAATCATTTCGAATCCGGTATTGAGTCGAATTTCGGCCGAATTCTGTTGAATTCGTTAGCATTGTAATTCGGTAATTCGGATGCATCCGAATGTCCGAATAATGAAAATTCGTCCGAATTTCGATTCGTAACGAAACGAAATGCACATGTCTATCCTGTAGTGGTATAGAATCTGAACAGATCAATATCTGATCTGATCAGATCTATACTAGCCTCCCCAGCAGTTTAGGGTTCCAAAAAAACTCATTGTTAGAGGAATCAGCCCAGATACCTGCTGGCACCTGCGTTTTGCCCCTCTGCCCAGCCCACCCAAGTGCAGTATCGATCGATCACTGTCACTTACAAAACACTAAACACATAACTGCAGCGTTCGCAGAGTCAGGCCTGATCCCTGCGATCGCTAACAGTTTTTTTTGGTAGCGTTTTATATTTAAATCCTGAAGGCAGTGCTTGGTTTTCGGGGTCCTGTACGTGGCTAGGCTCCCAAAAAGTCCCCCATATGTATCCCCGCCCTCGGGAGAAGCAGCAGAATTTATTTTGGGGTGTCATTTTACTTATGCCCATAGCATGTGTGAGCAATATATCATTTAGTGACAACTTTGTGCAAAAAAAAAAAAAAAATTTAATATTCCTGCAACTTGTGGCAAAATATAAAATATTTCATGGACTCAACATGCCTCTCAGTAAATAGCTTGGGGTGTCTACTTTCCAAAATGGGGTAATTTGGGGGGGGTTTTGTGCTATTTTGGCATTTTATGGCCTTCGAAACTGTGATAGGTAGTGAGAAGTGAAATCAAAAATTTGCACCCTTAGAAATCCTGAAGGCAGTGATTGGTTTTCGGGGTCCCGTACGTGGCTAGACTCCCAAAAAGTCCCACATATGTGGTATCCCCGTACTCAGGAGAAGCAGCAAAATATATTTTGGGGTGCAATTCCACATATAACTATGGCATGTGTGAACAATATATCATTTAGTGACAACTTTTTGTAAACTTTTTTTTTTTTTGTGTCATTATTCAATCACTTGGGACAAAAAAAAAAATATTCAATGGGCTCAACATGCCCCTCAGCAATTTCCTTGGGTGTCTACTTTCCAAAATGGGGTCATTTGGGGGGGGGGGGTTGTACTGCCCTGCCATTTTAGCACCTCAAGAAATGGGATAGGCAGTCATAAATTAAAAGCTGTGTAAATTCCAGAAAATGTACTCTAGTTTGTAGACGCTATAACTTTTGCGCAAACCAATAAATATACGCTTATTGACATTTTTTTTACTAAAGACATGTGGCTGAATAAATTTTGCCCTAAATGTATGACTAAAATTGAGTTTATTCGATTTTTCTTATAACAAAAAGTAGAAAATATATTTTTTTCTCGAAATTTTCGGTCTTTTTCCATTTATGTCACAAAAAATAAAAATCGCAGAGGCAATCAAATACTATCAAAAGAAAGCTCTATTTGTGGGAAGAAAAGGACGCAAATTTTGTTTGGGTACAACATTGCATGACCGCACAATTACTATTTAAAGCAGTGCAGTGCGAAATTGTAAAAAAACCTCTGGTCCTTAGGCTGACAATTGGTCCGGGGCTGAAGTGGTTAAATAAAAGTGAAAAGCAATAGTGAAAACCAAATGCACATACTCCACAAATATATGGAAAATCCACAATTAGATTGTAGAAGCAGGAGGATACCGAGATAAAACTTCAGTCCTCTTAGGTGACACCGCACACAACACCCTCAAGACGTGAGAAAAGTGCACCAAGGAGAAAATCCTCCACCAATAAATCCACTGAGGCTTACCAGCTAACCAGATCTCTTTTTAAGTAGATCAAAATGTGCCTGAAACCTATCCCCCAGCCTGGATCTTTATGCCGAAATGCAACCGCTACCCCAGGAAGAAGTCACCTTTGACGAAACGACGTAGGGTTGAGCGGCGTGCTGACGTCACTACCATTTCCCATCGGTCCAGGAAGGATGGGCAGTGAGAGAGAGAGAGAGAGAGAGCCGGCCGGCTCGTTATTTGAATACACGCTTGTATACTGCTAAACTGTGAGTGTAAATATTGACGCCTATGTGTTTTAATAAAAGTTGTTTGTGGAGTTACGCTTTGGGACATTTTCTGTTTGTTCTATCCTAATAACATCCATCAATGTGGCTGGGATGAGTGACGCTTAAAGGAGGAGGTACACGGATCTGAGTTACCAGCGGTTGCATTTCGGCATAAAGATCCAGGCTGGGGGATACGTTTCAGGCACATTTGATCTCCTTAAAAAGAGATCTGGTTAGCTGGTAAGCCTCAGTGGATTTATTGGTGGAGGATTTTCTCCTTGGTGCACTTTTCTCACGTCTTCAGGGTGTTGTGTGTGGTGTCACCTAAGAGGACTGAAGTTTTATCTACGTATCCTCCTGCTTCTACAATCTAATTGTGGATTTTCCATATATTTGTGGACTATGTGCATTTGGTTTTCACTATTGCTTTTCACTTTTATTTAAGTTTATAATATTAATTTTTTTATTATATAGTGTGGGAAACTAATGTGTTTCTGTTTTGGCAATATTTTTTTTCACGTTAGTAGTGAATTATTTCAGTATAATTTTTTATATTATTTGTCATATGAAGGTACATTCAATTGCAACTATACGGCCGCCTCCAAAACTTTGCGGCCAAAACAGGCATCAGCCGATGCACTGACGTCTACCTTGTAGAACTTGGTAAAAGTGTGGACAGACGACCAGGTCGCCGCTTTACACCCCTGAGCGACAGCTGATTGGTGTCGGAAGGCCCAAGACGTTCCGATTGCCATTGCGGAGTGGGCCGTGACCAGAAAGAAGGGCACCTGCCCCTTCAAGGCGTAGGCTTGTAACACAATCTGTCTGATCCACCTGGAAATGGTGGCCGACGAGACCGCCATGCCTTTCTTGGGACCAGCCACCAAAACAAACAGTGAGTCTGACTTCTGAAAGCGAGCAGTGGCAGACAAATACACCTTCAGAGCCTGAATCACGTCTAGAGCGTGAAGGGCCACCTCATTAGGGTGCTTCAGACACAGAGATAGTAATACAATGTCCTCATTGATATGAAAATCTGAGACCACTTTCGGTAGAAAAGACGGTTGCGGACGGAGCACCACCTTATCCTTGTGGATAACCAGATAAGGCGACTTGCAGGACAAAGCCACCAGTTCTGAGACCCTCCTGTCTGAAGTGATGGCCACTAGAAAGACCACTTTCTGGGAAAGAGTCAACAGGGGAATCTCCCTGATATTTTCAAATGGCGGTTTTTGAAGTGCCGATAACACCAGGTTCAAGTCCCACGGGTGTAACGGTGGATGCACCGGAGGCACTACATGTCACACCCCCTGAACAAAGGTACTCACTAATGAGTGAGATGCCAGGGGTCACTGAAAAAAAGACAGCTAAAGCTGAAATTTGCCCCTTAATGGTGCTTAACGCCAATTTCTGGTCTACTCCTTTCTGAAGAAACAGCAGGATCCTGGATATAGAAAAGGAGTGCTAATGCCCTCCTTTCTCCTCACACATGGAGATGTAGGCCTTCCAGGTTCGATGATATATCTTCTGAGAAGAACATTTCCGTGCTCTTAACATAGTTGGGATCACCGGGTCCGACAGACCCCGGTTCCTCAACACCTGGCTCTCAATAGCCATGCCGTTAAAGCCAGCGATGGTAAAGCAGGATGGAGAATCGGACCCTGAGACAGAAGGTCCTCTCGTAACGGCAGTCGCCATGGGGCGTCCATCACCAGGCGCACTAGGTCTGCGTACCAAGGACGCCGAGGCCAATCCGGGGCAATCAGTATTACTAGAATCCCCTCGACCCCCACTCTGCAAAGCAGACGTGGTAACATTTTTAGTGGAGGTAAGGCATAGATCAGACTGTACTAATCCCACGGAGCCACCAGCAAGTCTGACGCGTCTGCCCACGGATCTCGTCCTGGACACGAATCTCAGCACCTTCCAATTGAGACAGTAAGCCAGAAGATCCACGTCTGGTGTGCCCCACCTCAGGCGCAGAAGCCTGAATACCTCTGGATGCAACGCCCATTCTCCTGGGTCCAGCATCTGGTGACTCAGATAGTCCGCCTGCCAGTTCTCCATTCCCGGGATGTAAATGGCCGACAAGGCCGGTACATGTCGCTCTGTCCACCGAAGTATGTGAGTGACTTCCCATGCGGCGGCTGAGCTTTTTGTTCCCCCTTAGGGATTGACGTATGCCACAGCCGTGGTGTTGTCTGACTGGATCCTGATCGGACGCCCATATGGAGAGGCACATATAGACCATATGCAGAGGCACAGGCTGATCGCTCTTAGTTCGAGCAGACTGATCGGCAACTTGGATTCTTCCGTCCACCAGAGGCCCTGAGCTGACTGAACCCCCATTATTCCACCCCAGCCGGATAGACTGGCATCCGTTGTGATCACTGTCCACCTCAGAGGTAGGAACGACTTCCCGGACTGAATCACCGGAGACCTCAGCCACCAGATCAGTGAATCTCTGACTGACTGGCTCACCTGGATCTGTCGGTCCAGGGACAACTGAGATTTGTCCCATTTTGTCAAAATCTCCTTCTGCAGTACTCTGGTGTGGAACTGGGCATATGGTAGTGCCTCGAAGGAGGCCACCATGAGTCCCAGAACTCGCATGCAGAAGCCAAGCAATGACCACTTGCGCTTCATCAGCAGTTTTACCGCGGATCTCAGAGTCTGCAGTTTGTCTGAAGGGAAAAAAACTCTTGCTTCCATGGAGTCCAGCAGCAAGCCTAGGTACTCCAGATGCTGGGTCAGTACCAACACCGACTTCTTTAGATTCAACAGCCACCCAAATTCTTGCAGAGTCTGCATGGGGATCGCCACATCCTCCTCTAATTCTGAGGCAGAAGATGCTCTCAGGAGGAGATCGTCTAGGTAACCCCAAGATCGCGATCCCACGTTGCCGCAGCTACGCCAAAACTGGAGCCAATACCTTGGTAAAGACTCGTGGGGCTGATGCCAGACCAAAAGGAAGAGCCACAAACTGGTAGTGGGCTTCCCCGACTGCAAATCGCAGAAACTTTTGATGCCGAAGGCATATGGATATGTGCAGGTACGCATCCTGGATGTCTAAGGACGCCAGGGAATCCCCTTGATGGAGTGCAGCGACTAATGAGCGAACTGATTCCATTCTGAACCTCTGCACTTTCACAAAGTGATTGAGGGCTTTTAGGTCCAAAATTGGACGTACCCCTTCCTTCTTGGGAACTACAAACAGATTTGAGTAGAATCCCTGGAAATGTTCTGATTCCGGAACTGGTACAAACACCCCGCGACTCACTGCCCCCAAGAGGGCCTCCCGGCGAGCCGGGGATATGGGTATGCTGGAGGGGAAGAATCTGTTTTGCGGCCAAGAGAGAAACTCTATCTTGTAGCCAAAGGACCACAGGGTTGCAGACTCCCAAAGGCGACCCCCCACCCGAGACATGGGTGGGGCAAACCTTCATGCGGTAGCACTTTTGTTCTCAGGCTTGGTAGGCTTGTGGTTCCAGGGACATATTTGTCCTTCCGTGGTCATCCTGTCGGGCTGGGGACATTTAGCCGAAGCTCCGGGTGGACGAAAAAGCAGTTTGTGAGAGGAAAAAGAGGGCCTTGCCCACGGCGTGGCTCCTTAGCCTTCCTGGCCTGTGGGAGTAGGGTACTCTTACCACCAGTGGCATTTTTAATAATGTCATCCAAAGAGGCTCCAAAGAGCCAGTCGCAAAGAAAGGGAAGATCCGTCAGGGCTTTTTTGGATGCCTGGTCAGCAGACCAGCATTTTAGTCAAATCAAGTGCCCCAGCACCACTGACGACACTGAAGCCCTGGATAACAGAGGGATAGTATCCAGGGCCGTGTCACAAACGTACTTAAGGCCTTGCACTAGTTGCTCTGCTAGTTCCACACAGACAGGAGTAGTGATGGACGAACTTCCGACGGGACGTTTCGCGAACGCGAAACGCGAACGGACACAAACGTTCGCGAAAACGACCGTTCGCCGCGGGCTCCATTGACTTCAATGGGAGGCGAATTTCGCAAACCTTTAGGTCGAATTTGCGGCCACGGGGTAATTATTAGGGGGTAGCACGTAGTCCCACCACCTGGACAATAGCATAATACATGTATGAGGTGAATTTGGGATCGATAACTACAAGCATTTTTTTTTTATTTGGGAAATTGTTCTGACAATTCAGGACTATGGAGCTAATGAAGGCAATGGAGGAGAGGGAAGGTCAGGGACCAGGGTAGGCAAACAAGAGGGTGCAGGAGATACAGAGCACTGACAGCAGCACCGTAATACAGAGCACTGACATCAGCACCGTGACATACAGCGCTGACAGCAGCTCCGTGACATACAGCGCTGACAGCAGCTCCGTGACATACAGCGCTGACAGCAGCTCCGTGACATACAGCGCTGACAGCAGCTCCGTGACATACAGCGCTGACAGCAGCTCCGTGACATACAGCGCTGACAGCAGCTCCGTGACATACAGCGCTGACAGCAGCTCCGTGACATACAGCGCTGACAGCAGCTCCGTGACATACAGCGCTGACAGCAGCTCCGTGACATACAGCGCTGACAGCAGCTCCGTGACATACAGCGCTGACAGCAGCACCGTAAGCAGCCCCAGGAGGAAGTCAGCACAGCACAGGGATGGTGTGATCCCCTCATAATAAGAACCCCCAGGAGGAAGTCAGCACAGCACAGGGATGGTGGGAGCCCCTCATAATAAGAACACCCAGGAGGAAGTCAGCACAGCACAGGGATGGTGGGAACCCCTCATAATAAGCAGCCCCAGTAGAAATATGACACCGCTCAACCTCTTCAAAGAGGAGGGTAGGGGCATATAGTACGGTGTGCTTTTTTGGGTCAGGGAAGTGAGCCAAATGAATTAAGAAGGTCTGTGTGCTTGATTCCAAAAATTGTTTATAGACATATACATGGTCTACTGATCACATGTGTTGAATTCCTCCGAGATCCATGCCTCATTCATTTTTAGAAATGTGAGGTAGTTAACACTGTGGTGAGCTAGGCGAGTACGCTTATCGGTCACAATCCCCCCTGCTGCGCTGAACGTCCTTTCGGACAGGACACTGGATGAGGGGCAAGCCAACAGTTCGATTGCAAATTGGGCAAGCTCTGGCCAGAGGTCAAGCCTGCCCACCCAGTAGTCTAGGGGTTCATCACTCCTCAGAGCGTCCACATCGGCCGTTAACCCAATGTAGTCGGACACCTGACGGTCTAGGCGTTCCCTGATGCTGGATCCGGATGACACCTGTCGATGGGTCGGCTGAAAGAATGACCTCATATCCGAAGTCACCAACACATCTTCAAACCGGCCTCTTCTTGCAGGCGCTGTTGGATTGGTACCCGCAAATCCTTCTCTGGGAGTGGGAATTGCTCCTCTGCCAGCGCACGCAAAAGCAGAATGCAGCATTTCTCGAAGCAAGGCCTGGAAGTGCTGCATTCTGACAGCCCTCTGCGACGGCGGTAACATTTCCGCCATTTTGTGTTTGTACCGGGGGTCTAAGTACGTTGCCACCCAGTACTGGTCCTTGACCCTCATGCTTTTTATACGGGGGTCCCTATTAAAACACTGGAGCATGAAGGCCCCCATTTGCACTAAAGTGGAAGCGGTGTGGTGGCCTGGCTCCTGCTCATCATCCAGGATAATGTCGTCCTCTTCATTCTCCTCTCCCCATCCTCGCACAACAGGGATCCCAGAAAGGTTTAAAGCATGCTCTTCTTGCTCCTGCTCATCCGCCCCGGCACCATCCTCCTCTGACTCCTCATCAGACTCCTGTTGTTGACTTGTCTCAGATAGAGTAGCCCCCCCTGGGAATTCATCCAGCATTGCGACTTCCTCATCTTCCCGCTCCTGCTCCTCCACAGCCTGATCAATGACACGACGCAATGCACGCTCCAGAAAGAAGGCATAAGGTACCATGTCACTGATGGCGCCATGGCTGCGACTGACCAGTTTGGTGATCTCCTCAAATGGCCGCAGAAGTCTGCATGTGTCGCGCATGAGCAGCCACTGGCGCGGTGAAAAAAAACCCAGCTCCCCAGAACCGTTTCTTTCGCAGAGTTCATACAGGTAGACGTTAACTGCACGTTTCTGCTGGAGCAGCCTATCAAGCATATAGAAGGTTGAGTTCCATCGCGTCGGGCAATCGCAAATAAGACGTCTGACCGGCAGATGGTGTCGCCGCTGAATGTCAGCAAGGCGAGCCATGGCCGTGTAAGATCTTCTGAAATGGGCCGAGATTTTCCTTGCCTGCCGCAAGATGTCCTGGACCCCAGGGTATTTGACAAGGAATCGCTGCACGACCAAGTTTAAGACGTGTGCCATGCACGGCACGTGCGTGATTTTGCCCTGTTTCAATGCGCTAAGCAGATTGGCACCGTTGTCACACACCACTTTACCAACTGTCAAATTGAGCGGTGTTAGCCACTCATCTGCCTGTGAACGCAAAGCTGAAAGGAGTGCCGGGCCAGTGTGGCTCTTTGCTTCCAGGCACAACAGACGCAGCACGGCATGGCAACGTCTCACCTGGCATGTGGAATAGGTTCTGGGGAGCTTGGGCGGTGCAGTGGAAGAGACGCTAGCAGCGGAAAAGGAGGAGGCAGCTGAGGAGGAGAGGGAGGAGGATGGAGTAGGAGGAGGAGAAGAAGAGTCAGGCCTGCATGCAATCCGTGGCGGTAAAACCAAATCTACACGGGTGCCACGGGTTACATGCTTGACGGCCGTCAGAAGGTTCACCCAGTGGGCAGTAAAACTGATATACCTTCCCTGCCCGTGTTTGCTAGACCACGTGTCTGTGGTCAGATGTATCTTGGCACCGACACTGTGTGCCAGAGATACATTCACTTGCCGCTGAACATGGCCATATAGCTCTGGGATGCCCTTCTCTGAGAAATACTTCCTTCCTGGGACCTTCCATTGTGGTGTTCCAATGGCCACAAATTTGCGAAAGGCCTCCGAGTCCACCAGTTTATATGGCAGTAGTTGGCGGGCTATGAGTTCTGACAAGCCAGCCGCCAACCGTTGGGCAAGAGGGTTATCCGGCGTCATCATTTTTTTACGCTCAAACATTAGGCCCACGGAAGCCTGCCTTTTTGCAGAAAAATGTGAGCTTGGCGTGATGGAAGGTGGAGTGGAGGACAATTGTGAGGAGAGAGGAGAAGGAGAAGTAGAAGACGAGGCTGGACGGTGAGAGCCTGCAGTGTGGCTTTGTGTGTTCCGTTGCTCCCACTGGGCTCGGTGATGGCTGCTCATGTGCCTTCTTAAGGCGGTCGTCCCTAGGTGAGTATTGGGCTTACCGCGACTAACGCGTTGACTGCAAAGATTGCAGATGGCAACGCTATTGTCAGCAGCGGACACGTTAAAAAAAGCCCACACTGCGGAGCCATGTGCCGGTGTCCTGGGAGCGCCAGATGTGACCGTACATGGTCGATGACTCGCTCCTGATACATTTGCAGTCTGCTTTGTCCCTGCTGTGCAATGTAAGTCATTGCTGCTTCTCCTCCCTATCTGCTGGTCCATATCTCCCTCTGAACTCCCCTCCTCTTCCTCTCTTGTGGGCACCCACGTGACATCACTAGACACGTCATCATCAACGTCACCTTCCCCACCGCTATAAGTAGAGTAGGCAGCAACACCGGGGACCAACCTCCTCCTTGGGCTGATCTGGGTACTGGCGTCAGACTGCTGAGTAGCGCTTGTTGCTACCTCCTCTTCCTGATCCAATACCAAGAGTGGCTGCGCATCAGAAATGTCCTCTTGATATGGATCGGAAAATAATTCCAGTGACTCAAGCGGAAGGTATGTGGTGGTGGTGGTGGTGGTCGTGTTGTTGGTGGTAGTGTCTTTGGGGGTGCACATAGCAGAGAGTGAAGAAGAGGGTGCAGATCGAGAGGATGAGGAGGGTGCAGAAGAGTAAGGCTGAGCGAGCCACTCAACCAAGTCTGGTGCATCCTTTAAAGTAATTGAACGCACCTTCTGCAACTTCCCACTTTGGCTCAAGCCTGTTGCTCCTGCCCTACCCCTACCACCCCTGCGGAAGGGCCTGCCTCTTCCTCTGCATGTCATTTTTTAAATGACCCTGTGACAAAACTCTTAGTCCCTATACCGCTGAAGGACTGCTGCAGTATAGGTGAGCGGTCAGCAGTGGTGCACGTCAACCCTATCTATTGTGGACCTATAGCGGTCCTTACAGAACAGCAGACTGTACCGCACTCAAGCCTATGTACCGTAGCACCCTATACCAAGTTACCAGTCCTTATAAGAACTTTTGTGGACCAAGCAGGTTGTGTATTAGTGTTTAGCAGACTGTACGTCAGTCCCTATACCGCTGAAGGACTGCTGCAGTATAGGGCAGCGGTCAGCAGTGGTGCACGTCAACCCTATCTATTGTGGACCGATAGCGGTCCTTACAGAACAGCAGACTGTACCGCACTCAAGCCTATGTACCGTAGCACCCTATACCAAGTTACCAGTCCTTATAAGAACTTTTGTGGACCAAGCAGGTTGTGTATTAGTGTTTAGCAGACTGTACGTCAGTCCCTATACCGCTGAAGGACTGCTGCAGTATAGGGCAGCGGTCAGCAGTGGTGCACGTCAACCCTATCTATTGTGGACCGATAGCGGTCCTTACAGAACAGCAGACTGTACCGCACTCAAGCCTATGTACCGTAGCACCCTATACCAAGTTACCAGTCCTTATAAGAACTTTTGTGGAACAAGCAGGTTGTGTGTTAGTGATTAGCAGACTGTACGTCAGTCCCTATACCAATGAAGGACTGCTGCAGTATAGGGCAGCGGTCAGCAGTAGTGCACGGCAACCCTATGTATTGTGGACCGATAGCGGTCCTTACAGAACAGCAGACTGTACCGCACTCAAGCCTATGTACCGTAGCACCCTATACCAAGTTACCAGTCCTTATAAGAACTTTTGTGGACCAAGCAGGTTGTGTATTAGTGTTTAGCAGACTGTACGTCAGTCCCTATACCGCTGAAGGACTGCTGCAGTATAGGGCAGCGGTCAGCAGTGGTGCACGTCAACCCTATGTATTGTGGACCGATAGCGGTCCTTACAGAACAGCAGACTGTAACGCACTCAGGCCTATGTACCGTAGCACCCTATACCAAGTTACCAGTCCTTATAAGAACTTTTGTGGACCAAGCAGGTTGTGTGTTAGTGATTAGCAGACTGTACGTCAGTCCCTATACCAATGAAGGACTGCTGCAGTATAGGGCAGCGGTCAGCAGTAGTGCACGGCAACCCTATGTATTGTGGACCGATAGCGGTCCTTACAGAACAGCAGACTGTAACGCACTCAGGCCTATGTACCGTAGCACCCTATACCAAGTTACCAGTCCTTATAAAAACTTTTGTGGACCAAGCAGGTTGTGTGTTAGTGTTTAGCAGACTGTGCGTCAGTCCCTATACCGCTGAAGGACTGCTGCAGTATAGGGCAGCGGTCAGCAGTGGTGCACGTCAACCCTATCTATTGTGGACCGATAGCGGTCCTTACAGAACAGCAGACTGTACCGCACTCAAGCCTATGTACCGTAGCACCCTATACCAAGTTACCAGTCCTTATAAGAACTTTTGTGGACCAAGCAGGTTGTGTATTAGTGTTTAGCAGACTGTACGTCAGTCCCTATACCGCTGAAGGACTGCTGCAGTATAGGGCAGCGGTCAGCAGTGGTGCACGTCAACCCTATCTATTGTGGACCGATAGCGGTCCTTACAGAACAGCAGACTGTACCGCACTCAAGCCTATGTACCGTAGCACCCTATACCAAGTTACCAGTCCTTATAAGAACTTTTGTGGACCAAGCAGGTTGTGTATTAGTGTTTAGCAGACTGTACGTCAGTCCCTATACCGCTGAAGGACTGCTGCAGTATAGGGCAGCGGTCAGCAGTGGTGCACGTCAACCCTATCTATTGTGGACCGATAGCGGTCCTTACAGAACAGCAGACTGTACCGCACTCAAGCCTATGTACCGTAGCACCCTATACCAAGTTACCAGTCCTTATAAGAACTTTTGTGGAACAAGCAGGTTGTGTGTTAGTGATTAGCAGACTGTACGTCAGTCCCTATACCGCTGAAGGACTGCTGCAGTATAGGGCAGCGGTCAGCAGTGGTGCACGTCAACCCTATCTATTGTGGACCGATAGCGGTCCTTACAGAACAGCAGACTGTACCGCACTCAAGCCTATGTACCGTAGCACCCTATACCAAGTTACCAGTCCTTATAAGAACTTTTGTGGAACAAGCAGGTTGTGTGTTAGTGATTAGCAGACTGTACGTCAGTCCCTATACCAATGAAGGACTGCTGCAGTATAGGGCAGCGGTCAGCAGTAGTGCACGGCAACCCTATGTATTGTGGACCGATAGCGGTCCTTACAGAACAGCAGACTGTACCGCACTCAAGCCTATGTACCGTAGCACCCTATACCAAGTTACCAGTCCTTATAAGAACTTTTGTGGACCAAGCAGGTTGTGTATTAGTGTTTAGCAGACTGTACGTCAGTCCCTATACCGCTGAAGGACTGCTGCAGTATAGGGCAGCGGTCAGCAGTGGTGCACGTCAACCCTATCTATTGTGGACCGATAGCGGTCCTTACAGAACAGCAGACTGTACCGCACTCAAGCCTATGTACCGTAGCACCCTATACCAAGTTACCAGTCCTTATAAGAACTTTTGTGGACCAAGCAGGTTGTGTATTAGTGTTTAGCAGACTGTACGTCAGTCCCTATACCGCTGAAGGACTGCTGCAGTATAGGGCAGCGGTCAGCAGTGGTGCACGTCAACCCTATCTATTGTGGACCGATAGCGGTCCTTACAGAACAGCAGACTGTACCGCACTCAAGCCTATGTACCGTAGCACCCTATACCAAGTTACCAGTCCTTATAAGAACTTTTGTGGAACAAGCAGGTTGTGTGTTAGTGATTAGCAGACTGTACGTCAGTCCCTATACCAATGAAGGACTGCTGCAGTATAGGGCAGCGGTCAGCAGTAGTGCACGGCAACCCTATGTATTGTGGACCGATAGCGGTCCTTACAGAACAGCAGACTGTACCGCACTCAAGCCTATGTACCGTAGCACCCTATACCAAGTTACCAGTCCTTATAAGAACTTTTGTGGACCAAGCAGGTTGTGTATTAGTGTTTAGCAGACTGTACGTCAGTCCCTATACCGCTGAAGGACTGCTGCAGTATAGGGCAGCGGTCAGCAGTGGTGCACGTCAACCCTATGTATTGTGGACCGATAGCGGTCCTTACAGAACAGCAGACTGTAACGCACTCAGGCCTATGTACCGTAGCACCCTATACCAAGTTACCAGTCCTTATAAGAACTTTTGTGGACCAAGCAGGTTGTGTGTTAGTGATTAGCAGACTGTACGTCAGTCCCTATACCAATGAAGGACTGCTGCAGTATAGGGCAGCGGTCAGCAGTAGTGCACGGCAACCCTATGTATTGTGGACCGATAGCGGTCCTTACAGAACAGCAGACTGTAACGCACTCAGGCCTATGTACCGTAGCACCCTATACCAAGTTACCAGTCCTTATAAAAACTTTTGTGGACCAAGCAGGTTGTGTGTTAGTGTTTAGCAGACTGTGCGTCAGTCCCTATACCGCTGAAGGACTGCTGCAGTATAGGGCAGCGGTCAGCAGTGGTGCACGTCAACCCTATCTATTGTGGACCGATAGCGGTCCTTACAGAACAGCAGACTGTACCGCACTCAAGCCTATGTACCGTAGCACCCTATACCAAGTTACCAGTCCTTATAAGAACTTTTGTGGACCAAGCAGGTTGTGTATTAGTGTTTAGCAGACTGTACGTCAGTCCCTATACCGCTGAAGGACTGCTGCAGTATAGGGCAGCGGTCAGCAGTGGTGCACGTCAACCCTATCTATTGTGGACCGATAGCGGTCCTTACAGAACAGCAGACTGTACCGCACTCAAGCCTATGTACCGTAGCACCCTATACCAAGTTACCAGTCCTTATAAGAACTTTTGTGGACCAAGCAGGTTGTGTATTAGTGTTTAGCAGACTGTACGTCAGTCCCTATACCGCTGAAGGACTGCTGCAGTATAGGGCAGCGGTCAGCAGTGGTGCACGTCAACCCTATCTATTGTGGACCGATAGCGGTCCTTACAGAACAGCAGACTGTACCGCACTCAAGCCTATGTACCGTAGCACCCTATACCAAGTTACCAGTCCTTATAAGAACTTTTGTGGAACAAGCAGGTTGTGTGTTAGTGATTAGCAGACTGTACGTCAGTCCCTATACCAATGAAGGACTGCTGCAGTATAGGGCAGCGGTCAGCAGTAGTGCACGGCAACCCTATGTATTGTGGACCGATAGCGGTCCTTACAGAACAGCAGACTGTACCGCACTCAAGCCTATGTACCGTAGCACCCTATACCAAGTTACCAGTCCTTATAAGAACTTTTGTGGACCAAGCAGGTTGTGTATTAGTGTTTAGCAGACTGTACGTCAGTCCCTATACCGCTGAAGGACTGCTGCAGTATAGGGCAGCGGTCAGCAGTGGTGCACGTCAACCCTATGTATTGTGGACCGATAGCGGTCCTTACAGAACAGCAGACTGTAACGCACTCAGGCCTATGTACCGTAGCACCCTATACCAAGTTACCAGTCCTTATAAGAACTTTTGTGGACCAAGCAGGTTGTGTGTTAGTGATTAGCAGACTGTACGTCAGTCCCTATACCAATGAAGGACTGCTGCAGTATAGGGCAGCGGTCAGCAGTAGTGCACGGCAACCCTATGTATTGTGGACCGATAGCGGTCCTTACAGAACAGCAGACTGTAACGCACTCAGGCCTATGTACCGTAGCACCCTATACCAAGTTACCAGTCCTTATAAAAACTTTTGTGGACCAAGCAGGTTGTGTGTTAGTGTTTAGCAGACTGTGCGTCAGTCCCTATACCGCTGAAGGACTGCTGCAGTATAGGGCAGCGGTCAGCAGTGGTGCACGTCAACCCTATCTATTGTGGACCGATAGCGGTCCTTACAGAACAGCAGACTGTACCGCACTCAAGCCTATGTACCGTAGCACCCTATACCAAGTTACCAGTCCTTATAAGAACTTTTGTGGACCAAGCAGGTTGTGTATTAGTGTTTAGCAGACTGTACGTCAGTCCCTATACCGCTGAAGGACTGCTGCAGTATAGGGCAGCGGTCAGCAGTGGTGCACGTCAACCCTATGTATTGTGGACCGATAGCGGTCCTTACAGAACAGCAGACTGTAACGCACTCAGGCCTATGTACCGTAGCACCCTATACCAAGTTACCAGTCCTTATAAGAACTTTTGTGGACCAAGCAGGTTGTGTGTTAGTGATTAGCAGACTGTACGTCAGTCCCTATACCAATGAAGGACTGCTGCAGTATAGGGCAGCGGTCAGCAGTAGTGCACGGCAACCCTATGTATTGTGGACCGATAGCGGTCCTTACAGAACAGCAGACTGTACTGCACTCAGGCCTATGTACCGTAGCACCCTATACCAAGTTACCAGTCCTTATAAAAACTTTTGTGGACCAAGCAGGTTGTGTGTTAGTGTTTAGCAGACTGTGCGTCAGTCCCTATACCGCTGAAGGACTGCTGCAGTATAGGGCAGCGGTCAGCAGTAGTGCACGGCAACCCTATGTATTGTGGACCGATAGCGGTCCTTACAGAACAGCAGACTGTAACGCACTCAGGCCTATGTACCGTAGCACCCTATACCAAGTTACCAGTCCTTATAAGAACTTTTGTGGACCAAGCAGGTTGTGTGTTAGTGATTAGCAGACTGTACGTCAGTCCCTATACCAATGAAGGACTGCTGCAGTATAGGGCAGCGGTCAGCAGTAGTGCACGGCAACCCTATGTATTGTGGACCGATAGCGGTCCTTACAGAACAGCAGACTGTACCGCACCCAAGCCTATGTACCGTAGCACCCTAGACAGACCAAGTTACCAGTCCTGATAAAGAGCTTTGTGGAACAAGTGAGTTGTGAATGATTAGCAGACTGCAGCAGAAGGGCAGCAGTCAAGTATAATATTCTTTCTATATTTGGAAGAAAGAATATTATACGTGTACAAGCCTATTACCGTACCACTGATACCAGTCCTGAAAAGAACCTTTGTGGAACTAATAGTAACAGCAAGTCTTTAAAATTATCCTCACTGCCTGACACACTGCTTCCTGCCTGTCCCTATACAAATTGGCAAAAAAGAGTAGGCTGGAACGATTAGCTGGAACAGCTCTTTTGTGGACCTGATAGTAACAGCTAATGATGATGATGATGATGATGATGAAGAAAGACTAATCTGGCTGAGCTGTCCCTAAAATAGCAGCATACAGCGCTCTGTCCCTTTATCTAAACTGACAAAAGAAACTCAGGCTGCTGACCTAACACCTATACCAGTCCTGAAAAGAACTTTTGTGTACCAAATAGCTAGCGTTTTCTCTGTCCCTACTCCACACAGGATCCTTTCCCTACAGTGACAGAAGAAAGAATGTAAAATGGCCACCGGATCGGGTGTATTTATAGGTTAGGGGGAATGTCCAAGTGTCCATGAGCTGTCATGTCTCAATTGGTTGTCCTGTAACACATGATAAACGTGTCACGAAAGGTTAAAGTTCTTGTATACATTAAACACGTAAGTCCGCCGGGGCGAACGACGGAAAAAGGCGTTCGAACCCGCGGACGGCGAAAGTCGGAAATTCGCCGCGAAACGACCGCCGGGCGAACCGTTCGGCCATCACTAGACAGGAGAAGCCTGTTGCTCTCCCAATTTGCGGTGCAATCATTTTGCCCACTCAGTTAGTGTCACAAGTGCGGATGCCAGTACTGGTTGCACGGCTGACCCCACAACCGTAAACAAGGAACGAGCCACTGCCTCGGCCTTCTTGTCCATGGGATCCTTAAATGCAGGAATCCCCTCTAACGGGGATCATGGTTACTTTATTTAACCTGGATACTGGGGGGTCCACGACCAGAGGAGCCGACCACTTCTGGAAAAGGCTTTCCTCAAAAGGGTATCCCACGCCCATGGATTTGAGGACCGAAAAGGTCCATTGCAGGCGACCCCATTCCTTGTAAATGAACTTGTCAAAATAAGTCAGATACGGGAACACCTTAGGTAAACGTGCTGGCTTGCGGGACCCAAAAGGGACCGGTACATCAGCAGAGGGATCTGCTGGCTCCTGAATCTTCAGGGTATCACGCACAGCTGTGATAAGTGCTCCAACAAGAGATTTGTCACGCCCAGACCCGGAGGGGGACTCATCCTCACTGTACAAACGGTCACCAGCCTCAGCAGGACCCGAGTCTGTGTCAGAGCACTCCCCAGAGGACAGGGGGGGGGGGGCAGGGGCCTCTTTAATGCACCTTTCTTCCCACGCACCGCCTCCATCTTGGCAAAGAAATAAATTGAGGACCGCCGCCAGGGTGTCCATGGGCACTGCACAGTCCGCAGGTGACCCGGTTGCAATTGCCTGAATTTCAGAGGAAGAAACACCAGTTTCTGAAGCCATGCTGACCCTACCCAGTCTGCCACCCGAAGGGGACTTAGGACAGTGACAGTCCCACCCTCCTTGCTGCCGCTGACTGAGAGGCTCTGTCACGATCGTCCTGTCTTTCCGATCGCACATGGGAGATCTGCCCGCAGAGGTCTGTTGTTGAGAACCTGTCGTTTCCCTTTAGCGCGTGTTAACGCGAACGGACGCACGCGGGTGCGCGCTGGCACGATCGGGTGCACGCGGGTGTACGATGTGGCGAACGAGCGCACGCGGGTGCGCGGGGTCACGAACGGGCGCACGGCCACTCGCGGGGGCATGCAGACTCGTCGTGCGACCGCTTTGGCACCCTAAAGGTTTCTTAAGTACTCTGCCTCCGTTTCCCTCTTGCTGTCCAGTCTACAGCGTGTTCGGAGATTCTGTTACCTGTTACCTGTTGCCTTGATTCCTGTGACCCTTCTTGTTCTTGACCACGTTTGTTTGCTGCCTGCCACCGACTACCTGCCTGTCTGACCACGTCTCTGCCTCTACCCTTGTACCGTTGTTGACCGCTTGCTGCCGACCCGGCCTGTACCCGACTCTGCTGTTACCTACCGATCCGTTCGGATCTCCAGTGCCTGCTGTCTCCTGTTCCTGCCTTGATCTGCCTGAGCCAGCCGTCCTCCGCTGACGATCGTCTGCCTTGCCAGTTCTCCTGCCTGTGCCTGCTGTCACCTGCCGACTGCTGTCTGTGTTGCTGTTGGTTATCTGGACCTGCCTTCACTTGCCAGGCACTTGTGCCCCCTGAACTTTTGAATCTCTGTTACCACCTCCAGGGGTTCTCGAGCCATGGGCTATGAGAGGCCGCTCCCTGCATTCCGGGCTCGCCTACCAGGTACGTGACAGTACTGGACAGCCATGTCCGAGCCTACGCAGGGAGCCTCCCCTATGGACGAGCTCTGCCGCCGTCTTGCCGGCCTTACCCAGGCGGTGAAGAATCTGCAGGAAGGTTACGGCAGACTGGAGGAACAAGTTCAAGCTCTATCTGCGACCTCGCCAGTTGCCTCCGGGCCCCATGCCCCACCATCAGTGGTGATGATACAACCGAACCCAGGGTCCCTACTCCGGAACGATTTTCAGGCAAGGAGCGTAAGGATCCATCTTTAGCCACTTTGGACACCTTTTTCCTGGCAATGTCAAGACTTTATGAAGACCCTCAACTTGCTGCGACCGCAGAGGCAGCCTTACATGCCCTGCAACAAGGTCGCAGGCCTGTGGAGGATTACGTGTCGGAATTCAGACGCTGGAGCTCGGACACGGACTGGAACAACGCAGCCCTTCGGTACCAATTCCGTTTGGGCCTGTCTGAACCACTGAAGGACGAACTGGCACGTGTAGGCATCCCTGAGACTCTGGAAGCCCTCATAGACATTTCGGTCCAAATCAACAGACGTTTGAGAGAGCGTTGTCAGGAGCGTTCCTCCACAGCCACGCGACCCGTCTGGATGTTGCCACGTGTGCCCAGCTCCACTCATGCGGCCCCTCCTGCTCCTGCCACAGCCACACTGGATCTTCCGGAACCCATGCAGCTGGGGTTACTCTGTCCATCCCTGACACCTGAGGAATGTCAACGTCGCCGGGTTGGAAACCTTTGTCTTTATTGCGGAGGATCAGGACATTTTGTTCGCACTTGCCCAGCTAAGATGCGTAAGTGCCTTTTCATCCCACCTGTTCCCTCACCCGTGCTGTCTAATAACACTCCTCACCTGGCTGTCCCTGTTCTTTTACAGCTTCCAGGAAGGACGGTCCCAACTCACGCAGTTATTGACTCCGGGGCGTGTAGTGGCTTTGTGGATTCGTCCTTCGCTCTAAAGAACAAGATTCCTCTTCGGCCTAGAGAGAAGGGACTTTCAGTATTTTTGGCCGATGGTTCTACCCTTGAATCCGGACCAGTGACCCAGGAGACTACCCCCTTATCTGCTACCATTGCCGGGACTCACCAGGAATTCTTATGTCTAGATGTCATCAAGTCTCCACTGTTTCCCATCATTCTAGGCATGCCTTGGTTGAGAGCACACAACCCACGCATCGACTGGGCCACTGGAAGGATTGAGTTCCCTTCGGTGTACTGCCGCCAGCATTGTTGCCCAATTATTGATAGAGACTCTTCTGCCCTCCTCTGTTTGGAAACAGACGCTGAGACCCGACAAGCCGTACCCAAGGACTACCATGATTTCCTGGATGTATTCAGTAAAAAGGGGGCCGAAACCCTACCACCCCATAGGCCATACGATTGCCCTATTGAATTACTACCTGGGGCAGAGATCCCTTTCGGAAGAATCTTCCCTCTATCTGAGACTGAGCTGAGTACCCTGAGATCCTACTTAGATGACAACCTTGAGAAGGGATTTATCCGACCTTCCACCTCCCCGGCAGGTGCAGGGATTTTCTTTGTTGAAAAGAAGGACCATTTCCTACGCCCATGTGTGGACTATCGGGCATTGAATAAAATTACCATTAAGAATCGCTACCCCCTGCCACTAGTACCCAAACTTTTTCAGAGACTAGGTTCTGCTAAAATATTCTCCAAGCTGGATCTTCGGGGTGCCTACAACCTCGTCCGCATTCGGAGGGGTGACGAATGGAAGACTGCCTTCCGTACCCGCTTTGGGCACTTCGAATATCTTGTAATGCCGTTTGGGTTGTGCAATGCCCCAGCCACATTCCAACACTTTGTCAATTATATTTTTAGAGACTACCTTGACTTATTTGTAATAATTTATCTCGATGATATCCTGATTTTTTCCTCCACTTTAGCCGGCCACCGAGAACTAGTCAAGAATGTCCTGGCTCGTCTCCGTCTTCACGGCCTGTATGCCAAACCTGAAAAATGTGTCTTCGAGCAACAGAGCATCCAGTTTCTTGGTCTGGTCATTTCCGTAAAAGGGGTCGAGATGGATCCCCAGAAGGTCTCTGCTATCCAGGACTGGCCTGCCCCTTCCGACAAGAAGGGGGTTCAGCGGTTCATGGGGTTCGCTAATTTCTATTGGAAATTTATTAGGGGATTCTCCTCTATCATTTCCCCCATCACCGGATTGAACAAACAGGGTCAGAAGTTCCGATGGACCCCCGAAGCGCAAGAGGCTTTCAATACTCTGAAGGACTTGTTTGTATCGGCTTCTGTCCTAAAGCATCCCGATTCCGCTCTGCCATACATCCTAGAAGTGGATGCTTCAGAAATAGCGGTAGGGGCAGTGCTCTCCCAGAGACAAGGACCCAAGTCTTTGCTACACCCGGTCGCCTTCTTCTCCCGTAAGCTGTCTGACGCAGAAAAGAACTACGACGTCGGTGATCGCGCGCTACTGGCAATAAAGGCAGCACTCGAGGAATGGTGCTATCTTCTTGAGGGCGCCATCCACCCGATCCTAGTTTATACAGACCATAAGAACCTGGAATATCTTAAATCAGCAAAGAGGTTGAAACCACGTCAGGCCAGGTGGGCGCTCTTCTTCTCCAGGTTTTTTCGTTCCATATTACCTACCGTCCAGGATCCAAGAACACCAAGCCCGACGCCCTGTCTCGCATGTACAGTCAACCAGAAAGTCCTCCGTCTTCGGATACCATCCTCTCCGCGGGGAACTTCCTCCTGCTCCAGGGGGATTTAGTGTCTCAAGTTAAGCAGGCCTCCGTAGGCACTACTCCTCCACCCAGCATCCCGCTGTCATCTAGCAATGATCTTCTTTGGTACGAGGACAGGATCTTTGTCCCCCAGGAAGTACGGACTTTGGTTCTGGCCGCCTGTCACGACCATCTGTTGGCCGGCCATTTTGGGGTACACAAGACCTTGGAGTTACTCCGACGTACCTTCTGGTGGCCACGAATGAAAGATGACTGCAGGAAATACGTAGAGGCTTGTATCACCTGCATCCGAAGCAAGAGCAGTAAGTCAAGAGCCTGGGGTCTGCTGAAACCACTGCCCGTTCCTGACAGACCATGGAGGATGATCTCCATGGATTTCATCGTCGAGTTACCCCCTTCGGAGGAGTATTCTACGATTTTCGTCATAGTAGATAGGCTCACCAAGATGGCCCACTTCCTGCCCATGAGGGGCACTCCTTCAGCCACAGAGACAGCCAAAACATTCATTAGGGAGATTGTGAGACTCCACGGCATCCCCGCTAATATCACATCTATTAGGGGGGTGCAGTTCACTTCGAGGTTTTGGAGAGCGCTCTGCGGAGCTCTGAAAATTGACCTCTGCCTGTCTTCAGCATATCATCCTCAGACCAACGGCCAGACCGAAAAGGACGAATCAGACGCTGGAGCAGTATCTACGCTGCTTCTCGTCCTTTTCTCAAGACCACTGGGCCTCGCTTCTACCCTTGGCTGAGTTCGCCTACAATAATTCAGTTCACTCTGCCACCAAGTAATCCCCGTTTTTTGCGAACTTTGGCTTCCACCCACTATTTCTGTCTGGCAACCTTACTGAGTGTCCGGTACCAGCGGTGCAGGAGAACCTCAACTTCTTTGAGACAAATAACAAGCTTCTGCAAGAAACCTTGACCAAGTCACAGGAGTACAATAAAGAAGTGTTTGATAGAAAGAGAAGGGGGAACTGGACCTCAAAGTCGGGGATCAGGTCTGGCTGTCCACCCTGAATCTCAAACTGTCTTGCCCATCCAAGAGGTTGGGGCCGAAATTTGTGGGTCCCTTTCCAATCATGAGGAAACTGAATAGTGTGGCATTCGAGCTAAAGCTTCCAGAATCTTTTCGGATTCACCCAGTTTTCCACGCATCGCTACTCAAGCCTGCAGTTCCGGATTCTTTTGCCGATCGAATTACCAGTCCTCCAGAACCCGTATTGTCGATGGGGAAATCGAATTCGAGGTTGAATCCATACTAAACTGTAGGAAGAGACAGAACCAGATTCAATTCCTGGTTAAATGGAAAGGGTACGGGCCTGAGGAGAACTCCTGGGAACCGGAATCCAACATCCACGCAAAGAGACTTATTTGCGCTTTTAAGAGATCCCACCCAGATAAGATGGCACAACTGGGCATCCGGAGGCTGCCCCTTGGGGGGGGGCAATGTCACGACCGTCCTGGCGTTCCGATCGCACATGGGAGATCTGCCCGCAGAGGTCTGTTGTTGAGAACCTGTTGTTTCCCTTTAGCGCGTGTTAACGCAAACGGACGCACGCGGGTGCGCGCTGGCACAATCGGGCGCACGCGGGTGTGCGATGTGGCGAACGATTGCACGTGGGTGCGCGGGGTCACGAACGGGCGCGCGGCCACTCGCGGGGGCACGCAGACTCGTCGTGCGACCGCTTTGGCGCCCTAAAGTTTTCTTAAGGACTCTGCCTCCGTTTCCCTCTTGCTGTCCAGTCTACAGCGTGTTCGGAGATTCTGTTACCTGTTACCTGTTGCCTTGATTCCTGTGACCCGGCTTGTTCTTGACCACATTTGTTTGCTGCCTGCCACCGACTACCTGCCTGTCTGACCACGTCTCTGCCTCTACCCTTGTACCGTTGTTGACCGCTTGCTGCCGACTCGGCCTGTACCCGACTCTGCTGTTACCTACCGATCCGTTCGGATCTCCAGTGCCTGCTGTCTCCGCTGACGGCCTCCTGCTGTTCCTGCCTTGATCTGCCTGAGCCAGCCGTCCTCCGCTGACGATTGTCTGCCTTGCCAGTTCTCCTGCCTGTGCCTGCTGTCACCTGCCGACTGCTGTCTGTGTTGCTGTTGGTTATCCGGACCTGCCTTCACTTGCCAGGCACTTGTGCCCCCTGAACTTTTGAATCTCTGTTACCACCTCCAGGGGTTCTCGAGCCAGGGGCTACGAGAGGCCGCTCCCTGCTTTCCGGGCTCGCCTACCAGGTACGTGACAGGCTCTATCCCGCCAGACTCACCACCCTGAGGACTTCTGCGCTATCCAGCAAGTAGTGCCTGTAGTCCCTGTTGGCTCCCAGGTGCAGAGGAAACAGTGCTGTGTCGGTGGTAGCAGCTGCAAAATGGCACTAAAACCACTGTGAAGTGTTCTCAGGCTTCAAGAAAATGGCCACCCAGCATCCAGTACAAGGACATAAACCACAGGGAAAATGGCTGTGAGAACACAGGAGCACATGCTGCCACTAGAGAACATTGAAAAACGTGAAAATGGCCACCGGAGTCCTGTATAGGAAATCACCAGGAAAATGGCCACTGAAGCCCAGGAGAACATGCTGCCCTTGCCCACACCGAAAATGGCCGCCGAAGCAGCTCCATGAGGTACAGGGAGAAAACGATGGCAGTGAGCACAGCGCTGTTCAGGACATCAGCAATCCCTCACGGAAACCTTCCAGGGACATGAAGAACAGGACCCAGGTACTGCTAGCCAGCGCAACCCCCCCCCAGGTGAGAGTCCCCCGGAGAGCCCCTGCATAGATACACACATACCGCTCAGCAGCCACATGCAGCATCCCCACAGGCAGGGGGAGGGAAGATAGGGACAGGGAGAGAAGAGAGGGAGGTGAGGGACCCCCGAATCGACCTCCAAGGGAATGCCCAGCTGCTCAGCCCCACCGAGGCAGGGAGAGCTGTACTTACCAGTCCTGAAGAGCTGGGAGACATTCCATCACAGACCCACTCACTGATCAGTACAGGGTGGCTGCTGGCCCAGCATACTGTGACGCAGATATCAGTAGCCCGGTCATATGTATGCCCCGGAGCATAAAAGCTCACCGACCACCTCTTTAGCTGAGGTTTCGCCGTGGCCTGCCTAGCGCGTAGCTGCGGCTTGCACACGCTCGATGGCCGGACTGGGGAGACTACAAGGATAAGAGTATCCAGCCTGTCACCCAGTCGGCTGTTGATAGCAGATCACAGGATCTATAATCTTGCGCAAAAAGTCACGCTTCTGCAGAAAAATGCCACAGGGTTCCTAGGTCCTTCTTCACTAGGCAAAATAAAACTGATGACTGCATGGCAGGCTGGAGGGTTGTTGCCCAAGGGACTGCCCCCTGGGCGGAACTAAGAGTTATGAGTGTTGTATTACAAACTAATGCCTAGTATCTCCTAGTAATAGGGCATAACAACCCTATGGTTATGAGAGGAGCTGTGTTGGTTGGTGAATACAAGATTTTTTTGTTTCAAGGCAGGAGTTCTCAGGATCCTATAGGCGCACAAAAACTGGTGCCTTAAGCCCCGCGCATAAATAGGCTACAACCCAAGCTAGGTCCTGTTCTGCAATTTTTTTTTTTTTTTTAAATAATCCACATTATATGTGAACCATTTATATAAAATGTCTCAGCCATCACAAAAAATCCCTGTGATGTGTCTAATATGTTGTTTTTCCCCATGACCATCAGCCCCATCTAGTGACCGTGACCATCAGCTCCATCTAGTGACGATAATGCTGTATTTTCCTGATTGTGGTATTCCAAAAAATCAATACGGACACTAGATGGTGCTGGTGAACATAGAAAATAAACTTATTAGACACATTATAGGGGTTATTTGTGACAGCTGTGCTAATGTTCAAGGCATGCGTGTGAGCAGGCGCTTGAAAGTCAAGACAGCAGCATTGTTTTACTGGGATAGAAATATATATACACATAAGAAAGACAGAAAATAGGCAAGGGGGATGTGTGGATTTCTGAAGTCCAGCAGGTAAGGCTTGACAACACAGGTTGGTAATTCAGTGCAGCTAGGGCACAATGTTGTCACCCCAAACAGGAATTTAGATGCTCGTATATATTAGACACATTACAGGAGTTCTTCTCGTCCGCTGTGTAAATGCTGATAGAAGCATACAGCAAATGTATAAATAGACCCCATGGCATGCAAAAACCTTTCCATTATGCCTATATATCAAGAATAATGTACAAGTGAGTGATGGCATCACTAAGGGAGCTAGGGAGCAGGTGGAATCCTTATGGGTATAGCTCCAAAAGGGATGACGCTAAGGGGAAAATACTGGGAGTATGCTATAGGCCCCCTAACCTGAGGGAGGAAGGGGAGACAGATCTATCACAATTTGGATTAGCAGCAAGGATGGGAAGTGTTATCATAATGGGGGATTTTAATTATCCAGACATAGACTGGGCGGCGGGAACCGCACATTCATCTAAGGCTCGCCAGTTCCTAAATGTCTTGCAGGACAATTTCATGGTTCAGATGGTGGAAGCACCAACTAGAAATAAAGCATTGCTGGATCTACTGATTATCAACAATACAGACCTGATCATGGATGTGGAAATACGGGGCAATTTAGGAAACAGCGATCACAGGTCAATTGACCTCAGTATAAATCACACAAATAGCAAACATAAGGGGAATACAAAGACACTGAATTTCTAAAGAGCCAACTTCCCTAAACTACAGACCTTGCTAGAACATATAAATTATTATAAAATCTTCGGAAAAAAGAACACGAAGGAGAGATGGGTTTGCTTTAAGAGCCTATTAAATAAGGGCAGTAGCCAGTGCATCCCATTGGGTAATAAATTTAAAAGAGCGAACAAAAGTCCTGGATGGCTTAATGCAAATGTAAAAATGCATATAAAAGCAAAAAGGAGAAGGCCTTCCAAATCATCATCAGCATTCAGACTATATAAAGAATGCAACAAAAGATTTAAGGGTGCAATTAGGACGGCTAAGACAGAACATGAAAGACACATAGCAGAGGAAAGCAAGTATGTAAACAGTAAAAAAGAGGAGGAAAGGCCATATTGGCCCGATAAAGAACGAGGAAGGACATCTGGATGGGGAGATGGCGAAGGTATTGAATTTATTCTTCTCCATCTTCACGAGGGAATTGGGGGGCTTCAGTAACCAAAATTGCAATTAAAATTAGACTTGGGAAACTTAACATTAATAAATTAGAGCAGGGGTCACCAGCCTCAGCAGGACCCGAGTCTGCGTCAGAGCTCTCCCCAGAGGACGGGGGGGGGGGGAAAGGGGCCGCTTTTTTGCAACCTTTTTCCCCACGTGCAACAAACGAATTGAGGACCGCCGTCAGGGTGTCCATGGGCACTGCGCAGTCCGCAGGCGACCCGGTTGCAATTGCCTGGAATTCGGGGGAAGAAACACCAGTTTCTGAAGCCATGCTGACCCTCGTGTCTGCCACCCGAGGGGGACTTAGGACAGTGACAGTCCCACCCTCCTTGTTGCCGCTGACTGAGGGGCTCTATCCCGCCAGATTCACCAGCCTGAGAAGTTCTGCGCTGTTCACAAGTAGCGCCTGTAGACCTCAAGTGCTCCCAAGTGCAGAGGAAAACAAAAGCTGTGTCGGTGGCAGCCGTCAGAATGAGAGCTAAAACTTTTTTAAAAACGTGCTCAGGCTTCAATAAAATGGCCGCCCAGCGTCCAGTACACAGACAGGAAAAACAGGGAAAATGGCTGTGAGAGCACATGCATGCTGCTGCTAGAGAACACTGAAAAACGTGTTCAGGCTTCCAGAAAATGGCTGCCAGTGTCCTGAATATGAGATCACTTGGAAAATGGCCGCTTGAAGCCCAGGACGACATGCTGCCCTCGCCCACACCCAAAAGGGCCGCTAGCAGCTCCATGAGGCACAAAAAATAGGAATGTGACAGAGACACAGCGCCGCACCAAAACACAGCAGACCCTCACAGGCACCTTCCGGGAGCTTAACACACAGGACACCACCAGCCAGCCAGCCCCCTATCTCAGGTGAGAGCCCCCAGGGATCTGCACAGATACACCGCTCAGCAACCAAATGCTGCATTCCCCCAGGGAGGGGGGGGAGGGAAGAGGGACAGGGGAGAGAAGAGAGGGAGGTAAGGGACCCCCGAATTGGCCTCCCAGGGAATGCCCAGCCGCTCAGCCCTGCCAAGGCAGGGAGAGCTGTACTTACCAGCCCTGAAGAGCTGGGAGACAATCCATTGCAGAACTACTCACTGATCAGTACAGGGTAGCTGCCGGCCTCAGCATACTGTGATGCAGACATCAGTAGGCCGATCATTTGTACGCCCTGGAGCATAAAAGCTCACCGACCACCCCTGGAGCTGAGCTTTCGTCGTGGCCTGCCGAGCCATAGCTGCAACCTGCACATGCTTTATAGCTGGACTGGGGAGACTACAAGGATAAGGGTATCCAGCCTGTGACCCAGCCGGCTGTTGATAGCTGATCACAGGATAATTCATTGTGCGCAAAAAGCCAAGCTCCTGCATAAAAAAAGCACGGACCGATGGGCCTGCAGTGTTCCTAGGTCCTTCTCCTACACTAGGCAAAATAAAACTGAGGTCTTTCTGGCAGACCTATCATGCACCTCACCTCTGACCACAGCTACCCTTGTGCTATGGTATAGGAGAGGGCTATACAAGGTTCTTTCCTCTGATCCATCCCCCTTATCATTCCTATTTGACAACCTGGCCTTCCCACCGGGCATAGGGTCTCACGTGGTGGGTTTCGTTCCCCATCTCCTCCTGGCCTCAGGCACACACCTTCATCCACTCAGGAAACGGAACCCAGATGGGAAAACGTGACTGGCTCACCTCCTTATACCCAACAACCTTTACCAAACACTTATTTCTTTCGTCCCAGATTCACGGTCCACTCTCTGAATTTGAACATCTGGGTTCCCTTCAAGAGCTGCCCATTTATAGTCTGATTCAGGCCCTCACACAAAATGACCTACCCACTTACACCAGGATATGGTCGGCAGACCTGGGAAAGACCCTCTCCAGAGCCGAATGATAGATTGCACTCCACTTCGCACAAAAGTCCCCCATCCCCTGCTACTCACAAGAGAAGAACTTCAAGATTCTGTCTAGAAGGTATAGGGACCCCACCACACTGCAAAAAATATTCCCATCTACCTTATCTATCTGCTGGCGATGCAATGCAGCCACAGGTACATATCTTCATGTCTGGTGGGAGTGTGATCAGATTTGACCCTTCTGGAAACAGGTATATGATAAAATATATGATGAAACTTTGCAACTGACCCCCGAAATACCCCTTCTTTCCATGCTACCAGGATCAATAACCTCCCAAAAACGGTGCCTATTACACTTTTTTCTATCCACGGCCCGCAAACTCATCCCCCTTTTTTGGAAAACAACTGCTATCCCCCCGTTATCTCTTTAGGTCTCCACGATGAATGATATTATGCGAACGGAAGAGATGTTGGCACTGGACAATAACACCTGCGACAAATATACAGTTTTGTGGTCTGTCTGGCGGCGCTTCTCCTCCTCAGATACCTTGGCTTAAATGCTTCCCGTCTCCCGGAGCTCAGCTCCCCCTCTACTCTGATCTCTAACCAAAGTCAGAGGATGAACCCCAACTGATAAATCAGTGTCCTACTCTCCCAGTCTCTGCCAGCAGACCCCATCCCCACCCCTCTCCTCTCTTAACCCTCCTTTCTTTGTCTCCCTTCCTCCTTTCTAATCTCCTCATACTCTTTTATTGTTTGACATAAAATTATTGTATGACTGTACATGAAATCTTAGACGCCAGCATAGCTGTAGGTGATAGCCATTTGGTACGCTGGTTGCCGCTTCTCTGTAAACAATGTCAACTGTTTTTTTCCCCCTTTCTGTTGATATTCTGGTTATCTTACCAATGAAAACATTTTCAACCCTAAAACTGAACACACAGTGCCTTGAAAAAGTATTTATACCCCTTTAAAATGTACAAATTTTTTCAAGTTACAACCAAAAACATACTGTATGTGTATTTTATTGGGATTTTGGTGTCCGTTTATGAAGCAGTGATCAGTGGAGATCCAGAGGATCACAGCCCATAAACAGTTTATAAACCAGAGATAATAGGGGGAGAAGTGTTTGAACTTGTTCTTCCGCCGATTATCTCCACACTCTGAGAATCCTCATTGAATGACACAGTAACGGTCAGTTTATGAAGCTGGGATCTCAGCGCTTCACTGGTGATCTGTGTCAGAATTCACACTCTCCGATTCACCAGCTCAGAGGTGGAGAATCGGGGAGTGAAGAGGGAATGTGGGGGGATCTGAGGAGGAAAGAGGAAGATAATTAACTTCCTTATGCCTCGTTCAGACCCCCCAACACTATAACCATGTCCCCCTGTCATATTTATGTGTATACATATATATACATATATATATATAATGTGTGTATGTATATATATATATAATGTGTGTGTATATATAATGTCTGTGTGTGTATACATGTATATATTATGTAGGGGGACACTTTATTTTACTAACATTAATCACACCGTGTGTCAGTGTATTGAGCTGTGATAATTTATCACTGCTTAATAAATTGACATCTCTGTGTATCGGTGAATTTCTAGTACTGTAATCTCATAAAGTCTCACGAGATTCCAGTATTAGAGGCCATTCTCCAGTGTTAGAAGCGTTTGTAGATCGCTTCACTCCTCCAAGGGTGAAGCAATCTACTCCGCTTTATAAACTGGCATACAGAGGAGAAAGATCTCCTCTGTGAATGCCGGAGAATGAAGCAGTAAATAGATTTCACTGCTTCATAAAAGGACACCTTAATGTGATAAACCAAGACAAAGAGGCACATAACTGTGAAGTGGAAGGAAAATGATAAATGGTTTTCAAAAAAGTTTACAACTAAATATCTGGAAAGTGTGAGGTGCATTTGTATTAAAAAAACAAAGGGGTAAAGGTGCGCTATGGACCCTCGAATATAGGTATCTGTTTGTATTCCCCGCCGCCGCCGCTATGCACGAGTGGATACACCTGAGGCCACGCCCTACGCGTTTCGTCATCGGACGTCGTCTGGAAGACGTCCGGTGACGAAATGCGTAGGGCATGGCCTCAGGGGTATCCACTCGTGCATAGCGGCGGCGGCGGGGAATACAAACAGATACCTATATTCGATGTATTGAAATGCCGGTTCTTATCCCACACTATGTGATTTTTTATACTGGATTACACTATGTCTGCCCCACTTTACTTTTTGTGAGGAACTCCCTGGACACTTAAACCGGACCAGCCATACATAGCGACACAGGGGCTCACACTGTGAAGGCACGTTAACCCCTTAAGGGGATGGGGAGCTGGTGAGTGCGGATTACTGTCTTTACACTACAAACGCACCGGTTGTTATCCAGGAATTCTGAAGCACACTGTCACTTTCATCTAAGAAGACTTTTATTATTATTACTATTATTATTATTTTTGATTTACTCATTTGTTTTCATCCACTGGTTAATGTAACTCTTTTGCTCATGGTATCCTGACGCTGGACTTTTAACATATTTTTCTGCACGTCTCCACTTAGCGATTTTATAGTCGCATGAAACGTACAATTGCTCATGGTATCCTGATGTTGGACTTTTAACATTTTTTTGCACGTCTCCACTTAGCGATTTTATAATCGCATGAAAAGTACAATTATACTTTGATAATTTAATTTTTTGGTTTTTGCATTTTCGGCTATTATAAATTTTAGAGCATTATGCACTTTCTATTAAGCACCTTATATTAATATTTTGCACTATACACTTTTAAGAGTATTGAGCACTTTATTTAAAATACTGTATCAGGTATGGGATAATTTTACCCATATTGCTAAAGAATTGGTGGTCAGCACGTATATAGTTCTGTTATTTTTCTTTTATTATCAGTTTTCATTAATTTTTATTTTCATATTTTTTCTATTTTTAAAATTTTTGCACAAATAATTTGTTCCACATCCTTGCAATTTGCACAATATAGTAGTAGGTGTTTGCCGTGACTACCCCCTTTGATACACATGCATTTGTATTAAGCTCCCCAGAGTGAATACTTTGTAGTACCGCCTTTCACTGCAATTACAGTTGCAAGTGTTTTTGGGGATGTCTCTACCATTTAGGTTTGGACTTTGACTGGGCCATATTAACACATGAATACGCTTTGATCAAAACCATTCCATTGTAGCTCTGGCTGTATGTTTAGGGTCCTTGTCCTTCTAGAAGGTGAACCTCCGCCCCAGTCTCAAGTCTTTTGCAGACATGTTTTTGTCTAAGATTGCCCTGTATTTGGCTCCATCCATTTTCCCGCCAACTCTGATCAGATTTCCTGTCCCTGCTGAAGGAAAGTATCCCACAACATGATGTTGACACCATTTCTCACAGTGGGGATAGTGTGTTCAGGTTGATGTGCAGTGTTAGTTTCCGCCACACACAGCGTCTTGCATTTAGGCCAAAAAGTTCAATTTTGGTCTCATCTGACAAGAGCACTGTCTTCCACATGTTTGCTGTGTTCCCATCATGGCTTCTCACAAACTGCAACCAAGAATTCTTATGCGTTTCTTTCAACAATGACTTTCTTCTTGCCACTCGTCCATAAAGACCATATTTGTGGAGTGCACGACTAATAGTTGTCCTGTGGACAGATCAAAGCTGTGGATCTATGCAGCTCCTACAGAGTTACCATGGGCCTCATGGCTGCTTCTCTAATGAATGCTCTCCTTGCCCGGTTTGTCAGTTTAGGTGGACGGCCATGTCTTGGTAGGTTTGCAGTTGTGCCATACTCTTTCCATTTTCTGATGATGATTTGAACAGAGCTCTGTGAGATTTTCAAAGGTTGGGATATCCTTTTATAACCTAACCCTGCTTTAAACTTCTCCACAACTTTATCCCTGACCTGTCTGTGATGTTCCTTGGCCTTCAAAATGCTGGTTTGTTCATTAAGGTTCTCTAACAAACCTCTGAGGGATTGACAGGACATCTGAATTTATACTGAGAAGGGGGCTGGACACAAAAGCACACCACACTTTTCACATACGTATTTGTAAAAAAAATTGAAAACCATTTATCATTTTCCTTCCACTTCACAATTATGTGCCACTTTGTGTTGGTCTATCACATAAAATCCCAATAAAATACATTTACATTTTTGGCTGTAACATGACAAAATGTGGAAAATATCAATGGGTGTGAATACTTTTTCAAGGCCCTGTATTAAATACGCAGGTATTGTGGCTGATTAACGTGGGAAGTAAATCCACTTAGTACCCTGCCTGCATTAAATTAGCTCCAGAACTTGTGTAAATAATATGTGTTCGGTTTTAAAGGGATGATGTGACAACCCTAAGCCCCAGCAAGGAGCCAAGAAACAGGAGGTCTCATCTCAAGGGTCAAAAGAAACCCCAGCCAGCAGCCAGAGGGTCTCACTCAGAGCTCAGTGGAGCCCCACCAGGAGTCAGGAGACAGAGGGTCTTACCCAGGGGTCAGAGGAGCCCCAGCCAGGAAAAAGTAGGTCTCATTCTGGGAGTCAGGTAGGCTCCTATTGGGGTGTTAGGAAAACCCCAATCCAGAGGCCAGCTGTGGGCTGTGACGCAGGCACTGCAACTAAAGACTAAGAATCAGGGGAGCTGGACAATAAAGTCAGAGGAACTGGTAAGGAAAAAACAGCGGTGCTGTTGACAAGAGAGCCAGATGGCTCTGCATTTTCAGTTGACTTTTCATGTTGTTGGTGGAAACCCCTGTGTTGGCAACTGATGCACATGTGAAGTTTCCATTTTGTTAAAAAAAAATTTGTTTAGACTGGCACGATTTGTTATAAATATTTGCAAGCAAGCAAATTGGCACTTTTTTTTAATCAACCCTCAACTGAATCCAAGAATTATGACTGTTTACACTCCAGGCATTTATAGTCCCGCTGTTTCCCAGTCTGGCCAGGGATGGAACCAAAGATCCTTTATTAACAAAAAGGTAAAAGGATAATGACTTTGTAGAACTTGAGCCAAATGCACATGATCTTAGAACATTATTTTGGCTAGGTGCACTCCATCTTTGGCCTGCCATGTACTCTGTGAAGTCTACCTCACCACCTCATTAGGAACCCCTAAGAGCGAAGAGATCATGGAGTGGGCAACTTTACAAAAGTACACTATATGGCCAAAGGATTGTGGACACCTGACCATCGCAACAACCCCCTTCAAATGAGTGAACGCAGGATTCCAAGAGAATGTTACTGTCAATGGTACAGCCTACAAAGTCTACGGGGCACATTTATAAAAACTTTGCATAGCTGTTCGTATATCAAAACTGCATGTAAATTAATCTTTTGTAAATGGGGCATGTGACAGAACCGATTCCACACTCTGATTGAGTGCTTCCGTCAGTATACCGCTTACTAAGTCTGAATAGAGAGATCAGATGTTCCAACCGCTCACAAGCACAAAGCAAGACGACGCTCACTTAGCTGCTCAACATGGACTCATTTATTAGAACCAAAAAGCCAAGTATTTATAATACAGTAGAAGACTAAAACCTAACCTAATTAGCATGAGCTAATTATCTAAATCAACACTCAAACTAGTTGACTGAGGGATAAGTCTTTTCGGCTCCTAGCTCACTAACAATTCAATAAACATTACCATAAACATAAACACAGGGTTAATTAGCACAAACAACAATGTGTGAATACTCAATACTCAGATTACACTCATTTACACAACAGACAGGTGGCTGGAGTTCATGACATTAGCATCTGACAGCGTGTGTCCCAACAGCATGAGGCAACACACATTATATATACATATATACAGCATTGAATCTGACTAGCACAGATTATAGTGGGGTTCTCATTCACCCTGTGCCCCTTAAAATCCAGGGCCCATAATCCGTCGGCAAGAGGCTCGCATACAGTCCTCTCAAAAAGCCTGTGTTCCGGCTAGGTCTGTCACACATCTCCCCTTTCGGCAGGAGACTAACACAGGAGGAGACCCCAGACGGGTTGATTCCGAAATCAGTCAGGGGTTCCAGTCCTCTAATGCTGGTATCCACATAGTACCCCAAATAAATTGTCCCAAACAGAGTATTCCTCACCCAGCCAACCTCTGCCTCTCTCGGAGAACACACCCGCCGCTGTGGAGAGGCCTGGACTGGCCCTTCTCCCTGGAGTCCTTTCAGATGCTGGAGAGAAGACAGGGTGACTGGGCTCACTCCGTAATGCTGTTTGGGATCTGGGCCAACCGCCCAGCATCCCTAGGGTATGCAAATGGGGACTGAAGTCCCATCCACTTTTGGTAGGTGAAAATCCCTCGGTTCTTGCAAAGCAAGGCTGACATCCTCCTGTCTCAGTGCCGCACCATTTTCTGGCATTGTGTCAGCGGAGACCAAAGTTCCATACCCCGATATCAGCTCAAGCTGCAGTTGTGTGTAGGGGCCAGTAGCATTCTGCCCTGTTAGCACCTCAGCTGAGGGCCCCACATCATCCATTCTGGCTAACAGTTGGTTAGTGACGTCATCTTCTCACCATGGGCCCCTAGAACTACTACAGGTGTGGGGCAGAGGTCTTGGACCCTCTGTCCGGTGGCCAGCAGTTCAGCTGGAGGAGTCTCTTGTAACTCCACAGTTGCCGGTGCTGGACAGAGGTTGGTAGCACTCTGATCTGTTGCCAGCACTTCTGCTGGGGACTCCACATCCATCACTCCGGTTAACTGTTGTGGCAGGAGGCTGGCTTCCTCCACTCCCAAATGGTGTAACTGCCATAGGGAAGGTGAGCCAGCTGATTCCTTTTCCGTTCCCTCATCTGGCTGCTGGGATAACATTTCTCAATCACTGTCTTCCAGGTGCATGGATCTTTGCTGGAGAGGAAAGACTGCTTCCTCCACCCTGACCAACTGTTGGGGAGGGACAACGAACACATCCTCTCCCTTCTCCCCCTGTATCCTGATGTGCTGCTGGGAAGAGACCACCACCTTGTCACTCTGAACCTCCGGAACTGCCACAGACGTGGGGCAGAGGCCTTGGACCCTCTGTCCAGTGACCAACGCTTCAGTTGAGGAAGTTCCTTGTAATTCCAGAGATACTGCTGTTGGTGCTTGGCAGAGCACAGTAAAGTTTGGCCCTAATACCAGGTCTTCTGCTGGAGGCTCATCCGGTTCTTCTTCCTCAGCAGAAAAGTCTATCAAATCCCCTGTCTCTGCAACTGGTGTCTGGGGATAGAGTTTCACCATCTCCTGTCCGTGGAACCCAGAAGATGCGATCGGTGCTGAGCAGAGGTTAGCAGAGCTTTGCCCTGTTGTCAGCACTTCAGCTTTGGGGATGGCAATCTCCAGATTTTCCACTGCCGGTTCTCCGGCATGCTGCTGGACATGCACATTCGTCCATCCAAGATCATCCCATGCAGAAACAGGATCATCAAGGTCAGTCAGCACTTGCTGCATCTGCCATAAGACTTCCGTGTCCATAGCTGCGGGAGCAGGTTGGCAAAGCACACTGTTACTCTGCCACATTGCTGACTCTTCAGCCAGAATTTTAGAGTTGTCCTTTGGTATTTCCTTATAGTCCCAGGCAACGGGAGCCCAGCCCTGGCACTGAGCAGAGTCTAGCAGCCATCTGTAGGCGATCTCCAACTCCCATTCCTGAACGGCCAGAAACTCTATATCTTCCAGTGCCCAGTGCACTTCTGAGACGTTCATTAGCCCTTTTCTGAAATCCATGATTTCATCCAACCGCCACTCCAGATCACTCCCAAAGTTAGAGTCCCCTGTCAGCTTCACATACAACAGTACCAGGCAGCCGAAGCTTAAGCCTTCCATTGGGCTGTCATCCGCTATCCAGGGATATGCTTGGGATACATGCCACCGGAGGGCTCTGTAACTCTCATCCAGCTTCAACTCTGCCCAGACCAGCCTGCTTAATTCAGCTGTCTGCT
Source organism: Lithobates pipiens (assembly GCF_037356315.1). Taxonomy (NCBI): domain Eukaryota; kingdom Metazoa; phylum Chordata; class Amphibia; order Anura; family Ranidae; genus Lithobates; species Lithobates pipiens. Next base: position 94,675,943 of record NW_027507685.1, on the reverse strand, counting down.
CCTAGTGCAGTTTTTCTCCTAAAAACAGCACCCACAATCCACACTGTGACCAGTACCTTTCTTGGTTGGAGGGGAGAACTTTTCCCTGGTGACGCTGCTCACGGGCTAGCGCCTCCTTCCAGAGTCTGCCGCGAATAGAATCAAACCATCCCAGCAGGACCTGCTTTGATACCGGTCCTCTGTGCTGTAGCTGCATCTCTCGCAAACTCCTTCTGAATTCCTTTTCCATGGCGGCTGGTATCTGTACCTCTCCTCCTCTCCTGCTATCTGAACCTTGGATCCAGGTGGAGGTTTGGAGGTTCCAGACTGCAGGAAGTGTCCCACTGCTTGCCCACCAATGTGACGGAACCGATCCCACACTTCGATTGAGTGCTTCCGTCAGTATACCGCTTCCTAAGTCTGAATATAGAGATCAGATATTCCAACCGCTCACAAGCACAAAGCAAGACTCGCTTAGCTGCTCACCATGGACTCATTTATTAGAACCAAAATGCCAAGTATTTATAATACAGTAGAAGACTAAAACCTAACCTAATTAGCATGAGCTAATTATCTAAATCAACACTCAGACTAGTTGACTGAGGGATAAGACTTTTCGGCTCCTAGCTCACTAACAATTCAATAAACATTACCATAAACATAAACACAGGGTTAATTAGCACAAACAACAATGTGTGAATACTCAATACTCAGACTAGACTCATTTACACAACAGACAGGTGGCTGGAGTTCATGACATTAGCATCTGACAGTGTGTGTCCCAACAGCATGAGGCAACACACATTATATATACATATATACAGCATTGAATCTGACTAGCACAGATTATAGTGGGGCTCTCATTCACACAGTGCCCCTTAAAATCCAGGGCCCATAATCAGTCGGCAAGAGGCTCGCATTCAGTCCTCTCAAAAAGCCTGTGTCCCGGCTAGGTCTATCACAGGGCAATAACGAATGGTATCAAGCTATAGTCTCTTTAGATCAAATGTCATTAATGTAAAACAAAACAATAAAATGTGAATGTTTGGGGACAATATCACATTATGGTCTTTAGATGGAGCTGAGTATCATAAGAAATAAGTCTGCTCCTTAGCTCCATCTAGTGGCCACAACGCCGTATTTTTACCATTTACACTGCTGTTTTCAATGAATATCGTTCAATCTGCACAGAATATGCACTTGCTGACCTACCGCAGTACATATAGTGTGGCAGGTTGGCACATGCAGGCACAATCACACTCAAGTTAGGAGTGCAACCCCCTGCGAACACCAGACACAGCAGATTGAGAACCCAATACTCTAGGTCGGGTGATCATTGTGCAATCACATTATCGCAATGTCTACAAAGCTGTTATGAATTAATGGATTGATTACAGCTGTGCTGCCTATGCTGCGATTGGCCTACAACTATCACAGTGTACCTGGGCAAATCACAGCACCATGTACCATGTGATTAGCTGTAGCCAAAGATCACTAGTCTTCACATCAGTCATGAATAGTTAACCCATTAATGGCAAATAAAAACTTTGCTGTTGCAATGACTTTCATTGTAACAACAAAATGTAAATGAAAACAAAAAGGGAAAATTTTTAAATAAAAAACATTTTTAACAAGTAGCACAGTGCTGAACAGCAAAAAAATGCCCTCATCATGAAGGTGGTAAAACCTTCTGGAGTTTAAGTGGCTATAACCTGAGAACATTTGATTTTGTCACATTCAAGCAGAATTTCTTTTTTTTATAAATAAAAACCCCTCGACCTTGTGGCATTTCTGTTTCAGCTCCATAAAAGGCACAGACCAGTCTGGTGTGGAGGGACTTGAGTGACCTACACACAGCTTTGACCTCAACCCTATCGAACACCTTTAGGATAACCAGGAATGTTGATTGTGAGCCAGGTCTTGTCCTGTCTCACTAGTACCTGACTCACAAATTTTCTTGTGTCTGCATCATGACTAGTGTAGTCTGAATGTTCCCTTATATTATTTCTTACCCATACCTTCCCCTATTAGAAACGAGACCACACCATAGGTTGGAGTAAACTGGCCACAACAGCCTTTATTAAACATAACTCAAAATTCACTCCAATAACTTGTAAATATGAAAATATATAAATATATAAATCTATATAAATATAAATAACTTTATTAACATTAAACCACATTAAATAACATTAACTGCCCATTCTGGTGATCTCTGATGGTGACCCCACTTAAGCCAATACCAAATCACTGCGGTACACCTGACCAACTTCCCAAAGGCCTCCACCTGTGACCGGTCGGAGACAACTTCCGCCAGTGAACATAACCGTATTCCCTCCAACGTTCAGGAATACCCAGAGGGGCCGATCGTTAGATGAGCCCCCCACACCCTCAGATCCCTTCTGAGTACCTGTCTACCGTCAGAAACCACCAGAAAACACACCGCCAACACAGGAAAACCTTCAGCTGCCGTGACAACCGACGAAACCTGCAAAAGAAGAAAAGACCAGCAACAAACGACACAACAAAACAAACACATAACATTAGGGCGGGAGGGCGGGAAAAACTGCCTCCTCTGTGTCACGCTGGGATCCGAATGATCCCCTAAAGCCACACCCCTCCCTTTTATATGACCCCTCCCCTACACTGAACTTGTTTCCTGCAAACCTTTTTCCTTAGCTCCACCCATAAAGCTTAACCCTCTGTGTCCCTCATCCACACTGTCATGTCCAGCACTCCTTATATCATTGCATTCTTAATCCGTGCTTCTCTTGACTAGTGTAGTCTGAATGTTCCCCTTATATTATTTCTTACCCATACCTTCCCCTATTAGAAACGAGACCACACCATAGGTTGGAGTAAACTGGCCACAACAGCCTTTATTAAACATAACTCAAAATTCACTCCAATAACTTGTAAATATGAAAATATATAAATATATATAAATATAAATAACTTTATTAACATTAAACCACATTAAATAACATTAACTGCCCATTCTGGTGATCTCTGACGGTGACCCCACTTAAGCCAATACCAAATCACTGCGGTACACCTGACCAACTTCCCAAAGGCCTCCACCTGTGACCGGTCGGAGACAACTTCCGCCAGTGAACATAACCGTATTCCCTCCAACGTTCAGGAATACCCAGAGGGGCCGATCGTTAGATGAGCCCCCCACACCCTCAGATCCCTTCTGAGTACCTGTCTACCGTCAGAAACCACCAGAAAACACACCGCCACAGCCCTAAAGGGTGACCCCCTCAACCTTGAGGGCCACCCCACACCCGAAGAGCTTTTTGTATACCCTCCTGCAGACCCAATGACCAAAGGTCAATACCCACGTCCGAGAGGTGAACGCCATCCTTCCGAAGATAAAGACCAACGTTCACCTCCAACTCCCGATGCCGAACCACAATGCCCCCGTTCTGCACCACAAACCTCCCAACCACTTTATTCACCCTGATCCTTGTTTTCTCAATGCTGGCCAAAGACCTAGCCCACCGCCACACCGTTCTGGCCACAATGTCCGACCACACCAAAATGGTACCCGGGAAAAGGACCCGCAGGCGCAACACGTCCGCCTTAATGTCCGCTAAAATGTCCTTCACCTTCCGCAAGGCCCAGGTCGTTGCCCCCCGCATGAATAACCAGCACATCCGGGGGCCTGTCCCTCAAAGCAAAGCGTTCCACCTCCCTCATAACACGCTCCCACCGCATACCCGGGAACCCCAGCCACATCACCCTAGCCTCCCGCCTAGGGATACCCAATTGCCTGCCTGCCGGCCGAGAATCACCTATCCTGGCCCCCCAGCACACGTACGAATGCCCCAGGATCCAAACGAGGCGCGGAGAACCTCCATCTGGAATAAAAACAAAAGAAATAACACAACAACCAACGTAATACTCACAAACACAGTACTCCCCCAAAAATTCCCAACAGCAAAAACACTCCCAGCCGCCCCCGAATTACCCCAGGACCAACTGCGGCCGGACATAGGAGCGGAACCTCCTAGACTCCCACCTACCAATCCGGCGAACAACCGCCTCCTCCAGCCCACATCGAGCAGCTTCCGTGGCCGCCCCGATCCGGAAAGAATGTGACGCGTATTCCCGTTCATCCAAACCCACCGCCCGCAGGCATTGACGGAAAACCGACACAAACTGAAACCTGGATAGAAAAGAGCCCTCCGCATGCATCAAAAAGGGGCCCGCCCCCGCAGGCCGCACCGCCCGGAAAGCCCGTACCACCGCCAGCGGGCACACAGCCGAGCCCGGCAAGGCGAGCAGTGTAATCGCCACTCCCTTACCCCGTTGGTCAGTCTTGGACCTACGCAACCTTATACTCACCCGATCAGCAGCCACCTGTACATCCTGATCCAACAAACCCCCAGCCACCCGTTTTGAGCGACACACCAACTCCCCTAAACGCCCCATAGAATGCCAACGAAAAAGCCGCCGTAAACAGAACGGCCTCGTAAGCAGAAGAACAAATGTCCACCAGCCGAGAACAAATTGACACCAAATTGTCAAACGACACTGGCCGGCACGCATCCCGACCCCTCCGATCTTTCCTGTACCCCTTCAACTTTTGCCGCACCCAAAAATCCTTCATCCTGTCCGGTTCGCCCCACATCTTAAACAAAAAGGCCAACCCCGCCAGCTTCCGCTCAATAGCCGCAGGCGACAGTCCCCTCTCCATGTTCCGGGCCACCCAGTACAAGACCACCCAGCGCTGATCAGAGCCCCGACCAGCCACGCCAACCTCCCGTAGTAATGCCCACCATTCCGCCCATGCCCTAGAATAGGCGGACCACGTAGACTCACTCAGTGACCTTTTTAACCAACCTGCAGCGATTCCAAGGGCAGCTCCCACATCCACCCGGGGCAAGGCGCCCCCGACTCCTCCGCTCCCGGCGCCAGCTGCCGGAACTTGTCCCACTGAAAACGAGAGAGCGAGTCAGCCAAGGAATTCTCTACCCCAGGTATGTGCACTGCATAAACGTAAACATTGAGCCTCAAACACCGAAAAACCAGCTGCCGTAGCAGCCGGATGACCGGGGGCGAGGAAGCAGTCATCCGATTGATGACCTGAACCACCCCCATGTTATCGCAATTGATGCGCAAATTCAAATTATGAAACTCCTCCCCCCACAGCTCCAAAGCCAACACCACCGGGAATAATTCAAGCAGAACCAAATTGCCCAGCAACCCTTCAACCTCCCACGAGCGCGGCCAAGGTTCAGCACTCCACCGTCCCCGAAAAAATGCCCCATAACCCGCAGACCCAGCCGCGTCAGTGACCAACTCCACATCGAAATTGCTCACTGGCCCTGACACCCACATGGCCCGCCCGTTATACGATGCCAAAAATTCATGCCACACCCGTAGGTCCTCCCTGTGTTCCTTCCGTAACCGCACAAAATGGTTAGGTCCTGTCACCCCGGCGGTGGCCCCCGACAGCCGTCGGCAGAACACACGGCCCATAGGGATGATCCGGCAAGCGAAATTCAGCTTGCCTAACAGGGACTGCAGGGCCCTATGCTGAACCTTCTGCCGGCCCTGCATCCCCGCCAACTCTGCTTGCAGATCCCGTAATTTATTCTCTGGCAATCGACACTCCATTGCCAGCGAATCAATCACTATCCCCAAAAAACTCAATTCCGTAACCGGGCCTTCCGTCTTGTCCCCCGCTAACGGCACGCCGAACCTGCCCGCAATGTGCTGCAACGTGGACAGAAGAATCGCACACACATTGGAGGCAGGCGGGCCCACGCACAGAAAGTCGTCCAAATAGTGGATGACCGACTCCAGGCCCGAAATGTCTCTCACCACCCATTCCAAAAACGAGCTAAAAGCTTCAAAATAGGCGCAAGAAATGGAACAACCCATGGGCAGGCACAAATCCACATAGAACTTGCCCCGCCAATGGCACCCCAACAGCCGGAAGCTGTCCGGGTGGACCGGTAGCAACCGAAATGCCGATTCCACATCTGCCTTGGCCATAAGAGCCCCGCGACCATACCGCCTGACCCACCAAACCGCCGCATCAAAAGACGTGTAGGAAAACGTACACGCCTCCGGGTCAATGAAATCGTTGACCGACCCCCCTTTCGGAAAAGACAGATGATGGATCAAGCGAAACTTCCCCGGCTCCTTCTTAGGAACTGCACCCAGCGGGGGAAACCACCAGGTCCCCCCATGGTTGCACTTCGAAAGGCCCGCCCATCCGGCCCAGCGCCACCTCCTTACCCAATTTTTCGTCGACCACCCCCGGGTGATCCAATGCTGATCGCAAGTTCCGAGCTATCGGCGGCACCCCCGCCAATGAACAGGGAATCTGGAAACCGTCCCGAAAACCCGAATTCAACCCCCGCGCCGCCTCACTATCCGGATACCTATTTAGGAAAGGAAGCATCTTTCCCAGGTTCACCGGCGTCATCCCTTTTGTGACCGGCGTCGCCGGCGCGCTTACCCTTTTTGAAACAGCGGGACAGGGCGTGGTTGCCGCCGCAGCCGGAGCACTCGTGTTTGAATCGGCAAGCGCCCCCGAATTTACAAGCCCCTTCTTTAAAGGGCCAGCACACCCCCCACTTCTTTCCGGCCGGCAGCCCCGAGGACGACGCACTCCCGGCCCCCCCCTGAAGAAACGGAGTTGGCGTCCGCGCCGCAGACATAAGCCTCATCCAGAGGCTTATGTCCTTGTGGTCCCAGCGCAGTTCCCCCTGCACCGCCTTACGCTGCCGGAACTGCTCGTCATAGCGCAGCCACGCCAACCCCCCATACACCCGATAAGCCTCACCAATCACGTCCATATAACAAAACAACGCCGAGCAATGCTCGGGGTTCTTTTCCCCTATCAAGCTAGCCAAGATAGCGAACGCCTGAAGCCAATTCGCAAATGTGCGCGGGATCAGCCGATACCTACGCTTCTCCTCGTCGTCCTTCTTGGAACTGTCCGGCTTGACCCTATCCAAGTTAAACTTCTCGAGGGGGAGCAAAGAGAAAATCTCCACATACTCACCCTTGCCGATCTTGTCCCGCACCTCCTGCTTCAAATGTGCCCCCAACGGGCCCTCGAAGCACACATAGACTTCACACTGGGCTGCATCCGCGAGCCTAACCACATCGGACCACGCCCCTGGGTCCGCGGCCACCGGGGGAACCCCCGAGCCCCCGCGGCCACATCCCCCGACGCCACCGCGGTCGGGGCGTCCACCACCGGCGCAGCCCCGGACCCCCCGGCCCCCACCCCTTGACTCAGCCAGGGGCCCACCTGTGGCGTCCCCGAGCCCCCTGCAAACTTGCCCACCAGGGCCTGCAACCCCTCCAACAGCTCCTGCAGCGGACCCGAGGGCCCACCCGAGGCAACCTGCCCCGCCCCCCCGACGGACCAACCGAACCCCCCCATGCCGTCCCGGGACCCTGGGGCCCCAGAACCCCCCTGTGCCACCCCCATCAAACCTCGCAGGGCTTCCGTCAGCAAAGAAGAATCATGCAACTTACCTGGCCCCACTGGGGCCCCGCCGACCTGCACCGGTCCAGGCGCAGCAAAGGACACGCCTTCCTCCTGGGACAGCTCACTCTCGGACCCGACCTCCCCAGCGCGCACCGGGGACGCCGCCATCCCCCTGTGCTCTGAGCGGTCCTCCCGGTCCATGCGATCCGGAACAGCCGGCATTGCCCGTCGTCCCCCACCGCCCCCAGCATGCCGGCGTCTGAAACCGGCCCTTCCAGGCACCTTGGCGGCCCCCTGCGACCCGCCCGACCCCCCCTCAAAGATGCGGCCCCCCTGAGTCACCCCCTGTCCCACCGCGCGGACTCCAGCCCCTGAGACCCCAGGCTGCGGATCACCCGCCAGGTGCTCACCCCCCTGAAGGCAAGACCCCGAGCCCCCCGCACGCCCCCCCATTCCACCTTGCCCCGTCCGGGCCCGGAGCCAACGCCATGCTGCCACGAAGCCCCGCCCCCCTCTGGTCGGCGTCGTAACGACCACCCAGACCGGGGAGAGCCGAGTACCGGACGTTTCGCCGGGGGGACCGAACGGTCCTCCCCGGGCTCCGGGAGTCACGAGGTGGCCGAGGTGTAGGCCCAGGAGAAAAACGCGCCGGAGGCCGAGACCTCCGCGCGCGCAGCTGCACCTCACCTGTCCCGCCGCCGTCCTCCGCGCCGTCCGCCAGGTCCCCCACACGGTCCCGCAGCCAGTCCGTGCCGTGCACCTCCGCCGCCCGTCGCAGTCGCGCGAAGATTCCGTCCAGGTCGGCCATGACAGAGGAGCAGCGAAAAACTGCCTCCTCTGTTTCACGCTGGGATCCGAATGATCCCCTAAAGCCACACCCCTCCCTTTTATATGACCCCTCCCCTACACTGAACTTGTTTCCTGCAAACCTTTTTCCTCAGCTCCACCCATAAAGCTTAACCCTCTGTGTCCCTCATCCACACTGTCATGTCCAGCACTCCTTATATCATTGCATTCTTAATCCGTGCTTTTCTGGACAGCTGCAAAGGGGGAGCCAATTTAATGTCCAGGCTTTGTTTTCAGAATGGAAATGTGCAACATGCTCATATAGGTTTTGATCGTCAGAAGCCCACAAACTTTGACCCCATAATGTACAGGTATGTCATATTTTATTTGAGGTTGCACCCATGCATCTTGTTGTATATGTTTGTTTTGTCTCCTTTATAGTAATTATTTAAAAATATTTTAATTTCTTACCATAATGCCCTGAAGCAATTATCTGTGAATCCTTGATTTTTCCTGATGAGAAACCAAGAGGTTGGTGACACTCTAAAAGACGAAGCACATGTACAATATGTATTATGTTCTACATTTCTAAATTACAAACATGTACATGCAGTTTAATATGCACACTATATGGATAGAGCTATTTGGCCCCTCTCCAAACGATTGCTTTCAGGTATTTCCAGTGAAGGGTACTGTTAATATAAAATACAAATACATTTTAGACAATTATTCTCATCCACCATTGTGGTAACAGTTTGAGGAAGACCCTTTTCTGTTCCAGCAAGACTGTGCCCCTGTGTACAAAGCCAGCTCCATAGAGACATGGTTTGACCAGTTTGGTGTGGAGCAACTTGAGGGTCTTGCATAGAGCCCTGACCTCATACCCTACTTTTTGATAAGGTCTTCTCATACAATATCAGTTCCTGCCCTCAGCACTACTGAACACCTTTAGGATTGTGTCTTCTCATCCTACATCCCTACCTGACCTCAACCCTACTAAACATCCTTTGGGATCAGGTCTTCTCATCCAACAATAGTACCTGACTTCAACCCTACTGAATACCTTTGGAATTGGGTCTTCTCATCCTACATTGGTAACTGACCTCAAAACCTACTGGACACCATTGGGATTAAGTCTTCTCATCCTACATTAGTACCTGACCTCAATCCCTACTGGACACCTTTGGGATCAGATCTTCTGATCCAACACCAGTATCCGCCCTCAACCTTAATGCACACCTTAGGGATTAGGTTTTCTGATCCAACACCAGTACCAGACCTCAACTCTACTCAACACTACTGGAATCAGGTATTCTCATCCAACATAAATGTCTGCCCTCAACCCTACTGAACACCTTTGGGACCAGGTCTTCCTATCCAATATACAGTATCTTAGAAAAGTGAGTACATCCCTATCATTTTTGTAAATATTTAAAATTTTAATGTACTAAAAATACTAATGTAAATTTTTTTATAACAGCTTACCTGTAAAATCCTTTTCTTTGAAGTACATCACGGGACACAGAGCCATACTAGTTACTATGCGGGTTATAGGCCACCTTCAGGTGATGGACACTGGCACACCCCAAGACAAAAAGTGCTCTCCCTATATAACCCCTCCCACTACTGGGAGTACCTCAGTTTTGTAGCAAAGCAATACAAGTGTATACCAAAGAAGGGGGTGACCTCTGTGTCCCGTGATGTACTTCAAAGAAAAGGATTTTACAGATAAGCTGTTATAAAAATCCTATTTTCTTATCGTACATCACGGGACACAGAGCCATAGTAGTTACTATATGGGATGTCCCATAGCAATGGCAACTGAAGGGAGGGAGACACAACAAAAGTAGGGAATTAAGAGACTAGGACTCATACTGCAGTACACTGCACCCAAAGGCAATATCCTCATGACCTTTTACATCGATTTGATAGAATCTGGTAAATGTATGGACTGAAGACCAAGTTGCGGCCTTGCAGATCTGAGCCATGGAGGCCTGGTGATGCACTGCCCAAGAAGCACTAACAGCCCCGGTGGAGTGCGCTTTAACAGGAAAAGGTGGAATTTTCCTCTTTAGACCATAAGCTTGAACAATCACTTGACGAATCCAATTGGTAATAGTAGATTTCGATGCTGCCTGTCCTTTTTTAGGACCTTCTGGCAATACGAACAAAACATCTGTTTTGCAAATCTGAGCGCTCTCTTTAAATAGACCTTGACCGCTCTCACTACATCAAGGGAATGTAGTGACTTCTCTTCCCTAGAGTGAGGTTTCTGAAAAAAAAGAAGGCAGAACAATATCCTGGTTTAAATGAAAACCTGTCACTACCTTTGGCAGGAATTCAGGATGAGGCTGCAATACCACCTTATCCTTATGAATAATCAAATATGGCTCTTTACAAGAAAGAGCAGCCAATTCCGATATTCTTCCAGCAGAGGATATGGCAACCAAAAATATTATCTTTCTTGTCCAAAGAACCAAGGGAATATCCTGTGTAGGCTCAAATGGCTGTTTCTGTAAAGCTGATAAGACTAAATTAAAATCCCAAGGGTTCAGGGGTGTCCTGACGGGAGGATTAATCCACGTTACCCCCTACCGCCATCTTTATGATCTCAGCAAACCAAGATCTTCTGGGCCACCAGAATCACATCCTTCCCTTCCAGCTTGATCTTCCGAAGAAGGCGCAGAAGCAGAACTGGAGGAAACGCATATATCAGTGAAAACTGATCCCATGGAAAGACCAAGGCGTATGTTACACATGCCAGTGGATCCCTTGTCCTTGACACAAAGTTGTGGACCTTGTTATTGAATCTAGACACAAACAGATCCATATCCGGAACACCCCATCTTTGACATATTGACAGAAAGATGTCGGGGTGAAGGGACCATTCTCCCAGAAACGATTGTTGGAGACTCAAGTAGTGCGCCTGCCAATTTTCTATCCCTGGAATGAAAATCGCTGATAGGCAAGGAATGCTGCTTTCTGCCCAAGATAGAACATGATTCACCTCTTTTTGGGCTGCACCACTTGTTGTGCCCCCTTGGTGATTGATGTAGGCCACAGGTGTGGCATTGTCGGATTGAATCTTGACAGGACAACTTCATAATCTGAGCGTCCAGGCCTCTAGGGCCAGATGAACCACCCGAATTTATAGAATATTGATGGATAAGGTCCTTTCTGACTTGGACCATTTCCCCTGGACAGAAGCCTCTTCCAGGACTGCTCCCCAGCCCAGAAGGCTGGCATTCGTTGTTACCACTTTCCAGGATACTTGTAGAAAGGATTTGCCCTGTTGTAGGTTGCTGGATAAGCGCATTGGAAAGTCCAAAGCCTGAATCTTCTTGTTCCAGGTCAACAAAATACTGTTTTGCAGCAGTCTTGAATGAAACTGCGCATAACGAATGGCCTCGAAAGGAGGCCACCATCTTTCCTAACAATTTCATGCACAGCCAAATAAAAGGATTTCTCTTTGTTTTGACAAGCCAAATCGGCTCCTTTATGGAGCTGATACTTCCCTGGGTTAAGAATACCTTCTTTTGAACGGTATCTATGATCAGCCCCAAGTACTGTAATCTCCTTGACGGTTTTAAGATGGATTTTTCTAGGTTGAGAATCCAGCCTAGGAATTCTAGGTAGCTTACGGCTGACATTAAACTTTGGTTTAGACAGGTGACTGACTGATCTACTATAAGCAGATCGTCTAGCCATAAAATGAAAATGACAAATTCTCTACCTCAAAGAGCAGAAACTTCTGATGAGCGGGAAAAATTGGCACGCGGAGATAGGCATCCTTGATATTGATCGATGACAAAAATTCTCCTCTTTGCACAATGGAGACAACTGATCGGATTGACTCCATGCAAAAAGAATGGATATTTAAGTGCCAGTTTAGAACCTTGAGATTTAATAAAACCCTGATCCTTGAGATGATCCAGAGCCAAAGTGAGAGAGAGACTTTATTTTCCCTGGATCTCTGGGAATGTTTAATTTAAAAAAAAAAACAAAAAAAAACGGGGAGATGGGAATTCTAGTTTTGTAGAATTTTTTTTTTTTTAGAAAAGCCTCCCCCCCCCCACCCGAGTGAGCGGTGGCAGCCCATTCATGAGAAAGCTTTAGTATTTTGCTTCACGCGTTTCCTGCCCCAAGTCCTCTTTTGGCCCTGGGACTGCTCCTGAGGTCTTCCTCTTGAACCTGACGGGGGAGGCCGTCGAGACTTGTCTGGAGGCAGATGCAACTGGCACTGGAGAACTTACACGTTTAAAAAGGAAAACCATTTCAAATTTTTCTTTACTGGTAAAAGAGAACTTTTCCCATTAGAAATTATTTGGATATACTTATTCAGATCATCTCCAAACAACCGTTCACCATGAAATGGGAAACTGGCCAAGAGATTTTTACATGGAGCTTCGGCTGACCAATTCTTCAACCATAGGACTCTGTGCATATGTACCAGCCCTAGCATAAGCCGTGAGGCTTGAATAATAGAATCTTTCATAGCATCCACCACGAAACACAGTGCCCCTGATATGCCAGCCATCTGCTGGGCCTGTTGATCACGAATAATCTTGAGTACCACTACAAACTGGTCCTTTATAGACTGAGATACTTAAATCGCCGCAAGAGCCGGCTGCACAACTGAACCTGCAAGAGCAATGTTTTTTTTTTTTAAATTCCAACTTATCTGTTGGATCGTTCAACATTTGCACATTGTCTACAGGACAAGTCAGGTTTTTATTTACCGAGGATATAGCAGCATCAATTGCTGGAATCTCCCATTTATTTTTTCTCTTTACAATTCCTTCTCTATAGGATAAAGTATAGAAAACTTTTTTGGAAGAATAAAAAAAACTTTATCTGGGTGCTCCCACTCAGAATACATCAACTTTTTTAGCCATGAATGGATAGGAAAGGCATCCACAGATTGGGGAGGCTTTAGTGATCCCAAACCAGAAGTGGGCTCATCAATAGACTTCGCTACAGGCAGTAAAAAAGTTGAGCGAACCAACTTAGTAAGGGAGTGTACCAACAGTCTCTCTTGTGAGGCTGCTCCCTCCATATTAGGATCTTCGGAAGGGGAGACATCAGCCTTTCCCTGATCCTTTGAAAGAACTTCATGGTCTCGTGCCCCTTGTTCCTCAGTATGAGGGTCCTGAGCGGACGGGGAGATCTGCTACGCTTGGGCCCACTGTGGGAAGCGAACACAGCATCAATCTTCTGTTCTAAACGTAAAATGATAGAAGATAAAACCTCCTGAGTGATATAAATATAGGGGCTGAAGGGTCTAGAGCTGCTGCAACACCAGTCCCCCTTGATGGCTCATTCTGACTGGCCGCATCACTCTCTGAAGAGGATGTCATTTTGTAGACATAGAATTAGGTTGCTGTAAAACAATTGATCCTCTAGAACCCTTTGAAGTGTTCCTTGTCCCCCTTCCGCTCATAGCCTGATGCACAAAGCAGAGGCACTACCAGAAGGAATGCATACATTGCTAGGTCTACAGTCCAGCAGAATTGCTGCTATTAATGCCCAGCCTGATGCAGCAGTAAAAAATTTGCCAAAGGAAATGTCACCAAACCCATTAATGCCACCTCTTTGTTATGTGATGTATGGTAATAATAAAAAAAATGTGTGTGTGTGTGTGTGTGTGTGTGTGTGTGTGTGTGTGTGTGTGTGTGTGTGTGTGTGTGTGTGTGTGTGTGTGTGTGTGTGTGTGTGTGTGTGTGTGTGTGTGTATATAGAAAAGGGAAGGGTAGGAGTGGCACTATCCTCTAATGCCTCTAAATGAGGACTGTGCTGTCCAAATTCCTCTACCAAAGTGTACTTTCTTCAAATTAAAAAAATATTTTTTGAAATAAAACGAAAAAGTAAATTAAAAGGATTTTTGTTAATAGTGTTAGACCCCCTGGTGGGTTTTACACATCCCCAAAGTTTGTAAAAAAGAAGAGGTGCCTCTATTCAAGCAGATGTGTTAGTGTAAAATAACAGTGCAATAATTGTAAATTACCTAAAATTGTTACAACCAAAAAAAGTGAACAACTAAATAAATAAATAAATAAATGTCTACAAACCGTTCTTTTGTGTTTACATGTGAAATTCTAAATGTAGGTAATAAAGTGGTAAGTAAGTGAAAAAATAAAAATAATAAGAAATGCAGGCTGCAAAATCCAACATTTAGCCGGAACACAGGCTTTTTGAGAGGAGCTTCTTGCCGATTGATTATGGGCCCTGGATTTTAAGGGGCACAGGGTGAATGAGAACCCCACTATAATCTTTGCTAGTCAGATTCAATGCTGTATATATAATGTGTGTTGTCTCATGCTGTTGGGACACACACTGTCAGATGCTAATGTCATGAACTCCAACCACCTGTCTGTTGTCTTGTATAATGTAAATGAGTCTAGTCTGGCTTGTAAGAGTATTCTACACATTGTTGTTTGTGCTAATTAACCCTATGTTGATGTTTATGGCAATGTGTATCAAATTGTTTATGAGCTAGGAGCCGAAAAGTCTTATCTCTCAGTCAACTAGTCTGAGTGTTGATTTAGATAATTAGCTCAGGTTAATTCTGTTTCTGGCTACAGTTGTATTGTTAGAATAAATGATCAGGAGGGAGGACCTCCTCTTCTACTGTATTATAAATACTTGTCATTTTGGTTCTAATAAATCAGTCCATGTTGAGCAGCTAAACAAGTGTCGTCTTGTTTCGTGCTTGTGAGCAGTTGGAATATCTGGTATTTATATTCAAGCTGGGAGGAAGTGGTATATCACGAAAGCACTCAATCGGAGTGTGGGATTGGATCCGTCACATTTTTGGCAAGCAGTGGAAAACTTCCTGCAGTCTGGAACATCCAAACCTCCACCTGGATCCAAGGTCCGGATAGCAAGAGAGGTACAGATACCAGCCGCCATGGAAGTGGAATTCAGAAGGAGGTTGCGAGAGATGCAGCTACAGCACAGAGGACCAGTATCAGAGCAGGTCCTGCTGGGATGGTTTGATTCTATTCGCTGCGAACTCTGGAAGGAGGCGCTAGCCCGTAAGCAGCGTCTCCAGGGAAAAGTTCTCCCCTCCAACCAAGAAAGGTACTGGTCACAGTATGGATTGTGGGTGCTGTTTTTAGGAGAAAAACTGCACTAGGAGCAGACAGCTGAATTAAGCAGGCTGGTCTGGGCAGAGATGAAGCTGGATGAGAGTTACAGAGCCCTCCGGTGGCATGTATCCCAAGCATATCCCTGGATAGCGGATGACAGCCCAATTGAAGGCTTAAGCTTCGGCGGCCTGGTACTGTTGTATGTGAAGCTGACAGGGGACTCTAACTTTGGGAGTGATCTGGAGTGGCAGTTGGATGAAATCATGGATTTCAGAAAAGGGCTAATGAACGTCTCAGAAGTGCACTGGGCACTGGAAGATATAGCGTTTCTGGCCGTTCAGGAATGGGAGGTGGAGATCGCCTACAGATGGCTGCTAGACTCTGCTCAGTGCCAGGGCTGGGCTCCCTTTGCCTGGGACTATAAGGAAATACCAGAGGACAACTCTGAAATCCTGGCTGAAGAGTCAGCAATGTGGCAGAGTAACAGTGTGCTTTGCCAACCTTCCCCTGTAGCTATGGACACGGAGGTCTTATGGTGGATGCAGCAAGTGTTGACTCATCTTGATGATCCTGTTTCTGCATGGGATGATCTTGGATGGAGGAATGTGCCTGTCCAGCAGCATGCCAGAGAATCGGCAGTGTAAAATCTGGAGATTGCCACCCCCAAAACTGAAGTGTTGACAACAGGGCAGAGCTATGCTACTGGGTTCGGTGGACAGGAGATGGCGAAACTCTATCCCCAGACACCAGTTGCAGTGACAGGGGATTTGATAGACTTTTATGCTGAGGAAGAAGAACCGGATGAGCCTCCAGCAGAAGAGCTGGTATTAGCGCCAAACTTCACTGTGCTCTGCCCAGCACCAACAGCAGTATCTGTGGAGTTACAAGGAACTTCCCCAGCTGAAGCGCTGGTGACCGGACAGAGGGTCCAAGACCTCTACCCCACACCTGTGGCAGGTCTGGAGGCTCAGGGTGAGAAGGTAGCAATCACTTCCCAGCAGCAGATACAGGAGGAGAAGGGAGAGGAGGTGTTTGTTGTCCCTCCCCAACAATCGGCCAAGGTGGAGAAAGCGGTCTTTCCTCCCCAGCAAAGATCCGTGCACCTGGGAGACAGTACCACAGACATGTCATCCCAGCAGCCAGATGAGGGAACAGAAAGGGAAGCAGCCGGCCCACCAAAACTGCTGGTTGTAAGCTAAATAGTGGAGCCTTGAGTGGAGTATGAATAAGTATTGCTTTTTGACTGCTGGTGACTGCTGGGTTGCATTTTTAGGTTCTTTTGGGGCTTTTCCTTGTAGCTTTTTAGTACCCTTTTCTGACACTTTTTAAATATTTTTTTTTCTTTACTTCCTTCAGCCTACTAATTAAGGGGAGTGGTTAATTGGGCACAGGTGCTTGAGGTCTATATAACTTTGTGTAGAACTCATGTGAAATTGCCAAACTGCTGGTTGTAAGCTAAACAGTGGAGCCTTGAGTGTTTATGTTTATGGTAATGTTTATTGAATAGTCAATCAGTGAGCTAGGAGACAAAGTCTTACCCTGAAAAGTCTTATCTCACAGACAACTAGTCTGGGTCAATGATTAGATAATTAGCTCATGCTAATTAGGTTAGGTTTTAGTCTTCTACTGGATTAGGCCGCGTACACACGGGCGGATTGTCTGCCCAACTAAGTTCGTCAGACAATCCGACAGACAGTCCGTCCAAACTTTTGAATGAACGGACTTGCCCACACACGGCACTTTTTGAGCGGACTAATACGGCGGACTAAGTCCGCCATACAATCCGCTCTACTTTTGAAATGAACGGACTCGCCCACACACGCGGATGAAAGTCCGCTCATTTCGAGCGCGTCTCCAGGTAGGCGGGGCCCGAGAAGGAGACGTCGCTGGCCCCGCCGCCTGGAATGGACTTAATGGGGAACCCCAACGCCGAAAAAAAATTGGCGTAGGGGTCCCCCCAAGTCCACAACAGACCCTTGTGCGAGCACGCTACCCGGCCGGCCAGGAAAGGGGGGCGAGCGAGCGCCCCCCCTCCTGAGCCGTACCAGGCCGTGTGCCCTCAACATGGGGGAGCACCTTGTCCCCATGTTGATGAGGACAAGGGCCTCTTCCCGACAACCCTGGCCGTTGGTTGTCGGGGTCTGCGGGCGGGGGGCTTATCGGAATCCGGGAGCCCCCTTTAATAAGGGGGCCCCCGGATACCGGCCCCCCACCCTATGTGAATGAGTATGGGGTACAATGTACCCCTACCCATTCACCTGTAAAATAAAAGTACCAAAAAAAAACACAACACACGAGATAAAATATTTTATTGCACAGCTCCGGGGGTCTTCCGTCTTCGGGGGTCTTCTCGCCGGACTCCTCCGCTATCTTTTTGTAACTCTTTTGCGAGCGGAGGAGTCCGGCTTTCTTCCTCCCCGCCGCCGGCCTCTTCTCCCGACTTCAGGGGTCTTGTCCCCCTCTTCAGTTCTTCTGCCGGGCCACCGCGCCTTCTTATAGCTCTTTTACAGGCGGTGGCCTGGTCTTCTGTCGCCGCTGTCGCCGCCGCCTTCCGTTCTTCTTCTTCTTCTTCTTCTTCTTCTTCTTCTTCTCCAGGAGATGTTGCCTCGACGATCTCTCCGGCCGGAATGCCAGAGCCGCGCTGCACGGCCACTTATATAGTGACAATGGGGCGGTGTCACATGGTATATGTCACATGGGTTGGTCACATGGGTTGATGTCACATGGGGACTATGACATCGTAAGGGGGCGGGGTCACCATGTGACACCAACCCATGTGACATATACCATGTGACACCGCCCCATTGTCACTATATAAGTGGCCGCGCAGCGCGGCTCTGGCATTCCGGCCGGAGAGATCGTCGAGGCAACATCTCCTGGAGAAGAAGAAGAAGGAGAACGGAAGGCGGCGGCGGCGACGGCGGCGACAGCGGCGACAGCGGCGACAGAAGACCGGGCCACCGCCTGTAAAAGAGCTATAAGAAGGCGCGGTGGCCCGGCAGAAGAACCGAAGAGGGGGACAAGACCCCCGAAGTCGGAAAAAGAGGCCGGCGGCGGGGAGGAAGAAAGCCGGACTCCTCCGCTAGCAAAAGAGCTACAAGAAGATAGTGGAGGAGTCCGGCGAGAAGACCCCCGAAGACGGAAGACCCCCGGAGCTGTGCAATAAAATATTTTATCTCGTGTGTTGTGTTTTTTTTTGGTACTTTTATTTTACAGGTGAATGGGTAGGGGTACATTGTACCCCATACTCATTCACATAGGGTGGGGGGCCGGTATCCGGGGGCCCTCTTATTAAAGGGGGCTCCCGGATTCCGATAAGCCCCCCGCCCGCAGACCCCGACAACCAACGGCCAGGGTTGTCGGGAAGAGGCCCTTGTCCTCATCAACATGGGGACAAGGTGCTTTGGGGTGGGGGGGCCGCGCGGCCCCCCCTTCCCCAAGGCACCCCCCATGTTGAGGGCACGCGGCCTGGTACAGCTCAGGAGGGGGGGCGCTCGCTCGCCCCCCTTTCCTGGCCGGCCGGGTAGCGTGCTCGGACAAGGGTCTGTTGTGGACTTGGGGGGCACCCCCACGCCGATTTTTTTCGGCGTTGGGGTTCCCCTTTAAGTCCATACCAGGCGGCGGGGCCCGCGACGTCTCCGTCGCGTGCTCCGCCTACCTGGATACCCGCTCGAAATGAGCAGACTTTTCTCCGGGCGGGAAAAGTCCGCTCATTTCGAAAGTACAGCGGACTGGCACACACACGGGCGGACTGTCCGCTCAAACCGAGTTTGGACGGACAATCTTACGGAAATTCCGTAAGACTTTGTTCGTCAGACTGTCCGCTGAAAAAGTCCGCTGAAGCCCACACACGAGCGGACTGTCCGCTCAAATGTGTTTCGGCGGACTAAGTTGGGCAGACAGTCCGCCCGTGTGTATGCGGCCTTATAAATACTTGTCTTTTTGGTTCTAATAAAAGTATTCCATGTTGAGCAGCTAAGCAAGTGTCGTCTTGTTTTGGGCTTGTAAGCGGTTGGAATATCTGATTGGAGTCAGATTGGAGGAAGTGGGATATACTGACGGAAGCACTCAATCGGAGTGTGGGATCGGTTCCGTCACACTAAACAGTAGAGCCTTGAGTGGAGTGTGAATAAGTATTGATTTGTGAATGCTGGGTTGCATTTTTAGGTTCTTTTGGGGCTTTTCCTTGTAGCTTATTAATACCCTTTTCTGACACTTTTTAAATAGTTTTTTTTCTTCTTTCCTTCCTTCAGCCTACTAATTAAGGGGAGTGGTTAATTGGGCACAGGTGCTTGAGGTCTATATAACTTTGTGTAGACCTCATGTGAAATTGCCAAAGTGCTGTTTGTAAACTAAACAGTGGAGCCTTGAGTGGAGTGTGAATAAGTATTGATTTTTGACTGCTGGTGACTGCTGGGTTGCATTTTTAGGTTATTTTGGGGCTTTTCCTTGTAGCTTATTAATACCCTTTTCTGACACTTTTTAAATAGTTTTTTTTCTTCTTTCCTTCCTTCAGCCTACTAATTAAAGAGGAAGTAAACCCTGATGGGTTTACTTCCTCTTTTTTTCCCTGCAAAGGTAAAGCATAATGGACTACTATGCATCGCATAGTAGCTCATTATGTGTCACTTACCTGACACAGGAGCCAGCGAAGTCGCCGCTGATCCCTGTAGTCCGCCGCGTCCATCTTGCTGGTGGCGTCTCGCAGCTCCGACCAATGACAGCGGCGAAGCCGCGATGACGTCACTCCCGCGCATGCGAACGGGAGTCGCGCCTCGCAGCTCCGCCGCTGTCATACGGCGAAGCCGCGATGACGTCACTCCCGCGCATGCGCACGGGAGTCGACAAATTTGGCAAATCCATTCTTGGATTTGCCGCATTTAGTGCGCATGCGCGCCGCTGTCTACGGCGCATGCGCCATAGACAGCGGTGCCCATTTTCGGGCAAATATCTCCTAAACCATATAGGTTTAGGAGATATTGCTTGGACCTACAGGTAAGCCTTAATCTAGGCTTACCTATAGGTCCAAGTTGTTTGGAAGGGTTTACTTCCTCTTTAAGGGGAGTGGTTAATTGGGCACAGGTGCTTGAGGTCTATATAACTTTGTGTAGACCTCATGTGAAATTGCCAAAGTGCTGTTTGTAAACTAAACAGTGGAGCCTTGAGTGGAGTGTGAATAAGTATTGATTTTTGACTGCTGGTGACTGCTGGGTTGCATTTTTAGGTTATTTTGGGGCTTTTCCTTGTAGCTTATTAATACCCTTTTCTGACACTTTTTAAATAGTTTTTTTTCTTCTTTCCTTCCTTCAGCCTACTTATTGGGGGGTTAATTGGGCACAGGTGCTTGAGGTCTATATAACTTTGTGTAGAACTCATTGTGAGCCTGCTCATCTTGAGTCTGTGGGAACTCTGTCTAAGTGGAATTGGTCAAAGTGGTGAGTTAAAAACCAGAGTTTATAACAGGAGGTTATAATAGGGGTCATAGTACCTGTGTAGTGTGAGTACATGAGTGTTATCTGAGTAGTGTGTGGATCGTTAGTACTTGTGTATTGTGGGTGCACTCTGGTCTGTGAGTACCTGTGTACTGTCTTGTTGAGTATTAGTGTCAGGAAGCTAGTTGTTGGGTAATTTGGACTGGGTATAATCTCTAATCCTCATTAAATTAATAGGTACGATGACTGGCGCGTGTGGAGAGGCGACTCGGTGTGCATCTTGCGGCATGTATGCGTTCCTTGATCATCTGACTGAGGGCGAATATTGCTGTGCAAAATGTAAGCACATTGTTTCCCTGGACGCCGAGGTTCTGAATCTGGGGAAGCAACTGTCAGCACTGAGAGGACTCTCCACCCTAAATGAGAGCCAGGAATATAACCGGCAGGTGCCAGCACAGAGGTGGGTGGAGACAAAGAGGTGCAGGCACTAGCAGAGAGTAGATGGGTGACAGTCAGGAAGGGTAGAGGGGCAAGTGCCAGGGAGGCCGATCCAGGGCTGGAGCATCCCAATAAGTACACTCCATTAAGTGACATTGGTGATCCCAGACAGGGACGAGCACTGCTGGAGCTGAAGTATTCTCCTAGCTGCCAGGGGAAGAACTCCTCCAGTGAGAGTGGGGGGGGGAGCGAAGGGAAAGGAAAGATAGATTCTGGTGGTAGGGGACTCAATTCTTAGGAGGACTGAGAGGCCAATCTGTAACAACAACCTGAAGTGTCAAACTGTATGTTGTCTGCCAGGCACTCGGGTTCAGCACATCACGGATCTGGTGGACAGATTACTGGGAGGGGCTGGGGAAGACCCAGCTGTCATGGTGCACGTTGGCACCAATGACAAAGTCACAGGCAGATGGAGTGTCCTAAAGAATGATTTTAGGGACTTGGGAGCCAAATTGAGGAAAAGGACCTCCAAGGTAGTATTCTCAGGAATACTACCAGTACATCGAGCCACACCAGAAAGGAAGAGGGAGATTAGGGAATAAACAAATGTCTCAAGAGCTGGTGTAGTAAGGAGGGGTTTGGGTTCCTGGAGGACTGGGATGACTTCTCAGTTGATAACCGGTACTATAGAAGGGACGGACTGCACCTAAATGAGGAGGGTGCAGATCAGCTGGGATTAAGGATGGCCAAAAAGTTGGAGGGGTTTTTAAACTAGGCCATGGGGGGAGGTCCAGAGATAGAGATAGTCAGCGTGGAGCATATTCCAGAGGGTAATATTAGGGGCATTAGTGGTAGGGTAACCAAAGCACATAAACCCAAGGTAAATATAGTAGCAAGTCCTAGTTGTAATCTTGGAACACCCAAGAGGATAGTATGTGACCAGTCAAAATATATTAATGCATTAAAATGTTTGCTCACCAATGCCAGGTGTCTGCCAAGCAAAATAGGTGAGTTGGAAGCTCTGGTGCATCAGGAGAGCTATGATTTAATCAGTATTGCTGAAACTTGGCTTCATTCCTCACATGACTGGGCTATTAATATTCCTGGCTATGCACTCTTTCGGAAAGACAGAGTAAAAAGGAAAGGTGGAGGGGTCTGTCTGTATGTGAGAAGTGATCTCAAAGCGAGTGAGAAAGAGGACCTGGTTGATGGAGAGTGTGATGAGTCTGAAGCATTATGGGTGGAACTGCATACAGATGTGCATAGTTCAAAGTTAATCATTGGAGTTTTTATAGACCACCCAATGTTAATGAGGAGGTGCAGACTCAGCTCCTTGCACAGATAGAAAGGGCTGCAAGGGCTGGGACAGTGATAATAATGGGGGATTTTAACTACACAGAAATTTACTGGGGAAATGGCACTGCTGGGACAGTTAAAGGGCAAAAATGTATAAACCTATTACAGGACAATTTTATGGTCCAGTTTATTGAGGCCCCAACTAGGAATGATGCTCTGTTGGACCTGGTAATCTCAAACCATGCAGGACGTATTACTAATGTTCAGATAAAGGAACACCTGGGTAGCAGTGACCATAACATGATTTCATTTGATGTTAGCTGTAAGCAAAAATTACATACAGGAAAGATAAAAAAACACTTAATTTCAAGAGAGCAAATTTTCCAAGGATGAGGGCTGCTCTCCAGGACCTAGACTGGGAGAGAATATTGGCATCAATGGGCACAGAACAGAAATGGGAATTCTTCAAAAAGACTGTTTATGATCTCACGGCAAAGTATATTCCCATCCCAACCGATGTGGCTCACGGCCAAAGTTAAAAAAGCTATAAACTATAAAAAAAGAGCTTTTAAAAAATATAAAAATGAAGGAAGGCTAGCGTAATTTAAATGTTACAAAGAATATAACAGAATATGTGAAAAGGAAATCAAGGATGCAAAAATTCAAAATGAAAAACAGATTGCAAAAGATAGTAGGACAAACCCCAAAAAATTCTTCAAATATATTAATAGTAAAAAGGTCAAGTCTGAGCATGTAGGAGGCCCTTTACAAAATAATCTGGAGTGGGTGAGCGGGGACAAAGAGAAGGTTAACTTATTAAATACTTTCTTCAGCTCTGTGTATACAAAGGAGCATGGGGGTGGTAGTGACGCAGCCCCAAATCCACAATGGCTCAAAAGTAATATGGTCCAGAAATATTTAGACAGAATAAAGGTGGATAAAACACCTGGACCTGATGGCATCCACCCATGGATCCTAAAAGAATTGAGCTCTGTAATTTCAAAGCCATTGTATCTCATTTTCTTTATTGTACATCATAGGACACAGAGTCTCAAGTAATTACTTGGTGGGTTATAGGCCTACCTTCAGGTGTTGACACTGGTATAACCAATACAGGAAGTTGACTCCCCTATATAACCCCTCCTCCTTCCAGGAGCACTCAGTTTTTTCGCCAGTGTCTAAGGTGTTGGTCACGAGTGAAGATGTGCTCTGTGGAGCTCCAGGAGGGATCCATGCTGGATTTAAAGAAACTTCTACAATCAGATCCATCCTCGCCACTGAGGCCATAGGATGGTACCTGGACCTCGATGCAAGAATGAGGTTTTGCCTGTAATGCTTCTCTTTGAGAGCTGGACCCTAGAAACCAGGACGCTTTTTTGTCTTGCTACATTTCCTGAAGTTGTCCTGAGGGGTGCTATACAAGGCCCAAAGGAGCGGAACCACTTTTAAAAGAGCCCCAGTCTTTGAGCGTGTTTAAACGCAGCCCGCCGTGATGGGTGAAAATTGGATCTGTCTGTTAAATCAGCAGTATCCTGCAGCGAGGACAAGGTAAGGGAAGAAGCTTAGCTTTTTCCTTCAATATACCTTATATGCCTTATAAATGTCTCCTCTATAAGGAGTAACTTACACTACCTACCTTAGAGCAGCTCGGTCTCAGAACATGTGTGGTCCCAGCGGCAGAGGGGGTTCTTACTATAGAGCTTGTGGGATTTGGAAAAAATACAGCAGTTGCTAATACAGAGATGTGTATAAACTTCTATATGGGCGGTGGCTGACGCAGCTGCTTTAGCTCCATGGTTTAACTACAACCCAGCACTTCCACCTGGTAACATTGGGAAATGCCCTATGCTTTAAACTATAAATCTGCTGACAGAACCCCCCTCCCCTTCCCCTCTTCCCCTCCCCCCTTGTAGAGGTGTATAGTACATTCACCTTACTTTGTGTTGGCCATCCGGGTCCCTAGCAGGGCCTGAGAATGCAGAGGGGCATGTCCGTAAGGTCACGTGGCGCTGTGTATGGATGTAACGTCCACACACACACACAGTACTCACAGCACTGAGGATGCCAATCAGGTTCCACCTGAGGCTTTATATCACAGACACTCTCATTTCAGAAATACTTTTTAACTGAAGAGAGGCAGTCTGTCACACTAAGACACCAGAGCGCTGGGCACGTAAGGGTGTAAACAGGCATTTCCAGATAGAACTGTTATTTTGTGTGTACCTCTGCTAGACTTGTGCACAATGGAAAATTTCGTTTAGTTTCGGTTCGTTGTCATTCGTAAAATACATAATTTCGTTCTGTTATATTCGTTATGTTACGTTAATACGTTTTCGGATAATTCGTTATTATTCGTAGAGTGTCGAATTCATTCGTTCGTATTCGTTGAAATTCGCTATTTATGTATGTATGGACATTCGTGATAAAGATTCGTAGTTTGGAAAGTCGTTTGTTTATTGAATCTTTTAACACACACAATGACAACGTCTCTTCTCCTCGGCTCAAATACAATACAACACCCTTCTAACTCAGTTCTCAGGAATGCACTTTGCCAGTAATCCAACCCCCGGCACAAAATTAATTAGCTGATTGGACTATAAGATTTACTTTGAACTGACCTTTTGTTTCATTAGATCTTTAAAGAATTACTAAATTCATTCGAATTCATTCGTTATATTTCTTTCGTATTCGTTGTTATTCGTTATTTTTTTATTCGGACATTCGGATGCATCGATTCGTAGTTTGGAAAGTCGTTTTTGTTTATTGAATCTTTTAACACACACAATGACAACGTCTCTTCTCCTCGGCTCAAATACAATACAACACCCTTCTAACTCAGTTCTCAGGAATGCACTTTGCCAGTAATCCAACCTCTGACACAAAATGAATTAGCTGATTGGACTATAAGATTTACTTTGAGCTGACCTTTTGTTTCATTAGATCTTTAAAGAATTACCAAATTCATTTGAATTCATTCGAATTCATTCGTTATATTTCTTTCGTATTCGTTGTTGTTCGTTATTTTTTTATTCGGACATTCGGATGCATCCGAATGTCCAAAAGATGCAAAATTCGTCCGAATTTAGATTCGTTACGAAACGAATTGCACAAGCCTAACCTCTGCTTGTGCTTTGCACTATGTCTTCCAGACCTACCGTAAAGGTACCTAAGGCACCCCCCAGGCGCTGGGAATCCCAGTTATGCCTCCATACTGTCTTCCTCTTCGGAGAGATCAGACTTGGCAAGCCTGGGTGAGTCATTGGAAGCTAGTGGGGGTGCAACTGCTTCACACACTTCAGCCTCTGTAGAGGTGACTGAAGATGCATTTTCCTCTGCCTTGCAAGGCTTAGAAGGAAGATTAGCAGCTTTAATCGCATCCTCCATCCAGTGTATAGGAAGCGTCCTAGATCCCCCTCCCCCACCTTAGACTCTTTACAGTCAGTGGAGGGTCCAAGAGATTTATGGGGACAGGATGGGGTATTTCCCTCAGATGATCGGGAGGAAAGACATGCGATTATTTCTCTGCGGAGGAAACAATACTTGAAGTTCCCAAGGATCCCTACTTCACAATATGAAGTACAGAGGCTTACAAAGATGGTTTGCTCTACTTGCATGCTACCCCTAACAGAGTTAGCTGAAGGGCCGGTCTCTTCCTTGGGTTTTTTGAAGCCTTTACAGCCTTTGCATGTGTTTCCCGTCCACGCATTACTAAAAAAGCTTAGTTATACCGAATGGGATCATCCGGATAAGCATTTTTTCCCTTCCAAAGAGACTCGCAAAGCTCTATCCTATGGAAGAAAGGTTCACTAAAAGATGGAAAGTTCCAGCAGTTGACGCTGCGATTTCCAATGTGAAAAAAAAAAAACAATTCCTTAAGCTTATGCTTAAAGATCCAACAGATAAGAAGTTGGAAGGTCTGTTAAAATCCTTTTTTTTCTTAGCATTTACTGTTGCTCAGCCTGCAATTGCAGCTATAGGCATCTGTCAGTCCTTAAAGGACCAGTTCACAGATGCTCTCAGATGAGCTCCCTGCACAACAAGCACAGGAACTGGCCGAGCTACCTAAAGCATTATGCTTTGCTGTAGACGCTATGAATGATTCTATTTCCTAGGCATCACGCCTTGCGTTTGTACTTGTACATATGCGAAGGACCCTTTGGTTAAAGGGTTGGTCAGCTGGGACGCCATGTAAGAACCTTCTAACTAGTTTCCCCTTTAAGGGAGAACGATTATTTGACGATAGTTTGGATAAATACATTCAAACAATTTCCAGCGGAAATGGTACTCTTTTGCCAGTCAAAAGAAAATATAAGCGTCTTTCATTTAAACTGTTCGGCCTCTGCCATCAGACCAGGCATAAAGGAAGACCTGGGGTTACAAGTCTGCAAAGCGGAATACAGGACCTCCTTATGAAGAGGCATCTCCCCTCACCAAGGTGGGGGGGGGGGGGAGACTTCTTATGTACTCAGAGGTCTGGCAAAGGGAGATTCAGGACAAATGGACTCCCTCCACAGTGTCTCTAGGATACAAGATAGAGCTTTGAGAGTTTCCACCATCTCGTTTTCTGAGATCAAACGTTCCCAAGGATCCAGGGAAAAGGCAATCCCTGTTGCAAGCATTAGACCGATTATTGTCTCAAGGGGTGATCAGACAGATCCCCAAACAAGAGCAAGGTTTGAGGTTTTATTCAAACCTAATTACGGTGCTAAAGCCAAATGGGGATATCAGACCAAGTCTAGATCTACGTAATCTAAATCGGTTCCTGAAAATCCTCTCCATTTGCATGGAGTCAATCAAGTCAGTCGTTTCCATCCTGCAAGGAGAAAAACTTCTGGCGTCCATCAACATCAGAGATGCATAGCTGCTTGTCCATATATTTCCTCCTCACCAGAGGTTTCTGTGGTTCAAAGTAGAACAGAAGCATTTTCAGTTAATAGCCTTGCCCTTCGGGCTTGCTACAGCACCTCGGGTATTCACTAGGGTATTAGTCCCACCTCTAGTCAGGTTAAGGGCACAGGGCATAACAGGGCATAACTGTCTTGGCTTACTTAGACGATCTATTGTTAATAGACCAGTCAGTGGCTTGCTTGAAGCAAGGTGTAGCCATCACAAGCAGTTACCTGGAAGGCATGAGGTTGTTAGGGAAGATGGTAGCTTAATTCGAAGCAGTTCCCTATGCTCAATTCCATTCAAAACTGAAAGCAGTATTCTGTCTGCTTGGAACAAAACGATTCAAGCTTTGGACTTGCCAATGTGGCTGTCCACATGAGTGTCCCAAAGCCTCAGTTGGTGGTTACTATCTTGGAACCTGCTGAAGGGAAAGTCCTTCAGATCAATTATCTGGAAGGTAGTAACGACAGATGCCAGCTAGTGATGGACGAACTTCCGACGGGACGTTTCGCGAACGCGAAACGCGAACGGACACAAACGTTCGCGAAAACGACCGTTCGCCGCGGGCTCCATTGACTTCAATGGGAGGCGAATTTCGCAAACCTTTAGGTCGAATTTGCGGCCACGGGGTAATTATTAGGGGGTAGCACGTAGTCCCACCACCTGGACAATAGCATAATACATGTATGAGGTGAATTTGGGATCGATAACTACAAGCATTTTTTTTTTATTTGGGAAATTGTTCTGACAATTCAGGACTATGGAGCTAATGAAGGCAATGGAGGAGAGGGAAGGTCAGGGACCAGGGTAGGCAAACAAGAGGGTGCAGGAGATACAGAGCACTGACAGCAGCACCGTAATACAGAGCACTGACATCAGCACCGTGACATACAGCGCTGACAGCAGCTCCGTGACATACAGCGCTGACAGCAGCTCCGTGACATACAGCGCTGACAGCAGCTCCGTGACATACAGCGCTGACAGCAGCTCCGTGACATACAGCGCTGACAGCAGCTCCGTGACATACAGCGCTGACAGCAGCACCGTGACATACAGCGCTGACAGCAGCTCCGTGACATACAGCGCTGACAGCAGCTCCGTGACATACAGCGCTGACAGCAGCTCCGTGACATACAGCACTGACAGCAGCTCCGTGACATACAGCGCTGACAGCAGCTCCGTGACATACAGCGCTGACAGCAGCACCGTGACATACAGCGCTGACAGCAGCTCCGTGACATACAGCGCTGACAGCAGCTCCGTGACATACAGCGCTGACAGCAGCTCCGTGACATACAGCGCTGACAGCAGCTCCGTGACATACAGCGCTGACAGCAGCTCCGTGACATACAGCGCTGACAGCAGCTCCGTGACATACAGCGCTGACAGCAGCTCCGTGACATACAGCGCTGACAGCAGCTCCGTGACATACAGCGCTGACAGCAGCACCGTAAGCAGCCCCAGGAGGAAGTCAGCACAGCACAGGGATGGTGTGATCCCCTCATAATAAGAACCCCCAGGAGGAAGTCAGCACAGCACAGGGATGGTGGGAGCCCCTCATAATAAGAACACCCAGGAGGAAGTCAGCACAGCACAGGGATGGTGGGAACCCCTCATAATAAGCAGCCCCAGTAGAAATATGACACCGCTCAACCTCTTCAAAGAGGAGGGTAGGGGCATATAGTACGGTGTGCTTTTTTGGGTCAGGGAAGTGAGCCAAATGAATTAAGAAGGTCTGTGTGCTTGATTCCAAAAATTGTTTATAGACATATACATGGTCTACTGATCACATGTGTTGAATTCCTCCGAGATCCATGCCTCATTCATTTTTAGAAATGTGAGGTAGTTAACACTGTCGTGAGCTAGGCGAGTACGCTTATCGGTCACAATCCCCCCTGCTGCGCTGAACGTCCTTTCGGACAGGACACTGGATGAGGGGCAAGCCAACAGTTCGATTGCAAATTGGGCAAGCTCTGGCCAGAGGTCAAGCCTGCCCACCCAGTAGTCTAGGGGTTCATCACTCCTCAGAGCGTCCACATCGGCCGTTAACCCAATGTAGTCGGACACCTGACGGTCTAGGCGTTCCCTGATGCTGGATCCGGATGACACCTGTCGATGGGTCGGCTGAAAGAATGACCTCATATCCGAAGTCACCAACACATCTTCAAACCGGCCTCTTCTTGCAGGCGCTGTTGGATTGGTACCCGCAAATCCTTCTCTGGGAGTGGGAATTGCTCCTCTGCCAGCGCACGCAAAAGCAGAATGCAGCATTTCTCGAAGCAAGGCCTGGAAGTGCTGCATTCTGACAGCCCTCTGCGACGGCGGTAACATTTCCGCCATTTTGTGTTTGTACCGGGGATCTAAGTACGTTGCCACCCAGTACTGGTCCTTGACCCTCATGCTTTTTATACGGGGGTCCCTATTAAAACACTGGAGCATGAAGGCCCCCATTTGCACTCAAGCGGAAGGTATGTGGTGGTGGTGGTGTTGTTGGTGGTAGTGTCTTTGGGGGTGCACATAGCAGAGAGTGAAGAAGAGGGTGCAGATCGAGAGGATGAGGAGGGTGCAGAAGAATAAGGCTGAGTGAGCCACTCAACCAAGTCTGGTGCGTCCTTTAAAGTAATTGAACGCACCTTCTGCAACTTCCCACTTTGGCTCAAGGCTGTTGCTCCTGCCCTACCCCTACCACCCCTGCGGAAGGGCCTGCCTCTTCCTCTGCCTGTCATTTTTTAAATCACCCTGTGACAAAACTCTTAGTCCCTATACCGCTGAAGGACTGCTGCAGTATAGGGCAGCGGTCAGCAGTAGTGCACGTCAACCCTATGTATTGTGGACCGATAGCGGTCCTTACAGAACAGCAGACTGTACTGCACTCAGGCCTATGTACCGTAGCACCCTATACCAAGTTACCAGTCCTTATAAAAACTTTTGTGGACCAAGCAGGTTGTGTGTTAGTGTTTAGCAGACTGTGCGTCAGTCCCTATACCGCTGAAGGACTGCTGCAGTATAGGGCAGCGGTCAGCAGTAGTGCACGGCAACCCTATGTATTGTGGACCGATAGCGGTCCTTACAGAACAGCAGACTGTAACGCACTCAGGCCTATGTACCGTAGCACCCTATACCAAGTTACCAGTCCTTATAAAAACTTTTGTGGACCAAGCAGGTTGTGTGTTAGTGTTTAGCAGACTGTGCGTCAGTCCCTATACCGCTGAAGGACTGCTGCAGTATAGGGCAGCGGTCAGCAGTAGTGCACGTCAACCCTATGTATTGTGGACCGATAGCGGTCCTTACAGAACAGCAGACTGTAACGCACTCAGGCCTATGTACCGTAGCACCCTATACCAAGTTACCAGTCCTTATAAGAACTTTTGTGGACCAAGCAGGTTGTGTGTTAGTGATTAGCAGACTGTACGTCAGTCCCTATACCAATGAAGGACTGCTGCAGTATAGGGCAGCGGTCAGCAGTAGTGCACGGCAACCCTATGTATTGTGGACCGATAGCGGTCCTTACAGAACAGCAGACTGTACTGCACTCAGGCCTATGTACCGTAGCACCCTATACCAAGTTACCAGTCCTTATAAGAACTTTTGTGGACCAAGCAGGTTGTGTATTAGTGTTTAGCAGACTGTGCGTCAGTCCCTATACCGCTGAAGGACTGCTGCAGTATAGGGCAGCGGTCAGCAGTAGTGCACGGCAACCCTATGTATTGTGGACCGATAGCGGTCCTTACAGAACAGCAGACTGTACTGCACTCAGGCCTATGTACCGTAGCACCCTATACCAAGTTACCAGTCCTTATAAAAACTTTTGTGGACCAAGCAGGTTGTGTGTTAGTGTTTAGCAGACTGTGCGTCAGTCCCTATACCGCTGAAGGACTGCTGCAGTATAGGGCAGCGGTCAGCAGTAGTGCACGGCAACCCTATGTATTGTGGACCGATAGCGGTCCTTACAGAACAGCAGACTGTAACGCACTCAGGCCTATGTACCGTAGCACCCTATACCAAGTTACCAGTCCTTATAAAAACTTTTGTGGACCAAGCAGGTTGTGTGTTAGTGTTTAGCAGACTGTGCGTCAGTCCCTATACCGCTGAAGGACTGCTGCAGTATAGGGCAGCGGTCAGCAGTAGTGCACGTCAACCCTATGTATTGTGGACCGATAGCGGTCCTTACAGAACAGCAGACTGTAACGCACTCAGGCCTATGTACCGTAGCACCCTATACCAAGTTACCAGTCCTTATAAGAACTTTTGTGGACCAAGCAGGTTGTGTGTTAGTGATTAGCAGACTGTACGTCAGTCCCTATACCAATGAAGGACTGCTGCAGTATAGGGCAGCGGTCAGCAGTAGTGCACGGCAACCCTATGTATTGTGGACCGATAGCGGTCCTTACAGAACAGCAGACTGTACTGCACTCAGGCCTATGTACCGTAGCACCCTATACCAAGTTACCAGTCCTTATAAGAACTTTTGTGGACCAAGCAGGTTGTGTATTAGTGTTTAGCAGACTGTGCGTCAGTCCCTATACCGCTGAAGGACTGCTGCAGTATAGGGCAGCGGTCAGCAGTAGTGCACGGCAACCCTATGTATTGTGGACCGATAGCAGTCCTTACAGAACAGCAGACTGTACTGCACTCAGGCCTATGTACCGTAGCACCCTATACCAAGTTACCAGTCCTTATAAAAACTTTTGTGGACCAAGCAGGTTGTGTGTTAGTGTTTAGCAGACTGTGCGTCAGTCCCTATACCGCTGAAGGACTGCTGCAGTATAGGGCAGCGGTCAGCAGTAGTGCACGGCAACCCTATGTATTGTGGACCGATAGCGGTCCTTACAGAACAGCAGACTGTAACGCACTCAGGCCTATGTACCGTAGCACCCTATACCAAGTTACCAGTCCTTATAAAAACTTTTGTGGACCAAGCAGGTTGTGTGTTAGTGTTTAGCAGACTGTGCGTCAGTCCCTATACCGCTGAAGGACTGCTGCAGTATAGGGCAGCGGTCAGCAGTAGTGCACGTCAACCCTATGTATTGTGGACCGATAGCGGTCCTTACAGAACAGCAGACTGTAACGCACTCAGGCCTATGTACCGTAGCACCCTATACCAAGTTACCAGTCCTTATAAGAACTTTTGTGGACCAAGCAGGTTGTGTGTTAGTGATTAGCAGACTGTACGTCAGTCCCTATACCAATGAAGGACTGCTGCAGTATAGGGCAGCGGTCAGCAGTAGTGCACGGCAACCCTATGTATTGTGGACCGATAGCGGTCCTTACAGAACAGCAGACTGTACTGCACTCAGGCCTATGTACCGTAGCACCCTATACCAAGTTACCAGTCCTTATAAGAACTTTTGTGGACCAAGCAGGTTGTGTATTAGTGTTTAGCAGACTGTGCGTCAGTCCCTATACCGCTGAAGGACTGCTGCAGTATAGGGCAGCGGTCAGCAGTAGTGCACGGCAACCCTATGTATTGTGGACCGATAGCAGTCCTTACAGAACAGCAGACTGTACTGCACTCAGGCCTATGTACCGTAGCACCCTATACCAAGTTACCAGTCCTTATAAAAACTTTTGTGGACCAAGCAGGTTGTGTGTTAGTGTTTAGCAGACTGTGCGTCAGTCCCTATACCGCTGAAGGACTGCTGCAGTATAGGGCAGCGGTCAGCAGTAGTGCACGTCAACCCTATGTATTGTGGACCGATAGCGGTCCTTACAGAACAGCAGACTGTAACGCACTCAGGCCTATGTACCGTAGCACCCTATACCAAGTTACCAGTCCTTATAAGAACTTTTGTGGACCAAGCAGGTTGTGTGTTAGTGATTAGCAGACTGTACGTCAGTCCCTATACCAATGAAGGACTGCTGCAGTATAGGGCAGCGGTCAGCAGTAGTGCACGGCAACCCTATGTATTGTGGACCGATAGCGGTCCTTACAGAACAGCAGACTGTACTGCACTCAGGCCTATGTACCGTAGCACCCTATACCAAGTTACCAGTCCTTATAAGAACTTTTGTGGACCAAGCAGGTTGTGTATTAGTGTTTAGCAGACTGTGCGTCAGTCCCTATACCGCTGAAGGACTGCTGCAGTATAGGGCAGCGGTCAGCAGTAGTGCACGGCAACCCTATGTATTGTGGACCGATAGCAGTCCTTACAGAACAGCAGACTGTACTGCACTCAGGCCTATGTACCGTAGCACCCTATACCAAGTTACCAGTCCTTATAAAAACTTTTGTGGACCAAGCAGGTTGTGTGTTAGTGTTTAGCAGACTGTGCGTCAGTCCCTATACCGCTGAAGGACTGCTGCAGTATAGGGCAGCGGTCAGCAGTAGTGCACGTCAACCCTATGTATTGTGGACCGATAGCGGTCCTTACAGAACAGCAGACTGTAACGCACTCAGGCCTATGTACCGTAGCACCCTATACCAAGTTACCAGTCCTTATAAGAACTTTTGTGGACCAAGCAGGTTGTGTATTAGTGTTTAGCAGACTGTGCGTCAGTCCCTATACCGCTGAAGGACTGCTGCAGTATAGGGCAGCGGTCAGCAGTAGTGCACGGCAACCCTATGTATTGTGGACCGATAGCGGTCCTTACAGAACAGCAGACTGTACCGCACCCAAGCCTATGTACCGTAGCACCCTAGACAGACCAAGTTACCAGTCCTGATAAAGAGCTTTGTGGAACAAGTGAGTTGTGAATGATTAGCAGACTGCAGCAGAAGGGCAGCAGTCAAGTATAATATTCTTTCTATATTTGGAAGAAAGAATATTATACGTGTACAAGCCTATTACCGTACCACTGATACCAGTCCTGAAAAGAACCTTTGTGGAACTAATAGTAACAGCAAGTCTTTAAAATTATCCTCACTGCCTGACACACTGCTTCCTGCCTGTCCCTATACAAATTGGCAAAAAAGAGTAGGCTGGAACGATTAGCTGGAATAGCTCTTTTGTGGACCTGATAGTAACAGCTAATGATGATGATGATGATGATGATGAAGAAAGACTAATCTGGCTGAGCTGTCCCTAAAATAGCAGCATACAGCGCTCTGTCCCTTTATCTAAACTGACAAAAGAAACTCAGGCTGCTGACCTAACACCTATACCAGTCCTGAAAAGAACTTTTGTGTACCAAATAGCTAGCGTTTTCTCTGTCCCTACTCCACACAGGATCCTTTCCCTACAGTGACAGAAGAAAGAATGTAAAATGGCCACCGGATCGGGTGTATTTATAGGTTAGGGGGAATGTCCAAGTGTCCATGAGCTGTCATGTCTCAATTGGTTGTCCTGTAACACATGATAAACGTGTCACGAAAGGTTAAAGTTCTTGTATACATTAAACACGTAAGTCCGCCGGGGCGAACGACGGAAAAAGGCGTTCGAACCCGCGGACGGCGAAAGTCGGAAATTCGCCGCGAAACGACCGCCGGGCGAAACGTTCGTCCATCACTAATGCCAGCCTTTCAGGCTGGGGAGTAGGAGCCTTGCCCATCCTAGAGATTCCGGCAGTGTATCTGGCTCTAGAAACCTGGACCTCCAGGTTAAAGAATCGTCCTGCCAGGATCCAGTCCGACAATGCCACGGCTGTGGCATATATCAATCACCAAGGGGTCACCAAGAGTCTCTCAGCTCAGAGAGAGGTGAACCAGATTCTAACTTCGACAGAAGAGAATGTCCCATGCCTATTGGCAGTTTTCATTCCAGGAGTAGAGAATTGGCAGGTGGACTAAATCGCCGGCAGTTATTCCCAGGAGAATGGTCTCTTCACCCCAAGGTGTTTCAGGCTGTTTGCCAAAGATGGGGGGACTCCGGACGTAGACCTTCTAGCATCCAGATTCAACACTAAGCTAGTCAACTGCATCCAGGACAGGGGACCCACTCGCATACGGAACCGATGCGTTGGCGACCCCGTGGGATCAGTTCTCACTGATTTATGCACTTTTCCCTGATTCAGTTGCTACTTCAAGTTCTTTGCAGGATCAAGCTGGAAAGAAAATCTGTAATACTGGTAGCACCAGCATGGCCCAGAATGTCATGGTACACAGAGATCGTAAGAATGGCAGTGGAGGTTCCAGGGCTCTTCCCACTAAGGCCAGACCTGCTATCTCAGGGGCCGATATTCCATCCTACTTTACGAACGCTAAAGTTAACGGCTTGGCTATTGAGATCCACATTCTGAATAAACGTGGGCTTTCCAGGTCAGTTATCTCTACTTTGATTAATGCTAGGAAGCCAGCTTCTAGAGCTAGATATTATAGAGCCTGGAAAGCTTATGTTTCCTGGTGTGAGTCCAAGGGTTGGTACCCTTGGAGATATATCATAGGCAGAATTCTTACCTTTCTACAATTAAGCGTAGAGATGAAGTTGGCCTTGAGTACTATTAAGGGCCAAGTCTCAGCCTTATGAATTTTTATTTCAAATACTGCTTGCTATGCATTCTTTAGTCCAGGGTTTCATGCAAGGAGTGCTGCGGATTAATCCGCTAGTTAAATCACTCATAAGCCCTTGGGACCTAAATTTAGTTTTGTCAGTGTTACAAAAACACCCATTCGAACCATTGCAGCAAGTTCCCTTAGTCCTTCTGACTAGGAAGCTGATATTTTCGTTTGCTATATCCTCAGCAAGGAGGATTTCAGAATTGGCTGCTCTTTCTTGTAAGGAGTCATATTTGATTATTCATGAGGACAGAGTGGTATTACTCCCTCATCCAGGTTTTTTGCCAAAAGTGGTTTCAGGCTTTCATCTGAATGAAGATATTGTCCTGCCAGGGTTTTTTCCCAAGACCTTGTTCCAGGGAAGAAAGGTCACTACATTGTCTTGATGTAGTGAGAACAGTGAAAATGTATTTAAGAAAACTGCTCCGATTCATAAGACTGATGTCTTATTTCTTCTGCCAGAGGGTCCTAAGAAGGGACAGGCAGCGTCAAAATCCACTGTCGCCAAGTGCATTTGGCAAGTTATAATTTAAACTTATTATTTAAATGGAAAGATTCCCCCTTTTCAAGTTAAGGCGCACTCTACCAGAGTGGTTGGTGCTTCTTGGGCAGTGCGTCACCAGGCCTCCAGGTCTCAAATCTGCAAGGCTGCGACTTGGCCTTCAGAACATACATTTGCAAAATTTTATCAAGTGCATGTAAGATGGAATGAGGATGTCGCCTTCAGGTGCAGTGTGCTGCAGTCCTCAGTCCTCAGGTCTGGGGGTTACCCTACGGGTTGTGTCTCCCTCCCCTCAAGTAGCATTGTTATGGGACATCCCACCAAGTAATTACTTGAGACTCTGTGTCCTATGATGTACGATAAAGAAAATAGGATTTTTAAAACAGCTTACCTGTAAAATCCTTTTCTTGGAGTACATCATAGGACATAGAGCTCCCGCCCCTCTGTTTTATGGGGTGAGAGTATATTACTTATATTTCTTGGCTACAAAAACTGAGTGCTCCTGGAAGGAAGAGGGGTTATATAGGGGAGTCAACTTCCTGTATTGGTTATACAGGTAAGCTGTTTTAAAAATCCTATTTTTAGGGACTCATTAATGACAGGAATATTACCACTGGATTGGCGCAGGGCCAATGTGGTGCCTATATTTAAAAAGAGAACAAAGTCTTTACCAAGTAACTATAGACCTGTTAGTTTAACTTCTATAGTTGGGAAGATACTGGAGGGATTAATAAAAGACCACATAGACGAGTTCTTGCAGGGAAAAAATATTTTAAGTATAGCGATACCCTCACTTAAGAGGGCCGCAAGTTTGGTTTGGGCCCTGAGCACAGCTCCGCCAACCCCCACCGGCAATCTGCTCTACCCACTCTGGCACAGTTAGTATCTAGCAATACACATTAAATCGCTTATACTCTAAATATGTGTGTGCGTGGGTGGATAGCTCATAGACAATCTTTGAAAGTATATAACTGACTTTACTTGTTGTTTTATAAAAGGAATAACATGAATCGAACATTTGGTTTGCAACATATAAGCAGGTCCCTGCAGTAACCAGTAATAAAGATAAACAGAGTAATCAGCATAATAAAGTATTGCTATGCGACTCTAGCGCTGCCCTTTTTCAGCTACTTCCCCGCATGGGTAAACTAACACCCAGCACTATCTACCTATGCAGTCAGGCCTGACTGATCTAGATGGAAGTCCAGTGAAACAATATTCGCTAGCAATCTTTCGGTGGTGCACTTGAAGAACAACTTTGTAATCCAAACGAATAATAAAGATAAAGTATCTGTCTTTAAACAGCTCTCACCACCCGGACAAGTCCAAGTCCGTTTCCTCCGCCGATTCATCTAGGAACAGGAATCCACCGACCTCTGAGGCCGCGTACACACGCGCGGACTGTTCGCCCAACTTTGTCCGTCCAACAGTTTCGGCAAACAGTCCGCTCAAACTTAGCATGGACGGACATGGCCACACACGACGGACGAACAGTTTGCTGAAACCGTGCGCGATGACGTGAACGGCACGTACGACGGGACGAAAAATACGACGTCCTA
Organism: Lithobates pipiens; assembly: GCF_037356315.1. NCBI lineage: Eukaryota > Metazoa > Chordata > Amphibia > Anura > Ranidae > Lithobates > Lithobates pipiens. Next base: position 94,638,083 of record NW_027507685.1, on the reverse strand, counting down.
TACACTGCAATGCAACCTTCCGACGTGGAAATCCTTTCTGAGCATGCGCGAGACTTAGTTGGCCGAACAAGCCTACACACGAGCGAACAGTCCGCTGAAACCTTGTTTCAGCGGACAGTTTTTCGGAATTTCCGTAAGACCTTGTTCGTCCAACTGTCCGCTGAAACTGTCCGCTGAAGCCCCACACACGAGCGGACTGTCCGCCCAAACACTGTTCAGCGGACAAGGTTGGGCGAACAGTCCGCGCGTGTGTACGCGGCCTGAGTCTTCAATCCTTCTGGTGTACTGCAGCAAGGATGAGAAAATGTCTCTCAGGTGCAGCTAGGCTGGCAGAGGGCTCTTTGGAAAAGAGCACAAGGCCCAGGCTTCAGGCCTTGTGCCTCCAGCAGTTCAGCACAGACCTCCTCTTGCTTGGAGAGGGGGGGTGTCCAAAAAAAACTAGGCCTCTCCCCCTCCTTATATGCCCTCCCCCATGAGTCTCTGGGGCATAACTCCAAACATCCTGGGAACCAGCGGGGTTCTGGGAACAGTAGTTTTATAGTCCTTAAAGAGACCCCGCTACATAAGCAACAGACAGCATGGATTCATGAAGGACAGAAGTTGTCAGACAAACCTGATTTCTTTTTATGAGGTGGTAAGTAAAACCTTGGACAGAGGGGTGGCGGTGGACGTGATATACTTGGATTTTGCAAAAGCATTTGATACAGTTCCACACGCACTCGCTCATGTGCAAGATAAAGTCTACAGGTTTGGAAATATCAGTTTGTAAATGGATAGAAAACTGTCTAAAAGACAGAATTCAGAGAGTAGTGGTTAATGATTCTTACTCTGAATGGTCTAAGGTTATCAGTGGTGTACCCCAAGGTTCAGTGCTGGGACCCTTACTTTTTAATATCTTTATAAATTATATTGGGTCTGGGATCAAAAGTAAAATTTCCATCTTTGCAGATGACACCAAGCTATGCAGTGGAATAACGTCCTTACAGGGTGTCTCCAATTTACAAGCCAACCTCAATGCTCTGTCTAATTGGGGCGACTATGTGGCAGATGAGGTTTAATGTATCATACATGTTAAGGGAGTACAACTGGGGAAATCCATAGTGGAGAAGGATCTGGGGGTTTTGGTAAATCATAAGCTCAATAATAGCATGCAATACTAAGCTGCGGTTTCCAAAGTGAGGAAGTCCTTTCCTGTATTAAGAGAGGTATGGACTCCAGAGAGAGAGATATAATTTTGCCCCTGTTCTGCCACGTACACATGATCAAACAATCCGGTGGAAAAGACTTAAGTCCGCCGGACAATCCGCCCGTGTGTGGGCTCCGGCGGACTTTTTTTACCCAAAAGTCCGGCGGACTAAGATTGGAGTTTTGCACATCAATCTGTCCGCCGGACTCGCATTTTGGCGGACAGTATGGCCGTGTGTGTGCCAGTCCACCGTACTTTTGAAATGAACTGACTTTTCCCGCCCGGAAAAAAGTCCACTCATTTTAAGCGTGGCTCCAGGTAGCCGGGACCAGCGAAGGAAGCGCCGCTGGCCCCGTCACCTGGTATGGACTTAAAGGAGAATCCCTACACCGAAAAAACAGCATGGGGTCCCCCCTAGGTCCATATCAGACCCTTATCCGAGCACGCTACCTGGCCAGCCAGGAAAGGAGGGGGATGAGTGAGCGCCCCCCCTCCTGAGCCGTACCAGGCCGCGTACCCTCAACATTGGGGGTGCCTTGGGGAAGGGGGGGACGTGTGGCCCCCCCACCCCAAAGCACCTTGTCCATATGTTGATGAGGACAAAGGCCTCTTCCGGACAACCCTGGCCGTTGGTTGTCGGGGTCTGCGGGCGGGAGGCTTATCGGAATCTGGGAGCCCCCTTTAATAAGGGGGCCCCCGATCTCGGCCCCCCACCCTATGTGAATGAGTATGGGGTACAATGTACCCCTACCCATTCACCTGTGAAAAAAAAGTAAAAAAAAAAACACAACACACAAGGGTTAAAGTAGTTTATTGCACAGCTCCGGGGGTCTTCTTCCATCTTCGGGGGTCTTCTCGCCGGACTCCTCTGCTATCTTCTGCTAGCTCTTTTACTAGCGGAGGAGCCCGGCTTTCTTCTTCGCTGCTGCCGCCCTCTTCTTCCGACTTCGGGGGTCTTGTCCCCCTCTTCTGTTCTTCTTGCCGGGCCACCGCGCCTTCTTCTAGCTCTTTTACAAGCGGTGGCCCAGTCTTCTGTCGCCACTGCCGCTGTCGCCGTCTTCTGTTCTTCTGTTCTTCCCTTCTTCTCTTCTGGAGATGATGCCTCTTCGCTGTCTCCGGTCACTATGACAGGACACGCGGCGTGCGGCGACTTATATAGGGACATCACCGGATGAAGTCCCCGCCCCTTATGATGTCACAGTCCCCACATCCTCCGGTGATTTCCCTATATAAGTCGCTGCATGCCGCTTGTCCTGTCATAGTGACCGGAGACAACGACGAGGCAACATCTCCAGAAGAGAAGAACAGAAGACGGCGGCAGCGGCGACAGAAGACCGGGCCACGGCTTGTAAAAGAGCTAGAAGAAGGCGTGGTGGCCCAGCAAGAAGAACCGAAGAGGGGGACAAGACCCCCGAAGTCAGAAGAAGAGGGCGGCAGCGGCGAAGAAGAAAGCCGGGCTCCTCCGCTAGTAAAAGCGCTAGCAGAAGATAGCAGAGGAGTCCGGCAAGAAGACCCCCGAAGACAGAAGAAGACCCCCGGAGCTGTGCAATAAACTATTTTAACCCTTGTGTGTTGTGAGGGCACGCGGCCTGGTATGACCCAGGAGGGGGGGGACGAGCTTGGGTAGGGTGCTCGGATAAGGGTCTGATATGGGCCTGGGGGGACCCCCGCGCCGTTTTTTCGGCGTAGGGAATTCCCCTTTAAGTCCATACCAGGTGACGGGGCCAGCGACGCCTCCTTTGCTGGTTCTGGCTACCTGGAGCAACGCTCAAAATGAGCGGACTTCCTCTGTGTGTGTGGGCGAGTCCGTTCATTTCAAAAGTACGGCGGATAGTCCAGCGGACTTAATCCGCCGGACCTTGTCCACCGAAAAAGTGCCGTATGTGGGCAGGTAGCTCGTTCGGAAATTCTGGCGTACAGTCCGGCGGTTTGTCTGCCAGACTAAGTCCGCTGGATAGTCTGATACGTGTGCACGCGGCTGTAGGGAAATTCAGCTTCTAGGACCACCCAGGTAGGTTCAGGTAATGCAGGGGAAGACTTCCGTAGACCCCCAGGCCCGGAGATATCAATAATGTGACACAGGAGACAGGTTTGCAATCCTTCACTTTAAAGATATTTGCTTACACAAGGTAAAAGTTGCACTTTTATGCAAGTCTAGGGATAACAAGGGAGGAGTTTCTGAAGTTTTACACGTATACAGAAGAAATAGCTTCAGTCAATATTTTACTTATTAGCTGGTGCCATAAGACAAAATTCACATCATTTTTACTACAAAATATATGTATTCTTGAACAGATGTCGTTATCTTATCTAAAACAAACGCAAGCCTGAGCTAGGTCAAACTCCACAGTCTTAATATATATGTAAAAATAACCAAGAGAACATTTCTATAGATAACAGTTTAAACATGTGTGAGTTTCAACTTAAACTCATATTTGAATTTAAGAGTTTTCCTGTAAAACATAAAATCTTGAACAAAATGGAGTCTATCTTTACAGTTCCCCTCTTTGAGACATTAATATGACTTACTACCTTTCACAGTTATGTAATCTTTCTTCTATCATAATACATACTAAGATAAACTCTATTCACAGCAGCAGGATCAGGGGTTCGGGATGCCTTAACAATTATGCACATTATAAGCTTATAACAGGCATATAGGAACAAAACAAAAAGAATAATCATAGTTATAGTTATGGCAGCACTTTTTAACCATGTAAGTATTCCTATTCCAGAACTTAGGTTTGCAAAAGGATCCCATGTCTTAGCAATGTTTCTAGCTTCATCTTGTAATTTGCTTACTTCTTTCTGGTGTTGTGCAATTATATCATAGTAATCTGGTACCTCAATACTTGTGTTATGAAACCAGGTACAACACTCATAATCTTCTGTGTTTTCACATATCCCTGTTAAAACAGCACTCATGCTTTCTATGGCTAACTCGTGTAGTTCTAATTGTTTTCTAATTGCCCTAGTTTCTATATTTAATTTAGTAATATCCTCAGAATTCTTTTCCATTACTTCATCAATGATTCCAGTGTAATTATTCAACCTTTTCATTAAGCCTATTCCCCATCTAGTCCATGAGGGGAACCAAGCCCATGCCATATCTTTTTCAAGAAATAACTCCCTTTTATTGCGGTGTTTGAGGGGGTACCTAGGATGCATGCTAGCTTCAAGGAGGTGTCTTCCCTTGCTATCTCCTACTACGCCCATGATGGGGACTAGGGCTGCAAGATAACACCATCCTTGGGGTTCAGTGGGGATCCAAGGGTGACAGATTTTTCCACAACAAATATAAATACAGTTTCCTAGAGCTAAGGATCGTTTGTTGAATATTGTCATCATTTCATCAGAAAGACTGGAAAAGGTTAAACTCGACAATAATTTTCCTACTGTGGAACTGGAACTGGAGCTAAGAAAATGTATCAGAGTGGTGTTTAGGGCAGGTTCTGAAGTGTGAAAGAAAGAACTTTCAATTGATGTCTTAGAAAAGTAAATTTTAGCTTGTTGGCAAACTTCAGCTCCGTTTGTGGAGTTTCCCAACCTAAAACACCAGTCTGGGAAATGACTTCTACCAATAATTTGGAAAGTAAGGGTATTATTTGAAAGCGTTCTTGTGACATTTGTAAGAACGATAGGAGGTGTGCCATTAAGGAGGGGGTGAAGTTTAGAGGTACTGCCATTAGTGGGATTCTAGCAGTGCTAGGATGGAGTTTACTACATATCCAACATTTTTGAAATCCAGATTTCTGGGCATAGCTATATTTAAACTTCAATAATAACATTTTATCTGTAAAACTTTCTGAGTATTCATTTCTCTTGTGTCTGTCATGTGTATTATTCATATTATTCTGTTGTAGAGTGTTAGAGGCTCCACAGATACTCTTTATGGGACCCAAATCTTCAGGATGATAAATACAGTTAGTTATCAGCAAAGTTGGCAGGAACACGATCAGGGCAGCCCAGCATAAGAGGCACAAGGCCTTCCCAGAAGTCCGTGGTGAAATAAGCAAAGTCATCTTGTTCAGAGTCTTGACTATCTGCTTCACTTGTCTGTGCTTTATCTTTGTCTTTGCCTTGCTTCTTAGGGTCCTGCTTGACCTTCTTTATACGACTTGCATGAATCCAGGCCTGTTGTCCCTCTACCAGAATAGCTGTGTGGGTAACTGCGATCACTGTGGTTGGGGGTCCAAAGGGATACTCCTGTTTCTTGGTGCGTTTCAATTGCTGGACCACCACGGTGTCACCCACCTGAAAAGGGTGTGTAGGTTCCTGTGAAGAAGAAGGAGAGGTGCGAGCAACATTCCTTTCAACTTGATCCAAAGTTTCAATAAGTTTTTTTTACATATTCTTCCTGAATAAGATCTAGGTCCCCTCTTTCTAACATAAGTGGCTGTCTGGCCCATGGGGTGGGGAATGGCCTACCCATTAAGACTTCAAAAGGAGAGTATCCTGTCTTTTTAGAGGGTGTCATTCTTACCTCGGCTAGTACAGCTGGGAGGACCTTCTTCCAATTTGCATACGTACCTCCAGTGGCCTTCCTGATCTTATCTTTAATGGTTCTGTTCATCCTTTCCATTATACCTGAACTGTGGGGGTGGTAAGGAATATGAAACTTCCATTCTATTTTCAGTGTTTTTACCAGGTCTTGGCAAACTTTGGCCACAAATGCAGGACCATTGTCAGAGTTGATCTGTAGTGGGCAACCCAACCTTGGAATAATTTCTTGTATCAGAATTCTCACTACTGTTTGTGCATCTTCCTTTGTAGTTACAAACATTTCTATCCATCTTGAGAACACGTCCACTATTACGAGCAAATATTCTTGTCTTTTACCTAGTTTGGGCATGTGTGTAAAATCTATCTGCAGATGAGTGAATGGTGTAGATGGATTTATCAGATGTTCATGTTTTACTTTGTGAGGGTTCCTAGGGTTATTCCGAATGCATGTGATGCATCTGGAAACATATGCCTTTACAAGAGAGGGAAGACCTGGAATGTAAAAATCCTTCACATGTGACTTTCCACCCTCTGTGACCTATCCCATGGTATTGTAAAATAAAAATGGGTGCGCTGGCTACAGGGATACATGGTCTCCCCTCTTGGCAGACAAGGTCAGTTTCTGGGCTTGTCTGCACACCTATTGAGTTCCATTGCTGGATGTCTTGGTCTGTGGCATATGCTTGGAGATCACGCAATGTTTGATCCAAAAGAGGAATTTCTGGTGAGAGTAATGGCATTTGTGTGTTTGCAGGCTGTGTGGATGCTGCTTCTCTTGCTGCTTTGTCAGCTAAGGCGTTGCCTTTGGCTATGTCATCCTGTTGCCCTTTATGTGCCCTACAGTGTAATATAGCTATGGACCTTGGCAATTGTATAGCTTCTAGCAGACTTGTGACAAGCGTGGAATGTGAGATTGATTTACCATCTGCTGCTATGTAGCCCCGCCTTTTCCATATAACTCCAAAATCATGTGCAATGCCGTAAGCGTACTTGGAGTCTGTGTAAATGTTTACATCCTGCCCTTCAAAAAGCTGACAAGCTCTAGTAAGAGCTATAAGTTCTGCAGCTTGTGCTGATTGGAATGGGACAGGGTTTGCTTCCAGTATTTTATCAGGCAGCTGAACAACAGCATACCCTGCATGGTATGTATTATCATTTGGTCTTGAACAAGACCCATCCACAAAGACATTCTGTGCTCCAAGGATAGCAGTTGAAGACATGTCTGGTCTCGGGGATGTGTCTTGGTGGATGAGGTCCATGCATTCATGTTGAGGCACTACCTCATCTTCTTCACCTTTCAAGCCTAGCAAGGCATTCAGGATTGGAGCTGGGCCAGAAGTGGGAGAGGCATATTTTATCTCAAGTTTTGGGTTAGAAAGTAAAATGACTTCATAACCGCTCAGCCTCTGGGCTGACATGTGCTGGGTATGGATATTCTTTAGTAGAATGGATACATCGTGAGTGGTATGCAGTGTGGTGGCATGTCCTAGAGTGAATGATGTAGCCATTTTCACCACCATCGCACAGGATGCAAGAGCTCTGAGACATGCCGGCATGCCCTGTACTGGCATAGGCACAACCTTTGAAAAAAATGCAATAGGGCGGAGTTTGCCCCCATGCTCCTGGGCCAGGACCCCCGCCAAAGTTTTACAATTGTCCCTTGCAAACAAGTGAAACATTTTCCCATATTCAGGTAGTCCAAGTCCAGGAGCTGTGACCATTGCAATTTTAAGATACACAAAAGCATTGTACATTTCATCATTCCATTTCACACAATCTGGCATGTCAGTACCTCAGGAGATTATCATAGTAGGAACAATCAGGTATCCATTGGCAGCAGTAACCAATCATACCAAGAAAGGATAGCATGACCTTCTTAGTAAGTGGGCGTGGCAGACCCACAAGAGCCTCAGCTCTCTTGTGACTGATTTTCCTTTCTCCTTTGGAGAGTACAAAATCAAGGTATTCAACAGTTTCCTGACACCATTGTAGCTTTTTCTTAGAAACCTTGTGACCATTGTCTGCTAACCAATGTAACAGATCTAAACCATAATTTTTACATGCTTTCTGGCTTGAACTACACAAAAACAAATCATCAACATATTGAAGTAGGACGGAACCATGGTGGGGTGTCCAGGACCGTAGGGTTGCTTGGAGGGCCACTGTATATACTACAGGGGAGTCTACAAATCCCTGCGGCATTCTACACCACGTCATTTGCCGATTTCTGAAATTAAATGAAAAGATAGGTTGTGTCTCTTCGTCAACAGAAACTGAAAAAAATGCATTACAAAGGTCAATGACAGAAAAATACTCTGCATCGGATGGTATGGACGTTAGGAGTGATGGCACGTCAGGCACTATGGGAGCAATGGGTATCACTAGGTTGTTTATAGCTCTGAGGTCTTGTACAAACCTGTAAGAGCCGTCCGGCTTCTTTACTGGGTTAATGGGGGTGTTGTAGGGTGAGAGTATCTCTTTAAGAATTCCTTGCTGCAGGAACCTTTCTATCGTTTCGCCTTCCTCTGGAACAACCATAGGTTAGCATACCCCTACCTCCGGCCTCCTTTCCATTTTTTACGCTATCCTAGGACGACTATTCCAGATCACAGCCAGACTTCTTTTCTGAGCGGAGACCTCCACCTTAAGTAAAGGTAGCGGGAACAGCCAGCAACCGAATACAACAACTCCTTCCACATCCATATAGGCATCCCCTGATCAACTTGCGCGCTAATAGCCTCAAGCACGGCGGCAAGTCTGATACCTAGCCCCACCTCAGGATCAATACCCTGATCAGGATCATCATCTTAGGCCCATAGTACCATCAACAGCATCCACAAACCATGTGCTACTTCAAATACTCAGCTGAAGTTCTGCACAGACTAAGGAACATCAACACCACATTGCCATCTTCCATACAAAAAATACTTCAAAGAGAACAACTATTAAAAACCGGACGACAACCAGCTCCCAACCACAGGAAGACATCTACTCGACCACTACAATTAGATTGCGCCTTGATTAACGCCAGGTCTGCAGTCAAACATAGACTGGAAGTACACGACTTCATCATCGAGAACAATGTAGACTGCCTCTTCATCACCGAAAGCTGGTTAACCTCTGACTGCAACACCATCCTCACCGAATTGGTGCCGGAAAACTACAGGATCCTAACCGAACACCGGATAGGGAAAAAAGGAGGAGGCCTAGCAGTGATCTTTAAAGGTCACCTGGATCTCACTAAACCATCATCTCAGAACCCAGTTCCTTTTATGGAAACCCTGATGCTACATCTTCAACCAACACCCCATGACACCACTCATATTCTACTGTGCTACAGACCACCGGGACCAAAGTCCAATCTTCTTTCACCCCTCACGGAATCCTTTGCAATGCACACCCTAAAATTCAAAAATTTCCTGGCACTCGGAGATTTCAACCTTTGGGCAAACGAGCCTAAAGACCCCATCGCGACTGCCTGCATCAATCAACTAGAAGAACTGGGTCTACAGCAACTGATAAAGAATCCCACGCATGGGTCAGGACACACCCTGGACCTCATTTTCAAACAGAACATCGACGTCAACATACTCGACAACATAACTCTGCCATGGACGGATCACCACGCCATCAAATTCAAAATCACTACCAACATCACCAACGCAAAACGGAAACCTCTAACAACGCACTGGACCAGATCACATAAAAAACTGTACTCCGAAGCCTTCAAAACCACTCTGTCCAAAAAGATATCTACAATAACCTTAAACCACTCTATGGAGGAAACACTCAACTCCCTGAACAAGGCATTACTGCAATCAGCAGACTCGGTAGCACCAAAACTCAGGGCACTCATCAGGAAGAAAAATGCTGGATGGTTTAATAGCTCCCTCTCCGTACTAAAGCAAGAACGCAGAAGAGCGGAAAGAACATGGAGAAGAAATCCCACCGAGGAAAACCTATTTAACTACAAAGGTCTGACAGAGAATTATCGGAAAGCAATCTTCAAAGCCAAAAAGGACCACTTCTCATATACAATCTCAACGGCCACAAAAAAACCACGGGAACTGTTTAAACTGGTTAATCAATCAATGAATCCGGTGTGCCTAGAACCCCCAGAAAGCGAATCCCAGGATTACTGTGACAAACTGTCGGATTTTTTCATCGATAAAGTCAAAACCATCAGGGAAACAATTTGTCAGAAGAAAACATCCAACCTCAGCCAGCAAATACATAAAGAGGATGTCTGCACCAACATACCGCAACCGCCAAAATTTTCACTATCCCCAATTACCGTAGACACCGCAAAAAACATCATTAATAAACTGCGTGACAGTACCTCACCTATTGACATCATCCCCACAAAACTACTGAAAGAATGCTCCGACATCGTGGCTCCAACCATAACCCACCTCATAAACCGATCATTCCACGAAGGGATTGTTCCCAGCATCCTCAAACAAGGCATCGTCAAACCTCTACTCAAGAAACCAAACCTGGACCCTCAGGATCCAAACAACCGTAGGCCGATTACAAGCCTCAACACCATTTCTAAGATCATAGAGAAAGCTGTAGTACATCAGCTACAACTTCACCTGGATACTCACAAACTCCTGGACCCGCTGCAATCAGGCTTCCGCCCGGGTCATGGAACAGAAACAGCTCTCCTCAAGATTTGGGATGACGCCCTCGAAGCAGCAGATGACGGAGAGCCGTGTCTCCTCGTACTGCTAGACCTAAGTGCAGCGTTTGATACAGTAGATCACAATACTCTACTCGTCCGCCTCACAGAAGTAGCCGGAGTCCAAGACATAGATCTCCAATGGTTCGCGTCCTTCCTAGGAAATCGGTCACAGACAGTGAAACTAGGAAACTTCCTCTCCGAAAACTCGGGCAGTCACCTGCGGAGTCCCTCAAGGCTCTCCGTTGTCACCCGTTCTCTTCAACATTTACATTCGCCCACTCCTTCAAATCATCAGATGCTCAGATCTCTGCTTCCACTCTTACGCTGACGACACGCAACTTTATTTCCGGATCAATGGAAAAAAAGATCACCAACAACAACTTGAAAACTGCCTCAAATCAATAGAGGACTGGATGACCACCAACTCCCTCCAGCTGAACCAATCAAAGACAGAACTTCTTATCTTACACCCAAATCATAAGCCCGCAACCAAAACCTCCTGGTCTCCACCAACCGTCTTTGGGCAGACTATCTCCCCAAAGACCAAAGCGAAGAGTCTCGGGGTTATTTTAGACGCACAAATGTCAATGGATGCGCAAATAGGATCTGTAGTCAGTCGATCTCACCATCTGCTGCGCATGCTTCGCAGACTCATCCCTTTTATCCCAAAGAATGACAAAGCAGTGGTAGTTGGAACAATCATTAATTCACGACTGGACTACGCAAACTCGCTTTACATAGGATTACCACAATATCAACTTGCGCGATTACAACTGATCCAAAACACGGCGGCAAGGCTGATAACAGGAAAAAAACCCTGGGAATCCATTTCTCCTTCACTGAGGAGCTTACATTGGCTAACCGTAAAAAATCGGATCACGTTCAAGACCCTTTGCCTCACCCACAAATGCGTGCATAGAGAAGCTCCGCAATACCTAATGGAGAAAATAAATCATTACACACCAAACCGCAGTCTTCGATCAGCCAACAAAAACCTCCTCCTCGTGCCCAAAGCCCGGTATAAATCCAAGGGTGATCGGAGATTCGCTGTCCAAGGGCCTCGGCTATGGAATGCTCTACCAATCAACATCCGCCTGGAAGAAAATCACCTGGCTTTTAGGAAAAAACTCAAGACCTTCCTCTTTTAGCAGATGATCAAAGCTCGCCACAGCGCCTAGAGGCGATTCAGTTCGCATTGTGCGCTATACAAGTATTTCATTCATTCATTCATTCATTCATTCATCGTTGGAGCAACTCCTTCCTCTTTTTCTTTTGAAATGGGGTATTGTTTGTGATAAACCGGCTGTGCCCATGATTTTAAAGCTGCCTTGTATGGGGTACAAGAAATAAGACCTACATCCAAGGAGCTTTTAGACCATACCGGATCATCTGGTGAAGGGAGATCACTATCCTCAGTGTAATATATTGGTATTACCTTGGAGTGTACGAAGACCCTCCTTCAGTAGTAATTTTCAGTGTTATACACAATCTTCCCATCAAATCTCTTCCCAAGAGGTTCACGGGACATTTTGGTATAATCCTGAAACAATGATGCAAGACTGCACCTCCTCCTTCAACATCACTTACTGGTAAAGGCGGTGTTTTGTATGTTTTGGTAAGTATCCCATTAATTCCCATAGAAGGTTCAGCAATTTTGGTCTCACCTCTGTAGTAGTCCTCACTGAGGGTGCTCCGAGTCGCTCCTGAAACGGTTAAAAACGGAACAGGCCTATATTTAACATATAAGGTCACAATTGGTTGCTCATTGTAAGAGTGTGAGATCAAGGGAAATGCTGGGATACTACCTTCTGGGCAGCTTCATTTCAGTTGTTGTTGATTCCACTGTATAGGGAATCAGGGATCCTGTTGTTTTGGGGCAACTTGATTCTGTTGGCTAGATTGGGGTCCCTGTGTATGCATTTGATCTTGAGTATTTGGGTTATTCCATTCATAAGGACATTGATTTCTCCAGTGCCCCTCCTGTCCACAGTTAAAACAACATGTGCGGGACTGCTGGGGGGGGGGGGGGGGGTCTGGAAAAACCATGCCCTTTCCCTCTTATTCTTCCTCTGCCTCTATTTCCACTGTCCCATTGTCCGTCATTAACTTGGGGAGGCTGGGCTTGCACTCCACCCTGATAATGGGTACTCACTGCTTTCTCTTTTATTACATCGAAAAAAAACCTGCTGCTTCTTTCTGTATTAAAGTTTCTTGAAATTGGTCAATCGTCTGTGTGGTCCATTCCGATATCATCTGTTTGACCACCAAGGCGAACTGGGGTTTTAGATTATTCATATAAGTTTGAATAAACAAAGCTCCCACATCAGTAGTTGTAGCTAATCCAGCTTCTGTTGTCCAATTTTCATAAAAACCTTTTCCAGAACTCAACTACAGTCTCTCCTGACTAGGGATGAGCCGAACACCCCCCGGTTCGGTTCGCACCAGAACTTTCGAACGGACCCCAAATTCGAACGAACTTTAGAACCCCATTGAAGTCTATGGGACTTGAACGTTCGAAATGAAAAGTGCTAATTTTAACGGCTAATATGCAAGATACTGTCCTAAAAAGGGTTTGGGGACCTGGCTCCTGCCCCAGGGGACATGGGTCAATGCCTAAAATGTTTTTAAAAATGGCCGTTTTGGCGGGAGCACTGATTTTAATGACGATTAAAGTAAAAAAAAAAGTGAAATATTCATTTAAATATGGTGCCTGGGGGGTGTCTGTAGTATGCCTGTGAAGTGCCACGTGTTTCCCATGTTTAGAACAGTCCCTGCACAAAATGACATTAAACGGAAATAACACCATTTAAAACTGCTTGCGGTTTTAATGTTATATCTGGTTCCTGCAATATGGTTGAAAATCATTGAGAAAAATGGCATGGGTAGCCCTCCCTGCCCATTACCAGCCCCTTTAGGTCTTGTACGCATATTAAGGGGAACCCCGTACCCATATTAAAAAAAGGAAATGCGTGTGGCCCCCAGGCCCTATATACTCAGAACAGCAGTATACAGGCGGTGCAAACAAGACAGGGACTGTGTAGGTTTGTTGTGTTAAGTTGAATCTGTTTGTAATTTTCAACTGGTACATTTTTAAAGTGTAGCTCCAGTCAAAAAAACAATTTTTAAGCTTTTTGGAAAACATAGGGAAGGGTTATCACCCCTGTATAATTTGTTTTGTCGTCCATCTTTTTTCATCTCACTTGCTGTTGTCTCCTTCCGTTTGCAAGTAGGAGATGTTTGTAAATTGGATGTTTGAAAGTAGGGGCCTGCCCTATATGCTCTGCAGAAATGGCGGAACAAGGTGTTGGTTTTGCCACAACATTGTAAGCCCTCAAAGTGACTCTTGGTGGGCTCTGGAGCGCCCTGCTGTGAACGATTATATCAAGAATTGTAATTACATGCCATTGTTGAACAGTGGTAGAAAAATTGACCTTTGGTGGTTGTGGTGCTGGTGCCACAACACTATAAGTCCTCACCGTTACTCTGGGTGGGCACAGGAAGGGGCCCTCCTGTGAAATATTATATCAAGAATTGTAATTACATGTCCCTGTTAAACAGGGGCAGAAAAACTTGGCCTTAGGCACTGCTGCTGGTGCCACCACACTGCAACCTCTGCCATAGACTCTAGTTTTATTGCAGGAATTAGCCCTGCTGCAAAGCATTGCATCAAAAATTGTAATTAAACGCCCCTGTTAAACAGGGGCAGAATAATTGGGCCTTAGGCACTGGTGCTGGTGCCACCACACTGCAACCTCTGCCATATACTCTAGTTTTATTGCAGGAATTAGCCCTGCTGCAAAGCATTGCATCAAAAATTGTAATTAAACGCCCCTGTTAAACAGGGGCAGAAAAATTGGGCCTTAGGCATCACCCAGAACCAGAAATGTTCTTCCAACATATCAGCGGAGGAGGAAGAGGATAGACAATCAACATAACAGGACAGTCACTCAGCATCAGCATAGGCAGTCTTGAAGGGATGTGGTATTTCAAAAAAAATTATTCTGTTACATCAGCTTCAGGTGCTTGGTAGCTGTGGGTGATCCAAGACTGATTCATCTTGATGAAGGTCAGTCGATCAACTGATTCGGTGGACAGGCGCACCCTGTGATCGGTAACAAAGCCACCAGCAGCACTGAAGGTGCGTTCCGAAAGAACGCTGGATGCAGGACAGGCCAGTAGCTCAATTGCATACTGTGCAAGCTCTGGCCAGTGATCCATCCTCAAGACCCAGTAAGCCAGAGGATTTTCGGTGGGAAAGGTGTCCAAGTCTGACTTTGCCCCTAGGTATTCCTGCACCATGTAAATCAGACGCTGGCGACGGGTGCTGGAACCGATCATACCTTGGGGCTGCGGACTAAAAAATTGTCTGAAAGCATCAGTCAGACGGCCACCTTCTCCACCGCTCCTTCTGACCGATGCCTCAGCAGGACCAGGAGTTTGTAACCTCCCAGTCTCTGGGAACGCGTTGCACAGACCTTTCTGCAAGGCCTCCCGGAGATGTCTCATCCTCTGCTCCCTCTGCGATGGCAAGATAAGGTCGGCAACCTTACCCTTGTACCGTGGATCAAGGAGAGTGGCCAGCCAGTAATGGTCCCTCTCCTTGATCCGAGGAATACGAGGATCCTTCCGCAGGCTTTGCAGGATCAGGGAGGCCATGCAGCATAGGTTAGCTGAGGCATTCGGTCCGGAGTCCTCTGGGTCACTAAGGACAACATGATCCGCAGCTACCTCCTCCCAGCCACGTACAAGTCCACGTGTTTCTTGGGACTGTAAATTATCCCTACAAGACTGCTGCTGCTGATGCTGAGTGCCAGCCTCCACCTCCATGCTGACACAATCATCCTCCTCCTCCTCTTCCTCCTCCTCATCCTCTTCCTGTGTGATGGGTGGCACAGCAGGAACACTGTCTGGATAAAGGGGGCCTTGAGAGGCAAGGAAGTCATCCAACCTAAATGCTTGCTCTCAGCAAATGATGACTATCCTTGTCAGGGAGTACACCAGGCAGATTGAACTCCTCGACAAGGAGATTCACACCTTGGAAATGGCCTTACAACCTTATGCGTCACATACCCTAGCTGTAGAAACCCGGACCAAACTCCGGGATGACTTATCCATCTATAATAAAAATATTTTACGCAAGAAGGAATCCAAATACTGGAGGGATAAATTTGCCTTCTCAGAGGGACGAGCCTATAAATGGAGTATTAACACACAATCCAAAAAGAATGTTAATGGAAAGATACATCTTCCCAATAAGAACACAAATAAATCCAAGGACCTGTCTAAACCTAATGAACTAACCAAACAGGTGCAAAAATCACGGGGAAAGTTCAAAAGGAACCGTAGCAACAAAGATTCCCCTGAGGGTAACACTAAAAAACGCATTACCGATAACACCCCAACAGGGAGACCCGAGAACGGTCGGGATCTGCATACAGATGCACAGGAGGCATTTGCATTTGGGGAAGTCCCATGCAAATACCCCGACGACACAGGCACTTCCACATGTGACAATGGGTCACGCAGTGGGAGAGAAAGGGATGCCCCGATATCCCAAGGGGAACCTAATCGTAATATCGAGGCTACTTGTAACAATGGGACATCTAATGGACATGCTAGGGACATTGTAGCACCCAGCCTAGAACTATGTCAGAGCTCTTTAAACTCGAAACGGGGATTCCCCTCACCCCATTCAAACAAGGGAACAGGAAATTTGGACGCATTTGTCACACGGATTCAGGTGAATCACTCAGTGTGATTAATCTTTCGTCCTATGCACTATCTACGGTTGAAAGTGATGTTCTGGCACGCGGCCTGACATTTTGCCCACAGGCAAACCTAGACCCCTTCGGGGCCATTATTGATATCCAACTATTTGCACGCAGGCTCCTACTAAAAAGTCTGCATGCAAAAAGTATCACCGACACCGATATTACCGACTGGTCAAGGTTTAGTATGAGGGAATTTAAGGCCCTAAGGGACTTAACACTCCTATACGAAGAAAACAACACAGTGGACCTTATAGACCAAATAGACTTGGAAGCGCTACTCGAAACGGCTGATGAATCCACCCATAGAATTCAGCATAATTTTAAGAAACCCTCAGGGAAATTTCCTCCCTTGAGTTTAAACTCAAATATCGACATATTTGCTAAATTAGTAGCTAGGGACATCTGTAAATTGGAATACAGGAAATCGGATCCTGATAATCTAAACAAAGAGGAAACTAAAGCCCTTGATATGCTGACAAAAAATGCCAACATTACAATAAAACCCTCCGATAAGGGGGGGAACGTAGTCCTAATGGATAATTCGGACTACGTGCGGATGTGTCAAGACATCTTAGACAACAAAGAATGGTACAAGGTCATTTCAAGTAAACTAATACAGACCTACTATGACAAATTCTATAATTTCATTGACACAGCTCTTACTAAGGGAGGCATTACAAGGGAACAACATGCCTTTGTTAGAACGAAACATCCTAGGGTACCTACCTTTTACAGCTTACCCAAGATCCACAAATGTCAATCACGACCACCCGGTCGGCCGATTGTCTCGGGGAGAGGTGGTATAGCTGAAAATCTCAGCAAAGTTATCGACTCATATTTGCAACCATTTGTCACATGTATGCCTTCGTATGTGAAGGATACGACACATCTGTTACAGACAATTGAAAATTATACCCTAACTGACAAGTCTATTCTGGTGGCCATTGATGTGGAGGCTCTATATAGCTCCATCCCACACAATTGTGGGGTTGAAGTGATATGGAACCTACTCCAAACCAGCGGTAAATATGCATGTGAGGTGAATGAATTCATCGCAAATGGTTTGAATTATATCTTACATCATAATTTTTTTCTATTCGACAATTCCCACTACCTCCAGGTGCAGGGCGTGGCCATGGGTACGTGTTGTGCCCCGGCTTACGCCAACCTGTACCTGGGGGAGTGGGAAAAATCCCTCCTGGGTGATGAGGGCCTTGTCGGGTACACGCGTCACATTGCTATGTGGCGCCGGTACATCGATGATGTCCTCATCATCTGGGAGGGATCAGAGACGGCTTTATTGGAATTTGAATCTTGTATCAATACAAACAAGTACAATTTAAAATTTACTATGATGTATGACACCCAGAGCATTACGTTCTTGGATGTCATCATAGGCCGCACCCCAGAAAATTCTATTTACACCTCACTATACCGGAAGAGCACAGCGGGCAATACGGTGCTACATGCCGATAGCTTCCATCCCATCGCCTTAAAACAGTCCATACCATATGGGCAGTACCTGCGTCTTCGCAGGAATTGCTCCAATGATAGCCTCTTCAGAGAAGAAGCTTATAAACTTCAGATTAGATTCTTAGCACGCGGGTACAGCCGCTCATGTTTACGGAGGGCGTTTAATAAGGTGGTAACCCTACCTCGCAAGGATCTTCTGTTTTCCAAAAAGACACGCGATGACCCTATGGGCAATCTACCTAGGATCACGATGCGCTTTACCAAACAACATAACATTATCTACAACATTATTCAAAAATATTGGCCCATTCTAACTGATGATGCCAAAATTGGACGTCTTGTCGCTACACGTCCCTCTATTTCCTTCAAGAGGGCTACATCATTGCACGACAGATTAGTGCAAAGTGAGTATATGAGTGCGGCAAAGAGATCCAAACACTGTTCAGTTTTTGGCTCTTTTCCCTGCAATCATTGCTCATGCTGTAAGTACATTAGACGGGATAAGATCTTTTGCCTACCAAATGGTGGCATCTTTCGACCTATTCATTTTGTAAATTGCCAAACACGTGGAATAGTATACCTTATGGAATGCGAATGTGGGGCATACTATGTGGGTAAAACCAAGCAGGAATTCCACCGTCGCGTATCCAAACACGTGTACAGTATGGAAATCGGCAATTATTATTTGCCAGTTGGTCGACATGTTGTAACAGTACATAATTATAAGATGCCGAAATTCACATTTGTGGCCTTAGATCGCATACACATACCGGCCCGGGGTGGGGATTGGAACAAGGTCTTATTGCAACGGGAACAGAGATGGATACACAACTTGGACGCCACCTCTGCCCCGGGCTTAAACGAATCGATCTCTTTTGCCCCCTTCCTCAAAGGTTTTTTCCTCTGGAAGGACACAATAAAGCCTCCCTTGCTTTGCAGTGGGGGCCTCACCTCTCCCCTACCCGGGCCTCTCCTTTTTCCCTTCATCATTATATCTCAGGCTCTTTTTCTGTATCCGCCAATAGATTATTCTGGATTGTTTTGTATATGCAATGTATCCTTATATCAATAATTACCCAGAAAAACCATGTATTTAACTGTCATGCGTTTCAATTGATGTACATTTTACTATAGTTTGCATATTTGCTCCGCTCAGGCTCTTGATAGAGACTTATATTTACATGACAATAGATGCCATTAAATTTTGAAGAGTATTATAGAATTATACAACTTGATTGGTGAATTCCACTTGGCTTTTTGTGATGGTATGCCCCGACCTGCCATCTACCTTTCCTTTTCCCCCACCCTCGGATCTTCTTCCCCTTCACGAGCACAACCTCCTTCTTAAAAAATTTTTTTTCTTTTTTTTTTTTTTTTTTTTTTTTTTCTGTCCTCTTGAAGATCCCGGATGGGTGCTTAGGGGGTACCTGGCTAGTCTCGGCTTTTTGACATTGCTTAATTTTTATTTTTATTTTATAATATAACAACTTTTTTCCTTCCGTTGAGAATATGTCTCTCTTCCCTCGAAATCTCCAACGGTCCTTTGCCGAGTCACAGAGGGGAGGAGGGGATAATGTGTCTGCCCCCTGCTCTGACTCCCCGGCAAGGGCAGGAGGGGTTTCTGCCTGTATTTTACGGACAGGCCTCTCCATTGGTTCCCCCTCCCCCCTTGTGGAGGGATGGTGGACATATATTCCCTTGCCGGTGGCATCCTCGGACACTTCCGGGCGCATACCTCGGGCGCGTCCGCTCGTTTGGGCGAACGTGCGTGATATATACTTCGCGCGCGTCCGTTCGATTGAACGGACGTGCGCGACGTTGTGACGCCACGTTTTTGCGACGGAAGTGACGAAATTTCGGGGCCGGTTTCCGGCCTTCCAGGACGCCGGGGCGGCCACACGAGGCTGATCCTATTCAGGCAGCCAACACGTTTGGATACGCCGACCGATTGGTGGGCGTTTGCACCTGCAGCCAATCTCCAGGCTTTATATACGAACCTTCATTCATAGGAGGTGTATATTCATCCAGGAGGAAAGAAACCTGTACCCGTGGTTAGGTAAGCACTTATTTCCCCTTTGTACTTGACCTATATTTGGTGATATACTGCACCAAAACAAGCCCTTTTTTACTGGCTGTTTAATATGAGGACTGATCCAAACTAATTTACAGATCGGACTTCAGGAAATACGGTGTAGGGACTGCGCCAGTTACCACTTGTGGATTAACGTCTAAGTCGCCGTCCCTCATCTTTACCTTCTGGAACAGTTTCCTATTAGGTCTTACAATTCAGGTAATAATCTCACCACCTGCCTGGTTATTCCAATGACGCTAACACACCGGTGTGGTATTTTCTCACACACCACGTTTACACACTTTTCTTACATGTATATATCATCATGCACTTGACACTCTTATTGATCATGTCCCTTACCACTGTCACCTAGTTTAGCGCATCTTGTTTTTGCACACTTTCACATGTGGTGTCTTCTTGTTTATTTGTTATATGACCCGCATACATTATCATTTATTCATGTTTTCACTTTTTCACTATTCCTTTGCGCACTTTTTCTTTCTCTGTTTAAGCGCATACTCACACCGTTTTCACACAGCCCACTTCCCATCACCTTTATTCTTCTTTTTTTTCCCTATTTTCTTTTCTCCCGTCCCCTTTCTTCTGAGTATTAGAGCTCACACACTGACACACATTTGCACACCCACTCATCCCAGGCTATTTTTTCCTTCGTTCCCCTCTTTCTTAGGCTCCTTGGACTCCCAGGCGTGGTTCCCTTTTCCCCCCCCTCTTCTTTCTCTCTTTGTCCGGGTTTTAGAAAGCATGCTATATGGACATTTGGACAATTGGGGGTGCAAATGTGTATATGTATATATGTACATGTGCACAACCTTTGGCATACATAACGGGGATATGATACCATTATCCCCATATTATGTATGCACTCCATGTCTCCAACACTAAATAATCCTTGCTTTCAATTATTTAATTAATTAATTTGTTGCCATTGTTGGGATTTTGCTGCAGGTGTGACCCGCCATATCTTCGGTGTACCCTTACTCGCACCTACCCCCCCGGAGTTTCCTCTTCTGGGGGGCAAGGCAATAGTGTGACCTCCCGTGAGTCACGCCAGTGGGTGTGTGACACTGCCTCTTCTTCCATCTGGCATCTTGGCAATACATACGGACCAGGTACCACTCAAGATGTGTAAAGGAAATTGAGACATTGCCTTATGGGAGAACCTTTCTTCTGAAGCACTACAATCCATCTTACCTACCTGGAAGTACATTATTGGGTAAACCATTTTTAAATTGATATTGGGTATCCCTAATATGTATAACACCGGATTTATTTATTCAGTGTAATCTTGTTTTTCTTTTAACAGACCACCATCTCTGAAGAAGACCCCCTCTGGGGTCGAAACGCGTTAGCTTTATGCTCTCACTGCTATCTACTCATACAGTGTAACATAGTTGTGTCTGTTATTTTACTTCCATGTGACATTATATGTACTTTATATACATGATTTTGTCTGTTATCCAAGTGTTCAGGTGAAGCTCATGTTTGTTTTTACCAATTATTATTATTAAAATACCTTTTATACTACTTCTATTGGCTTCTATTACTGTCTCTTGCTGCCTAAAAACCCCGCTTGTGGGGGAACTAGTTCTATCTGTATCTACTTGGGGTGAGCAGCACCCTCCTAGCTTCTTACAGCACTGTGTTCTTATTTGATTGTTAGGAAGTCATCCTCTTCCTGCCTCTGTTCTGCCTCAAGTGCCCTGTCCATTATTCCACGCAGCGTATGCTCCAAGAGGTGGACAAGAGGTACAGTATCACTGATGCATGCACTGTCACTGCTCACCATCCTTGTGGCCTCCTCAAACGGTGACAGGACAGTGCATGCATCCCTGATCATGCCCCACTGGCGTGGTGAGAAAAAACCAAGCTCCCCTGACCCTGTCCTGGTGCCGTAGTCGCACAGGTACTCATTGATGGCCCTCTGCTGCGTGTGCAGCTGCTGCAGCATGGCCAATGTTGAGTTCCATCTGGTGGGCATGTCACATATAAGGCGGTTCTTGGGCAGGTTCAACTCCTTTTGGAGCTCAGCCAGCCGAGCACAGGCATTAAATGATCGGCGGAAATGCACACAGACTTTCCTGGCCTGCTTCAGGACATCCTGTAAGCTGGGGTACCTGCCCAAGAACCGCTGCACCACCAGGTTAAGGACGTGAGCTACACAGGGCACATGGGTCAGTTGTCCCTGTTGGAGGGAGGAGAGGAGGTTGGTGCCATTGTCGCAAACCACCATTCCTGGCTTAAGCTGGCGTGGCGTCAACCACCTCTCGGCCTGCCCCTGCAGAGCTGACAAAACATCCGCCCCAGTGTGGCTCCTGTCCCCCAAACAAACCAGCGCAAGCACGGCATGGCATCGTTTTGCCTGTGTACTTGCGTAGCCCCTGGAATGCCTACGGAGCACCGCTGGTTCTGAGGACAGAGCACTGGAAGAGGCCATGGAGGAAGAAGAAGAGGAGGGGGTGGAGGAGAGAGGTGTGTCACAACCAATAGTAGCATTTTGGAGGCGTGGTGGCGGAACAACCTCCAACACTACTGCACCTTGTCCTGCATCCTTCCCAGCTGCCAGAAGAGTGACCCAATGGGCCGTGAAAGACAGGTAACGTCCCTGTCCATGCCTGCTGGACCATGAGTCAGCGATAATATGCACCTTACCACTGACCGCCCTGTCCAGCGAGGCAAGGACATTGCCTTCCACATGCCGGTAGAGAGCCGGAATCGCCTTCCGTGAGAAAAAGTGGCGTTTGGGGACCTGCCACTGAGGAACTGCACATTGTACAAACTCACGGAAGGGGGCCGAGTCTACCAACTGAAAAGGCAGCAGTTGAAGTGCTAGCAATTTAGCCAAGCTAGCATTCAACCGCTGGGCATGTGGATGGCTGGGAGTGAACTTCTTTCGCCGGTCCAGCAGCTGGGGCAGGGACATTTGCCTGCTATAATCGGACGTGGGTGTACCGCTAGCAGAGTTCCCGGAAGCACTTGGCTGTGACACACCTAATTCTACACCTTCATTCCTCTCAGAGCAGGTTTCAGAGAGGACTGAAGGTCTAGTGGGGTTGGAGATGCCAGCTGATGAGGAGCAAGGAGTGGTCCGCTTTGTTCTTTGGTGTGGGTCTTTGAGGTACGCTTGCCAACGAGCTGCATGGCAGGTCAACATATGTCTGGTCAAGCATGTGGTGCCCAAGCAGCTGATGTTTTGGCCACGTGAGATACGCTTGAGACATATGTTGCAAATAGCAGCGGTGCGATCTGATGCACTCGTCTCAAAAAAGGCCCACACCAAAGAACTTTTAGAATAACGCGCAGAGGCAGCGCTCTGCACAGGCGGAGCTCTGCGGTGTGATTCAGTCGGTGTGCTGCCCCTAAGCTGGCCCCTGGAGGGCATCCTGCCTCGTTGGACATGTGCCTCCTCCTCCTCCTCCTCCTCCTCTCTCCTTCCAGGCACCCACGTGGAGTCAGTGCCCTCATCATCCCCTCCCTCTTCATCGCTGTAGCAAACCTGGCAGTATGCTGCAGCTTGTGGAACATGACTGCCAGATTGCTGTCCTTCTTGAGCATCCCCTCTCTCTGCGCTCACGCTACTGCCTTCCTCTAGCTGAGTGTCATCATCAGAGCCCACAAAACACTGGGCATCCTCCTGGAGCATGTACCCAACACTGTGCTCAAAGAGTTCAGGAGACTCCTCAGGAGGACGTGGTGGGTCTAGGAAAGGAGTCACTGATGATGACATTGAGAGGAGGGAAGACGATGCGTTGGCAGCTGCTTTGCTAGTACCCTGAGCCTGGGTGAGAGAGGATGAGGAGGATGAAGAGGGCTTGGTCATCCACTCTACCAAGTTGTTGGCATGTTGCGGCTCAACATGTCCAGCTGCCGAAAAGAAGGACAAGCGTGTCCCATGGCCACGTGCTGATGACAATGCACCGCGTCCACGACCAGCACTGTTGTCTCTAGACACAGAGCCTGCTTGCCCTCTTTTATCGGCTCGCGCCTGTCTGCCTCTCCTTGCTGGCCTTCCAGACATGGTAATGGCCTGAAGGGAGTTGGGTAAAAAAGCAGTTGGGTAGTGTATATTGTGCTAGAGGCACACAACACCCACTAACTCCTGCAGATGCCTTTATTATAGAACACCAGAGATAAAGGGGTATATACAGATGTATACTGTGCTGTGCTGGAGGCACACACAACTTCCAATAACTCCTGCAGATGGCAAGTGGTCTCAAATAGAGAAGAGCTATGTAGGTGGATATAGCGGTATGTACTGGGTACAGAGCACTCAGACAGCACGCACTAGCTCCCAACACTACTGACTGCAAGCTCTATTATAAAAGATAGATCACTAGCTATATAGGTGAGGTGAATATAGCGGTGTATACTGCGGTCAGGGCACGTAGACAATAACCACTACACAACAGCAAGATCGAAAATCGGCCGAAAACGATCGGTGTGTACTGTGTTGAAGGTACACAGAACACCCACTGCTTCAGACGCCAACACACTACACAAGGCCGCCGCGCTGGCGGCCTTATATAGTGTGGGGCGTGCACTACACAGCCTGAGCTATGATTGGCCACAGGCATCCTGCCTGTGGCCAATCATGGCTCTCCTCGCTGCTGGCGCTGCGATTGGCCAAGCATGCGGGGTCACAGTGCATGCTTGGCCAATCATGAGCCAGCAATGCACTGCGCCATCGCAGTGCATTGTGGGCCGTGAGCGCCACATGAATTTGGCGCGAACGGACCAAAATGTTTGGACTTCGCCGAACGGACGAACAGCCGATGTTCGAGTCGAACGTATGTTTGACTCGAACACGAAGCTCATCCCTACGCCTGACTTTTGTTTGCATGCTATGGCAGTAGGGAGGGAACTTTTATTTTTAAATACTCTCATCATTTCATTCTCTAATTCCGTCCACATGGTGTTCCTACCTGATACTGTGTTTAACCCATATGTTCCCGCATTTCTAGTATCAATAGTGTTTATAGTTGCAACATTTGCCCAGTTCCAGGAACTGGTGTGTCCTATGATGCCATCAATGATAAGACGCATATCTTCCTGTGTGTAATTTCTACCCTTACAGGCCTTTTTTAAGTAAGTTAAAGTACCTCCTGCAGAGGCAGTGGATTTGGGGCAATGTTTTACTATCCTGTCAATGTCCTCAATGTCTATTACCTTTTTCAACATTTCCTTTCCAATGGTCATGAAAGGCGCTTGAAGATTAAGGTTACAATATACAGCTCCACTCTTTGTTTTTGGGGGACTGAATATTTTAGCCCTATCAGCGTTTTTCTGTTCTTCCTCCTGCTCTTGGCCAGGTGGTGAAACTACCTCTCCTATAGCTCCCTGATCTTCTGGTTCAGCTACCTCGACTTGGGCTCTCGCTTCTCTCCTCTGTGGGTGCTGTCTATCTTGTTGTGGAGCGGGAAAGATCTGCTGTTGTGGTTGTGGAGCGGGAGGGACCTGCCGTTGTCTGGTTGCATAATGTCCAGCCAGAAGATCAATATCTTCCTTTGCTAAACTTGGATAGACATGTACATATACGGGTGGAGGATGACTGACTATTGGCAGGGATGGGGCTGTTGGGTTAGGGACAACTCTCTTTTTATTGGCTTCTTCTCTATGTTTCTGGTCATAATCTTCCTTACTTAGACATTTGGTGGGCTTTTTCTGTTTCTTATTTTCCCTCTGAAACCAATATTGGGCGTATTTTAACCAGTTCTCCCCTCCCTTTTCCATATAATCCATATCCCATTGAGGATCCCCAGGGTACCAAGGGAAAGTTCTCTTATCTCCTAAACACAATCCTTTAATCATATCCATATGAAAATTATCATTGTTACCATTCCGGGAAAAGGGGTCTACACTGTGTATGGTTTCGGTCCATCCAGCTAAAATTGAAACCCATGGGACTATAAATTCATAATTAGTACCACAAATTCTGGCTACAAAATCTTTACATGTTTCTTCTGGGTTGGGAAGAGGGGGAGGATCTTCTTTACCTTATTTCTGACCCATATTGACAGTGGGAGCCGACTGTTTTACCACGCAGCCTTCTGATCCACACAACAGATTATCTTATAACTTCTAAGCGACAGAAAAAAAAAAAAAAAAAGATTTTGGGGTCACCGGAGTCTATTTCCTCATTAACCCCCTCATATTTCTTCCCAAAAGAAATGTATCTATATATGTGTATGCAGTACTGCTTATCTTTGTGGATTTCCCAAAAACCCTCCAATATTAACCTCTGGCATGATCCTATCCCCTACTAATTCATGGGTCTAAAAAAGCTTTAAATCAGAGCTGGGGCAAGGAATATTTTGTCAATAAAGACAAATTAAACTTACTCTCAGATTACTTTTTGCTTATTTTTCATCCCGGAAGAGCCCCCAGTTGTAGGGAAATTCAGCTTCTAGGACCACCCAGGTAGGTTCAGGTAATGCAGGAAAACTTCAGTAGACCCCCAGGCCCAGAGATATCAATAATGCGACACAGGAGACAGGTTTGCAATCCTTCACTTTAAAGATATCTGCTTACACAAGGTAAAAGTTGCACTTTTATGAAAGTCTAGGGATAACAAGGGAGGAGTTCCTGAAGTTTTACACGTATACAGAAGAAATAGCTTCAGTCAATATTTTACTTATTAGCTGGTGCCATAAGACAAAATTCACATCATTTTTACTACAAAATATATGTATTCTTGAACAGATGTCGTTATCTTATCTAAAACAAACGCAAGCCTGAGCTAGGTCAAACTCCACAGTCTTAATATATATGTAAAAATAACCAAGAGAACATTTCTATAGATAACAGTTTAAACATGTGTGAGTTTTCCTGTAAAACATAAAATCTTGAACAAAATGGAGTGTATCTTGCTATCGTTCTTTACAGCGGCATTCAAATCATTAGTAAGACCTCATCTGGAATATGCAGTTCAGTTTTGGGCACCAGTTTTCAAAAAGGATATCGGGGAACTGGAGAAAGTGCAGGGAAGGCCAACCAAACTGATAAGAGGCATGGAGGAACTCGGCTATGAGGAAAGATTGGAGGAACTGAATTTATTCACTCTTGATAAGAGGAGATTAAGAGGGGATATGATCAACATGTACAAATATATAAGGGGTCCATATAGTGAATTTGGTGTCGAGTTATTCACTTTACAGTCAACAAAGAGGACAAGGGGGCACTCTTTACGTCTAGAGGAAAAGAGATTTCATCTCCAAATACGGAAAGGTTTCTTCACAGTAAGAGCTGTGAAAATGTGGAATAGACTCCCTGCAGAGGTGGTTCTGGTCAGCTCAGTGGATTGCTTTAAGAAGGGCCTGGATTATTTCATAAGTGTACATAATATAACTGGGTACTAACATTTTAGGTTCAATAATGCCGCGTACACACGACCGGACTTTTCAACATCAAAGGTCCGACGGAACGATTCCGGCAGACCATTCGATCGTGTGTGGGCTGCAGCGGACTTTTGATTTGCAAAAGTCTGACAGACTTTAGAAATGGAACATGTTTCAAATTTTTCCGCCGGAACTCCGCCGGACCCAGTTCCTACCGAGAAATCCGCTCGTGTGTATGCTAGTCCGACGGACAAAAACCGATGCGAGGGCAGTTATTGGCTATGAACTTCCTTATTCTAGTCCGGTCGTACGTCATCACGTCAGAACTCCGTCGAAAGTCTGTCGGACCTAGTCCCTCGAAAAGTCCGGTCGTGTGTACGTGGCATTATTCTTTATTATTAATAATTTTTTTATCGAAGTATAAGCAATTATAGACTGTAAATTCAAAAAAGGAACAGGGCCAGGAGTCTGACAATGGGCTAGCTGTTCCAACAATGTTAAACACATTATAAATTTAACAGGTAAGAATAAAGCATTCTGTTTTGGTCATGTAACACACTGGAGGTCCCATCTATATTCACAGTATCAGTGTATCAGGTCCCATCTATATTCACAGTAACAGGCCCATCCACTCACACCAGATCAAGCTGTAGTTGTAAGCTGACGACTGCATTCTCTCCTTGGATCCTGATCTGCAGCTCGTGGTAGACTGACACCTCCTGACCCTGGTCCTCCAGAGTTGCTGCAGGTGTGGGGCAGAGGTCTTGGACCCTCTGTCCGGTTGCCAGCACTTCTGCTGGGGGTTTGCTAGGTGGTTCCTCCTCTACAGAAACGTCTATTAAATCCCCAGTCTCTGGAATTGCTAATAGTGTGGGACAGAGGTCTTGGAGCTTCTGTTCAGTTACCAGATCCTCAGCTGGAGAAGTTTGTTGTAACTCCATAGATGCTGCTGGCAGAAAATCACATGTCCATGTCAGTGTTGTGGGAGATAGGCCGACTACCTCTTCTCTCAAGAAGGCCGAAGCCACTGTTGGTGCTGGGCAGAAGTTAGCAGAACTCTGCCCTGTTGTCAGCACTTCAGGTTTGGGGACAACAATCTCCGGAGTTTCCACTGCCGATTCTCTGGCATGCTGCTGAACGTGTTCTAGCAGTTTTTTGTATGCCCTTTCCAGATGCTGTTCCTTCCTTAACAAATGGTCCAGATCCGGTTTAAGCTCTGAGACCCCTGCAAGACCGAGCATAGCCTCTCTATATTCTCACAGGTCCTCGTGGGTAGGTTCCCCTTCATCGCCAAACACAAAATGATCTGTAAGGCTCTCCCACAGCAATCCAGGGCCTCCAAAGTCATATCCCTCCGGAGAGCATTCTGTTGTCTCCCCTAAATATGCCTGCTCTGCGTGCCATTGCAGAGCTCGATAATGATTGTCCGGCTCTATCTCCTGCTTGACCAGCCTGTCCAAATCAGTCATCCATTGCTCCTGGGGCCCCTCTCCCAGGAATGCCATCCGCAATGCCCGTTGGTCACTGGCCCGTTGCTCTTGGGTTGGAAAGCACTTGCCCTGTTTCATACCAGTGAGCTGGAGGACTCCAATCTAGAGCTCCACCCAAATCCGCTGCCTGAGCTCCAGGTATTCATCCTCAGACACAGTCCTGGTGTATGCTGAAAGGACGATCCACAGCAGCCCCGGGAACTCTGATGCCAGGTCCATATCTCCGCTGGGGTGACCGGAGTCTGCTATCCTGATCTTGGATCCAGGTGGAGGTTTGGATGTCCCAGACTGCAGGAAGCAACCCACTGCTTGCCCCCAATGTGACAGATCCCATCCCACACTCCGATTGAGTGCTTCTGTCAGTACATCCTGCTTCCTCCAATCTGACTATCAGAGAGATATATTCTCATAGCTGCACTGAATACAAGTCTAGCCGAAAATAGCTTGTAGAATCTTGAATTCCTTTATTGGACAGAATACAGACTTTTATACA
Source organism: Lithobates pipiens (assembly GCF_037356315.1). Classification (NCBI taxonomy): domain Eukaryota; kingdom Metazoa; phylum Chordata; class Amphibia; order Anura; family Ranidae; genus Lithobates; species Lithobates pipiens. The sequence goes on along the minus strand of NW_027507685.1, from coordinate 94,609,060 downwards.
CATTTTACACAAGGGGTAGATAACGAGGTAGGGCTGCTCATGGATACTCCCCCCTCCCCTATAGCAACAACTTAAAAGACAATTAAACAATTAACATGGTAATTACCCCAGCACTTAAGGCAGCCTAGGTGACCAGACCGTCCGTCTCTGGAGGTCAATGTAATCAGCTCTTTCAAGGATTGTGTATTCAGAATTAACAACCTAAGAACAGTCTTTGCATATATCCTGGGAGATACTGTGGATAAATATTACTTACTAACATTTTAAGTAATCCAGGATATATTTTCTCACTCACCCTGTACCAGGATGGCACAGGGTGACTTAGACATAAGAGTTGTGTGGGGAGCTGAAACATGGGTTTCCCAACCTTTCCAAGGGATTCTGGGTTCCATGTGCCCTCCCGTCACAAACATGATTTGGGAGATCCTGATAAGTCCTAGGCCTAGTTGGGATAGGGTGGCATGAAGAAAGGGCCAGCTGACCCTATCGAAGGCCTTCTCTGCATCACAGGAGAGAAGGCAAGTCGGTAATTGGTGGCGTTGTGCATAATGGATGAGGTGAACAGTTTTGGTGGTATTGTCCCTGGCTTCGCCGCCAGGGACAAAGCCAACCTGGTCTGTATGGATTGTTTCTGGGAGTAAAGGGGATATGCGGCTAGCAAGAATTGCATACAGTTTCAAGTCAATATTTAAGAGAGAAATAGGTCTGTAGTTAGGGCATAGAGATGGGTCTTTGCCCGATTTTGGGATGACAACTATTTGGGCTTGAAGGAGGGCTTGACAGACCTAGCCGGGACACAGGCTTTTTGGGAGGACTGAGTGCGAGCTTCTTGCCGATCGATTATGGGCCCTGGATTTTAAGGGGCACAGGGTGAATGAGAACCCCACTATAATCTGTGCTAGTCAGATTCAATGCTGTATATATGTAATATAATGTGTGTTGTCTCATGCTGTTGGGACACACACTGTCAGATGCTAATGTCATTAACTTCAGACACCTGTCTCTTGTGTAAATGAGTCTAGTCTGGCTTGTAAGGACATTCCAAACATTGTTGTTTGTGCTAAATTAACCCTTTGTTTATGTTTATAGTAATGTTTATTGAATTGTGAGCTAGGAGCCGAAAAGTCTTATCCCTTCAGTCAAACTAGACTGAGTGTTGATTAGATAATTAGCTCATGCTAATTAGGTTAGGTTTTAGTCACCCCACTGTATATATATTTTGTGTGAGATCTCAAATAAAGCTCATTCCTGATGTCCTCCAAGGCTGGTGTCGTCTAGTGCTTGGGGGTTCCTATAGCCAGATCCATTGGACTTGTGTTCCAGGACTTAGGAAGCGTTATATAGATGGAAGCACTCAATCGGAGTGTGGGATCGGTTCCGTCACAGAGGGCGAGTGAGGGGGTGAGATTTCCGTCAATGGCTTTGAAAGCTTTAACTAAAAAGGGGATGAGTTGGGGTGCAAAGGTCTTATAGAATCGTGAGGAAAACCCATCCGGGCCAGGGCTCTTGCTGTTTTTTAAGGTGCTTTATGGCCGCCTGAAAGTCAGCATCAGTGAAAGCAGATTCTAAATCCGCTATATCAGAGGCTGGAATAGAGAGAAGTGCCATGTCCTGGACGTATGTGGATAGGTCTTGTAGGTGACGTAGGGAAGATGAAGACTGGGGTGTAAGGTTATACAGGTTGGAGTAGTATTGGCGGAATTCCTCCATTATGGCCATGTTATTTAGCACTTTACCTTTTGTCGGGGAGTTAATAAATGGGATGTGCTTTCTGGCTTGTCGGGGCTGCAATGTATGCGCTAGGTGTCTACCACATTTGTTGACATGTGAATAATGGGCAAAGCACCCCTTATCCCTTGCCACTGCCGCGCATTAAGAAAAGATTTGCAGTTGGTCTCTCCTGGCATTAGTAAGCTCTATCAGCATTGTAGTGTCCGGAGATTTCTTATGTGAGTCCTCTAAGGTGGCTATAGTAGTGAGGAGACGTGTGATATCATCAGTACGTGCACGCTTGAGACGGGAGCCAGGTTGGATAAGTTTACCCCGAACTACGCATTTAAGCGCTTCCCACTTTATAAGTGGGTTGGTGGTATCATGGGCGTGGCCTGATGTGAAGTGTTTAATAGTCTGTACGATATCCTGTGTCACGATCAGGGGTCAGGCTCGAAGACCAATTGCTATAGCAGTTGCAGGACTACCGCTAACCAGCAGGATAGGAACACAGGCAGTCACCCTGGCAGATGACACAGGCTCACCTGAGGTGCGGAGTCTAAGTACTAACCGTTTTTCACCAGAGCTCCAGATGGTAGGGATGGATTTAGCTGTGTGTTAGTACCAGGTCGCGGTCCTCAGGATCGCCCCACCAGGAGGTGAGCAAGCCGGGGTTCAGTAGCGGATGAGCAGGTAAGGATCAAACAGAAGCGTGGTCAGTAAGCAAGCCAAAAGGTCGGTAACGAGTTGTTGCAGATTGGGATCAGGCAGAAGCGTAGTCGTGGAACAAGCCAAGGGTCGATAATGAGCAGTAGCAAATATAAGCGGCAGCAGAGAAGACGGGAGCGAGATACAGGCTGGAGATAGCACAATATTCTGGCAAGGAGGAAGTGCAGAGACATGGCTTATATCAGGAAGTTCATGGGAGGAGCAAAGAGTTCAAGGTTCAGCTGAAATCAAGGTACAAGGCAGGGTTGTCAAAAGGATCTGACAGGGAACTGTCCAGCATCTCAGATAGCTCAGAGAGAAGATTCATTGCCAGACACAGCTGAGGTCCCAGGTTCAAGTCCAGGTCCTGACATCCTGTGTGCAAACTAGGTCGGATAACAAGTTGTCGTTAAGCCTCCAGGAAGATCTTTTATTTCGTGGGGGTATTCTTCCCAGGCACATGTGAATGGGGGCATGATCAGACCATAGGGTAAGGACTATAGAGAATAGTCTAGTAGGGATTGAGAGATGAAAAAGTAATCAAGTCGGCTGTAAGAGGAGTGGGCCGGGGAGAAATAGGTGTAATCTATTAACAGTGGGGTGTAGCAGTCTCCATACGTCTACTATGGGTATGTCAGATAAGAGTGTGCGCATTTTGGTCAGAGAGGCTGGGGAGAGCGATGACTTACCAGTCGAGGCATCAAGGCGTGGTATCAAGGTGGCGTTGAGGTCCCCTCCCAGAATCACGTTGGTCATGCCAAACCGTTTAAGGCGTGAGATCACTTTAGTGAGGAAATGCTGCTGCTCCTGGTTGGGAGAATAAATGTTAAGCACAATATAGATCGTGTTCAAATGTGACATTTTAATAAAGACATATCTGCCCAGGGGATCAATGTAGGTATCAAGGACATCTGGGGAGAAAGAAGCGTGAAATGGGATAGAGACGCCCTTGGATTTTGCTGAGGGATTGGTGCTATGGTACCAAATAGGATAGTGTTTATGCGGCATTTGTGGGATAGCATCTGATCTAAAATGGGTCTCCTGCAAGAGCAAGACTTGAGTCCCCAGTTTGTGGAAATGATATAAGATTTGTGTCATGGAAGGGATGCCTAACAGAGGCATCCAGCACAGAGTAAACAGATCAATGGGCTGCACTAAAGGAATCAGGCTCAAAGGTAAGTGAATATATATATATATATATATATATATATATATAGATAGTACAGGACGCCGTGGCTGCGTCCTGGAAGGACGCTATATTTCCCCTCTGTTTGGGTTGTGGTCTCTTTAAGGGAATAAAATAGATTAACCCACCTGTTAAGGAAGTGTCTTTAAAAAACAAGACAGGAAGTGGTAGATGGGTGTGGAGGAGTGGAGAAGAAATGGTGGATGGTGGATGGTGTTTATTTTGGATTGCAGCAACTGAAGTGGACAGCAGTGTCCTGTTTTGAAGGCTCCTGGCAGGGGAAGCTACCTGCCATCAAGATCAAGCTCTGTTTTGATAAAGACAGCTATTCTGGACTTTGCAAGTCGGTGAGACTACAGACCTTTTTCCTTTTGTTTTTTGGCTGCTGTAAAGCTATTTAAGTTTAATAAACCCTTTGCTGTGTGAAAAGCCTGTGTCCTGCGATCTACCTGGTCCCCCGAACATTACAAGTGGTGGAGAATGCGGGCAGGACAAAGTAACAGGTGTTTTTCTTGCTATTTTTTTTTTTTTTGCATTGGATTTGAACTGACATTTAAAGGGACAGTACAGTGAATTTATGTCCTGGGTTAAAGCTGCACAACTGTTGAAAGCTGAAACAATGGAGGAGCTAATTAAACAGCTGTCCTTAGCTAATATACAAGCGCAGACTCGCCATGAGGAAGCTAATCAGCGCTTAGCAACCCAGCTGGAGGTACAAAAAACGCACCACAACGAGTTGGTGGCCCAGTTAGCAGCCCAGCTAGCGACCCATCAAGGGGTTATGCAGGCTCAGATGGCGGCCTTAAAAGAAGCAGTGCAGCAGCTTTCTCAGGGCCGTGAACAAGTGGCCGTTGCCCCTGGCAACCAGGTGACCATAAGGGCAAGCCATTTTTTGCAGAAGTTGTCCCTGAGTGATGACGTAGAGGCGTTTCTGGCAACATTTGAGAGGACGGCAGAGAGAGAAGGGTGGCCCCAAGACCAGTGGGCCGGCTTAATTGCTCCTTTCCTCACCGGAGATCCTCAAAAAGCCTATTTTGACCTACCACCAGAAGATGCTAAAGATTATCAAAAACTAAAGGCAGAAATACTGGCTCGGTTGGGGGTGACTACGGCTGTTCGGGCCCAACGAGTGCACCAATGGAAGTATCGTTCAAACCGGCCACCGCGATCTCAAATGCATGACCTGGTGCAACTAGTAAAAAAATGGCTGCAGCCCGAAGTTTTGTCTGGCCCCCAAATTGTGGAGCGGGTCGTGCTGGACCGATACTTAAGGTCACTGCCAGACGACCTTCAACGGTGGGTCAGCCATGGAGACCCCAAAACCGTGAACTGCCTTGTCGAGATGGTGGAACGATATACAGTGGTGGAGGATCTGCTTGGCAACACCAAGCGTCAAGGGCCCAGTCTGCCACGGCCTTTCCGACCAACTGCCGCCCTTCGAAAGGATGTCCCCAGGAGCCCTGGAACCAACACCCCGGAAGGCCAAGAGTCACACCCGTTACCCCCTCAGCGACCTGTTCCTGATCGGAGAGGAGGGGATGTACAATGTTGGCGATGTCATGCCTGGGGCCATACCCGGGCCCACTGCCCATTGCAGGAAGAACCCATGGAATGCGGGGTTCTTCAGAGGGGGTCTTTTTATGCCCATAAAGCGTGTACAACACATCTTGACCTTGGAGAGGGGAAGTTTGAGTGTGAAGTCCAAGTGAACCACCACCCTGCACAGGCTTTGCTGGACTCTGGAAGCATGGTAACCCTGGTTCACCGTAGAGTAATTGGGAAGATCGGTCCGGTAAGCAAAATTTTGCGGGTTGTGTGCATTCATGGGGACACTAGAGAGTACCCTCTCATCTCGGTGTCCATCTCCACAGCATGTGGCACTGGTACTCAAGAGGTGGGGGTGGTAAAGAACTTGGTACATGACGTTATCATAGGACGTGACTGTCCGTTATTTGCAAAACTTTGGAGACAAGGAGAACTATCTGAAAGGTCCAGAGACTGGGAAGAAACTAGTCCCTCTGTTCCTGTTGTTGAGGGTAATAACCCTGAGATGCCACATATTCGTAATATGGACCCAGTTGATAAAAACGCCAAGACTTTTGTTAATAATGATGAAAATAGTGCTGATACTGTTAAGGATGTCAATATGTGGGGTTCTCAGACCTACCTGAACACTGAGGGGGGGGAACCTTCCCCGCTTCAGGTAATGCTGGGGGAAGAGGATGAGGAAATGGCCTCTACCCCTGACTTGCCAGATTTGGTTGTTCCCCAGGGGGCATTAGGTACTGCCCAGATGCAGGACCCCACTTTGGCCAGGGCACGGGAACAGGTTGTATTAATAAATGGGGAGCCCCAAGAGCCAGGTGCTAATGAGCGGTGGCCACATTTTTCAATATGTAATGAATTGCTTTATCGGGTTATTAAAGTGAGAGAAAATGTGGTAGAACAATTATTGGTACCCCAACAGTATAGACGCAAGGTCCTGGACCTGGCCCATGATGATGTTTTAGGGGGACACCTGGGAGTTGAAAAAAACGGAGGCACGGATCACCGACCGGTTTTACTGGCCAGGCTTGAAAGCAGAGGTAAGGAGATACTGTACCTCTTGTCCCACCTGTCAGTTGACCGCTCCGGCGACCCATTTCCGGAGCCCGTTGGTCCCTCTGCCCATAATTGAGGTCCCATTCGAGAGGATAGCCATGGATATAGTGGGTCCCTTGGTAAAGTCGGCTCGAGGTCATTCTTACATATTGGTGATCCTCGACTATGCCACTCGATATCCTGAGGCGCTACCCCTGCGGAATACCTCCTCTAAGACTATTGCACGGGAGTTATTCCAGTTGTTTACACGGACAGGCTTTCCTAAGGAAATACTCACAGACCAGGGCACCCCATTTATGTCGAAGGTTATGGCTGATGTATGCAAACTGTTCCGGATTAAACAGCTGCGCACATCGGTCTACCATCCCCAAACAGATGGATTGGTAGAACGTTTTAATAAGATCCTTAAGTCTATGCTCAAGAGAGTGGTACAAAGGGATGGGAAAGACTGGGACTGTCTGTTACCAGCTCTCCTGTTTGCTATCCGAGAAGTGCCCCAGTCCTCCACTGGGTTTTCGCCCTTTGAATTGGTATATGGGCGGAGACCTCGTGGATTACTGGACTTTGTTAAAGAAGAATGGGAAAGTGAACCAATTCAGCATAAAAGTGTTCTTGAATATGTCTCTCAAATGCAGGAGAGGATCCGAACTGTGATGCCGCTAGTTAAGGAACATTTACAAAAAGCCCAGGAGGCTCAACGACGGGTCTATAATAGAGCAGCCAAAATTAGGAACTTCCAAGTGGGGGATCGAGTAGCAGTGTTGATTCCCACTGTGGAAAGTAAATTCTTGGCCAGATGGCAAGGCCCTTTTGAGGTTGTAGAAAAAGTGGGAGAGGTAAATTATAGAGTCCACCAGCCAGGCAAGAGGAAATCCTTCCAGATATATCATGTAAACTTGTTAAAGCCCTGGACAGACAGGGAACCAGTGACCTCCCTGGCTAGTACAAAACTTGAGCCTCGGGTTGGGGTGGAGAGTGTCCAAATAGCAAATACCCCGTCTAAAACCCAAAGTCAGCAGGCAAAGGAGTTTTTGCAGAGAAATAAAGAAACATTTTCAGACTTGCCAGGGCTCACTAGTGTCATAGAGCATGATATTGTCACAGAACCAGGAGTCAAAGTTTTTGTCCGGCCCTACTGCATTCCAGAGGCTCAAAGGAAGGCCGTTTCAGAGGAAGTAAAAAAGATGTTAGACCTAGGGATTATTGAGGAATCGCAGAGTGAGTGGTCGAGCCCGATTGTGCTGGTACCGAAGCCCAACGGGACTCTGCGATTCTGCAATGATTTCCGTAAACTTAATGAAGTTTCCCGGTTTGATGCCTACCCCATCCCCCGGGTAGATGAGCTTATCGAGAGACTAGGTCCAGCCAGGTATATCACTACGTTTATACCTTACCAAGGGGTATTGGCAAATACCGTTGACTAAGGCTGCTAGAGAGAAAACTGCTTTTTCTACCCCAGAGGGGAGTTTTCAGTACAAAAGGATGCCTTTTGGATTGCAAACTGCTCCAGCCACGTTCCAGAGAGCAATGGATAGGATTTTACGACCTCACCGGAAGTATGCCTCAGTATACTTGGACGATATAGTCATTTTTAGCAAAGACTGGGAATCACATTTGCCCAAAGTGCAGGCAGTGCTGGACTCTCTTTGGAAGGAGGGGTTTACAATAAACCCTGAAAAACGTGCTTTGGGAATGGAGGAGGTGAAATACCTGGGTTATATCGTGGGTAGAGGGGTAGTGAAACCGCAGGTCAACAAGATAGAGGCTATACAGAATTGGCCCCGTCCCCTCACAAAAAAGCAGGTACGTGCATTCCTGGGCATGGTGGGATACTACAGGAGGTTTGTACCCAACTTTTCCACAAATCGGTCATGGTGGAGTGGAATGCAGACGCTGAGAAGGCTTTTTTGGAGCTCAAGTCAGCGCTGTGCCAACACCCTGTCCTGGTAGCACCTAATTTTTCAAAAGAGTTTGTTGTCCAGACTGATGCTTCCGATGTAGGATTGGGAGCGGTGTTGTCACAGGTTATTCATGGCGAGGAACACCCGATAGTCTTCCTCAGCAGGAAGTTAACACCAGCGGAGAAAAACTATGCCATAATTGAACGAGAGTGTCTGGCCATTAAGTGGGCTCTGGAATCCCTCAGATATTACCTTTTGGGGAGGAAGTTTAGGTTGATTTCTGACCATGCCCCTTTAACATGTCTGGGACAGGGAAAAGGGACTAATGCCAGGGTTACCCGGTGGTTCCTGGCACTCCAGGAATTTAAATTTGTAGTGGAGCATAGGCCCGGGAGACTGCATCAAAATGCAGATGCCCTCTCCCGAGTCCATTGTTTGAGCTCCACTGTTGCCTCCACCTCCTTGGCGTTGGGGCACGGGGGGGGATATGTACAGGACGCCGTGGCTGGGTCCTGGAAGGACGCTATATTTCCCCTCTGTTTGGGTTGTGGTCTCTTTAAGGGAATAAAATTGATTAACCCACCTGTTAAGGAAGTGTCTTTAAAAAACAAGACAGGAAGTGGTAGATGGGTGTGGAGGAGTGGAGAAGACATGGTGGATGGTGTTTATTTTGGATTGCAGCAACTGAAGTGGACAGCAGTGTCCTGTTTGGAAGGCTCCTGGCAGGGGAAGCTACCTGCCATCAAGATCAAGCTCTGTTTTGATAAAGACAGCTATTCTGGACTTTGCAAGTCGGTGAGACTACAGACCTTTTTCCTTTTGTTTTTTGGCTGCTGTAAACCTATTTAAGTTTAATAAACCCTTTGCTGTGTGAAAAGCCTGTGTCCTGCGATCTACCTGGTCCCCCGAACATTACAATATATTATATATATATATATATATATATATATATTAAGGATAAAGACACACGTGCAAACCAAACACAGCAAACCATGAACAAGCAAGAATGCAAATAATACACAGCAACCCCAAAACCCTAACCTAACTAACTATATAAACACACGGAAAGGGAACACATATATAACAAGGCAGGGATGAGAGACAAGGGGAACAGGAGGCCAGGTAGAGGAAGCAGAAGCAAGGGGAGCCAAGGCAGGAATCAGGGGACAAGTCTCAGGAACCAGGTACAGGAAACAGAGTCCAGGACAGGGCAGGAAGCAGATGAGGAACATGTTTCTGGCAACAGATCAGATCAGGCAGGGACAAGGCTTGCAGGAAGGAATTCTGAAGCACTGAGCCTCAGTGAAGGGCGGGCTTATATACTCCCAGCAATTCCACATCAGGTGCAGCTAGATCACTAGAATGTCCATTTGCTGGGAGACACCCGCTGGTGACCACCAGAACTGCAACCTTTGATGGCGAAAGAAACAGTGACATCAGCAGGCGATCCAAGCAATAACACTGTTCCTGACAGTTCCCCCCCTAAGGAGTGGCCTCCGGACACTCCATTCTGCCCTTGACCTGACAGTGCATGTAAATGTGGAAAAGTCCCGAAAAGTCTCCCCTTGAAAGACTGGGGACTTCTTTGCGCTCTCCGGCCAGAGTCTCTTAACCTACTGGGGGCATGCCACCCAAGTCCGACAATGGGACATGCATCCCACCACCAGGGTCTGGAAGTTTAGATCTGGAAATAAAAACAGGCAGGGCAACGTACTTCGGGTCATCGGGCTGGGCAGCAGGCTCCGGGTCATCAGGCTGGGCAGCAAGCATCGGGTCATCAGGCTGGGCAGCAAGCACCGCGTCATCAGGCTGGGCAGTAGGCTTGGCAGCAAGCACCGGGTCATCAGGCTGAGCAGCAAGCACTGGGTCATCAGGCTGGGCAACAAGCACCGGGTCATCAGGCTGGGCAGCAAGCACCGCGTCATCAGGCTGGGCAGTAGGCTTGGCAGCAAGCACCGGGTTATCAGGCTGAGCAGCAAGCACTGGGTCATCAGGCTGGGCAGCAAGCACCGGGTCATCAGGCTGGGCAGCAAGCACCGCGTCATCAGGCTGGGCAGCAAGCACCGGGTCATCAGGCTGGGCAGAAGGCTTGGCAGCAAGCACCGGGTCATCAGGCTGGGCAGCACGCACCGGGTCATCAGGCTGGGCAGCAAGCACCGGGTCATCAGGCTGGGCAGTAGGCTTGGCAGCAAGCACCGGGTTATCAGGCTGGGCAGCAAACACCGGGTCACCAGGCTGGGCAGTAGGCTTGGCAGCAAGCACCGGGTCATCAGGCTGGGCAGCGAGCTCCGGGTTATCAGGCTGGGCAGCGAGCTCCGGGTCATCAGGCTGGGCAGCGAGCTCCGGGTCATCAGGCTGGGCAGCGAGCTCCTGGTCATCAGGCTGGGCAGCGAGCACAAACACCTCAGACTGGGAAGCAGACCAGAACACATCAGGCTGGGAAGCTGGCACAGGCACATCAGGCTGGACAGCGGGCACATCAGGCTGGACAGCGGGCACAGGCACTTCAAGATGGGCAGCGGGCACGGGCACTTCAAGATGGGCAGCGGGCACTTCAAGCTGGGCAGCGGGCACGGGCATTTCAAGCTGGGCAGCGGGCACTGGGACGTCAGGCACACCAGACTGGAAGGCCTCAGACTGGAAGGCCGGGGCATCAGACTGGAAGGCCGGGGCATCAGACTGGAAGGCATCAGACTGGAAGGCCGGGACATCAGACTGGAAGGCCGGGACATCAGACTGGAAGGCATCAGACTGGAAGGCCAGGGGAACATCAGACTGGAAGGCCTCAGACTGGAAGGCCGGGGCATCAGACTGGAAGGCCTCAGCCTGGAAGGCCAGGGCATCAGACTGGAAGGCCAGGGCATCAGACTGGAAGGCATCAGACTGGAAGGCCAGGACATCAGACTGGAAGGCATCAGACTGGAAGGCCGGGACATCAGGCTGGAAGGCGTCAGGCTGGAAGGCCGGGACATCAGGCTGAAAGGCATCAGGCTGGAAGGCCGGGACATCAGGCTGGAAGGCGTCAGGCTGGAAGGCCGGGACATCAGGCTGGAAGGCGTCAGGCTGGAAGGCCGGGACATCAGGCTGGAAGGAGTCAGGCTGGAAGGCCGGGACATCAGGCTGGAAGGCGTCAGGCTGGAAGGCCGGGACATCAGGCTGGAAGGCGTCAGGCTGGAAGGCCGGGACATCAGGCTGGAAGGCGTCAGGCTGGAAGGCCGGGACATCAGGCTGGAAGGCGTCAGGCTGGAAGGCCGGGACATCAGGCTGGAAGGCGTCAGGCGGGGACATCAGGCTGGAAGGCGTCAGGCCGGGACATCAGGCTGGAAGGCGTCAGGCCGGGACATCAGGCTGGAAGGCATCAGGCTGGAAGGCCGGGACATCAGGCTGGAAGGCGTCAGGCTGGAAGGCGTCAGGCTGGAAGGCCGGGACATCAGGCTGGAAGGCGTCAGGCTGGAAGGCCGGGACATCAGGCTGGAAGGCGTCAGGCCGGGACATCAGGCTGGAAGGCGTCAGGCTGGAAAGCCGGGACATCAGGCTGGAAGGCGTCAGGCCGGGACATCAGGCTGGAAGGCGTCAGGCTGGAAGGCCGGGACATCAGGCTGGAAGGCGTCAGGCTGGAAGGCCGGGACATCAGGCTGGAAGGTGTCAGGCTGGAAGGCCGGGACATCAGGCTGGACAACAGGCAGAGACATTGGCACAACATGCTGAACAGCAGGCATTGGAAAATCAGGCGTGGAGGCAGAAGTGGGTGATGACAGAATGGTATGGGTTGGGAAAAACTTCCATTTCTTTTTGGTTTTAGCAACTGAAGATTTGTATGTGGGTACAGGGCTGTAGGTAGTGGATGCAGCTGGTAAGAGCGAAGAGTGGACGGATGGTAAAACAGAGGGAGTAGATTTTGAGGGGAAATTTTGTGGAACTGATGGAGGCAGCCGAGAAGTAGCAGAGGGGTTAAAGGCTGGGTAGGTACAGCAGGAGGAAACAGGGTAATGGTACTTCATTGGTAGCAGGGTGTATTGGTCAGAAATTGTGGTTGCTGGGGGTAATAGAGAGGAAGATATCCCAGCAGGCTGGTATGTGGACACAGAAATGGGTGGTTGGGAGCTGACAGAAGCTGAGTACAACAAGCTTGACCAGGCCTGTAATAATGGTTGCACAAAATCAGGTTTGCACACTGTTTGTCTGACCAGAGACTGCACTGAGTCAATACATGCTGCAAGCACCTGTTGAGGACAAGCTGAGTATTGCTCAAAGAAAAAGGCTGAGTCATCTTCCAACAGCCACACCAAAGACTCTACCTGAGATGCAGTAAAAATGGGATTTTTATATACAGCTTACCTGTAAAATCCTTTTCTTGAGAGTATATCACGGGACACAGGAGCTTCATTACATAGTGGGTTATATAGGCACCTCTGGTGATTGGACACTGGTTGACCCCAATTAAGGAGAATTTCTCCCCTATATAACCCCTCCCATATGGGAGACACCTCAGTTTTGTAGCAAAGCAATAAGAAACCACTTAAAACCCAAGAGGGGCGGGAACCCTGTGTCCCGTGATGTACTCTCAAGAAAAGGATTTTACAGGTAAGCTGTATATAAAAATCCAATTTTCTTGATCATACATCATGGGACACAGGAGCTTCATTAGATAGTGGGATGTCCCAAAGCAATGCTCAGATTGAGGGGCGGGAGACACAGATCATAAGTATAGACCGCCAGGGACCGGAGGGCCTAAACTGCAGCCTGCAGTACACTGCGCCCAGAGGCGATATCCTCTTGCCCTCTGACATCCACCTGATAGAATCTGGTGAATATGTGGACTGATGACCAAGTTGCAGCCTTACAGATCTGAGCCAAGGAGACCTGGTGATGCACTGCCCAAGAAGCACTTACAGCCCTAGTAGAGTGCGCTTTCACTGGAAAAGGAGGAATTTTCCCTTTAACATTATAGGCCTAAGAAATAATCTGTCTAATCCACCTTGAGAGAGTGGATTTTGACACCGCCTGGCCCTTCCTAGGGCCTTCCGGCAAAATAAACAAGCAATCAGTTTTCCTTATCCGAGCAGTTGCTTGAAGATATATACTGATTGCCCTAACCACATCCAAAGTGTGCAAAAATTCTTCTTCTGCGGAATGTGGGTCCGGAAAAAAGGATGGTAGGATTACGTCTTGATTCAAATGGAATCCCGAAACCACCTTAGGTAGAAAGGACCTGTTGGGACACATGACCACCCGGTCCTTGTGAATAATTAGATACGGCTCCTTGCTGTAAAGAGCTGCTAGCTCTGATACCCATCTAGCCGTGGATATGGCTACCAAGAAAACCAATTTTTTAGTCAGGAGAACTAATGAAGCCAGATGCAAAGGTTCAAATGGTTGCCCCTGCAAAGCCGAGAGAACCAAATTCAGATCTCATGGGCATACTGGAGGTTTGACTGGCTGTCTTATCCGCATGGCCCCCTGGATGAAAGCCTGCACCAGGGAATGCGATGCAAGTGACTTCTGAAAAAACACTGACAGGGCCGAAATCTGCACCTTGATAGTGCTTACGGCCAAATTCATTTCTAGGCCTGACTGGAGAAAGGCCAAGATCCTGCTAATGACATACTTTCTAGGATGCCATTCCCTGAGTTCACACCAGGAAACATATGCCCTCCAGATTTTGTAATAAATAAGCCTGGAGGCCGGCTTTCTGGCATTGACCAGAGTAGAAAGGACTGGCCCCGAAAGGCCACGGTCTCTCAGAATGTGGGTCTCAGCAGCCAAACCGTCAAATTTAGACTGTGTAAAGCAGGATGGTAAATTGGACCCTGTGAGAGCAGATCTGGCCGGAGAGGGAGGATCCATGGCCTGCCTACTGCCAACTTCATGATCTCTGCGTACCACGGTCGCCTGAGCCAAGCCGGGGCCACTAAAAGGACCGATTTTGTCTCCCTCTTGACTCTTCCCAGGAACCGAGACAGAAGCGGGCTCGGGGGGAAGGCATAGATCAGATTGTACTGATCCCAGAGAACTGTCAGAGCATCTGACCCCTGAGCAAGTGCATGTCTTGTCCTTGACACAAAATTGTCCAGTTTCCTGTTGAACCTGGATGCAAACAGATCTACGTCTGGAGAACCCCACCTGTGACATATGTTCTGAAACACGTCAGGGTGCAGAGCCCATTCTCCTGGGCACAACTGCTGGCGGCTCAGAAAATCCGCCTGCCAATTTTCCACTCCTGGAATGAAGACTGCAGAAAGACACGGAACATGCTTTTCTGCCCAGACAAGTATGCGATTCACCTCTTTTTGCGCAACCAGACTCCTGGTACCGCCCTGGTGATTTATATATGCCACTGCTGTGGCATTGTCGGACTGAACCCGAACAGGGAGACCTCGTAGTCTGTAAGACCACTTTATGAGAGCCATATAAACTGCCCGGATCTCCAAGATATTTATAGGCAATAGCCTCTCGATCGCAGACCATTTCCCCTGCGAGCACGTCTCCTCCAACACTGCTCCCCAGCCTGTCAGGCTGGCATCTGTCGTGATAATCTTCCATGGAAGAGGAAGAAAAGTTTTGCCCTTCAGCAAATTCTTGGTTTGTAACCACCAGACGAGACTCTTGCGTGTCTGGGGATAGACGCATAGGAAGATCCAAGGATTGGGGCTTCCTGTTCCAAGCCGCAAGGATGCATCTTTGCAGAGGCCTTGAGTGCAACTGGGCAAATGGGACGGCCTCGATGGAGGCGACCATTTTTCCTAACAGTCTCATGCACAATCGAATAGGGGATGATCTCATGCCCAGAATTAGGCGCACCAGATCCCCAACGGCCAAGGCTTTTGGCCTTGGAAGAAACACCTTGCCTTGAGCGGTGTCGATGATCATACCCAGGTATTACAACCTGGTGGCAGGCTGAAGGGATGACTTTTCTAGGTTTATAATCCAGCCTAGGCGTTCCAGGTGTTCTAGCGTTCTGGTAACGCTGTGGTTCAGGAACGCTACTGTTTTCTCCATGAGAAGTAAATCGTCTAGATAAGCCATGACGGCTATACCCTCAGCTCTTAGGTTTGCCAAGCGAGGGTCCAGAATCTTTGTGAAGACTCGAGGGGCCGTAGCAAGCCCGAACGGCAAGGCCACAAATTGAAAATGGTGCCGCTCTACCGTGAACCTTAGAAATTTTTGGTGTGCGGGAAACATTGCCACATGGAGATATGCATCTTTAATGTCTATTGATGCCATAAATTCTCTCCCTTGCAGGGAGGAGACCACAGTGCGGATTGACTGCATTCGGAAGGACCGAATGCGTAAAAACCGGTTTAGATCCTTCAGATCTAGGATAGGTCTGACACTTCCATTTGGCTTCGGAACGGTGAAGAGATTCGAGTAAAACCCTGAACCCTGTTCTTTTGGGTCCACTTCTACTATCACCCCCTGGGATAGTAAGTGATCTAAGACCAGAAATAGCAGTTTTTGCTTTACTGGATCCCTGGGGATCCTTGACCTTAGGAAACGAGAAGGTGGAATCTCCTGAAACTCCAGCCTGTAGCCCAGAGATACCGAAGAGATCACCCACTTGTCCCGGATCTCTTCCCGCCAGGCTCCTGCAAACTGCAGGAGCCTTCCCCCCACTCAGCCGAGGGGGGGCGCCCCTTCACAAGGAAGCTTTTGGGCTCTGCTTGGCAGGTTTTCGCCCCCAAGTCTTTTTCTGCCCCTGGTCTCGGCCCTGAGCCTTTCCTGTAGAGGAGGGTTAAGAAGTAGTAGAGTAGATTTACCTCCTGAAATTTTTTGGACGAATTTGTCTAATTCTTCTCCAAACAAACGTTCCCCTTTAAACGGGAACCCAATCAAATGCTTCTTGCATGACAGCTCAGCTGCCCAATTCTTTAGCCATAGGGCCCTTCGCATGTGTACCAACATGAGAGACAAACGTGATGCTTGTTGGACAGAATCCAAAATCGCATCAATCATGAAACACAGAATATGAGGCAATCCTGCATAATTTTCTACTTCCTCACTGGGAAGGAGCCCAAGCATCTGTTTAACCTGTTCCTTGAGGAACTGACACAACCCCACGGCTGCAACTGTAGGTTGCACTACAGCGCTAGTCATGGAAAAGGAGGCTTTTAAATAAGGTTTCCAGCTTCTTATCAGTTGGATCCTTAAATACCTGCGCATTATCCAAGGGACAAGCCAGGTTTTTATTCACGCAAGAAACAGCCGCATCAACAGATGGGACCCCCCACATCTTGGTGAAACTTTCCTCCAGAGGATAATGCAGAGAAAACCTTTTAGGAGGAGCAAACAGTTTATCGGGATGTCCCCAATCCTCATACAACAATTCATCCATTAAGGGATGAATTGGGAAGGAATAGGTAGTCTGTGGGGCTTTCCTGACTCCCAGGGAAGAAACAGAGGATGTAGCGACTTCAGCAGCAGGCATTCTGAATGTGGTACGCACCAATTCAGTATAATACTGCACCTGCTTTCTGAGTGCCAGGGAGGAGGGGACTCTCTCCTCTTCCTCTGCCTCATCCGACTGCTCATGATCCCTGTCCCAAGATAGGGATCTCTCCTCATGGTCAGAAGAATCATCTGAGAGAGGAATTTCAGCAGAGGGAGGGGATCTACCCCTTTTCCTGCTATCTTTCAGGGAAGCAGAAATAAAATTCATTATTCTCCCTTCAAAACTCTCCAATGTAGCCCTAAGGGAGTCCTCAGTGACATAAACCGGGGCTGGGACATTAGGAGAGGCTGCAAAAACCTGACAGGGGCACTGACTCGTCCTGAGAGGCTGGCTCAAGTCTTGCAGGGGGGGATGGTAACTTACAGGCACTTTTAGAACCCCTGGACCTAGGCGGTGATTTACCAGTGCCCTTGTTACCTCCCCCTGAGACCCTCTTACGAGGAGACATAGTCCTAAGCTACAAAGCAGAGGTACTAGTACAAAGTGCAATCACTGTTGTGCTTAAAGTCTCACAATAAATATATATGCTTAAACTGCACAACCTGATGCTGAGTAGGTGTCTAAAGTTTGCCTGGATCCAATCCCCTGGGATGCTTACTGTCCACAGCTCCTGTGTCTCACACTTACAGCCCCCTGACGCTCTGCTTTAAAACTGCCACCTGGCACCTGCGCAGTACAGCGCCGTGCACACTGACGTGCACGGCTCACAACCACACTCCCCCCTCCTCCATTAGGCCGGGAACGCGCCCGGCGCATGTGCACGAGGACCGCGGAATCCAGGGGGGGAAAGGAAAACTCCATCGGAGCTGCGTGGGACCCCCAGACTATGTGGGACCCCTGTATTACCTCTATTGTGGCAGGGACTGCAGTGGAGACGTGAGACAGCTGGAGAACCAGGCTTCACTGAGCGTGTGTACTGAAAAAGGCATGTAAGTATGCATCAGACTGCTCTTACTCCCTCTAGTGGTGGAAACCAGGTAAGACATACAACTACTCAAAATGAAGAAATCCATCATATAAATATATATAGGATTAATTTCCCTTACCTGTCCCCGCCGCAGGAATTGCTGAAACAGACAAATTCCAGCCTTCACCCATCACGGCGGGCAGTGTTAGCCAACCTTCAGGTTTATCTGGGGCTCTTTCTCGGAAGAGCCTCCCACCTGGACCATGTAAAAGACTCTGCCAGAAACTTTCCTGCGCTCTGTGTAAACAGTACACCAAGTCTGGTTTTCCCAGAGCCCAGTCTTCCAATAGGAGAGGATTTACAGGCCAAACCTCGTTTCTTCGGCTGACGAGGCCCGGGTACCATACCATCTTGGGAGTCAAATATCAGCCCGAGATATGGATCTGGTTTGTTGTAGCCCTTAGGCCCCCGCAGGGACCTGCACAGAGCTAAAGTTTTACGTGACCAACCACCATAGACACTGGCGAAAAAACTGAGGTGCCTCCCATATGGAAGGGGTTATATAGGGGAGGAATTCTCCTTAATTGGGGTCAACCAGTGTCCAATCACCAGAGGGGCCTATATAACCCACTATGTAATGAAGCTCCTGTGTCCCATGATGTATGATCAAGAAAGGGGGTGTATAGTCATCACCTCCACAAGAGGCATCAGACAGGGCCAACTCTGTACAGATCCAAATCAATGGCTGCACGTCCTCAAACAGAAAACTGCCCCGATCAACAAAAACATGGGCTATACGGATACATTCCAGCAGTTGCTCTCTAGGGAAGCACAGATTAAGGAATGTAATGACATAAGGAGTGCTGGGCATGACAGTGTGTATGAGGGACTCACGGGGTTAAGCTGGTTGGGTGGAGCTGATAACAAAAGGTTGGCAGGAAGCAGGCTCAGCGAAGGGGAGGAGCCATATAAAAGGGAGGGGGGAGGGGTGGGGCCTTAAGGGATTATTCGGATCCCAGCGTGACACAGAGGAGGCAGTTTTTCGCTGCTCCTCTGTCATGGCCGACCTGGACGGAATCTTCGCGTGGCTGCGACGGGCGGCGGAAGTGCACGGTGCGGACTGGCTGCGGGACCGCGTGGGGGACCTGGCGGACGGCGCTGAGGATGTCGGCGGGACAGGTGAGGTGCCGCTGCGCGTGCGGAGGTCTCGGCCTCCGGCGCGTTTTTCTCCAGGGCCTACACCTCGGCCACCTCGTGACTCCCGGAGCCCGGGGGAGGACCGTTCGGTCCCCCCAGGCAAAACGACCGGTACTTGGCTCTCCCTGGTCCGGGCGGTCGTTACACCGCCGACCGGAGGGGGGCGGGGCTTCGCGGCGGCATGTCGCTGGCTCCGGGCAGGGACGGGACCCGGAAGAGGGGGGGGGCGTGCGGGGGGCTCTGGGTCTTGCCACATTGGGGGGAGCACAGGGGGAGGGAACTGCGGCCTGGGGTCTCAGGTGTGGGGACCCGTGCGGTGGGGGGATGGGGGTGGCACGGGGGGGTCACATCTCCAAGGTGGGGGCGGGCGGGTCGAAGGGGGCCGCCAAGGTGCCTGGCAGGGCTGGTCTCGGACGCCAGCATGCTGGGGGCGGTGGGGGGCCGCGGACTTTGCAGGCTGCTCCGGATCACGCGGATCGGGAGGATCACTATGCGCACAGGGGGATGGCGGCGTCCCCGGTGCGCGCTGCGGAGGACGGGTCCGAGAGTGAGATGTCCCAGGAAGAGGAGTTTTCCACCACAGCTCCAGGGCCAGGTAAGTCGCCCGATTCTACGTTGCTGACGGAAGCCTTGCAGGGTTTGCTGGGGGTGGAACAAGGGGGTTCGGGGGCCCCGGTATCCCAGGATGGCAAGGGGGGGCTTCCGTAGGTCCATCGGCGGGGGCGGGGCATGTTGCCTCGGGGGGGCCCTCGGGTCAGCTGCAGGAGCTTTTGGAGGGGCTTCAGGCCCTGGTGGGTAGGTTTGCAGGGGGTTCGGGGGCGCCGCAAGTGGGTCCCTGGCTGGCTCAGGGGGTAGGGGCTGGGGGGTCCGGGGCCGTGCCGGTGATGGACGCCCCGACCGCTGTGGCGTCGGGGGGAGTGGACGTGGGGACTGGGGGCTCGGGGGTTCCCCCAGTGGCCGCGGAAACTGGGGCGCGGGCCGATGTGGTTAGGATCGCGGATGCTGCTCGGTGCTTAGTCTATGTTTGCTTCGAGGGCCCGTTGGGGGCGCATCTGAAGCAGGAGGTGCGGGATAAGATCGGCAAGGGTGAATATGTGGAGATTTTCTCTTTGCTCCCCCTCGAGAAGTTTAACTGGGATAGGTTCAAGCCGGACAGTTCCAAGAAGGACGACGAGGAGAAGCGTAGGTATCGGCTGATCCCGCGCACTTTTGCGAATTGGCTTCAGGCGTTCACTATCTTGGCTAGCGTGATAGGGGAGAAGAACCCCGAGCACTGCTCGGCATTGTTCTGTTATATGGACGCGATTGGTGAGGCTTATCGGGTGTATGGGGGGGTGGCGTGGCTGCGCTATGATGAACAGTTTATGTTTCAATCATTTTTATTAAAGGTTTTCAGCACAATACAAGCAATAGTCTCATTAATGCGGCACCTTTTTACATTAAGCACAATGTAAAATGGACTAACACACCAGTCCGCTCCGTAAACATGTTGGCGGCTTCGAAATAGGTGTCATATCCAGTAACCCCGGATCACATAGGATCCCAGCTGCCGGAGCTGTTGCCTCTTGAGTGATGGAGATACCCAATTATTTTGCTAGCACCGCTGAATGAGAGATATAAAGAATTCAGCAGAGAACAGTAAAGAAAAGAAGAAAGACCCTATAGCAGGGAAAGAGAAAAGAGTAGCGAATAGAAAAAGATAGAAAAAAGAAGGAAAGGGGGAGAACTGAGTGGGAGGGGGGGGGGGGGAGCCGTAGTCCTGGATCCACAAACTTATGCTACCGTGACATCGTTAAACAGCATGTGTCCCGGAACCATTAGTTAGATAGACAATCCATGGGTCCCAAATTTTATGAAACATTTTCATCCTGTCTTGTGACAATGCGGATAACCGTTCGTTTAGCATTAGCCATGACATTTTATGTTTAAGCTGGGCTATCGGTAGTGCAGCTGATCTCCAGTTACGAGCTATAGTGATCTTCGCTGAAATAAATATAAAGGTAAGGAGCCGCTGCTGAGGCCTGGAAGCCTCTGTCGCCTTGCCCCCCAGGAGGGCCAGCTTAGGTGATTTCCTCAGGTTCAATCCTGTGATAGTATAGACAAAATTAAACACTCTAATCCAAAACCTTCTGACCTTCGGGCATGACCACCAGATATGGTAGGTGGTCCCCGCCTGGCCGCATCCCCTAAAACAATGGGACGGTGCTCCCGGAACAAAAGCGGCCAACCTGGCTGGGACCATGTACCACCGCAACAAAACCTTGTAATTGGCCTCTATCACCGATGTGTTGGCGAGAGAGCGATATGCCGTCTCGGAGAGTGTACACCAGTCATCTAAATCAAAGGATTCCTGAATGTCCCGCTCCCACTGAAGCATATAACTCAACTTCTTCCTTGGCCCCCTAAGTAATGCATAGATGGCAGATAAATGGCCTCTTATTTTGTCATATTGCATACTCAACTGTTCCATGGGAGTTAGGGAACCCAGGTCTCCCCTACGGACCATACTCTGCACAAAATGCCTTAATTGGGCACATCAAAACCTCTCCGAATACGGCATATCAAATTTTTCAGTTAGAGCTTGTTTAGAAAGTATACCCCTACGGTCACATAGGTCTGCAATGCGCAATAGCCCTTTATTTGTCCACCAACTGAACAGTTGAGGAGAGAGGCCCGGGGTGAACTCATTGTTATTAAGTAATGGCGCCAGCGGGTTGTGGGGCGATCCGAATTTGTATAATTTGGACAGCCTGTCCCATATAGCCAGAGCCAGTGACAGGGTAGGACACAATATCAGCGGTCTATCCTTCATTGGAAGCCATAGTAACTGTGAAACCTGTGAGGGACGACAGGAGTAAGATTCCATGTCCATCCAGATAGCATGTGCGTGGCTAGAGTGGTATCTAGTAAGATGGGCCAGCTGAGCCGCATGATAGTATTTCTGCAAGTCCGGCAGGCCCAGACCCCCCTGCTTCCTTAGGGTGTACATTGTACTCCTGTTCACCCTGGGCCTCTTGTGTCCCCAAATAAACCTAAGAATATCATTTTGCAACAATTGTAGATCCCTACGCAGAATAGCCACTGGTAGGGTACGGAACAGATACAGTATTCTAGGTAACACATTCATTTTAATAGAGTATAATCTGCCGAACCACGATGGAGGGTGTAGCTGCCATTTAGCTAGGTCCATTGCCAGTGTCTTGTAGAGTGGGGGGTAATTCTGCCTGTATAACTGCTGGATAGTCGAGGTCAGATTAACACCAAGATAAGGCAGGGCCTCTGACTCCCACTTAAATTGGTATGTGCTCTCTATAGCTTTCTGTGCGGCCTCCGACAGGGAAAGATTGAGCGCTTTAGATTTGGACTGATTAACTCTTAACCCTGAGATTTCGGAGAAGGGTTGAAGAATCGCATATAGGTTTGGGAGAGAAGTAATTGGTGACGTCAGCGTGAGCATGAGATCGTCAGCAAACAGTAGGCATTTATGATCTCTGTTTCCACACCTAATCCCCTGAACATCCTGACATTCCCTGATCCTAATGGCCAGTGGCTCTATTGCAAGAACAAACAGGAGCGGGGACAGTGGACAGCCCTGTCTCGTGCCCCGTCTAATCGGTAGAGGTTCAGAGGAATATCCCCGCAGCATCAACGATGCCGACGGTGTGTCATAAAGCGCACCGAGGAGAGTCAGAAAGCGCTCACCAAAACCATACCTACTTAGGACCGCAAATAAATATTCCCAAGAAAGGGAATCGAACGCTTTCTGAATATCCAACGATAGCAGCATTCCCCGTCTAGTGCCTCCACCATCCCAGTCCGACTGCACTGCTGATATAAGATTAATTAGCCTGCGGGTCTGATCCGATGCCTGCCTAAGCGGGACAAAACCGGCCTGGTCAGGGTGAATATAGTTTGGCAGAAAAGTGTTAAGTCTAAATGCTAAGACTTTCGTTAAAATCTTTAGATCAGTGTTGATCAGGGAGATCGGTCGATAGTTCGCACAGTCCCCGTGATCTTTGCCCGGTTTAGGAATGACACTAAGATAAGCCACATTTTCATGTAAGGGTATCTTGCTTCCCCTCCGAAGCTCATTAAAATAAGAGCACAGGTGAGGAATCAGAACATCCTGAAATTTCCTATAATATTGGCCTGGAAATCCATCTGGTCCCGGTGCCTTCGAGGGGTGGAGTGACTTAATCGCCATTTTAATCTCTAATTCCGTGAATTCCGCCTCCATTAGATCCGCGTAAGCTCATGTCAATTGAGGCAGCGGAACATCACGGAAAAAGAGATCAGCTTTACGAGAATCGTACTCAGTCTGTGAGCCATAAAGCTTGGAATAGAACTTATAAAATTCCTGTATAATAAGTTCAGGGTTTTGCGTAGAGCGACCCGTTGAAAGCCTCAGTTTTGGTAACGTAGGTGTATGTGGTCGGGGAACCAGTTTCCTGGCCAGCATAGTATTCGGTTTGTCACCCATTGTATAGTACCTATGCTTAGTCCAGCCGATATGTTTTTCAGCCTGAGTCGTCAGAGCTAAGTTCAGTTCCAGTCTAACATCGTCAATCGTTTGTCTAATGTCGCAGTGCGGGTGAGCATGTTGTTCCCGGAGTAGCTGGTCCAATTTGGTTTCTAATTGCCGAATCGCATGGTCACGTGCTCGTTTTTGTCTAGAGCCTATTTGTATCATAATGCCCCTAATCGTGGCCTTGTGAGCTGCCCAATTAATCGCGGGTGATGTGTCTGAGGATTTATTACCCGCAAAAAACTGCTGTAATGCTTTATCTATCTCAGCGCACAAAACGGGGTCTTTTAACAGACTGGCATTCAGACGCCACGGGGCCGGGGAAGCTTTGGACCATAACCCAGTCAATGACATCTTGATCGGAGAATGATCCGACCAGGGGGTGGACAGTATCGATACCGACGTTAGATACGGGAGTAGGGGCGTGCGGACCAGGATATGGTCTATCCTGGAATATGTATGATGTACCTGTGAATAATGCGTATAATCTCTAGTCGTGGGATTGGACTCCCCCCAAGCGTCAATTAAATCGTAGAGATGTAAGAGCCTAGCCACCCTATTGCTCCCAGTCGGTGGTCTCTTGAGAGTGGGTCTGTCAGGGTTGGATTTATCCATAATTCTGTCCAGCGGGACATTACTATCTCCCCCCAAAATCACCTGCCCCTGGACTTTGGGCATCAATGTCCTCAACATTTTGCTAAAAAATTCCACCTGTCCTGAGTTTGGAGCATAATAAGATATAAAGGATACCAGTTGGTCATGTATACGTCCCACGGCCATGATGTATCTGCCACCTTTATCCTTAATTATGGTTATGGGCGTAAAAGGGGTACGTCTAGAAAAAGCCACAGCCACCCCCTCCTTTTTATCAGGTCCATTTGCCAGGTAAAACTGCGGGTATTTAACACTAAGGTAACGCGGAGCTGACGTCTTAGAAAAATGCGTTTCTTGCAGTAGTAAAATATCTATTTTCTGCTTGTAATAAAATTGGAAGGCTTTAGTCCTTTTAGTTGGGGAGTTAAAGCCATGGACATTATGCGTGAGCACCGAAAAGTCGGACGAATACGACTTAGCCATCGTGGTAGGGCAGAGCACTCTTACCTTGTTGCACCAGAAGATCGGGCATAGCCTTCAATACATGGGGATCACCTTCCGCAGGCTTCCAATACCAGCGCACGTAGGTTAGAGTCAGGACTACAGCTCGGGGAAGATAGAAGGTAGAGAGAGAGAGGAAAAAGAGAAAGATGAGAAAAAACAGAGAATTAGTGAACATACAGGACAAGGGCCGTAGGCCCAGAAACTTATACCAGTAAACTCGTGTAAACCGTAGAACAATGTGGGAAATAATCCCTGACGGATAGAGTGTCCTTTCCGGTAGTGGCAAGGGTACCTCTTCTCCAAAGAGAGAAGGTAGTCTTGCAAAGGAGCAGCATGGATTCCCGATCCGGCCCAAAGGGCCCTAGCTCCATAGCATGCCAGCGGTGTGGATTCAGGTTTCGCATGCTGTCGGACAATGAATTACACTAGCTTCGCGAGTCATCCCACCTCGAGGGCAACGGCCCCAGGGCAAGCAGGCACCTAATGGTCCCCTCCCGCCCCAGCACCCCTCCCCCGGGGGAGGCCCCACGGGCCTCGCCATAGGACAGACCCCATTTCCCCATGTTATATAGAAACAAAGTGCAAACCTCAAACTATGAGGACGCTGTAGAACATGTCCAAAAATAGAGAGTAATTATAAAAATAAAACCAATAAAGATAAAGTACATTAACTTTAAGTCAGTCATGGAAGAACCGTTTCGGGTGGAGTAAATCCAAAAAATAGGAAACTGCACTATGGTTGTGCTAACAGGGTGACTACGTAGTCACGTAGGTATAGACGGACTCAGGAGCGTCCCTCAATCAAAAAAAAAATAGTAGTATCCCTTCAGCCGCAAGCGGCCAGTCCAGAATTTCAAGGAGGGCATAAAAGTGTATTCTCGGGATTCCTGGTCTTCCGGGGGGCTCCTCTAGGTGGGTTCCGCTTACGCTCCGTCCAAAGTGGGGAGAGTGAGCGGCGTGCTTGAATTGGAGGAGAGGAGGCTGATGAGTCCCTTGAGATGATGCCCAAACTAAGTAGCAATTCTTCTCCCTCCGGCAACGTGGAAAATGAATAGGATTTCCCATTATAGGTGAAAGACAGTCTAAAGGGGAAGGCCCACCGATATCTAATCTGTTGGTTGATGAGATGTTGCAGCAGGGGTTTCAAATTTCTGCGCTTTTGTACCGTAGAAGGAGCAAGGTCGGTAAACAGCTGGATGGACGACCCACATAGAGTCAAGTCCTGTCGGCTGCGGGCAGCAAACATCAACTTCTCCTTAATCTGGTAGTAGTGTGGTTTAACAATAACATCACGAGGCAGGCCATCAGGTCTAGGGGCAGTGAGGGCCCTATGAATGCGATCAATTTCCATGTGATGCGGTGCTATGTCTGGGACTAAGTCCTTCATTAACTCCTGCATTGCCTCTTCCAAATCGGTATGCGTTTCGGGCAGGCCGCAGATACGCACATTGTATCTACGAGAGCGATTTTCCAAGTCCTCGATTTTAGCGAGGGCCTCCTCCAGCCTATCCTGGAGGTCTGTGAGCATATGGGTATTCTGATTAACCCTTTTAACAGTTCCTTCAACTTTAGCTTCAACAATGTCAAATCTCTCACCAATACTGTGGATGTCCTTCTTTAGATCTGTGGTAATCAGAGTGCAGGCCTTAGAAAGCTCCTGTTGTAGCATCGTGGAGAACCGAGCTAGTAACACTGTGTCCCCGGAATAGTAAGCTGGCTGGGGTGCTATAGAAGCAGAACTAAGTTGGCTAGACATGGCCTCTGCCAGCTCAGCCATATTCTTATCCATAGAGGATTCAGGGGAGCCCACCAGTTCCTGTGCATCTTCATCTATGGCTGGGGAAGGGGGATGCGAGCGGGACTCACCCTGCTGTTCTTCCTCCATGTCCCCGGAAGATTGCGAGGAGAACGGATCCCTGGGGAGCTTCAGGGGTGTTCTGCTGGCTCCATCCCTCAGGAAGGCCGCAGCTCCGGCCGGGCCTCGCGTGTCTCGGCGTCCCGGCGCCATCTTGGATTGCGGCCTGCGCTCCGGAGAGGACCTGGACCCCCCGGTGAATATTAGGGCTTTACGCTGTCCTTTTTTCGGCTGGCCCCGAGCCCGCCTGTTCATCACCCTCTCCAGAACTTCCCTCAGCCGTTTTCGTCACCGCTGTCCCGCTGGCTGCGCTGATTTTAGCTAAATTTGGGCCGGATCGTGCGGAGCTCTCTCAGAGCACGCCTGCGTCTGAGATCCCGCGCATGCGCACTTTGATGAACAGTTTAGGCAGCGAAAGGCGGTGCGGGCGGAACTGCGCTGGGACCACAAGGACATAAGCCTCTGGATGAGGCTTATGTCTGCGGCGCGGACGCCTACTCTGTTTCTTCAGGGGAGGGGCCGGGAGTGTGTCGTCCTCAGGGCTGCCGGTCGGAAAGAAGTGGGGGGTGTGCTGGCCCTTTAATGAAGGGGCGTGTAAATTCGGGGGCGCGTGCCGATTCAAGCACGAGTGCTCCGGCTGCGGCGGCAACCACGCCCTGTCCCGCTGTTTCAAAAAGGGTAAGCGTGCCGGCGATGCTGCTCACAAAAGGGATGACGCCGGTGAACCTGGGAAGGATGCTTCCTTTCCTAAGTAGGTATCCGGATGGTGAGGCGGCGCGGGGGTTGATTTCGGGTTTTCGGGACGGTTTCAGGATTCCTTGTTCATTGGCGGGGGTGCCGCCAGTGGCTCGGAACTTGCGATCGGCTTTGGATCACCCGGGGGTGGTCGATGCAAAGTGGGGCAGGAGGTGGCGTTGGGCCGGATGGGCGGGCCTTTCGAAGTGCAACCGTGGGGAGACCTGGTGTTTTCCCCGCTGGGTGTAGTTCCTAAGAAGGAGCCGGGGAAGTTTCGCTTGATTCATCATCTGTCTTTTCCTAAAGGGGGGTCGGTCAACGACTTCATTGACCCTGATGCGTGTACGGTCTCCTACACGTCTTTTGATGCGGCGGTTCGGTGGGTCAGGCGGTATGGTTGCGGGGCTCTTATGGCCAAGGCGGATGTGGAATCGGCGTTTCGATTGCTACCGGTCCACCCGGACAGCTTCCGACTGTTGGGGTGCCATTGGCGGGGCAAGTTCTATGTGGATATGTGCCTGCCCATGGGTTGTTCCATCTCCTGCGCCTATTTTGAGGCTTTTAGCTCATTTTTGGAATGGGTGGTGAGAGACGTTTCAGGCCTGGAGTCAGTCATCCACTATTTGGACGACTTTCTGTGCGTGGGCCCGCCTGCCTCCAGTGTGTGTGTGATTCTTCTGTCCACGTTGCAGCACATTGCGGGCAGGTTCGGGGTGCCATTGGCGGGGGACAAGACGGAGGGCCCGGTTATGGAATTGAGTTTTTTGGGGATAGTGATTGATTCGAAGGCAATGGAGTGTCGATTGCCGGAGAATAAATTACTGGATCTGCAAACAGAATTGGCGGGGATGCAGGGACGGCAGAAGGTTCAGATGAGGGCACCGCAGTCTCCGCTAAGCAAGCTGAATTTCGCTTGCCGGATCATCCCTATGGGACGGGTGTTCTGCACGCAGCTGTCGGCGGCCACTGACGGGGTGACTGGGCCTAACCATTTTGTGCGTCTACGGAAGGAACACAGGGAAGACTTGCGGGCGTGGCATTAATTTTTGGCCTCGTATAACGGGCGGGCCATGTGGATGTCGGGGCCAGTGAGCAATTTCGATGTGGAGTTGGTCACTGACGCGGCTGGGTCTGCGGGTTATGGGGCATATTTTCGGGGACGGTGGAGTGCTGAACCTTGGCTGCGCTCGTGGGAGGTTGCGGGGTTGTTGGGCAATTTGGTTCTTCTCGAATTATTCCCGGTGGTGTTGGCTTTGGAACTGTGGGGGGAGGATTTTCGTAATTTGAAGTTGCGCATCAATTGCGACAACATGGGGGTGGTTCGGGTCATCAATCGGATGACTGCTTCCTCGCCCCCGGTCCTCCGGCTGCTGCGGCAACTGGTGTTTCGTGTTTGAGGCTCAATGTTTACGTTTATGCAGTGCACATACCTGGGGTGGAGAATTCCTTGGCTGACTGGCTCTCTCGTTTTCAGTGGGACAAGTTCCGGCAGCTGGCGCCGGGAGCGGAGGAGGCGGGGGCGCCTTGCCCCAGGTGGATGTGGGAGCTGCCCTTGGAGTCTCCGCAGGTTGGTTAAAAAGGTCACTGAGTGAGTCCACGTGGTCAGCCTATTCTAGGGTGTAGGCGGAATGGTGGGCGTTACTGCGGGAGGTTGGCGTGGTTGGTCGGGGCTCCGACCAGCGCTGGTTGGTTTTGTATTGGGTGGCTCGGAACATTGAAATGGGACTGTCGCCTGCGTCAATTGAGCGGAAGTTGGCGGGGTTGGCTTTTTTGTTTAAGATGTGGGGGGAGCCGGATGGGACGAAGGATTTTTGGGTGCGGCAAACTTTGAAGGGGTATAGCAAGGATCGGAAAGGTCGGGATGCGCGCCGGCCGGTGTCGTTTGATAATTTGGTGGCGATTTGTTCTCGGCTGGTGGACATTTGTTCGTCCGCTTACGAGGCCGTTCTGTTCACGGCGGCTTTTTCTTTGGCGTTCTATGGGGCGTTTAGGATTGGGGAGTTGGTGTGTCGCTCGATACTGGTTGCTGGGGGGTTGTTGGATCAGGATGTACAGGTGGCTGCTGATCGGGTGAGTATACGGTTGCGGAGGTCCAAGACTGACCAACGGGGCAGGGGAGTGGTGGTTACACTGCTCGCCTTGCCGGGCTCGGCTGTGTGCCCGGTGGCGGCGGTACGGGCTTTTCGGGCGGTGCGGCCGGCGGGGTCGGGCCCCTTTTTGTTGCATGCGGAGGGCTCTTTTCTCTCCAGGTTTCAATTTGTGTCAGTTTTTCGGCGGTGCCTGCGGACGGTTGGGTTGGAGGATCGGGAATACGCGTCGCATTCGTTCTGGATCGAGGCGGTCACGGAGGCTGCCCGATGTGGGCTGGATGAGGCAGTTGTTCGCCGGATTGGACGGTGGGAGTCTAGGAGGTTCCGTTCCTATGTCCGGCCGCAGTTGATCCTGGGGTGAATAGGGGTGCGGCTGGGAGTGTTTGAGGTGGGGGTTGGGGAAGTACAGGGTTTGTGGTGTATTACGTTGATTGTTGTGTTATTTCTTCTGTTTTTTCATTCCAGATGGAGGTTCCTCACGCCTTGTTTGGATCCTGGGGCATTCGTACGTGTGCTGGGGGGCCAGGAGAGGTGATTCTCGGCCAGCAGGCAGGCAATTGGGAATTCCCAGGTGGGAGGCTAGGTTGACGTGGTTGGGATTCCCGGGCATGCGGTGGGAGCGCGTTATGAGGGAGGTTGAGCGCTTTGCGTTGAGGGACAGGCCCCCGGATGTGTTGGTTATTCACGCCGGGGGCAACGACCTGGGTTTACGGAAGGTGAAGGACATTTTAGCGGACATTAAGGCAGATGTTTTGCACTTGCGAGTCCTTTTCCCGGGTACCATTTTGGTATGGTCAGACATTGTAGCCAGAACGGTGTGGCGGTGGGCTAGGTCATTGGTAAGCATTGAAAAAAACAGGATCAGGGTGAATAAAATGGTTGGGAGGTTTGTGGTGCAAAACGGTGGCATTGTGGTGTGGCATCGGGAGTTGGAGGGGAACATTGGTCTTTATGTTCGGAAGGATGGCGTTCACCTTTCGGACGTAGGTATCGACCTTTGGTCGTTGGGTTTGCAGGAGGGCATACAGAAGGCTCTTCGGGTGTGGGGTGGCCCTCAAGGTTGAGGTGGTCACCCTTTTGGGCTGTGGCGGTGTGTTTCTGGTGGTTTCTGACGGTAGACAGTTACTCAGAAGGGATCTGAGGGTGTGGGGGGCTCATCAAACGATCGGCCCCTCTGGGTATTCCTGAACGTTGGATGGAATACGGTTATGTTCACTGGCGGAAGTTGTCTCCGACCGGTCACAGGTGGAGGCCTTTGGGAAGTTGGTCAGGTGTACCGCAGTGAGTTGGTATTGGCTTAAGTGGGGTCACCGTCAGAGATCACCAGAATGGGCATTTAATGTTATTTAATGTTGTTTAATGTTAATAAAGTTATTTATATTTATATAGATTTATATATTTATATATTTTCATATTTACAAGTTATTGGAGTGAATTTTTGAGTTATGTTTAATAAAGGCTGTTGTTGCCAGTTTACTCCAACCTATGGTGTGGTCTCGTTTCTAATAGGGGAAGGTATTGGTAAGGGATAATATAAGGGGAACATTCAGACTACACTAGTCAAGGGAAGCACGGATTAAGGAATGTAATGACATAAGGAGTGCTGGGCATGACAGTGTGTATGAGGGACTCACGGGGTTAAGCTGGTTGGGTGGAGCTGATAACAAAAGGTTGTCAGGAAGCAGGCTCAGCAAAGGGGAGGCGCTATATAAAAGGGAGGGGTGGGGCCTTAAGGGATCATTCGGATCCCAGCGTGACACAGAGGAGGCAGTTTTTCCCGCCCTCCCGCCCTAATGTTATGTGTTGATTTTGGTGTGCCGTTTTGTTGCTGGTCTTTTCTTCTTTTGCAGGTTTCGTCGGTTGTCACGACAGCTGAAGGTTTTCCTGGTGAGCGGTGTGTTTCTGGTGGTTTCTGACGGTAGACAGTTGCTCAGAAGGGATCTGAGGGTGTGGGGGGCTCATCAAACGATCGGCCCCTCTGAGTATTCCTGAACGTTGGATGGAATACGGTTATGTTCACTGGCGGAAGTTGTCTCCGACCGGTCAAAGGTGGAGGCCTTTGGGAAGTTGGTCAGGTGTACCGCAGTGAGTTGGTATTGGCTTAAGTGGGGTCACCGTCAGAGATCACCAGAATGGGCATTTAATGTTATTTAATGTTGTTTAATGTTAATAAAGTTATTTATATTTATATATTTATATAGATTTATATATTTATATATTTTCATATTTACAAGTTATTGGAGTGAATTTTTGAGTTATGTTTAATAAAGGCTGTTGTGGCCAGTTTACTCCAACCTATGGTGTGGTCTCGTTTCTAATAGGGGAAGGTATTGGTAAGGGATAATATAAGGGGAACATTCAGACTACACTAGTCAAGTGTATTCACCTAATGTCTGATGACAAAAATCTCTGTCATATGTTGCCAGAAGCGAAAGATACTGAATATCTTCCAGATGCATTTTTCTTGGCAATAGCAAGTGTCCAGACCCTATTCTCAAATGCAGCTGAATTGTTAGTATGGCTTCAGAATTCTGTCATGGAAGGGATGCCTAACAGAGGCATCCAGCACAGAGTAAACAGATCAATGGGATGCACTAAAGGAATCAGGCTCAAAGGTAAGTGAATATATATATATATATATATTTATTAGGGATAAAGACACACGTGCAAACCAAACACAGCAAACCATGAACAAGCAAGAATGCTAACTAACTATATCGACACACGGAAAAGGAACACATATATAACAAGGCAGGGATGAGAGACAAGGGGAACACTAGGCCAGGTGGAGGAAGCAGAAGCAAGGGGAGCCAAGGCAGGAATCAGGGGACAAGTCTCAGGAACCAGGTACAGGAAACAGAGTCCAGGACAGGGCAGGAAGCAGATCAGGAACAGGTTTCTGGCAACAGATCAGATCAGGCAGGGACAAGGCTTGCAGGAAGGAATTCTGAAGCACTGAGCCTCAGTGAAGGGCGAGCTTATATACTCCCAGCAATTCCACATCAGGTGCAGCTAGATCACTAGAATGTCCATTTGCTGGGAGACACTCGCTGGTGACCACCAGAACTGCAACCTTTGATGGCGAAAGAAACAGTGACACCAGCAGGCGATCCAAGCAATAACACTGTTCCTGACAATTTGCCTCCTTTTCTCTGGGATATTGAGGCCTCTGCAGTTAAGAGAGGAGATTTTAAACAAGGCTTGTACTGCCATCGGTTGAATAAGATAATGGGCTTAATCTGAGTATCAGAGGTGAAGCTCGCTGTCTCGAGAGGGGAGGGGGGGAGGCGGAGAAGGAGGAACCATTGGTTCCAGGTGGGGGAAGGGGGGTGAAGAGAGGAGGAAGCAAGAGGGGATGAGTTGTAGAGGGAGAGAGAAAGAAAAAGAAACGAGGCCTGAGGGGCCTAACTATTAAAGTTGCAATCAACATATCAGCTAAAACCGCTATGGGCGCTGATAACCCTAAGTGGGGGGAAACGTGGTCAACACACAGAGAGGCCCGCACATGCCGGGCAGTATATATATAATTTCTACTATTCGTAATAAAGCTCAAAACCCTGCAGTGCTAATTAACTGTTAAAAAACCATGTGGGTCTCTGAAACAAATGTCCCAGAGGACCATACCTAAACTATGTGCATCTAGCAGTACACAGGGAAACTCACTCATATGGAGGGCAGGACACATTGCTAGGGAGAGGTGGGGGGAGATGGGGAGGGGGACAAGGTGGGGGGGGATGATGAGGAGGGGGAGGGGAAGGGGGGAAAGCCTATGGTGAGCAGGGGACATTAGGGAACATTAGGCAGTAACATTGGGGGGGCATGTACCCTAAAACATAGTGATAATACCTTCATATACAAAAAAGGAAAAATAAATAAATAAGGGGTTAGGTAGGTTGACAAATTGTCCCAACAACAGTGCAGGCAGGTGCGTCTTCACTGGTCAAAAGCCTGTGAAGAAAAAAAAAGTTAGTCAGGGTAGCTGCTCAGGGAGTCATCCATCAGATGCTTTGGAGGCTTCCGGTCTGGAAGGTTTGGTCTTCTTTTTGGATTGCTTTTGCCAGCCTGGGGTGACCTGGAATCCTGGGGTGGCCGCATGGAGTGGCCAGTCTGGAATGGGAATCTGTGGCAGTTCAAAAGTTCCTAGAAACCTCTGGAGGTCCCCCAGGGTACGGAATGTCGCAGACTTCCCTTCATGAGATGCAGAGAGGATAAATGGAAATCCCCACCCATATTTAATTTGCTTTGCTTGGAGGGCCCCTGTAAGGGGTTTCAGGGCTCACCGCATGTCCAGGGTCAGCTTGGAAATATCAGGGAGTAAAGTCACTGGAGAGCCGTTGAAATATATGGCGTCTTGTGTACGTGCAGCTTGCATAATGGCATCCTTAATCGCATAAAAATGCACTCTACAGATAACGTCCCTAGGGTGTTCCAGGTTAGGGTTCCGGGGCCCAAGGGCTCGGTGAACGCGGTCAAGTTCTAGAGGGGCATCCTTCTCTTTGTGCAGCAGGTCATTAAACATGGTGATGACTGCAGGGGCCAGATCTTTGGTTTCTACAGATTCAGGTAGACCACGTATGTGTATATTATTACATCTGGCCCTATTTTCCTGGTCGTCTTGATGGTACATCAGTTGCTGGATTTGCAAAGTGTGCTCATGTAAAGCAGCCTCATGGGCTTGCAGTGTGGACGCAGTTTCCTCTGCGTTGTGCTCCACTTCTTCTAGCCTGTTTGTAACATCCCTGCGCAGCACTGTGATTTCTTGTTTGTAAGAGCGCTCAAGTCTCTGTACACAGGCCTCAAAATCATGTTTGGTAGGGAGGGCTTTGATGCAGACTTCCATGTCCCATCCTCCATAGGATCTGTGAGAATCAGGGGAATGGCAGCCAGAGAGGGCAGAGTCGGTTTATGAGTCTGCAGGGGACCTGGCACGTTGCCTGGTTCTCATGAGGGGTGTGGAGCACTGGGACTCAGCTCCCTGTGAGGCTGAATGTGTGCCTGAGGTCCTGGCAGGCGCCATCTTGGACGGGGGGGCCGTGCTGATTTTGCCCTAAACTGGTGAAAAAAACTGTCTATTTCCCCCTCAGCTTGCAGATCGGCGGAATGGCGACCTTCTCCCCCACATTTCCTCCCCATTACCGACCTGCTTGCTGCATCTGAGCGGGTGAGTGAGCTGTTGTTCTTCTGGAGTGTGCGGAAGCTCCACAGAGGCACGTTCCATGCGCTCGGCCACGCCCCCCCTGGTATTAACATTTTAATAGGTAAATTTGATCCAGGGAAAATCTGATTGCCTCTCGGGGGATCAGGTAGGAATTTTTTCCCTGCTTTAGCAAATTGGATCATGCTCTGCTGGGGTTTTTTGCCTTCCTCTGGATCAACCGTGGGTATAGAATTGGGTATGTATGATATTATTATTATTTTTTTTTGTGGTTTAACTGGGTGGACTTGTCTTTTTTCAACCCGACTAACTATGTAACTGTGTAACCTCCCCAATGGCAGCTACACAGTTTTGGAGTGGAGGAATCCAGCCTCCTGTCCCAACAGTTAGCCGAAGCGGGTTATGTGAAGTCCCCAGCAGAAGTGCTGGCAACAGGGCAGAGTGCTATCAAACTCTGCCCAGCACCGGCAGCAACTGTGGCAGTTCCGGGGGCTCAGGGTGAGAAGGTGGCAATCACTTCCCAGCAGCAGATACAGGGGGAGAAGGGAGAGGTGTTTGTTGTCCCTCCTCAACAGTGGTGAGGGTGAGGTGAGGTAAGGGTGGAGAAAGCGGTCTTTCCTCACCAGCAAAGATCCGTGCACCTGGGAGACAGTACCACAGACATGTCGCCCCAGCAGCCAGATAAGGGAATGAAAAAGGAAGCAGCCGGCTCCCCTTCCCAATGGCAGCTACACAATTTGGGAGTGGAGGAAGCCAGCCTCCTGCCCCAAAGGTTAACCGTAGCGGAGGATGTGGAGCCCCCAGCAGAAGTGCTGGCAACAGGACAGAGTGCTACCCACCTCTGCCCAGCACCAGCAACAACTGTGGAGTTCCAGGGAGTCGGGGTAGTCGGCCCTTCTCTCCAGCAGCTGAAAAGACTCCAGGGAGAAGGGCCAGTCCGGGCCTCTCCCCAGTGGCAGATGTGTTCTCTGAGAGAGGCAGAGGTTGGCTGGGTGAGGAATACTCTGGAACAATTTGTTTGGGGTACTGTGTGGATACCAGCATTAGAGGACTGTAACTCCTGACAAACTTCGGAGTCAACCCGTCTGGGGTCTCCTCCTGTGTTAGTCTCCTGCTGAAAGGGGAGATGTGTGACAGACCTAGCCAGGACACAGGCTTTTTGAGAGGACTGAATGCGAGCATCTTGCCGACTGATTATAGGCCCTGAATTTTAAGGGGCGCAGGGTGAATGAGAACCCCACTATAATCTGTGCTAGTCAGATTCAATGCTGTATATATGTGTATATATAATGTGTGTTGTCTCATGCTGTTGGGATACACACTGTCAGATGCTAATGTCATGAACTCCAACCACCTGTCTGTTGTCTTGTATAATGTAAATGAGTCTAGTCTGGCTTGTTGGAGCCGGTTCACACAGGGGCAACTCAGATCCGACTTCAGGTCGCCCCTAGTCGCCTGAAGTTGTGCTACATGTAAAAATCAATGTAAGTGAATGAGCAACGTCTTAATGCACACTACTGAAGTCGCTCCGACTTCAGAAAAGGTTCCTGTGCTACTTGTATCTGACTTGTAGGCGACTGGTACCCATTGATTTCAATGGAAGTCGCCTCCAAGTCGGATCTCCGTCTATATTGAGGCGACTCTCACAGAATTATCAGCTCTCGAGAGGGAACTCCACGCCAAATTTATTTAAAAAAATTTGGTGTGGGTTCCCCCTCCGGGAGAATACCAGGCCCTTAGGTCTGGTATGGATTTTAAGGGGAACCCCCTACGCCAAAAAAACAGCGTGGGGGTTCCCTAGATCCATACCAGACCCTTATCCGAGCACGAAGCCTGGCCGGTCAGGAAGGGGGTGGGGACGAGTGAGCCCCCCCCCCCTGGACCGTACCAGGCTGCGTGCCCTGAGGGCCCCCCCACCCCAAAGCACCTTGTCCCCATGTTGATAAGGACAAGGGCCTCTTCCTGACAACCCTGGCCGTTGGTTGTCGGGGTCTGCAGGTGGGGGGGCTTATCGGATCCTGGCCCACCACCCTATGTGAATGAGTAAGGGATATATGCTGGGACTGTGACGTCATAAAGGGGCGGGTCACCATGTGACATCATCCGGTGACCACGCCCCATACCTGATAGTGTTTTATTCCTGCGCTACCACTGGTGATCTATCAAATGTCAGGGGCTACTGCTACTACCGGAATGGATCACACCGTATCCACTTAATATGAAACTAAAGATATGTTGGTATTGCGCTGTCCCTATATTAAATAACCCTCCGAGGGTGATAAGTATAATGCCTAATTACATAAATCAATAGTGTAATATAAAAATATATATCTATAAATGTCTACTGAATAGTATCAAAAAGTGCAAAGTGCTACATTAAATAAAATAAAATAAACACACCACAAAGGTGATAGAATTCAAATAAATGAAAATCAAGTGAACAAAGGTAAGTAACTAAAAACAGTCTCTTAGAAAATTACTATTTTGATAAAGTGCAGAAAAAATGCAAAAAAAAAAAAGTAAACGCACTACAGAGTCAATTGAAAACCTCCACAGAAACACAACTGCTTCAATTGAGTGCAAAGCCAAAAAACAGTGAATTGATCATAAAGTGCCAAGTGCGTCTTATAAATGTGCAAATAAGTAAACACTCTCCAGAGGTGATATAAGTGAACCACCCTAATAATAAACAAATGATATACAAGAAAATAAGAGAGTATACCTAGACCAA
Source organism: Lithobates pipiens (assembly GCF_037356315.1). Lineage (NCBI taxonomy): Eukaryota > Metazoa > Chordata > Amphibia > Anura > Ranidae > Lithobates > Lithobates pipiens. Next base: position 94,572,212 of record NW_027507685.1, on the reverse strand, counting down.
AAAGAGGGTACCCTCTCCTGATCACATAGGAATAAACTTTAGAATAAACAAAAAAAAAAAAAAAAATATATATATATATATATATATATATATATATATATATATATATATATATATATATATATATAATAGTAAACGCACTACAGAGCCGGCTGCAACATATGTTATATCAGAATGAATCCGGCCTCTATAGATTAAATATACATATTGAAATCCATCAAAAATAAAAAGATATAAATATTCAAGTCCATAAATAAACAACAGTCTCCTTTAAGTGCAAGTGCTTTGTGCAAACTTGTGCAAATTCAACTGAGGTGCGGATCTCCCAGTGCTTAATCCCGCTGTGATCACACTTTAGTGGGCAATGGCCCCTTACCTATAGCAAGGAGGGATTCGCATAGAGGTATATAGATTTCTTTATATGTCTTCTCTCCTGGTAAATTCGGTCACCTTCTCCTTTGGATTTTATTCTTATTGACATTAATAGATAGAACACTTGCTGCTGATTGCTAGAAAAAGGCTTTTTTCTATCTATTAATGTCAATAAGAATAAAATTCAAAGGAGAAGGTGACCAAATTTACCAGGAGAGAAGACATATAAAGAAATCTATATACCTCTATGCGAATCCCTCCTTGCTATAGGTAAGGGGCCACTGCCCACTAAAGGGTGATCACAGCGGGATTAAGCACTGGGAGATCCGCACCTCAGTGAGAAGACGTCGGAGAGCGGGAGAAGTGGCCGAACAGAGCGGAGAAGTCATCAGAAGACCCCCCCGACGTCGGAAGAAGACCCCCGGAGCTGCTTAATAAAGGACTTTTAAAACTTGTGTTGTGTTTTTTATTGACATTTTTTCCCAGGTTTCCCAAAGCACCAACCCCCCATGTTGAGGGCACGCGGCCTGGTAGGGTCCGAGGGGGTGCACCCGTCCGTCCCCACCCCCTTCCTGATCGGCCAGGCTAAGGATAAGGGTCTGGTATGGATCTGGGGGGAGACCCCCCACGCCGTTTTTTCAGCGTAGGGGGTTCCCCTTAAAATCAATACCAGACCTAAGGTATGCTCCCGGAGGGGGAACCCACACTGATTTTTTTTTAAATTTGGTGTGAGAGCTCAATCTCTGATTGGCCACAGCAAAAGTCACCTGGCCTGGGGCAACTTAAAGTCGTGTTCTAAGTCGTCCCAAGTCGTGTTGACAAGTCGTGTCCAAGTTGCTTCCAAAAGTCGCATTGGAAGTCGTTTTGCCCCTGTGTGAACCGGCTCTAAGAGTATTCCACATATTGTTGTTTGTGCTAATTAACCCTATGTTGATGTTTATGGTAATGTGTATTGAATTGTTAGTGGGCTAGGAGCAGAAAAGTCTTATCTCTCAGTCAACTAGTCTGAGTGTTGATTTAGATAATCAGCTCAGGTTAATTCTGTTTCTGGCTACAGTTGTATTGTTAGAATAAATGATCAGGAGGGGGGCCTCCTCTTCTACTGTATTATATCTACTGTATTATAAATACTTGTCATTTTAGTTCTAATAAATCAGTCCATGTTGAGCAGCTAAGCAAGTGTCATCTTGTTTTGTGCTTGTGAGCGGTTGGAATATCTGATATCTATATTCAAGCTGGGAGGAAGTGGTATATGACGAAAGCACTCAATCGGAGTGGGGGATTGGATCCGTCACAACCCTCTGTATAGTTTTAAGAATCTGTGATTACTACCGTTATAAATATGGTTATTACAATTACCTAATAATGATATTTTACCAATATATTGAAAGATTTTTTTTAAGAACCTATGTGAGAAAAAAAAAAAGATAATTGTGCAAATTACAATTGGATAAATAAATGCATACAGTATGTTATGCATGTTATTTTACACTAACACATTTGGGGTCTGCTTGAATAGAGGCTCCCCCTTCTTTTTTCCAAACTTTGGGGATGTGTAAAATCCACCAGTGGGTCTAACACTATTAACAGAAATCCTTTTAATTGACATTTTCTTGTTTTATTTAAAAAAAATAATTGTTTTAATTTGAGGAAAGTACACTTTGGTAGAGGAATTTGGACAACACAGTCCTCATTTAGAGGCATTAGGGGATAGCGTCACTCCTACCCTTCCCTTTTTGTTACATAGTTAGTAAGGTTGAATAAAGACACCAGTCCATCCATACCAGTCCATACATGCTTTATTCCACCCAAAAGGGTGGAAATAAATGGTAGAGGCAGCTTTCAATCCCATAGCATAAATATACTTCTAACTCCTACTATCCGTAGCGCAGTCTCCCTTCTCTTTTTATGTATGTGTACACTCACTTCTCTTTTTATGTATGTGTACCTCACATTTTTGAAAATATTTTCTTCTGTCTTTTCATGTGACAACACTGAAGAAATGACACTCGTCTACAATGTAAAGTAGTGATTGTACAGCTTGCATAACAGTGTAAATTTGCTGTCCCCTCAAAATACCTCAACACAGCCAGTAATGAGGAAAAATTAGAGAGCATGAAAGTGGGACTTTACATGAAGCACGTAGCAGCACCTGAATAGTGGTCATGTATGAAAGGACATGTAGAAAGGATATTTATTGGTACATAACATGAATATACATACATAACTGTTGGGGTGTACTCCCCACAAGTAAAATATAATAATAATGTATGAATATCAACTGTATTACACAATAATTTACCAGAATCCACCAACATTTAAAATACACACACACATATCTCTCTACGCGTTTTATGGCATATAGCCACTCGTCAGGAGCAGGCATGTGATGAGTCTAAATAAACAAATAAAAAAAAATGATTTAATTATTCTGTCATATACCAAAATGGGGGAGGAAAACCCTGCTACCACATATTACTTAAAAAAAAAAAAAAAAAAATATATATATATATATATATATATATATATATATATATTATATATATATATATATATATATATCATGTACTGGTGGTATACTGCTGTGAATCGTGGGTCACCCAGAGACATCATGGTCAGAAGCTGTGGTGCGGACATGTAAAACGAAGGTGCCCAACAACACACGGCATCCCAGGTGGCTGGGAGTCTAGGGGCACCCGTGATACAGATGGGAAATGGTGAGTGAGCTGAGCAAGTGGGGTCTCTGTCAGGAATGTGATGAATTGGTGATTAAAAGGAAGCCCAACCTAATGGAGCAAAGTGGGGTGCAAAAGTGAAATTACCAAAGTGACCTAAAGCAAGAAGAAAGTGAGGTCAGGGAGGTGTGAAGGAAGAATGGGGCAGAAGGCCAAGTTAGAATTTCAGAGGGGGAGGCGGCCGGACAAGAAGAAGTGATTGTTTAAAGTCAGATACCTGGTACTCGGAAGAAAGGACCAGGTCCGGTATGCGAGTTCATGAGTGCCTGGTGTGACGGAACCGATCCAACACTCCGATTGAGTGCTTCCGTCAGTATACCACTTCCTAAGTCTGAATATTGATATCAGATATTCCAACCGCTCACAAGCACAAAACAAGACGAGACTTGCTTAGCTGCTCACCATGGACTCATTTATTAGAACCAAAATGCCAAGTATTTATAATACAGTAGAAGACTAAAACCTAACCTAATTAGCATGAGCTAATTATCTAAATCAACACTCAGACTAGTTGACTGAGGGATAAGACTTTTCGGCTCTTAGCTCACTAACAATTCAATAAACATTACCATAAACATAAACACAGGGTTAATTAGCACAAACAACAATGTGTGAATACTCCTACAAGCCAGACTAGACTCATTTACACAACAGACAGGTGGTTGGAGTTCATGACATTAGCATCAGTTTGTGTCCCAACAGCATGATGCAACACACATTATATATACATATATACAACATTGAATCTGATTAGCACAGATTATAGTGGGGTTCTCATTCACTCCGTGCCACTTAAAATCCAGGGCCCATAATCAGTCGGCAAGAGGCTTGCATTCAGTCCTCTCAAAAAGCCTGTGTCCCGGCTAGGTCTGTCACACATCTCCCCTTTCGGCAGGAGACTAACACAGGAGGAGACCCCAGACGGGTTGACTCTGAAGTTAGTCAGGGGTTCCAGACCTCTAATGCTGGTATCCACACAGTACCCCAAATAAATTGTCCCAAACAGAGTATTCCTCACCCAGCCAACCTCTGCCTCTCTTCGAGAACACACCTGTCACTGTGGAGAGGCCTGGACCGGCCCTTCTCCCTGGAGTTCTTTCAGATGCTGGAGAGAAGACAAGGTGACTGGGCTTACTCCGTAATGCTGTTGGGGATCTGGGCCGACCGCCCAGCATCCCTGGGGTATACAAGTGGGGACTGAAGTCCCATCCACTTTCGGTAGGTGAAAATCCCCCAGTTCTTGCAAAGCAAGGCTGACATCCTCCTGTCTCAGTTCGGCACCATTTTCTGGCATTGTGTCAGTGGAGACCAAAGTTCCATACCCCGATATCAGCTCAAGCTGCAGTTGTGTGTAGGGGCCAGTAGCATTCTGCCCTGTTAGCACCTCAGCTGAGGGCCCCGCATCCTCCACTCTGGCTAACAGTTGGGGAGTGACGTCATCTTCTCACCATGGGCCCCTAGAACTACTGCAGGTCTGGGGCAGAGGTCTTGGACCCTCTGTCCAGTAGCCAGCACTTCAGCTGGAGGAGTCTCTTGTAACTCCACAGTTGCCGATGCTGGGCAGGGGTTGGTAGCACTCTGACCTTTTGCCAGCACTTCTGCTGGGGACTCCACATCCACCACTCCGGTTAACTGTTGTGGCAGGAGGCTGGCTTCCTCCACTACCAAATGGTGTAACTGCCATGGGGAAGGTGAGCCGGCTGATTCCTTTTCCGTTCTCTCATCTGGCTGCTGGGATGACATTTCTCGATCACTGTCTTCCAGGTGCACGGATCTTTGCTGGAAAGGAAAGACTGCTTCTTCCACCCTGGCCAACTGTTGGGGAGGGAGGAGGAACACATCCTCTCCCTTCTCCCCCTGTATCCTGATCTGCTGCTGGGAAGTGACCACCACCATGTCACCCTGAACCTCCGGAACTGCCACAGACATGGGGCAGAGGCCTTGGACCCTCTGTCTGGTGACCAGCGCTTCAGCTGGGGAAGTTCCTTGTAATTCCAGAGATACTGCTGTTGGTGCTTGGCAGAGCACAGTAAAGTTTCGCCCTAATACCAGCTCTTCTGCTGGAGGCTCATCCGGTTCTTCTTCCTCAGCAGAAAAGTCTATCAAATCCCCTGTCTCTGCAACTGGTGTCTGGGGATAGAGTTTCACCATCTCCTGTCTGTGGAACCCAGAAGATGCTATCGGTGCTGAGCAGAGGTTAGCAGAGCTTTGCCCTGTTGTCAGCACTTCAGGTTTGGGGATGGCAATCTCCAGATTTTCCACTGCCGGTTCTCCGGCATGCTGCTGGACAGGCACATTCGCCCATCAAAAATCATCCCATGCAGAAACAGGATCATGAAGGTCAGTCAGCACTTGCTGCATCTGCCAAAAGACCTCCGTGTCCATAGCTGCGGGGGCAGGTTGGCAAAGCTCACTGTTACTCTGCCACATTGCCGACTCTTCAGCCAGGATTTCAGAGTTGTCCACTGGTATTTCCTTATAGTCCCAGGCAAAGGGAGCCCAGCCCTGGCACTGAGCAGAGTCTAGCAGCCGTCTGTAGGTGATCTCCAGCTCCCATTCCTGATCGGCCAGAAACTCCAAATCTTCCAGTGCACAGTGCACTTCCGAGACGTTCAGTATCTCTTTTCTGTAATCCATGATTTCATCCAACCGCCACTCCAAATCACTCCCAAAGTTAGAGTCCCCTGTCAGCTTCACATACAACAGTCCCAGGCCGCCATAGCTTAAGCCTTCCGTTGGGCTGTCATCTGCTATTCAGGGATATGCTTGGGATACATGCCACCGGAGGGCTCTGTAACTCTCATCCAGCTTCATCTCTGCCCAGACCAGCCCGCTTAATTCAGCTGTCTGCTCCTTGTGCTGTTTTTCTCCTAAAAACAGCACTCGCAATCCATACTGTGACCAGTACCTTTCCTGGTCGGAGGAGAGAACTTTTCCCTGGTGGCGCTGCTCACGGGCTAGCGCTTCCTTCCAGAGTCCGCAGCGAATAGAATCAAACCATCCCAGCAGGACCTGCTCTGATACTGGTCCTCTGTGCTGTAGCTGCATCTCTCGCAACCTCCTTCTGAATTCCTTTTCCATGGCGGCTGGTATCTGTACCTCTCCTCCTCTCCTGCTATCCGAACCTTGGATCCAGGTGGAGGTTTGGATATTCCAGACTGCAGGAAGTGTCCCACTGCTTGCTACCAATGTGACGGAACCGATCCCACACTCCGATTGAGTGCTTCCATCTGTATACCGCTTCCTAAGTCTGAATATTGATATCAGATATTCCAACCGCTCACAAGCACAACACAAGACGAGACTTGCTTAGCTGCTCAACATGGACTCATTTATTAGAACCAAAATGCCAAGTATTTATCATACAGTAGAAGACTAAAAACTAACCTAATTAGCATGAGCTAATTATCTAAATCAACACTCAGACTAGTTGACTGAGGGATAAGACTTTTCGGCTCCTAGCTCACTAACAATTCAATAAACATTACCATAAACATAAACACAGGGTTAATTAGCACAAACAACAATGTGTGAATACTCCTACAAGCCAGACTAGACTCATTTACACAACAGACAGGTGGCTGGAGTTCATGATATTAGCATCTAACAGTTTGTGTCCCAACAGCATGATGCAACACACATTATATATACATATATACAGCATTGAATCTGACTAGCACAGATTATAGTGGGGTTCTCATTCACCCTGTGCCCCTTAAAATCCAGGGCCCATAATCAGTCGGCAAGAGGCTAACATTCAGTCCTCTCAAAAAGCCTGTGTCCCGGCTAGGTCTGTCACACCTGGCCCACACAAGGAGGCCACATGTGAGGTACCCATGAGGGACAGCCCACCAATGTCACGTGCACACGCACAGTGGGGGAGAAAAGGAGGCACTATCACCTGGGCTATGATTCGTCTGGTAAACTGTGACACAGTATTGCCAGTGGCTGTGAAAAAAAGAAAAAAAAAACGGCTGGCATAGCGGACGCCGCACGTCTGAAGTGGGTGAGGGGATGTCAATTGCAGCTCTCGAACCCTGATGAAAAACGTGTGGCCCAGCAAGACCACAGGACCCCCATCAGTAGCCACAAGTTGATTGTATGATGGTTATGACCTAGTAAAAGTATAAAGCCGCGTACACACGGGCGGACTGTCTGGCCAACTTAGTCCGCCGAAACACATTTCAGCGGACAGTCCGCTCGTGTGTGGGCTTCAGCGGACTTTTTCAGCGTGCAGTCTGGCGGACTAAGTATTTCGGAATTTCCGTAATACTGTCCGTCGGACTCGCATTTCGGCGGACAATCCGCCCGTGTGTATGCCAGTCCGCCGTACTTTTGAAATGAGCGGACTTTTCCCACCCGGAGTAAAGTCCGCTCATTTCGAGCGGGTATCCAGGTAGGCGGGGCCCGCGAAGGAGACGTCGCAGGCCCCGCCGCCTGGTATGGACTTAAAGGGGAACCCCAACGCCGAAAAAAATCGTCGTGGGGGTCCCCCCAAGTCCACAGCAGACCCTTGTCCGAGCACGCTACCCGGCCGGCCAGGAAAGGGGGGCGAGCGAGCGCCCCCCCTCCTAAACCGTACCAGGCCACGTGCCCTCAACATGGGGGGGTGCCTTGGGGAAGGGGGGGCCACGTGGCCCCCCCACCCCAAAGCACCTTGTCCCCATGTTGATGAGGACAAGGGCCTCTTTCCGACAACCCTGGCCGTTGGTTGTCGGGGTCTGCGGGCGGGGGGCTTATCGGAATCCGGGAGCCCCCTTTAATAAGGGGGCCCCCGGATACCGGCCCCCCACCCTATGTGAATGAGTATGGGGTACAATGTACCCCTACCCATTCACCTGTAAAATAAAAGTACAAAAAAAACACAACGCACGAGATAAAATACTTTATTGCACAGCTCCGGGGGTCTTCCGTCTTCAGGGGTCTTCTCGCCGGACTCCTCCGCTATCTTCTTGTAGCTCTTTTGCTAGCGGAGGAGTCCGGCTTTCTTCCTCGCCGCCGGCCTCTTCTCCCGACTTCGGGGGTCTTGTCCCCCTCTTCGGTTCTTCTGCCGGGCCACCGCGCCTTCTTATAGCTCTTTTACAGGCGGTGGCCCGGTCTTCTGTCGCCGTCGCCGCCGCCGCCGCCGCCGCCTTCCGTTCTTCTTCTTCTTCTTCTTCTCCAGGAGATGTTGCCTCGACGATCTCTCCGGCCGGAATGCCAGGGACGCACTGCGCGGCCACTTATATAGGGACAAGGGGCGGTGTCACATGGCTTTATGTCACATGGGTTGGTCACATGGGTTGATGTCACATGGGGACTATGACATCGTAAGGGGGCGGGGTCACCATGTGACACCAACCCATGTGACATAAAGCCATGTGACACCGCCCCATTGTCCCTATATAAGTGGCCGCGCAGTGCGTCCCTGGCATTCCGGCCGGAGAGATCGTCGAGGCAACATCTCCTGGAGAAGAAGAAGAAGAAGAAGAAGAACGGAAGGCGGCGGCGGCGACAGAAGACCGGGCCACCGCCTGTAAAAGAGCTATAAGAAGGCGCGGTGGCCCGGCAGAAGAACCGAAGAGGGGGACAAGACCCCCGAAGTCGGGAGAAGAGGCCGGCGGCGAGGAAGAAAGCCGGACTCCTCCGCTAGCAAAAGAGCTACAAGAAGATAGCGGAGGAGTCCGGCGAGAAGACCCCCGAAGACGGAAGACCCCCGGAGCTGTGCAATAAAGAATTTTATCTCGTGTGTTGTGTTTTTTTTTGTACTTTTATTTTACAGGTGAATGGGTAGGGGTACATTGTACCCCATACTCATTCACATAGGGTGGGGGGCTGGTATCCGGGGGCCCCCTTATTAAAGGGGGCTCCCGGGTTCCGATAAGCCCCCCGCCCGCAGACCCCGACAACCAACGGCCAGGGTTGTCGGGAAGAGGCCCTTGTCCTCATCAACATGGGGACAAAGTGCTTTGGGGTGGGGGGGCCACGCGGCCCCCCCTTCCCCAAGGCACCCCCCATGTTGAGGGCACGCGGCCTGGTACGGTTTAGGAGGGGGGCGCTCGCTCGCCCCCCTTTCCTGGCCGGCCGGGTAGCGTGCTCGGACAAGGGTCTGTTGTGGACTTTGGGTGGGACCCCCACACCGATTTCTTTCGGTGTTGGGGTTCCCCTTTAAGTCCATACCAGGCGGCGGGGTCAGCGACATCTCCTTCGCGGGCCCCGCCTACCTGGAGACGTGCTCAAAATGAGCGGACTTTCCTCCGCGTGTGTGGGCGAGTCCATTCATTTCAAAAGTAGGGCGGATAGTATGGCGGACTTAGTACGCCGTATTAGTCCGCTCAAAAAGTGGTGTGTGTGGTCAAGTCCGTTCATTCGAAAGTATGACGGACTGTCCGTCGGATTGTCTGACGGACTAAGTTGGCCAGACAGTCCGCCCGTGTGTACGCGGCTTAAGAAATAATAGTCAATCACTAAACCTATATATCATTGTTACCCTAGTAAAAAAGTAAAAAGAATGTGTGTGTGTATGTGTGTGTATATAATATATATATCGACAGTTAGGAGGTGCAGAATAAAGTTTAGGATAAACTAATATAAATAAAAACACAATAAAAATATGAGCCTGTGTGGCATATTAAATAATAATTAAATAATAATACTTATTAGTGCTAATATAAAGTTTAGAGCATCAATAAATACAGTACAATAAAAAACGGTGTAAAAATAAACAATATCAATTCCAAAGTGCAGCGTGTTGCGATAACAAAAATCGCATAAAGTGCAAGTGCTCTGGTGTGATGCACATAGGCAAACCTTCAAATATATACAGGAATATTGTGACAAACATTACTGGTGTATTAAACAAATGTCCGTTTCAGGTGCAAAGTGCTGCGATTATTCCTATAATCGCACGGGGTGTGACTCCTTCAACATAATAATTTGTGAACAATGTGGGAATATTGCGATGTAGAGGGCAGTGGTGCTGGTGATGGGGGATATATCCTTTGTGGTTCCGTGTATAGTGAGGATGGGTGTCCCCTTACCTCACCGCTGTAAGGTAACAGCGTGTATAAAGATCTTTAGGATCCTTTGGCAGAGTTTGCCTTTAGTGTGGAGTTCCCAGGTCCTGACAAATTTTAAAATCGCTAATAAAGCAGTTGAGGTCAAACTCAATATTCAGTCCCTTTGGCGTCAATGTGTCTAATGTATATATCCATTTAGATTCAAGTTGGCTTAGGGTGCGGACCTTGTGTCCCCCACGCCAATGTTTCATGTAGGGCTCTATCCCCCAGAATTTTAATTGCGACGTCTTTTTCAAAAGACTACCCCCCTTTTAATTATCTCACTGAATGTAACTCGGCAGAATTGTTAGTCGCACTCAGGTTCTTTCTCCCACTCTGGATTGGTACCTCTACCCTCATTTACAGCCATCCTCCCCCTCCCTCTCACCCCCCCCCCCCTATACGATTATTAGTATTATTACGATTATTATTAGCCTTATGTTAAATATAACCTTCAGACTTGTTTTTTGCCTTTATTACCCATTTGGCTAAATACATCATTTCCAGGTGCGTTAAAAGAATTTGGACACACACACTAATATACCCTTATTATGCGATTTTTTGTCCTTCCTTTTTCTTTCCTTTTTTTCTGTTTTTTACTGTAACATTTTTTCTATAGTGATTAAGGAGTGCTCTATGTTTTGAACATTCCTTAATCAGTACATTTTTTACACTAAGTATAAGGATTATCAAGTCTCCATTTTGTTATACTGTCTTCCATTTTAAACTTTGTATGACCAAGCTAGAATTCTAACTGCTAAGACATAGATGCTCGCTATCTGGGAAATATGCTGTTTTCTTAGAATGCCCTTGGCCGCGAGAGTTTGTGCAAAGAAAGCCAGACTTACGGTCATCACACATTCCTATAACTGCGTCTGTGACATATAACGTCTGGGTCACAGGCTACCAACAGAATGTTGATGAATATTGTTGAATATTGCAGAATGTTGATGAACATTGTAGTCTTATTCTTATCTCGTGTGAAGGTTAATGATGTGCTTTGCCATGAAGACGATTTCTGCTTATTCTGCTTGTTCTGTCAATAAACCTGTTACTAGGAAAAGTTTGGTGTATAACTACGAGGGGATCCCTGATTGGCTACTCCACAGGGTGCCACCCCAATTGTCTCAGCATAACACCTGTTGTATTCAAAACATTAAATGTAATCATTATTCACATACATCTCGTGTATGAGTCTTGGTTATCTCACCGGTGAATGGGACTCCCAAGTACATCCAGACCACGGCCTAGGCAAGATAGGAAGAGGGAAATCGAGCACCTAACAGAGCAAGGACCTACCTTTACAGCTGGTACCAGAAGTGGGAATCCCCCTCCCAGTAGAGGACCTGTTTAACGAGACGACACAAGACCATATGGCCAATATAACGACCAGACCCTCCCCCCTTATTTTCTCTGGTTTCACACAACCCCCATCCTTCTGTTTCCTAAATGGAGCTTGGAAAGAAAACGGGGAAATCCCTAATGGCCAATTCTGTAGAAACACACTAGTAAATCTTACCCTTAGAGACTTAGGGAAGTTTCTGCGGGATGGGACGTTTGACATCCAGGGGTTGAATACTTCCACCATTGGAGATAGTGACGAAAGGATAGGGAACATGTCTTTATATAACATAATGGACTGTGTACTATCATCAGAAACATTTGACGATACTGACCTAAAAGACTGGTTAGAGTCCTACCACATGAATGATACTTTACTAGAGTACAGTAGCACCGCGAGTTTAGGAGATTGGTTATGCCTAGTTGGACTCAGGTCAGGCATATCCCAACCCCCTGATATAATACCAGCACCTCATCTGCCTCATGGATGGATGGTGTGTTGCGGTCTAATATGTCACACTACCATACCTTACCCTCTAGATTCCTCTACAGGTGGTTGGTGCACCATTGCCAGGATGGTACCATATATGGGTATAGCCTCTGACAATCAGTACATCAAAATGACCCCTGCCCATGGGCATTTAGAGTTTGCGAGGGCTAAGAGACAAGTAACATCATGGTGGGAAAAATTAGCTGCCTCCATTGGAAGCCCGAGAATGTGGAATGCCCTAGATAAAATAGATCTTTTTGCTGAAATAATCTCTGGGGTAGTGAATTCTACTTCCAGAGATGTTTCTCTGCTAAACGAAGAAACTCGGAAGATCCGAACTGTGCAGGAACTGATAAAAACGAGGCAGGAACAACTTTTGGCCGCTATCACTGGGATTTGTAACCTCATGGCCAATTCGGAGATGTGTTGCACCTTCATACACAACTTCACCGTTCCTGTGGAAAGTCTGTCGGTACCCGATTATTACGATATTATCAAAAGTCATTCAGCCCAAAGACAGACCCTCCTACAGAAAGCAAAAAACTTGGGAGATGATTGGAACCTTTTCTCGGGTACAGGAGGGTGGTTTGGAGGTATTTGGGGGGGCATACTGGGATTTTTCAAGAAAATATTTCTCGTATTAGTGATGATAGTGTTGTTGATAGTAATGATCTATGTGATCGCCAAGTGCTGCTGCATAGCAGCCTCCAAGGTTTCCCATCTAAAAATAGCAACCAAGCCCAATAACGAAGAGAAAGCACTTATGGCTTTCTCTAAGGATGTCTGGTATAAAGGATGATCATAACTTCGTGCCAAAGTTATGATCACAGGAGGGATTATAAGGATTATCAAGTCTCCATTTTGTTATACTGTCTTCCATTTTAAACTTTGTATGACCAAGCTAGAATTCTAACTGCTAAGACATAGATGCTCGCTATCTGGGAAATATGCTGTTTTCTTAGAATGCCCTTGGCCGCGAGAGTTTGTGCAAAGAAAGCCAGATTTACGGTCATCACACATTCCTATAACTGCGTCTGTGACATATAACGTCTGGGTCACAGGCTACCAACAGAATGTTGATGAATATTGTTGAATATTGCAGAATGTTGATGAACATTGTAGTCTTATTCTTATCTCGTGTGAAGGTTAATGATGTGCTTTGCCATGAAGACGATTTCTGCTTATTCTGCTTGTTCTGTCAATAAACCTGTTACTAGGAAAAGTTTGGTGTATAACTACGAGGGGATCCCTGATTGGCTACTCCACAGGGTGCCACCCCAATTGTCTCAGCATATAACCTGTTGTATTCAAAACATTAAATGTAATCATTATTCACATACATCTCGTGTATGAGTCTTGGTTATCTCACCGGTGAATGGGACTCCCAAGTACATCCAGACCACGGCCTAGGAAAGATAGGAAGAGGGAAATCGAGCACCTAACAGAGCAAGGACCTACCTTTACACTAAGTAACTTTTACGATTTTTTTAATCAAAAAAATTTTAATACAATTTTTATGCATGTGGCATTCTATATCCACTATTATCCTCTTTTTATTCAGGGATAGTTTACTCTATCTATTACCCCTGACAATAGTCCGTTTTGTATTTCCTCAAAAATACTGTTTTTATACTTGCTGGCCGACCTGCTTTATGTTTTGTTTCTCATTTATCGTTTTATTTTTAATTTTAACTCATTAGATACCTCTTTTCCAGTATCCCTTTGTTTGCCTATTGATTGATGGCTTATAACCCAAACAATGGCGACCGCCGCACTTCCGGTTTTATAGATACCAGATGTGTGAGTGTTATGAAGTAGGATGGCCACTATTCTATTTCCGGGCATCATAGACACTGGATGTTTTGGACACCAAAAAAATGGCCATAGTGCCCTTTCCGGCGACACTATCAGTAAGAAAATGGCTGCCGGCTCATTTCCAGGTCTTCACAGTAATGGCTGCCATATCAACAGCGCTCAGCCACTATTTAAGGACACTTCCCATAGCTGTGTTTATCCCCTGATGAAGTCACGTGACCCGTGACGAACACGCGTCGGGACACTAAGCGACCGGAAGTGACGTAGACCGAGCCCGCAGCTCGTTTGTACATTGCCTGTATACACTCTGTGTTTGTGAGTATTCTTATATATTTTAAATAAATAAATCTGACTGTTGAAACATCTTACACTATGGAGTATCCTTCCTCCATGTCTGTTTAAACCCACATGCACGCTATACCATTGAGGAACCCTTACTGCAATACCCCAGAGAAATCCCTTAAAGGGACCACACCATTTTTCAGGACCTGGGAACTCCACACTAAAGGGAAACTCCGCCAAAGGATCCTAAAGATCTTTATATACACTGTTACCTTATAGCGGTGAGGTAAGGGTACACCCATCATCAGTATACACGGAACCACGAAGGATATATCCCCCATCACCAGCACCACTGCCCTCTCCATCGCAATATTCCCACATTGTTCACAGATTATTATGTTGAAGGAGTCACACCCCGTGCGATTATAGGAATAATCGCAGCACTTTGCACCTGAAACGGACATTTGTTTAATACACCAGTATTGTTTGTCACAATATTCCTGTATATATTTGAAGGTTTGCCTATGTGCATCACACCAGAGCACTTGCACTTTATGCGATTTTTGTTATCGCAACACGCTGCACTTTGGAATTGATATTGTTTATTTTTACACCGTTTTTTTTAATTGTACTGTATTTATTGATGCTCTAAACTTTATATTATCACCAATAAGTATTATTATTTAATATGCCACCCAGGCTCATATTTTTATTGTGTTTTTATTTATATTAGTTTATCCTAAACTTTATTCTGCACCTTCTAACTGTGGATTCAGTATATTGCCCTTGCCGATAGGCATATTCCACCATCGTACAGCACACCACTACCTCTTTTACTCACTATTCCTCTGGGTTCAGATATTTCACTCCCTGTGTGTGCAGCAGTACACTATCTACTTTTACCCTGACTTGGCGCAGGAATAATTCTCTTTACTAAATTAGAATATATATATATATATATATATATGTATATATATATATATATATATATATATATATATATATTGTGACAGAGCGAGGCTCTGTCCTTATGAAATCGGAGGAAAAAGAGACAGAGTTTGCATATCTCCAGCCCTGTGTCCAGGTCTTGATGATAACGAGCAGGGTGTGTGCCCAGCTGCACACAGGCCATATAATGAAGGGCTGTTGGGAATGGAGTGTGGAGGGATGGAGGATGGTGGAGTAGCTTGCTGCTGTGCATGTCCAAAGAGCCCAAAGCTGTGTGCGTTGAAGGGTTGAAGCTGTGTGCGTCCAAAGAGCCCAAAGCTGTGTGCGTTGAAGGGTTGAAGCTGTGTGCGTCCAAAGAGCCCAAAGCTGTGTGCGTTGAAGGGTTGAAGCTGTGTGCGTCCAAGGAGTCCAAAGCTAAGTGTTGAAGGGCTTGAAGCTGTGTGCGTCCAAGGAGCCTAAGACTGTGTGTATCCAAGCAGCTCGTTTGAGGGGCAAGTACCTATAGCAGCACTACTGCTGAAGAGTAGCCAGGTGGGCTAGCATTTTCATTTGGATTGTGTGTATTTAATTTAAGATTGGACCCCTGCGTGGGATTCCTGGATGGACTATTATTTTGTTTTTTCTTTTAATAAACGTGGGCTACCAGGCCCTTAACTTTAAATGCCTGCCTGATGTGGACTGAAAAAATGCCTCTAACCACTTGAGCTAAACACCCCAATATCACAAGTGGTGTTCGAATGCGGGCAGAAGATGGTGGAATCCGGGTCCTTGCCCTACAGTAAGTTCAAGTCAGGAACTATTGGCTGTGTGTGGAAGTGCAGCCAGGCAAAAGGCATTGCGTGTTGCAGGTGGTGTACCTGTGAATGAAAAGTCATTTTTTTTATTTTTTTTTGCTATGAACTGTGTTTGTGTGCATGAGACAGCACAATCTGTGTGTGCAGCTGAGGAGAGCTTGCACGAAGAGAAAAGCAACTTGCTTTAAAAGAGACACTTTCATTCTCCTGGACTGTTTAAAGTTGTTCTGGAGTCTCTAAGTATGGGGTGGTCAAAGCTCCTAAAAGAGGCAAGGTTTGCTGAAATGAGAGACAGAGCTCTGTGGTTGGAGGGGTTGTTACCGCCCGAACGAGCCCCATACATACCTGATCAGAGTGTATCAAGGAGAAAAAGGGCTGGGGTTGTCCCTAGCAACACTGGTGCAATGAGTGCACAGGTGACTGCTGTTATGGAGAGTCCACCAGCATTTGAATCTGCAGTGGATTGGTGCAAGCGGCATTTAGCAGCACTGAACCAAGCTACAGAGGAAAGGAAGCCAACCCTCAGTGCAAGGGGAAAGCCGCTGGATGTCCATAACTGGAAGAGGGCTGTTGTTGCCCCTGGCAAAGCTGATGCAGTTCAAACAGCTATTGTGAAAGATGTGAATGTGTCACAGCATGAGACTGGACCCAGCAGAGAGAAGCCCATGCTATATGCAAGGAGCGAGGCTGATCAAAGGCTGAGGATGAGAGTGGTTGCCCATAGCAACGCAGAGGAAGCCAGTCGGGCTGTCTCTGTACCATGGGCTATGTCTAATAAGGATCGTGGAAAGTGGCTTAAGGAGGAGCCAATTTATCATGTTGGAGAGAGCCAGCAAAGTTCAGCTGGAAGAGTACCATCTCCCTTGGCAACAAGAGATGGAGTGTTAACCGGAAGGAGGAGCTACAGTGGAGATGTGGAACGGCGTCCCACTAAAGATATGTGCAGAAATGTACCATGCCTGGAATGTGGTCAACTGGGGCATGGTATTTTTTCTTGTCCCAGGTTATGGAACATGCCTGGAGATGTGGTTACTGGGCAGAAGTCTTTGTCCGCAAGCCCAGATTTTTGTGCAAACATGTTGTCAGTCACCTCTGGCAACAGTGAGGAAGTACCTGTTGTGCTTGCAGGGGGTGCTAAGGAGTCAGAAGTGGCTGCTGCAGTTTCGTTCCATGGCCAATAGGGAGAGTTGGCCAGTAAAAGCGTGATAAAGGAGAGACAACGTACTCAAATGAAGCCAGAGTTACCTGCTACAGATTATGGTAAAGCCGCGTACACACGGGCGGACTGTCTGGCCAACTTAGTCCGTCAGACAATCCGACGGACAGTCCGTCATACTTTCGAATGAACGGACTTGCCCACACACACCACTTTTTGAGCGGACTAATACGGCGTACTAAGTCCGCCATACAATCCGCCCTACTTTTGAAATGAACGGACTCGCCCACACACGTGGAGGAAAGTCCGCTCATTTCGAGCGCGTCTCCAGGTAGGCGGGGCCCGCGAGGGAGACGTCGCTGACCCCGCCGCCTGGTATGGACTTAAAGGGGAACCCCAACGCCGAAAAAAATCGGCGTGGGGGTCCCCCCCAAGTCCACAACAGACCCTTGTCCGAGCACGCTACCCGGCCGGCCAGGAAAGGGGGGCGAGTGAGCGCCCCCCCTCCTGAGCCGTACCAGGCCACGTGCCCTCAACATGGGGGGGTGCCTTGGGGAAGGGGGGCGCGTGGCCCCCCCACCCCAAAGCACCTTGTCTTCATGTTGATGAGGACAAGGGCCTCTTCCCGACAACCCTGGCCGTTGGTTGTCGGGGTCTGCGGGCGGGGGGCTTATCGGAATCCGGGAGCCCCCTTTAATAAGGGGGCCCCCGGATACCGGCCCCCCACCCTATGTAAATGAGTATGGGGTACAATGTACCCCTACCCATTCACCTGTAAAATAAAAGTACCAAAAAAACACAACACACGAGATAAAATACTTTATTGCACAGCTCCGGGGGTCTTCCGTCTTCGGGGGTCTTCTCGCCGGACTCCTCCGCTATCTTCTTGTAGCTCTTTTGCTAGCGGAGGAGTCCGGCTTTCTTCCTCGCCGCCGGCCTCTTCTCCCGACTTCGGGGGTCTTGTCCCCCTCTTCGGTTCTTCTGCCGGGCCACCGCGCCTTCTTATAGCTCTTTTACAGGCGGTGGCCCGGTCTTCTGTCGCCGCCGCCACCGCCTTCCGTTCTTCTTCTTCTTCTTCTCCAGGAGATGTTGCCTCGACGATCTCTCCGGCCGGAATGCCAGGGACGCACTGCGTGGCCACTTATATAGGGACAAGGGGCGGTGTCACATGGCTTTATGTCACATGGGTTGGTCACATGGGTTGATGTCACATGGGGACTATGACATTGTAAGGGGGCGGGGTCACCATGTGACACCAACCCATGTGACATAAAGCCATGTGACACCGCCCCTTGTCCCTATATAAGTGGCCGTGCAGTGCGTCCCTGGCATTCCGGCCGGAGAGATCGTCGAAGCAACATCTCCTGAAGAAGAACGGAAGGCGGCGGCGGCGGCGGCGACAGAAGACCGGGCCACCGCCTGTAAAAGAGCTATAAGAAGGCGCGGTGGCCCGGCAGAAGAACCGAAGAGTGGGACAAGACCCCCGAAGTCGGGAGAAGAGGCCGGCGGCGAGGTAGAAAGCCGGATTCCTCCGCTAGCAAAAGAGCTACAAGAAGATAGCGGAGGAGTCCGGCGAGAAGACCCCCGAAGACGGAAGACCACCGGAGCTGTGCAATAAAGTATTTTATCTCGTGTGTTGTGTTTTTTTTGTACTTTTATTTTACAGGTGAATGGGTAGGGGTACATTGTACCCCATACTCATTCACATAGGGTGGGGGGCCGGTATCCGGGGGCCCCCTTATTAAAGGGGGCTCCCGGATTCCGATAAGCCCCCCGCCCGCAGACCCCGACAACCAACGGCCAGGGTTGTCGGGAAGAGGCCCTTGTCCTCATCAACATGGGGACAAGGTGCTTTGGGGTGGGGGGCCACGCGGCCCCCCCTTCCCCAAGGCACCCCCCCATGTTGAGGGCACGCAGCCTGGTACGGCTCAGGAGGGGGGGCGCTCGCTCGCCCCCCTTTCCTGGCCGGCCGGGTAGCGTGCTCGGACAAGGGTGTGTTGTGGACTTGGGGGGGACCCCCATGCCGATTTTTTTCGGCGTTGGGGTTCCCCTTTAAGTTCATACCAGGCGGCGGGGCCAGCGACATCTCCTTCGCGGGCCCCGCCTACCTGGATACCCGCTCAAAATGAGCGGACTTTTCTCCGGGCGGGAAAAGTCCGCTCATTTCAAAAGTACGGCGGACTGGCATACACACGGGCGGATTGTCCGCCGAAATGCGAGTCCGACGGACAGTATTACGGAAATTCCGAAACACTTAGTCCGCCAGACTGCACGCTGAAAAAGTCCGCTGAAGCCCACACACGAGCGGACTGTCCGCTGAAATGTGTTTCGGCGGACTAAGTTGGCCAGACAGTCCGCCCGTGTGTACGCGGCTTCAGACTGTTGCAGTTTGTGGGACTGATCCCAGTGAAGTGGGAGTATATCCGGCTGGAAGATCAGCAGAAGGTGTAAAAATGGACTTGCTGCAGTGTGCTACCCCGAGTAGTGGGGAGACACAGGTTGAAGCTCAACCTGCAGCAAGGTTAAGAACTCAAAAAGACTGGACTCTGTGTGTGCCTGGTGTAATCCACCAAAGTGCTGGAAGTGGTAACCTAGGGGTGACCAATACAGTTTGTATGCCATGTTCCCTAGTGACTGGTGCTACAGAGATGCCCAGGGAAACCTACCAGGAGCCCGCAGTGGTGAGGCACGTGGTTTCCCAGGACAACTGTGGAGCCGCCCTAATGGGCAAAATAATGCCTTTGGAGAGGAAGGGTGGTGTGCTGAGTGGTACACGGGGTGCTGAGTGTACTGACCAAAAACAGCCTGTTAAAGCTAATAATACTGCTATTTCTATCAATGCTGATGGTAAAGGTATTGCCGATGATAAATGTACTTATTCTGATTTGCTCAAAAGTAATGAGGAAAGAGGGATGTCTCCCTTGGTAACCAGACGCAGAGCCACGGGGTTGTCCATGGAAGTCTCAGGGGCTCTCCATTCGTTTGAGCCAGAGATTTTCCAGGACAGCACTGAATTTGCTCTGGGGGAACAGACTGGGTCTACACCATGCAGTGATAGTTTGTGTGAGCAGTCTGTTTACCATATATGTAACCCAGTTGGTAAAGGGTTAAGTCCACTGGCCAAAGCTGAAGGTACACAGCTGAGTGTGCTTGTGCCCCAGAAGCAAGGTGGTGATGGTGTGTTGCACCCTGCCTTGTTTGATGAAGCATTAGCAAAGAATAAAAGCATGTCGTCAAAATGTGATTTATATAGAACTGACAAAGGTACTGATTGTGCTGCAGAATCCCAGGTGCCTCCTAAAGCAGAAGAGGTACTGCTGAGCCCTCATTATGGAAGCACAATGGATTGGGACAACCAATTACTAGCCATGTTGGACAAGGCTATGTTGAGTGACAGGGGTCTGAATACAACTGCTATGCCAGACAGGGAGTTTGCAGAGCGACCGATGGTTGAGGGTGCATTGGTCACTGTAAGGGATGTTTCCCTCCTGTCGGAAGGACCAGATCAGGGCGCATGCATGGCAGATGTGGTGCTCACAACCCAGCCGCTAAATGTCAAGTGTCAAGGTGACACAGTAATAAATTTTGACTTGCAGAGGCTTATTGGTGAGTTGGAGGGGATGAATAAGAGACATGCATCTAACAGTGTTCCAGAGGCGCATCAGGCTGTGATGGATACCTCCAGTGAGGTGGAGGCCCCCTTTAATGTCGTGGCCCCTCACGCTGAAGTGAATGAGCCCCTCTATGTCTCTGATAAGGGAAAGGTCCTCAAAAATGTTTTGCATATTGATGTGGAGTGTGTAGAATTTACAGATATGCTAGTAGAATTACTTGAACTGATGAAAGCACATTCCTTGTATACCTGGGTGCCTCTGTTACAGTCAGATGTGGTAATGCTGCATGGTACCAAAGGGTGGAGCCAGGTAATGCAAGCTGTGCTGGGTAACATTAATCACCAGTGGTACTGGGTGGTATGGTGCTTAATAGTCTGGAAAGTGATCTCACCGTTCCCTGTGAGAGTGCTTCCGGATACGGTTCAGTACGGAAGGCGCTCTAGGGGGCTGCAGAAGACATCAGAGGTCTCTCCGCCTGGTGCAGTGATAGACATGTCTGCTAGTGCAGTCCGAGGTGCGGCTGAGCAGGGTTCAGTAAATGGTGTGGATACTGCGTCACCCGCTAGACCTCGTAAGAAGGAAGGGCCAGATATGGACACGGCAGAAGCAGAGATTCTGTCTATCACCTGCAGAGAGGTACAAGTTTGTGTACCCGGAGACGCTCTCAAATATAGAATGGAGAGGAACAAAAATTGTGACATGGAAAAGTGGGCGGCACAGTGGTGTAGTGGTTAGCACTCTCACTTAGCAGTAAAAAGGGTCACTGGTTCAAATCCCAACCATGACACCACCTGCCTGGAGTTTGCATGTTCTCCCTGTGCCTGCGTGGGTTTCCTCCGGGTACTCCGGTTTCCTCCCACACTCCAATGACATGCAGGTAGGTTAATTGGCTTCTGTCCAAAATTGGCCCTAGCATATGAATGGGGACCTTAGATTGTGGGCTCCTTGAGGGTAGGGACCAATGTGAGTGTGCAACATACAGGGATAGGGGTAGACACTCACTCAGGTTGAACTGGATGGACTGGTGTCTTTATTCAACCTTACTAACTATGAAACTATGAAACTATGAAACTATGAGCTGGCAAAGATTGATACTGGTGAAAATAGGTCATGCGTTGTTCAATGTCAATTGTTAGGACAATTGCCCACAGAGATTTGAACAACAGGTGAAGTGAAGGCTTGTGAAGATACCATAGGGGATAGCTGCTCACCTGTGTGTTGTCCCTCCTTGGGCCTGGTCCTAACAAATCCCGAGCAAGAAAGAACTGATGGTATTGGTAATTGGAGAAATGGTGGTGTACTCCTGAATGTTAGTTTAAATAATGGCCTTGATATGAACATGAATAATTTCTTGGAAAATGAGCGTGATACACAGACGTTAAGCTCTGGGGAGTTGGTGGTCAAGGGTAAAGGCAAAGGAGTTGGTAAACCCAAGAGACCTGTTGTGATGGGGAACACAGGTACCAGTGAGGGAAAAGGTAGTTCCTCATCAGGTGTAGTGTCTGAAGCAGGTTCCCTACGGAATCTGGAAACAGAGTTGAAAGGAAGTAGCAGGAAAGGCGGTGGGCCACCAGAAAATAAATGGGAGCTCAGGAACCCCAAGGACAGAGAAAGTAGGCTGCGGATACAGAACTGTAGGACCCTGTTCCGATCCAGGGTAAGGCGTGCCTGGAAGCACACCCGGAAAAAAGGTTGGGCCTACGTGGCTGACTGCCAGCACAGAGGTGTCCCAACCATCATGATGGGTGCTGGTGTTCCTCCCTCCGGATCGAAAAAAAGGGGGGGGATATGTGACAGAGCGAGGCTCTGTCCTTATGAAATCGGAGGAAAAAGAGACAGAGTTTGCATATCTCCAGCCCTGTGTCCAGGTCTTGATGATAACGAGCAGGGTGTGTGCCCAGCTGCACACAGGCCATATAATGAAGAACTGTTGGGAATGGAGTGTGGAGGAATGGAGGATGGTGGAGTAGCTTGCTGCTGTGCATGTCCAAAGAGCCCAAAGCTGTGTGCGTTGAAGGGTTGAAGCTGTGTGCGTCCAAAGAGCCCAAAGCTGTGTGCGTTGAAGGGTTGAAGCTGTGTGCGTCCAAAGAGCCCAAAGCTGTGTGCGTTGAAGGGTTGAAGCTGTGTGCGTCCAAGGAGTCCAAAGCTGTGTGTTGAAGGGCTTGAAGCTGTGTGCGTCCAAGGAGCCTAAGACTGTGTGTATCTAAGCAGCTCGTTTGAGGGGCAAGTACCTATAGCAGCACTACTGCTGAAGAGTAGCCAGGTGGGCTAGCATTTTCATTTGGATTGTGTGTATTTAATTTAAGATTGGACCCCTGCGTGGGATTCCTGGATGGACTATTATTTTGTTTTTCCTTTTAATAAACGTGGGCTACCAGGCCCTTAACTTTAAATGCCTGCCTGATGTGGACTGAAAAAATGCCTCTAACCACTTGAGCTAAACACCCCAATATCACAATATATATATATATATATATATATATATATATATATATATATATATTATTTTTTTTTTATTATTATACACTATTTATATAAAGCCAACAGTTTACGCAGCGCTTTACAAGCTTACATTCTAAAAGGGAGGGGTTATATCTCTCTCTCTCTATCAATCACACACACACAATAATAATAATAATAATAATAAGTAATATCAAAAATACATAAAAAAATACATAATTAAAAAAAACAAACACTAAAAATAAAATAAATATTTGTAAAAATAAAATAAAATAAATAAATAAATACTAAAATTAAGAAGACATAATAGTCATCAGACAGGAACAATGAGATCTCACCTCCGGTGGTGTTGGAGGATCGTGGGGGCCATGGTTGGCCGAGTGATTGGAGGGATGATCAGGGGGTCGGTGGGGTGAGGGGTCGGTGGGTTGGTGGTCAGGATGGTGTCGGGTCTCCAGATCATCCTCTCCTGGTCCCCGGTGCTGGTCTCCTGGTCGGGTCCCGGATCGGTGACATTGCCGGTAATGTTAGAGGACGGCCGGTGGATGGCGGAGATGTTGTAGATCGGTCAGCCGGTGGTGTTGTAGATCGGTAGATGGTCGGTAGGCTGGTGGCGGAGGTGTCGTCATTGTCGGACGGCATGCTGACGTTCCCCTCCTCCGTCTCCAGCAGCTCCGTGCTAATAACACAAAGGCGTCTGCCCAGAAGAACGTGATCTAGGCCTTGGCGGCCATCTCCCATTTTCCTCAGACGGAGATAACCGCTCTTCACCTCACATAGTCTGTGTCGCACCGGGGTCATTCCCTGACTGAGGAGAACAAATGGCTCTGACTGACGGCGCTCTCAGCCAATGGGCGTGGGGGAAGGTGGGGCGGGACTGCATCAGAGCGCACCTCCGCCAAACGCCTCACTGTGCCCAGCAAATTCCGCCTCACTACGCCCAGCAAACACCTCACTGCACCCGTCAAACTGTGCCCAGCAAACGCCACACTGTGCCCAGCAAACCCCGCCTCACTGTGCCCAGCAAACGCCACCTCACTACCCCAGCAAACTCCTCACTACGCCCAGCAAACACCTCACTGTGCCCAGCAAATGCCGCCTCAATGTCCCCAGAAAACACCTCACTGCGCCTGTCAAACGCCGCCTCACTGTGCCCAGAAAACACCTCATTAACCCAGCAAACTCCTCACTACGCTCAACAAACGCTGCCTCACTGTGCTCAGCAAACGCCTCACTGTGCCCAGCAAATGCCGCCTCACTGTGCCCAGCAAACGCCTCACTGTGCCCAGCAAATACCGCCTCATTGTGCCCAGAAAACACCTCACTGCGCCCGTCAAACTGTGCCCAGCAAACGCCGCCTCACTGTGCCCAGCAAACGCCGCCTCACTGTGCCCAGCAAACGCCTCACTACACCCAGCAAACGCCACTTCACCATGCCCAGCAAATGCCTCACTGTGCCCAGCAAATGTCGCCTCACTGTGCCCAGAAAACACCTCACTGCGCCCATCAAACTATGCCCAGCAAATGCCGCCTCACAGTGCCCAGCAAACGCTGCCTCGCTGTGCCCAGCAAACGCTGCCTCACTGTGCCCAGCAAACGCCTCACTGTGCCCGTCAAACTGTGCCCAGCAAACGCCACACTGTGCCCAGCAAACGCCTCACTACACCCAGCAAACCCCACCTCACTGTGCCCAGCAAACCCCGCCTCACTGTGCCCAGCAAAGGCCGCCTCAGCACTACGCCCAGCAAACGCCGCCTCACCATGCCCAGCAAACACCTCACTGTGCCCAGCAAATGCCGCCTCAATGTCCCCAGAAAACACCCCACTGCGCCCGTCAAACTGTGCCCGGCAAATGCCGCCTCACTGTGCCCAGAAAACACCTCATTAACCCAGCAAACTCCTCACTACGCTCAACAAACGGCACCTCACTGTGCTCAGCAAACGCCTCACTGTGCCCAGCAAATGCCGCCTCACTGTGCCCAGCAAATGCCTCACTGTGCCCAGCAAATACCGCCTCATTGTGCCCAGAAAACACCTCACTGCACCTGTCAAACTGTGCCCAGCAAACGCCGCCTCACTGTGCCCAGCAAACGCCTCACTACGCCCAGCAAACGCCGCCTCACTGTGCCCAAACAAACTCCTCACTACACCCAGCAAATGCCACTTCACCATGCCCAGCAAATGCCTCACTGTGCCCAGCAAATGCCTCACTGTGCCCAACAAATGTCGCCTCACTGTGCCCAGAAAACACCTCACTGCGCCCATCAAACTGTGCCCAGCAAACGCCGCCTCACAGTGCCCAGCAAACGCTGCCTCGCTGTGCCCAGCAAACACCGCCTCATTGTGCCCAGCAAATGCCTCACTACGCCCAGCAAACGCTGCCTCACTGTGCCCAGCAAACGCCTCACTGTGCCCGTCAAACTGTGCCCAGCAAACGCCACACTGTGCCCAGCAAACGCCTCACTACACCCAGCAAACGCCGCCTCACTGTGCCCAGCAAACCCTGCCTCACTGGGCCCAGCAAAGGCCGCCTCACTACACCCAGCAAACGCCGCCTCACCATGCCCAGCAAACACCTCACTGTGCCCAGCAAATGCCACCTCACTGTCCCCAGAAAACACCTCACTGTGCCAATTAAACTGTGCCCAGCAAACGCCTCACTGTGCCCAGCAAATGCCGCCTCACTGTGTCCAGAAAACACCTCACTGCGCCCGTCAAACTGTGACCAGCAAACGCTGCCTCACTGTGCCCAGCAAACGCCGCCTCACTGTGCCCAGCAAATGCTGCCTCACTGTGCCCAGCAAATTCCACCTCACTGTGCCCAGCAAACGCCTCACTGTGCCCAGCAAATGCCACCTCACTGTGCCCAGCAAACGCTGCCTCACTGTGCCCAGCAAATGCCTCACTGCGTCTGTCAAACTGTGCCCAGCAAACGGCACACTGTGCCCAGCAAACACCGCCTCACTACGCCCAGCAAACGCTGCCTTACCGTGCCCAGCAAACACCTCACTGTGCCCAGCAAATGCCACCTCACTGTCCCCAGAAAACACCTCACTGCGCCCATTAAACTGTGCCCAGCAAACGCCTCACTGTGCCCAGCAAATGCCGCCTCACTGTGCTCAGAAAACACCTCACTGTGCCCGTCAAACTGTGCCCAGCAAACGCCGCCTAACTGTGCCCAGAAAACACCGCCTCACTCTGCCCAGCAAATGCCGCCTCACTGTGCCCAGCAAAGGCCGCCTCACTGTGCCCAGCAAACGCCTCACTGTGCCCAGCAAATGCAGCCTCACTGTGCCCAGAAAACGCCTCACTGCGCCCGACAAACTGTGCCCAGCAAACTCCAACTCACTGTGCCCAGCAAACGCCAACTCACTGTGCCCAGCAAACGCCTCACTATGCCCAGCAAATGCCACCTCACTGTGCCCAGAAAACACCTCACTGCGCCCATCAAACTGTGCCCAGCAAATGCCACCTCACAGTGCCCAGCAAACGCCGCCTCACTGTGCCCAGCAAATGCCTCACTACGCCCAGCAAACGCTGCCTCACTGTGCCCAGCAAACGCCTCACTGTGCCCGTCAAACGCCACACTGTGCCCAGCAAACGCCGCCTCACTGTGCCCAGCAAACCCCACCTCACTGTGCCCAGCAAACGCCGCCTCACTATGCCCAGCAAATTCTGCCTCACTGTGCCCAGCAAATGCCGCCTCACTGTGCCCAGCAAACGCCTCACTGTGCCCAGCAAATGCAGCCTCACTGTGTCCAGAAAACACCTCACTGCGCCCGTCAAACTGTGACCAGCAAACGCTGCCTCACTGTGCCCAGCAAACGCCGCCTCACTGTGCCCAGCAAATGCTGCCTCACTGTGCCCAGCAAATTCCACCTCACTGTGCCCAGCAAACGCCTCACTGTGCCCAGCAAATGCCACCTCACTGTGCCCAGCAAACGCTGCCTCACTGTGCCCAGCAAATGCCTCACTGCGTCTGTCAAACTGTGCCCAGCAAACGGCACACTGTGCCCAGCAAACACCGCCTCACTACGCCCAGCAAACGCTGCCTTACCGTGCCCAGCAAACACCTCACTGTGCCCAGCAAATGCCACCTCACTGTCCCCAGAAAACACCTCACTGCGCCCATTAAACTGTGCCCAGCAAACGCCTCACTGTGCCCAGCAAATGCCGCCTCACTGTGCTCAGAAAACACCTCACTGTGCCCGTCAAACTGTGCCCAGCAAACGCCGCCTAACTGTGCCCAGAAAACACCGCCTCACTCTGCCCAGCAAATGCCGCCTCACTGTGCCCAGCAAATGCCGCCTCACTGTGCCCAGCAAACGCCTCACTGTGCCCAGCAAATGCAGCCTCACTGTGCCCAGAAAACGCCTCACTGCGCCCGACAAACTGTGCCCAGCAAACTCCAACTCACTGTGCCCAGCAAACGCCAACTCACTGTGCCCAGCAAACGCCTCACTATGCCCAGCAAATGCCACCTCACTGTGCCCAGAAAACACCTCACTGCGCCCATCAAACTGTGCCCAGCAAATGCCACCTCACAGTGCCCAGCAAACGCCGCCTCACTGTGCCCAGCAAATGCCTCACTACGCCCAGCAAACGCTGCCTCACTGTGCCCAGCAAACGCCTCACTGTGCCCGTCAAACGCCACACTGTGCCCAGCAAACGCCACCTCACTGTGCCCAGCAAACGCCGCCTCACTATGCCCAGCAAATTCTGCCTCACTGTGCCCAGCAAATGCCGCCTCACTGTGCCCAGCAAACGCCTCACTGTGCCCAGCAAATGCCGCCTCATTGTGCCAAGAAAACACCTCACTGCGCCCGTCAAACTGTGCCCAGCCAACGCCGCCTCACTGTGCCCAGCAAATGCCTCACTACACCCAGCAAACGCCACCTCACTGTGCCCAGAAAACACCTCACTGCGCCCGTCAAACTGTGACCAGAAAACGCCGCCTCACTGTGCTCAGCAAATGCCACCTTACTGTGCCCAGCAAATGCTGCCTCACTATGCCCAGCACATTCTGCCTCACTGTGCCCAGCAAATGCCGCCTCACTGTGCCCAGCAAATGCCGTCTCACTGTGCCAAGAAAACACCTCACTGCGCCCGTCAAACTGTGCCCAGCCAACGCCGCCTCACTGTGCCCAGCAAATGCCTCACGATGCCCAGCAAACGCCGCCTCACTGTGCCCAGCAAATGCCGCCTCACTGTGTCCAGAAAACACATCACTGCGCCCGTCAAACTGTGACCAGCAAATGCTGCGTCACTGTGCCCAGCAAACGCCGCCTCACTGTGCCCAGCAAATTCCGCCTCGCTGTGCCCAGCAAATTCCGCCTCGCTGTGCCCAGCAAACGCCTCGCTGTGCCCAGCAAACGCCTCACTGTGCCCAGCAAACGCCGCCTCACTGTGCCCAGCAAACGCTGCCTCACTGTGCCCAGCAAATGCCTCACTGTGCCTGTCAAACTGTGCCCAGCAAACGGCACACTGTGCCCAGCAAACACCGCCTCACTACACCCAGCAAACGCCGCCTTATCGCGCCCAGCAAACACCTCACTGTGCTGGGCGTTTGCCCATTAAACTGTGCCCAGCAAACGCCTCACTGTGCCCAGCAAATGCCGCCTCACTGTGCTCAGAAAACACCTCACTGTGCCCGTCAAACTGTGACCAGCAAACGCCGCCTAACTGTGCCCAGAAAACACCGCCTCACTCTGCCCAGCAAATGCTGCCTCACTGTGCCCAGCAAATGCCACCTTACTGTGCCCAGCAAACGCCGCCTCACTATGCCCAGCACATTCTGCCTCACTGTGCCCAGCAAATGCCGCCTCACTGTGCCCAGCAAATGCAGTCTCACTGTGCCAAGAAAACACCTCACTGCGCCCGTCAAACTGTGCCCAGCAAACGCCGCCTCACTGTGCCCAGCAAATGCCTCACGACGCCCAGCAAATGTCGCCTCACTGTGCCCAGCAAATGCTTTACTACGCCCAGCAAATGCCGCCTCACTGTGCCCAGTAAATGCCGCCTCACTATGCCAATTAAACTGTGCCCAGCAAACGCCTCACTGTGCCCAGCAAATGCCGCCGCACTGTGTCCAGAAAACACCTCACTGCGCCCGTCAAACTGTGACCAGCAAATGCTGCGTCACTGTGCCCAGCAAACGCCGCCTCACTGTGCCCAGCAAATTCCGCCTCGCTGTGCCCAGCAAACGCCTCACTGTGCCCAGCAAACGCCGCCTCACTGTGCCCAGCAAACGCTGCCTCACTGTGCCCAGCAAATGCCTCACTGCACCTGTCAAACTGTGCCCAGCAAACAGCACACTGTGCCCAGCAAACACTGCCTCACTACACCCAGCAAACGCCGCCTTACCGTGCCCAGCAAACACCTCACTGTGCTGGGCGTTTGCCCATTAAACTGTGCCCAGCAAATGCCGCCTCACTGTGCTCAGAAAACACCTCACTGCGCCCGTCAAACTGTGACCAGCAAACGCCGCCTAACTGTGCCCAGAAAACACCGCCTCACTCTGCCCAGCAAATGCTGCCTCACTGTGCCCAGCAAATGCCGCCTCACTGTGCCCAGCAAATGCCGCCTCACTGTGCCCAGAAAACACCTCACTGCGCCTGACAAACTGTGCCCAGCAAACGCCAACTCACTGTGCCCAGCAAACGCCTCACTATGCCCAGCAAATGCCACCTCACTGTGCCCAGCAAACGCCGCCTCACAGTGCCCAGCAAACGCCGCCTCACTGTGCCCAGCAAATTCCTCACTACGCCCAGCAAACGCTGCCTCACTGTGCCCAGCAAACGCCTCACTGTGCCCGTCAAACGCCACACTGTGCCCAGCAAACGCCTCACTACACCCAGCAAATGCCGCCTCACTGTGCCCAGCAAACCCCACCTCACTGTGCCCAGCAAACGCCGCCTCACTATGCCCAGCAAATTCTGCCTCACTGTGCCCAGCAAATGCCGCCTCACTGTGCCCAGCAAACGCCTCACTGTGCCCAGCAAATGCCACCTCACTGTGCCAAGAAAACACCTCACTGCGCCCGTCAAACTGTGCCCAGCCAATGCCGCCTCACTGTGCCCAGCAAATGCCTCACTACGCCCAGTAAACGCCGCCTCACTGTGCCCAGCAAATACCTCACTATGCCCAGAAAACGCCGCCTCACTGTGCCCAGCAAATGCCGCCTCACTATGCCCAGCAAATGCCGCCTCACTGTGCCCCGCAAATGCCTCACTGTGCCCAGTAAATGCCGCCTCACTGTGCCCAGAAAACACCTCACTGCGCCCATCAAACTGTGCCCAGCAAACGCTGCCTCACAGTGCCCAGCAAACGCTGCCTCGCTGTGACCAGCAAATGCCGCCTCACTGTGCCCAGCAAATGCCTCACTACGCCCAGCAAACGCTTCCTCACTGTGCCCAGCAAACGCCTCACTGTGCCCAGCAAACATCACATTGTGCCCAGCAAACGCCTCACTACATCCAACAAACCCTGCCTCACTGTGCCCAGCAAACCCCGCCTCACTGTGCCCAGCAAACCCCGCCTCACTGTGCCCGGCAAACACTGCCTCAGAGTGCCCAGCAAACGCATCACTACGCCCAGCAAACGCCTCACTGTGCCCAGCAAATGCCGCCTCACTGTGCCCAGAAAACACCTCACTGCGCCCATCAAACTGTGCCCAGCAAACGCTGCCTCACTACGCCCAGCAAACGCCACCTCACTGTGCCCAGCAAATGCCTCACTATGCCCAGCAAATGCTACCTCACTGTGCCCAGCAAACGCCAACCTGCGCCCATCAAACTGTGCCCAACAAAAGCCACACTGTGCCCAGAAAATGCCGCCTCACTACACCCAGCAAACGCCTCACTGTGCCCAGAAAACACCTCACTGCGCCCGTCAAACTGTGCCCAGCAAGCGCCGCCTCACTGTGCCCAGCAAACGCCTCACTACGCCCAGAAAACGCCGCCTCACTGTGCCTAGCAAACGCCACACTGCACCCAGCAAACGATGTCTCACTGTGCCCAGAAAATGCCTCACTGTGCCCAGCAAACGCCAACTCACTCTGCCCAGCAAACGCCTCACTGTGCCCAGCAAACGCTTCACTGCTCCCGTCAAAGGCCTCACTGCGCCCATCAAACGCCGCCTCACTGTGCTCATCAAATGCAGCCCCTATGCCCGTCAAACGCAGCCCCTATGCCCGTCAAACGCAGCCCCTATGCCCGTCAAACGTAGCCACTGTGCCCGTCAAACGCAGCCTCACTGTGCCCATCAAACGCAACCACTGTGCCCATAAATTGCCACCACTGTGCCATCAAACGCAGCTACTGTACCCATCAATTGCTGCCAGTGTGCCCATCAATTGCTGCCAGATTGTCAAGCCGTAGCTGTACTCCCTGGGGATATGCTGATTGCCCAACCATGCTGCTGGAAGGAGCCCAGATGACCATAAATGAGGGACCTGCATGTCATGGTGAGACCATCCCATATCCCACTCTATCTTCCCCAAGAACAGGGACCCATTCTCCCCTCTGAGGACATATACCCCCTCCCCTCTGAGGACAAGGACCCTCTTCTTCCCCCCCTCTAAGGACAGGGACCTTCTCCCCCCGCTCTGAGGACAGGGACTCCCTCCCCCCAAGACAGAGACCCCCTTCTCCCCCCTGAAGAAGGGATTAGAAGGGATGGAGGCCTCCTCTTTTTCCCTGGACATCCATCCCATCTAATCGAACCCATGTATCCTCTGTGTTCTCTGGACATGTCTCTGGGCCTTCATCCTTTCTAATCTTTAAGGGGAAATTCTGCGACAGGGGCGTACCTAGAGCGTTTGCCACCCAGCGCGAATCCTACATGTGGCACCCCCAACTTTTAAATGAAAGAACACCCACAATTTTTTTTCATTTTGTCAAGAATATTTATTGTATACAGCACACGCCTGGATTCTGCACCCTGTATACAGCACATATCTGCATTCTACACCCTGTATATAGCACACGCCTGGATTCTACACCCTGTATATAGCATACACGTGCATTATGCACCCTGTATACAGCACGCGCCAGGATTCTGCACCCTGTATATAGCACATATCTGTATTCAGCACACTGTATAAAGAACATATCTGCATTCTGCACCCTTTATATAGCACATATCTGGATTCTGCACCCTGTATATAGCACATATCTGGATTCTGCACCCTGTATACAGCACACGCCTGCATTCTGCACCCTGTATATAGCACATATCTGCATTCTGCACCCTGTATACAGCACACATCTGCATTCTGCACCCTGTATATAACACATATCTGCATTCTGCACCCTGTATATAACACATATCTGCATTCTGCACCCTGGATACAGCACGCGCCTGGATTCTGCACCCTGTATATAGCACATATCTGGATTCTGCACCCTGCATACAGCACGTGCCTGGATTCTGCACCCTGTATATAGCACATATCTGGATTCAGCACCCTGTATACAGCACACGCCTGGATTCTTCACCCTGTATACAGCACATATCTGCTTTCTGCACCCTGTATACAGCACAAATCAGCTTTCTGCATCCTGTATACAGCACATATCTGCATTCTGCACCCTGTATACAGCACGCGCCTGCATTCTGCACCCTGTATACAGCACGTGCCTGCATTCTGCACTCTGTATATAGAACATATCTGCATTCTGCACCCTGTAAATATCATATAACTGCATTCTGCACCCTGTATACAGCACATAACTGCATTCTGCACCCTGTATACAGCACGCGCCTGGATTCTGCAACCTGTACAAAGCACATATCTGCATTCTGCACCCTGTATATAGCACATATCTGCATTCTGCACTCTGTCTATAGCACATATCTGCATTCTGCATACTGCATATAGCACATATTTGGATTCTGCACCCTGTATACAGCACACGCCTGGATTTTGCACCCTGTATATAGCACATATCTGCATTCTGCACCCTGTATATAGCACATATCTGCATTCTGCACCCTGTATACAGCACGTGCCTGCACTCTGCACCCTGTATATAGCACATAACTGCATTCTGCACCCTGTATACAGCATGCGCCTGGATTCTGCACCCTGTATATAGCACATATCTGCATTCTGCACCCTGTATATAGCACATATCTGCATTCTGCACCCTGTATATAGCACATATTTACATTCAGCACCCTGTATAAAAAGCATATCTGCATTCTGCACCCTTTATATAGCACATATCTGGATTCTGCACCCTGTATACAGCACGCGCCTGCATTCTGCACCCTGTATACAGCACGTGCCTGCATTCTGCACTCTGTATATAGAACATATCTGCATTCTGCACCCTGTGTATAGCACATATCTGCATTCTGCACCCTGTATATAACATATAACTGCATTCTGCACCCTGTATACAGCACATAACTGCATTCTGCACCCTGTATACAGCACGCGCCTGGATTCTGCAACCTGTACAAAGCACATATCTGCATTCTGCACCCTGTATATAGCACATATCTGCATTCTGCACTCTGTCTATAGCACATATCTGCATTCTGCACACTGCATATAGCACATATTGGGATTCTGCACCCTGTATACAGCACACGCTTGGATTTTGCACCCTGTATATAGCACATATCTGCATTCTGCACCCTCTATATAGCACATATCTGCACTCTGCACCCTGTATACAGCACGCGCCTGCACTCCGCACCCTGTATATAGCACATAACTGCATTCTGCACCCTGTATACAGCATGCGCCTGGATTCTGCACCCTGTATATAGCACATATCTGCATTCTGCACCCTGTATATAGCAAATATTTACATTCAGCACCCTGTATAAAAAGCATATCTGCATTCTGCACCCTTTATATAGCCCATATCTGGATTCTGCACCTGTATACAGCACACGCCTGCATTTTGCACCCTGTATATAGCGCATATCTGCATTCTGCACCCAGTATATAGCACATATCTGCATTCTGCAACCTGTATACAGCACACACCTGCATTCTGCACCCTGTACATAGCACATATGTGCATTCTGCACCCTATATACAGAACACGCCTGGATTCTGCACCCTATATAGCACATATCTGCATTCTGCACCCTGTATACAGCACGCATTTGGATTCTGCACCCTGTATATATCACATATCTGCATTCTGCACCCTGTATACAACATGCGCCTGGATTCTGCAGTCTTTATATAGCACATATCTGCATTCTGCACCCTGCATACATCACATACGTGGATTCTGCACCCTGTATACAGCACGCGCCTAAATTCTGCAGCCTGTATATAGAACATATCTGCATTCTGCCCACTGTATATAGCACATATCTGCATTCTGCACCCTGTATATAACATATAACTGCATTCTGCACCCTGTATAAAGCAAATAACTGCATTCTGCACCCTGTATACAGCACGCGCCTGGATTCTGCAACCTGTACAAAGCACATATCTGCATTCTGCACCCTGTATATAGCACATATCTGCATTCTGCACCCTGTATATATCACATATCTGCATGCTGCACTCTGTGTATAGCACATATCTGCATTCTGCACCCTGTATATAACATAACTGCATTCTGCACCCTGTATACAGCACACGCCTGGATTTTGCACCCTGTATATAGCACGTGTTTGCACTCTGCACCCTGTATATAGCACATAACTGCATTCTGCACTCAGTATACAGCACACGTCTTTTGAGGACGAAACGCGTCGGGACTCCTACTGCAGCTGTGTTTTTTATGAAATAAGCACTTGATTCATTGCATACATGTAAGTTCATTACTTGTTTTATTAAATTTTCTTTTAAAATGGAATTACACTATTGTGGCCCTCATTTCCTTTCTGTATGAGTTCTACAATGTGAGCTGGATTATATGGCTGAAGATCCTTTCATTATTTGAGTACTGGAATGGAATAGTCTGATCTGAAAGTTCCCTGGAGAGTTTACTTTTGAGAGATCTGCATATGAGTGCATAAAGCCTGTATGATCCTTCGAATATATATTCGCTTGGATCTAATAAGTCTGGTAAGCCTATATTATAATAGGTGATGGAAATACCACGTGGTGTTTGCATGCTGTCTTCATATAAAGAAGGTGGACGGTGATTTTTTCTTCACGTGTGGATTGGATCTATATCTATAAGAGACTTTTGTGTATTTCTTTTTGGACTTTTTTTTGTATCATTTTATGCTTTTTATTTTTTATTTTTTCACATTTAAAAATTGTGCACGTAAGGTGTATTCGGATGAATATTATTTTCAAATGAATGTTATATAATCCTGGTTTGATATTTATATAATATTGTGAGATCACTGTGTGGTTATATACAAGGTCACTTTCCTTTTTTTAGCGCTACACTATAGCTTAATATCTGTATATAACATATAACTGCATTCTGCACCCTGTATACAGCACATAACTGCATTCTGCACCCTGTATACAGCACGCGCCTGGATTCTGCAACCTGTACAAAGCACATATCTGCATTCTGCACCCTGTATACAGCACACGCCTGGATTTTGCACCCTGTATATAGCACATATCTGCATTCTGCACCCTTTATATAGCACATATCTGCACTCTGCACCCTGTATACAGCACGCGCCTGCACTCCGCACCCTGTATATAGCACATAACTGCATTCTGCACCCTGTATACAGCATGCGCCTGGATTCTGCACCCTGTATATAGCACATATCTGCATTCTGCACCCTGTATATAGCACATATCTGCATTCTGCACCCTGCATATAGCACATCTTTACATTCAGCACCCTGTATAAAAAGCATATCTGCATTCTACACCCTTTATATAGCCCATATCTGGATTCTGCACCCTGTATATAGCACATAACTGCATTCTGCATCCTGTATACAGCACACGCCTGCATTTTGCACCCAGTATATAGCACATATCTGCATTCTGCACCCTGTATACAGCAAACACCTGCATTCTGCACCCTGTACATAGCACATATGTGCATTCTGCACCCAATATACAGCACACGCCTGGATTCTGCACCCTGTATATAGCACATATCTGCATTCTGCACCCTATATACAGAACACGCCTGGATTCTGCATCCTATATAGCACATATCTGCATTCTGCACCCTGTATACAGCACGCATTTGGATTCTGCACCCTGTATATATCACATATCTGCATTCTGCACCCTGTATACAACATGCGCCTGGATTCTGCAGTCTTTATATAGCACATATCTGCATTCTGCACCCTGCATACATCACATACGTGGATTCTGCACCCTGTATACAGCACACGCCTGGATTCTTCACCCTGTATACAGCACATATCTGCATTCTGCACCCTGTATACAGCACGTGCCTAAATTCTGCAGCCTGTATATAGAACATATCTGCATTCTGCCCACTGTATATAGCACATATCTGCATTCTGCACCCTGTATATAACATATAACTGCATTCTGCACCCTGTATAAAGCAAATAACTGCATTCTGCACCCTGTATACAGCACGCGCCTGGATTCTGCAACCTGTACAAAGCACATATCTGCATTCTGCACCCTGTATATAGCACATATCTGCATTCTGCACCCTGTATATATCACATATCTGCATGCTGCACTCTGTGTATAGCACATATCTGCATTCTGCACCCTGTATATAACATAACTGCATTCTGCACCCTATAAACAGCACACGCCTGGATTTTGCACCCTGTATATAGCACATATCTGCATTCTGCACCCTGTATATAGCACGTGCTTGCACTCTGCACCCTGTATATAGCACATAACTGCATTCTGCACTCAGTATACAGCACACGCCTGGATTCTGCACCCAGTATATAGCACATATCTGCATTCTGTACCCTGTATATAGCACATATCTGCATTCAGCACCCTGTATAAAGCACATATCTGAATTCTGAACCCTGTATATAGCACATATCTGCATTCTGCACCCTTTATATAGCACATATCTGGAATCTGCACCCTGTATATAGCACATATCTGGATTCTGCACCCTGTATACAGCACACGCCTGCATTCTGCACCCTGTATATAGCGCATATCTGCATTCTGCACCCTGTATACAGCACACGCCTGCATTCTGCACCTTGTATATAACACATATCTGCATTCTGCACCCTATATACAGCACACGCCTGGATTCTGCACCCTGTATATAGCACATATCTGGATTCTGCACCCTGTATACAGCATGTGCCTGGATTCTGCACCCTTTACATAGCACATATCTGGATTCAGCACCCTGTATACAGCACACGCATGGATTCTGCACCCTATGTACAGCACACGCCTGGATTCTTCACCCTGTATACAGCAAATATCTGCTTTTGGCACCCTGTATACAGCACATATCTGCTTTCTGCACCCTGTATACAGCACATATCTGCATTCTGCACCCTGCATATAGCACATATCTGCATTCTGCACCCTGTATATAGCACGTGCCTGCATTCTGCACCCCGTATATAGCACATATCTGCATTCTGCACCCTGCATATAGCACATATCGGCATTCTGCACCCTGTATATAACATATAACTGCATTCTGCACCCTGTATACAGCACGCGTCTGGATTCTGCAACCTGTACAAAGCACATATCTGCATTCTGCACCGTTTATATAGCACATATCTGCATTCTGCACCCTGTATATATCACATATCTGCATGCTGCACTCTGTGTATGGCACATATCTGCATTCTGAACACTGCATATAGCACATACCTGGATTCTGCACCCTGTATATAGCACATATCTGCATTCTGCACCCTGTATATAGCAAATATCTGCATTCTGCACCCTGTATATATCACATATCTGCATGCTGCACTCTGTGTATAGCACATATCTGCATTCTGCACCCTGTATATAGCACATATCTGCATTCTGCACCCTGTATATAGCACATATCTGCATTCTGCACCCTGTATACAGCATGGGCTTGCACTCTGCACCCTGTATATAGCACATAACTGCATTCTGCACCCTGTATACAGCACGCTCCTGGATTCTGCACCCTGTATATAGCACATATCTGCACCCTGTATACAGCATGCGCCTATATTCTGCACCCTGTATATAGCACATAACTGCATTCTTCACCCTGTATAAAGCACATGTCTGTATTCTGAACCCTGTATATAGCACATATCTGCATTCTGCACCCTTTATATAGCACATATCTGGATTCTGCACAATGTATATAGCACACGCCTGCATTCTGCACCCTGTATATAGCGCATATCTTCATTCTGAACCCTGTATATGGCACATATCTGCATTCTGCACCCTGTATACAGTACACGCCTGCATTCTGCACCCTGTATATAACACATATCTGCATTCTGCATCCTATATACAGCACACGCCTGGATTCTGCACCCTGTATATAGCACATATCTGGATTCTGCACCCTGTATACAGCATGTGCCTGGATTCTGCACCCTGTATATAGCACATATTTGGATTCAGCACCCTATATACAGCAAACGCCTGGATTCTGCACCCTATATACAGCACACGCCTGGATTCTTCACCCTGTATACAGCAAATATCTGCATTCTGCACCCTTTATATAACACATATCTGGATTCTGTACCCTGTATATAGCACATACCTGGATTCTGCACCCTGTATACAGCACACACCTGCATTCTGCACCCTGTATACAGCACACGCCTGCATTCTGCACCCTGTATACAGCACACGCCTGCATTCTGCACCCTGTATATAGCGCATATCTGCATTCTGAACCCTGTATATAGCACATATCTGCATTCTGCACCCTATATACAGCACATGCCTGGATTCTGTACCCTGTATATAGCACGTATCTGGATTCTGCACCCTGTATACAGCCCGCATTTGGATTCTGCACCCTGTATATAGCACATATCTGCATTCTGCACCCTGTATACAGCATGCGTCTGGATTCTGCAGTCTTTATATAGCACATATCTGCATTCTGCACCCTGTATACATCACACACCTGGATTCTGCACCCTGTATATAGCACATATCTGCATTCTGCACCCTGTATATAGCACATATCTGCATTCTGCACCCTGTATACAGCACGCGCCTGGATTTTGCACCCTGTATATAGCACATATCTGGATTCTGCACCCTATATACAGCAGGTGTCTGGATTCTGCACCCTGTATATAACACATATCTGGATTCAGCTCCCTGTATGCAGAACACGTCTGGATTCTGCACCCTGTATACTGCACACACCTGGATTCTTCACCCTGTATACAGCACATATCTGCATTCTGCACCCTGTCTATAGCACGTGCCTGTATTCTGCACCCGGTATATAGCACATATCTGCATTCTACACCCTGTATACAGCACACGCCTGGATTCTGCACCCTGTATACAGCACACGCCTGGATTCTGCACCCTTTATATAGCACACATCTATATTATACACCCTGTATACAGCAGACGTCTGGATTCTGCACCCTTTATATAGCGCATATCTGCATTCTGCACCCTGTATACAGCACAAGCCTGGATTCTGCACCCTGCATACAGCACATATCTGCATTCTGCACCCTGTATACAGCACGCGCCTGCATTCTGCACCCTGTATATAACACTTATCTGCATTCTGCACCCTGTATACAGCACATATCTACATTCTGCCCCCTGTATATAGCACATAACTGCATTGTGCACCCTGTACACAGCACGCACCTGGATTCTGCACCCTGTACATAGCACATATCTGCATTCTGCACCCTGTATACAGTACACGTCTGAATTCTGCAGCCTGTATATAGCACATATCTGCATTCTGCACCCTGTATACAGCACACGCCTGGATTCTGCACCCTTTATATAGCACATATCTGCATTCTACACTCTGTATATAGCACATATCTGCATTGTGCACCCTGTACACAGCACACACGTGGATTCTGCACCCTTTATATAGCACATATCTGGATTCTGCACCCTGTATACAGCATGTACCTGGATTCTGCACCCTGTATATAGCACATATCTGGATTCAGCACCCTGTATACAGCACACGCCTGGATTCTGCACCCTGTATACAGCACACGCCTGGATTCTGCACCCTGTATACAGCACGCCTGGATTCTTCACCCTGTATACAGCACATATCTGCTTTCTGCACCCTGTATACAGCACATGCCTGGATTCTGCACGCTGCATATAGCACATATCTGCATTCTGCACCCTGTATACAGCACATGCCTGGATTTTGCACCCTGTATATAGCACATATCTGCATTCTGCACCCTGTATATAGCACATATCTGCATTCTGCAACCTTTATATAACACATATCTGCATTCGGCACCCTGTATACAGCACACGCCTGGATTCTGCACCCTGTATATAGCACATATCTGGATTCTGCACCCTGTATACAGCCCGCATTTGGATTCTGCACCCTGTATATAGCACCTATCTGCATTCTGCACCCTGTATACAGCATGCGCCTGGATTCTGCAGTCTTTATATAGCACATATCTGCATTCTGCATCCTGTATACATCACATGCCTGGATTCTGCACCCTGTATATAGCACATATCTGCATTCTGCACCCTGTATATAGCACATATCTGCATTCTGCATCCTGTATACAGCACGCGCCTGGATTTTGCACCCTGTATATAGCACATATCTGGATTCTGCACCCTATATACAGCAGGTGCCTGGATTCTGCACCCTGTATATAACACATATCTGGATTCTGCACCCTGTATACAGCACATGCCTGGATTCTTCACCCTGTATACAGCACATATCTGCATTATGTACCCTGTATATAGCACATATCTGCATTCTGAACCCTGTCTATAGCACGTGCCGGTATTCTGCACCCCATATGTAGCACATATCTGCATTCTGCACCCCGTATATAGCACATATCTGCATTCTGCACGCTGTATACACCACGCGCCTGGATTCTGCACCCTTTATATAGCACATATCTATATTCTACACCCTGTATACAGCACACGTCTGGATTCTGCACCCTTTATATAGCGCATATCTGCATTCTGCACCCTGTATACCGCACGCGCCTGAATTCTGCAGCCTGTATATAGCACATATCTGCATTCTGCACCCTGTATACAGCACACGCCTGGATTCTGCACCCTGTATATAGCACATATCTGCATTCTACACTCTGTATACAGCACATGCCTGCATTCTGCACCCTGTATACAGCACGCGCCTGCATTCTGCACTCTTTATATAGAACATATCTGCATTCTGCACCCTGTATATAGCACATATCTGCATTCTGCACCCTGTATATAACATATAACTACATTCTGCACCCTGTATACAGCACATAACGGCATTCTGCACCCTGTATACAGCACGCGCCTGGATTCTGCAACCTGTACAAAGCACATATCTGCATTCTGCACCCTGTATATAATACATATCTGCATTCTGCACCCTGTATACAGCACACGCCTGCATTCTGCACCCTGTATATAACACATATCTGCATTCTGCACCCTATATACAGCACACGCCTGGATTCTGCACCCGGTATATAGCACATATCTGGATTCTGCACCCTGTATACATCACATGCCTGGATTCTGCACCCTGTATATAGCACCTATCTGCATTCTGCACCCTGTATACAACATGCGCCTGGATTCTGCAGTCTTTATATAGCACATATCTGCATTCTGCACCCTGTATACATCACATGCCTGGATTCTGCACCCTGTATATAGCACATATCTGCATTCTGCACCCTGTATATAGCACATATCTGCATTCTGC
Source organism: Lithobates pipiens (assembly GCF_037356315.1). NCBI lineage: Eukaryota > Metazoa > Chordata > Amphibia > Anura > Ranidae > Lithobates > Lithobates pipiens. The sequence continues at coordinate 94,530,344 of NW_027507685.1, read as the reverse complement.
CCCCTGTATATAACACATATCTGCATTCTGCACCCTGTATACAGCACACGCCTGCATTCTGCACCCTGTATATAACACATATCTGCATTCTGCACCCTATATACAGCACACGCCTGGATTCTGCACCCTGTATATAGCACATATCTGGATTCTGCACCCTGTATACAGCCCGCATTTGGATTCTGCAGCCTGTATATAGCACTTATCTGCATTCTGCACCCTGTATACAGCATGCGCCTGGATTCTGCAGTCTTGATATAGCACATATCTGCATTCTGCACCCTGTATACATCACATGCCTGGATTCTGCACCCTGTATATAGCACATATCTGCATTCTGCACCCTGCATATAGCACATATCTGCATTCTGCACCCTGTATATAACACATATCTGCAATCTGCACCCTGTATACAGCACACGCCTGCATTCTGCACCCTGTATATAACACATATCTGCATTCTGCACCCTATATACAGCACACGCCTGGATTCTGCACCCTGTATATAGCACATATCTGGATTCTGCACCCTGTATACAGCCCGCATTTGGATTCTGCACCCTGTATTTAGCACTTATCTGCATTCTGCACCCTGTATACAGCATGCGTCTGGATTCTGCAGTCTTTATATAGCACATATCTGCATTCTGCACCCTGTATACATCACATGCCTGGATTCGGCACCCTGTATATAGCACATATCTGCATTCTGCACCCTGTATATAGCACATATCTACATTCTACACCCTGTATATAGCACATATCTGGATTATGCACCCTATATACAGCAGGTGCCTGGATTCTGCACCCTGTATATAACACATATCTGGATTCAGCACCCTGTATGCAGCACACGTCTGGATTCTGCACCCTGTATACTGCACACGCCTGGATTCTTCACCCTGTATACAGCACATATCTGCATTATGTACCCTGTATATAGCACATATCTGCATTCTGAACCCTGTCTATAGCATGTGCCGGTATTCTGCACCCCGTATGTAGCACATATCTGCATTCTTCACCCCGTATATAGCACATATCTGCATTCTGCACCCTGTATACACCACGCGCCTGGATTCTGCACCCTTTATATAGCACATATCTATATTCTACACCCTGTATACAGCACACGTCTGGATTCTGCACCCTTTATATAGCGCATATCTGCATTCTGCACCCTGTATACAGCACGCGCCTGCATTCTGAACCCTGTATATAACACTTATCTGCATTCTGCACCCTGTATACAGCACATATCTACATTCTGCACCCTGTATATAGCACATATCTGCATTGTGCACCCTGTACACAGCACGCACCTGGATTCTACACCCTGTATATAGCACATATCTGAATTCTGCACCCTGTATACAGCATGCACCTGAGTTCTGCAGCCTGTATATAGCACATATCTGCATTCTGCACCCTGTATACAGCACGCGCGTGGATTCTGCACCCTTTATATAGCACATATCTGGATTCAGCACCCTGTATACAGCACACACCTGGATTCTGCACCCTGTATACAGCACACGCCTGGATTCTGCACCCTGTATACAGAACATATCTGCTTTCTGCACCCTGTATACAGCACATGCCTGGATTCTGCACCCTGTATATAGCACATATCTGCATTCTGCACCCTGTATATAGCACATATCTGCATTCTGCACCCTGTATATAGCACATATCTGCATTCTGAACCCTGCATATAGCACATATCTGCATTCTGCAACCTGTATACACCACGCACCTGGATTCTGCACCCTTTATATAGCACATATCTATATTCTAAACCCTGTATACAGCACACGCATGGATTCTGCACCCTGTATATAGCACATATCTGGATTCAGCACCCTGTATACAGCACACGCCTGGATTCTGCACCCTGTATACAGCACACGCCTGGATTCTGCACCCTGTATACAGCACACGCCTGGATTCTGCACCCTGTATACAGCACACGCCTGGATTCTTCACCCTGTATACAGCACATATCTGCTTTCTGCACCCTGTATACAGCACATGCCTGGATTCTGCACGCTGCATATAGCACATATCTGCATTCTGCACCCTGTATATAGCACATATCTGCATTCTGCACCCTGTATATAGCACATATCTGCATTCTGCACCCTGTATATAACACATATCTGCATTCTGCACCCTGTATACAGCACACGCCTGCATTCTGCACCCTGTATATAACACATATCTGCATTCTGCACCCTATATACAGCACACGCCTGGATTCTGCACCCTGTATATAGCACATATCTGGATTCTGCACCCTGTATACAGCCCGCATTTGGATTCTGCACCCTGTATATAGCACTTATCTGCATTCTGCACCCTGTATACAGCATGCGCCTGGATTCTGCAGTCTTTATATAGCACATATGTGCATTCTGCACCCTGTATACATCACATGCCTGGATTCTTCACCCTGTATATAGCACATATCTGCATTCTGCACCCTGTATATAGCACATATCTGGATTCTGCACCCTATATACAGCAGGTGCCTGGATTCTGCACCCTGTATATAACACATATCTGGATTCAGCACCCTCTATGCAGCACACGTCTGGATTCTGCACCATGTATACTGCACACGCCTGGGTTCTTCACCCTGTATACAGCACATATCTGCATTATGTACCCTGTATATAGCACATATCTGCATTCTGAACCCTGTCTATAGCACGTGCCGGTATTCTGCACCCCGTATGTAGCACATATCTGCATTCTTCACCCCGTATATAGCACATATCTGCATTCTGCACCCTGTATACACCACGCGCCTGGATTCTGCACCCTTTATATAGCAGATATCTGTATTCTACACCCTGTATACAGCATACGTCTGGATTCTGCACCCTTTATATAGCGCATATCTGCATTCTGCACCCTGTATACAGCACACGCCTAGATTCTGCACCCTGCATACAGCACATATCTGCATTCTGCACCCTGTATACAGCACGCGCCTGCATTCTGAACCCTGTATATAACACTTATCTGCATTCTGCACCCTGTATACAGCACATATCTACATTCTGCACCCTGTATATAGCACATATCTGCATTGTGCACCCTGTACACAGCACGCACCTGGATTCTGCACCCTGTATATAGCACATATCTGCATTCTGCACCCTGTATACAGTACGCACCTGAGTTCTGCAGCCTGTATATAGCACATATCTGCATTCTGCACCCTGTATACAGCACGCGCGTGGATTCTGCACCCTTTATATAGCACATATCTGGATTCTGCACCCTGTATACAGCATGTGCCTGGATTCTGCACCCTGTATATAGCACATATCTGGATTCAGCACCCTGTATACAGCACACACCTGGATTCTGCACCCTGTATACAGCACACGCCTGGATTCTGCACCCTGTGTACAGCACACGCCTGGATTCTTCACCCTGTGTACAGCACATATCTGCTTTCTGCACCTTGTATACAGCACATGCCTGGATTCTGCACCCTGTATATAGCACATATCTGCATTCTGCACCCTGTATATAGCACATATCTGCATTCTGCACCCTGTATATAGCACATATCTGCATTCTGCACCCTGTATATAGCACATATCTGCATTCTGCAACCTGTATACACCACGCGCCTGGATTCTGCACCCTTTATATAGCACATATCTATATTCTAAACCCTGTATACAGCACACGCATGGATTCTGCACCCTGTATATAGCGAATATCTGAATTCTGCACCCTGTATACTGCACATGCCTGGATTCTGCACCCTGTATACAGCACATATCTGCATTCTGCACCCTGTATACAGCACGCGCCTGCATTCTGCACCCTGTATATAACACATATCTGCATTCTGCACCCTGTATACAGCACATGTCTACATTCTGCACCCTGTATATAGCACATACCTGCATTCTGCACCCTGTACACAGCACGCACCTGGATTCTGCACCCTGTATATAGCACATATCTGCATTCTGCACCCTGTATACAGCACGCGCCTGAATTCTGCAGCCTGTATATAGCACATATCAGAAAAGCCCGGCGCCGCAGGGGTTAACAAAACCCCGTAGGCAGAGGGCTGGCATGACTGTTTGAACAGTGCATGTCAGCCCTGCATGATAGGGGGCGGGGGATTGGCCGAGGGGAGTAGGGTGTGAGTTACTCAGTGCAGAGAAGTTGATCCCACCCCCTCGACGAGGCAGCATTCAAGAAGAAAGTTTGAGGAGGATAGCAGCATGGCAGCCATAGAGGAGCTGATTGCAAAGGTTAGGGAGGAGGCAGCCACTCGGGGGGAGGCATGGGTGCAGGAGACACTGGGGGTTTTGCTGGGGCAGCCGGGAGGGACATCCACGGACGGAGGGGGGGTGGGGGGGCGCCCACGGAGGTCACGGCCCCATCCAGGTTTTCACCTGAACCCCCCAGGAGAGGGAGGGCTGATGCCAGCAGTCCGAGGAGGGCTCCATCGGGCCCCCCGGCGAAGAGAGCCACCAGGACTGGAGGGGGGAGACTGAGGAGCCCATCCCCAAGGAGGCTGGGACAGAGGAGCAGGCCGGAAGGGGGATCTACAGGAGCTGCTGGGCCCCATAGGAGAGCAGTAGGAGCGGATGCAGCCCCCCCACCCAGCGTGGAACACGCAGGGTTAGGACCTCAGCGGGGGGAGATCTTGGGCCGCGGGGGTGGGTCCACCCCTAGGGCTAGCATCACCAGGTCGGGTGAGGAGGGACGGAGACTGGCGTCGGCGATTGGTGGTCGAATGGACGGGGCTGAGGTGGGCCGCACTGGCCCTACAAAGACAACGCAAAAATCCACTGGCGGGTACGCAGCACGGCGGCAGGCCAGGTCGGCTGTTTTACCCTCGGCAGCCAGGCCGTGTCCCCTGGTGGGCTGTCTGGAGAGGATGCGCTGATGTCCGGTCACAGGTCAGAGGGTGAGGTGTCCGGATCGGAGGAGGAGGTTCCGAGAAGTCCAACCCCTGCTAGGGTGTCCGAGAGATCGGCTGGTGGGATCGCTCCTGTGCAGCCCGGTGAGTACCCTTTAAGTTTACCTATTGGTGGGGGGGTTGTTTCGGCGGGTGCCGGTGGTGCTGTGAGTGCGGGTACACAGGAGGTGGTGGAGCAGGGGGGTTTGGGGACAGGTGGGGCTGTCAGGGCAGAGAGTGGGCTGTTGGGTTTTCTGGCTGGGATCAAGAAGCTGGTGGGCAGGTTTGAGCACCAGGAGAGGGCTGCCGCTGGCCCGGCGGCGGGGTGGGTCCCTTCTGGCGGGGTGTCCGGGGGTGTCGCAAAAGGCACAGGAGCCGTGGTCAGTGCCCAAGGGGTGGTTGTCCTGGCAGTGGCTGGGCCCGCGGGGCAGGAGCCGCCAGTGCCCATTAAGGCATCGAGCGGGAACGAGTCCTCTACTAGACAAGACATTGTGCGTTTGGCGGACTCTTCGAAATGCGAGGTGTATGTCTGCTTTGAAGGGCCATTGGGGGCTCATTTAAAGCCAGAGGTACGGGAGAAAATATGGAAGGGTGAGTATGTGGAGATATTTTCACTACTACCACTAGAGAAGTTCAACCTGGACAGGGTCAAGCCAGATGATACTAAAAAAGACGACGAGGAGAAACGGCGGTACAGACTGATACCGAGGACCTTTGCGAATTATCTGCAGGCATTCGCCATCATGGCGAGTGTGATTGGAGAAAAGAACGCTGAGCATTGCTCGGCTCTTTTCTGTTACATGGACTCGGTTGGGGAAGCTTACTGAGTGTACGGGGGAACCGCATGGCTGGGATACGATGAACAGTTTCGCCAGCGGAGAGCGGTGCGGCTGTCGCTGAGATGGGACCACAAGGACATTAGTCTGTGGATGCGCCTGATGACGTCGGCGAGGGCACCTGGCCAGTTTTTTCAGGGGGGGGGGCGATGGATCTTCCGCTCCCGGACAATCGGCCAGTAGAAAGAAGGGAACGTGTTGGCAGTACAACGAGGGATCCTGTAAGTTCGGCGGATCCTGTCGGTACAAGCACGAGTGTTCAAGCTGCGGGGGAACACACCCGTTGTCACGCTGTTTTAAACAGGGCAGGAACAGATCTGGAGATGCTGCGCAAAAGAGGGAGGACGCCAGTGATGGTGGAAAGGATGCAACCGTTTCTCGGTAGGTATCCGGATAGGAAGGCAGCACGCCTGTTGGAGGAGGGTTTCACAGAGGGGTTTCGGATACCGGGTAGGTTAGAGGTGGTCCCGCCGGTACCGTGGAACCTGAAGTCGGCCTTGCACAACATGGTTTCTAGGAAGCTGCGTAAGGAGGTAGAGTTGGGACGGATGGGAGGCCCTTTTCCGGTGGCACCTTTCCCTGATCTTGTGGTTTCTCCTTTGGGGGTGGTTCCAAAGAAGGAACCGCAGAAATTTCGGCTAATTCACCACTTGTCTTTTCCGAAAGGGGGTCGGTCAATGATGCCATTGATCTTGAGGAGTGTACAGTTAGCTACACGTCCTTTGATTCGGCGGTGAGTTGGGGCCGCCAATATGGGCGGGGGCGCTGATGGCGAAAACAGACATTGAGTCGGCTTTTCAGTTGCTCCCCGTCCATCCCGAAAGTTTTCGGTTGTTGGGGTGTCATTGGGACAACATGTTTTATGTTGACCGTTGCCTCCCCATGAGGTGCTCCATTTCGTGTGTGGTGTTTGAAACATTTAGCTCATTTGTGGAATGGGTGGTGCGGGATGTCGCAGGGCTGAACTCTGTTATCCATTATTTGGATGACTTTCCCTGCGTGGGTCCGCCGGATTCCAGAGTGTGCGGGGTGTTGCTGGCGACGCTGGAACACGTAGCGGGAACGGTTCGGCATCCCGTTGGCGCCCGACAAGACGGAAGGGCCCAGGAAGGTCATCACCTTTTTGGGTATTGTGTTGGATTCCGAAGCGATGGAATGCAGGTTGCCGGAGGACAAGCTTGTGGATCTGAAGACCGTCATTCAGGGACTATTGGACAAGCGCAAGGTGCAGCTTAAGGTTCTTTCTACAATCACTGATGGGGAAACTAAACTTTGCTTGTAGAATTCTTCCAATGGGTAGAGTGTTTTGTCAGCGGCTGTCGGCGAGCACGGCAGGTGTGCGGTCACCCGTGCACTATGTGCGGCTGCTTAAAGTGCATAGGGATGATCTGCGGATTTGGCACCATTTCCTGGAGGCCTTTAACGGAAGGGCTTTGTGGATGTCTGGACCGGTGAGTAATTTTGATATGGAATTATTCACCGATGCGGCGGGGGCATCAGGCTTCGGAGCTTTTTTCCAGGGCTGCTGGAGTGCGGGCCCCTGGCCGAAGTCTTGGGTGGATGCTGGGTTCACCAAAAATCTGGTGCTGCTGGAATTGTTTCTGGTGGTGCTGGCGGTGGAGCTCTGGGGGGCATCGCTCCGGGACAGGAAGGTTCGGTTCCATGGTAATAACCTGGGGGTGGTGCAGGTGATCAACAGAGTATCTGCATCGTCCCCCCCCGGTCATCAAGCTACTGCAACACCTGGTTTTACTGTGTTTGCAGCTGAATATCTTCATTTATGCAGTGCACTTGCCAGGTGTGGAGAACGTGATTGCTGATGCGTTGTCTCGCTTTCAGTGGGACAGGTTTCGGGAGTTGGCGCCGGCCGCGGAGCAACACGGAGTGCCCTGTCCCGACTGGTTGTGGACGATTGCATTGGGCGACTCACGGGATGGATTAGGAAGTCGGTGAGCGAACCCACATGGAGAGCATATGGTAAGGTATGGGAGGAATGGGGGGTTTTCGTTCAGGGTTTGGGTGAGGATCCCACGGGCCCGGTAGTTCACTGGATGGTGCTGTATTACCTATCTAGACAGATGGAGGAGGGAGCCTCAGGGGCTGCAGTGAGCAGGAAAATGGCAGGTTTGGCATTTCTGTTCAAATGGCAGGGGCTTCCGGATTTCACCAAGGATTTTTGGGTGCGCCAGGCGATAAAAGGCTACAAGAATTCGGTTGGGCGGAAGGATGCTAGGAGACCTGTGTCTTTTGCGATCCTGGGGGGCATTCTGGAGCAGTTGGTGGGGGTTTGCTCCTCGACCTATGAGCTGGGTTTATTCAGGGCGGCTTTTCTGTTGGCGTTTTTTGGGGCGTTTAGAATTGGGGAATTGGTTAGCCCGTCTAAGAAAGTCCAAGGGGGCATTGGGTTCCAGGACGTCCAGTGCACTGCAGACGGGGTTTCTGTGCGACTGCGGAGATCAAAAACGGATCAAGCGGGCAGGGGTAAGATGGTATATGTCTACCCCTTGCCGGGATCGGATTTATGTCCAGTGGTGGTGGCTAGGGGGTTTTTGGATCACAGACTGGGGTTTACAGGTTCATTATTACTGCATGAGGATGGGTCCCCGCTGTCCAAATTTCAGTTTGTCGCTGTTTTCAGGAAGTGTTTACGGGGTATGGGTTTGGAGGACAAAGGTTTCTCTTCTCATTCGTTCAGGATAGGGGCAGCGACTGAAGCGGCTAGGTCCGGTTTGGATGAGGAAGCAGTAAAACGCATTGGGCGGTGGGAATCCAGGAGGTTTAGACTGTATGTCCGCCCTCACCTGTTGTGATGGCAGTTTGGTTTTTGGGGGGCTCAGGATCTGTTGAGTTGGGGTTAAAGTTGTTTTGGATGGTCATGGTGGCGCGTTTGTCTTTCTTTTATTCCAGATGCGGTGCAGTGCCTGACCTGGATTTTGGGCCACTCATATGTTTGCTGGGGGGCCAGAAGGGCAGATGTCCGGCCTAACGGATGGCAGCTGGGGTTTTCCAACCGAGAAGCCTGTGTTCGTTGGTTGGGGTTTCCGGGTATGTTATGGAGCAGAATGGTATCGGAGGTTCACCGTTTTGCACGGCGGGACAGGCCTCCAGTTTCTTTGATTTTACATGTGGGGGGCAACGACTTAGGAGTCAGGTCCATGTTGGATATCACACGGGACATGAAGTTCGACATACTACGGCTGCGTATGTCTTATCCGGACACTATCATCGTGTGGTCCCACATGGTGGCTCGTCAGTCTTGGAGGATGGCCAGGTCGGTGGAGGGTGTGAACAGGGCCAGACGCTAAATAAACAGGGGTATCAGCAGGTTTGTGATACAGCATGGAGGTTTGGGGATCAGACATCTGGAGTTGGAATTTGAAACTTGGCAGTACTGGAAGAAGGATGGAGTGCACCTTAATGATGTGGGGACTGATCTGTGGGCACTGGGGATACAGGATGGAACGCAGCGAGCGTTGCGTGTGTAGCGGGGCTCCCAAGGGTAAGGGGGTTACCCTTGTTAGCTGTGGCTGGTGTTTGGTCTTTGTGGGTGAGGAAGAGAGTTCTGAATGAAAAGTCAGGATCTGTCGGTGGTACGGGTCCTGTGGGTGGTACTCCAGTTAACGGAGGTTATCTGGTAATTGGTTATGGGGGCATTGCGGTAGGTGGGTGTCTCTGAGTCAGCCTGTCGGCTTGAGGCCCAATAACCCACGTCAGAGGGACCGCAGTGTCATAATTTTTGGATATAACCTGAGGGTTATTGGTGTACCTGCAAAGACCAACACTAGGGGGAGCTGATGTTTTCGTCATAACTGATGTTATTGTTTTGTTACTGTTATGGTTTATGTTATTTAAAGAGTTATATATTTTTGGATATTTTATACAGTTTAATAAATTAATGGCTGCTACGGCCTATTTTACTCCAAAAGTGGTATGGTCTTATTTATTATATAATGGGGAGGTAAGTGGAGTATAGGTTGGTAGCAAAATGCATATATGTTATACACTAGTCAAGAAAAGCCCGGCGCCACAGGGGTTAACAAAACCCTGTAGGCAGAGGGCTGGCATGACTGTGTGAACAGTGCATGTCAGCCCTGCATGATAGGGGGCGGGGTATTGGCCGAGGGGAGTAGGGTGTGAGTTACTCAGTGCAGAGAAGTTGATCCCGCCCCCTCCACAAGGCAGCATTCAAGAAGAAAGTTTCCCACCCCCCCCCTAAGCTTGGGTTGTATATGTCGAGGTGTGTTTTTTTTCTGTGTTGTATGTTTGTGTTTTTCTCTTTCAGGACTAGAACGTGGACTGTCGTGGCAGTGGCTGGTGTTTGGTCTTTGTGGGTGAGGAAGAGAGTTCTGAATGAAGAGTCAGGATCTGTTGGTGGTACGGGTCCTGTGGGTGGTACTCCAGTTAACGGAGGTTATCTGGTAATTGGTTATGGGGGCATTGCGGTAGGTGGGTGTCTCTGAGTCAGCCTGTCGGCTTGAGGCCCAATAACCCACGTCAGAGGGACCGCAGTGTCATAATTTTTGGATATAACCTGAGGGTTATTGGTGTACCTGCAAAGACCAACACTAGGGGGAGCTGATGTTTTCGTCATAACTGATGTTATTGTTTTGTTACTGTTTTTATTATGGTTTATGTTATTTAACCACCTCGCGCCCGCCCTATAGCCGAATGACGACCGTAGAGCAGGCGCTTTAGTCCGGGTGGCCGTCCCTGGACGTCCTAATGTTTACTTCCGCAATGCGCGCCGCCACGGGCGCGCATCGCGGAAGTTCTGTGTTCACCGTGTCCCCCGGGGACAGGCAAACACAGATCGCTGTAAACGGCCAATCACAGCGGCCGTTTACAGCGCGATTGGCGTGTCCAATGGGAGATGATCTCATATGTAAACATATGAGATCATCTCTCAGCGCCGCTCTCCCTCCTCACACAGACAGAGTGTGAGAGGGGAGAGATGAACGGCTGCAGCGGCAGCCATTCTGCTTTGCTTCGATTAAAAAAAAAAAAAAAGTAAAAAAAAGTGCCATCCTCCCCCAGCAGTGCCATCCTCCCCAGTGCCATCCTCCCCCAGCAGTGCCATCCTGCCCCAGTGCTACCTGCCCCCAGTGCCACCTGCCCCCAGTGCCACCTGTTGTCAGTGCCATTTGTCCCCAGTGCCATCTGTCATCAGTGCCACGTATAAGTGCCATCTGTCATCAGTGCCACGTGTCATCAGTGCCACGTATTAGTGCCATCTGTCATCAGTGCCACGTATCAGTGCCATTTGTCATCAGTGCCACGTATCAGTGTCACGTGCCATCTGTTGTCAGTGTCACGTGTCATCAATGCCACTTATCAGTGCCATCTGTCATCAGTGTCACGCGTCATCGGTGCCATGTATTAGTGCCATCTGTCAACGGTGGCACGTATTAGTGCCACGTATTAGTGCCACGTGTCATCAGTGCCACGTATACAGTGGTGTGAAAAAGTGTTGGCCCCCTTCCTCATTTCCTGTTCCTTTGCATGTTTGTCACACTTAAGTGTTTCGGAACATCAAACCAATTTAAACAATAGTCAAGGACAACACAAGTAAACACAAAATGCAATTTGTAAATGAAGGTGTTTATTATTAAAGGTGAAAAAAAATCCAAACCATCATGGCCCTGTGTGAAAAAGTGATTGCCCCCCTTGTTAAAACATACTATAACTGTGGTTGTCCACACTAGGGTTGCCACCTTTTCTTCAAGCCAAACCCGAACACTTTTGCAACACAGGAATTTTTTTAAATGTATTTTTTTGCTGTAAACACTATAGGATTATAAAAGACCTGGGATACATTTGGGTGCCCCAAAGAGAGTAGTAATGTAACGCACAGAGTGCGCCTTGGCACACAGTGGCTGTGGCCAAATCACTCAGCCACAGCTTGGTCTGAATAATGTGTCCGGGTTTCAGGTGGACTGAAACCCGAATACATGATTCAAAACCCGAACTGTCCAGGTGAATCCTGGACAGGTGGCAACCCTAGTCCACACCTGAGTTCAATTTCTCTAGCCACACCCAGGCCTGATTATTGCCACACCTGTTCACAATCAAGGCATCACTTAAATAGGAGCTGCTTGACACAGTAAGGTCCACCAGAAGATCCTTAAAAGCTACACATCATGCCGAGACCCAAAGAAATTCAGGAACAATTGAGAAAGAAAGTAATTGAGATCTATCAGTCTGGAAAGGGTTATAAAGCCATTTCCAAAGCTTTGGGAATCCACCGAACCACAGTGAGAGCCATTATCCACAAATGGCGAAGACGTGGAACAGTGGTGAACCTTCCCAGGAGTGGCCGGCCGCCCAAAATTACCCCAAGAGCGCAGCGACGACTCATCCAAGAGGTCACAAAAGACCCCACAACAACGTCCAAGGAACTGCAGGCCTCACTTGCCTCAGTTAAGGTCAGCGTTCATGCCTCCACCATCAGGAAAAGACTGGGCAAAAATGGCCTGCATGGCAGAGTTCCAAGGAGAAAACCACTGCTGAGCAAAAAGAACATCAAAGCTCGTCTCAATTTCTCCACAACACATCTTGATGATCCCCAAGACTTTTGGGACAACATTCTGTGGACCGATGAGACAAAAGTGGAATTCTTTGGAAGGTGTGTGTCCAAGTATCTGGCGTAGAAGGAACACTGCATTTCATAAAAAGAACATTATACCAACAGTAAAATATGGTGGTGGTAGTGTGATGGTCTGGGGCTGTTTTGCTGCTTCAGGACCTGGAAGACTTGCCGTGATAAAAGGAACTATGAATTCTGCTGTCTACCAAGAGATCCTGAAGGAGAATGTCCGACCATCTGTTCGTGTACTCAAGCTGAAACGAACTTGGGTTCTGCAGCAGGACAATGATCCTAAACACACCAGCAAGTCCACCACCGAATGGCTGAAGAAAAACAAAATGAAGACTTTGGAGTGGCCTAGCCAAAGTCCTGACCTGAATCCTATTGAGATGTTGTGGTATGACCTTAAAAAGGCCGTTCAGGGGGCGGGGCTTGGCGCGCGACGGAGATGGCCGCCTGAAAGAGGAGCTCCGTGCAGCCTGAAGCCCTAAGCACCTCTCTGGCCAGCACCCAGCGAGGATGAACAAGCAATTTCGCGGATCACAGCACTCAAGATCCCGCCGATCTACCGCGGTATCTGCCACCAGGAATATTTCTGACATATTCCAGAAACAGGCGATAGCACAGCGGGCCTCGGAGCGAGGCAAGATGGCGCCGGTTCCCACTGACGGCGATCTCAGCGAGGACTCTCAGTCCGCTACGGAGGATAACGGTAGGAGACTGGCTCGACCTGACCATCCCCTCACATATGCAGACATGTCAGGCTTTGCTGCTGACATCAAGGCATCGTTTTCAGCGGCCATCACAGACTTGAAAACTAACCTGCTTGTGCTCACTGAAAAGATGGCTACGGCCGAAACAGCAGGGAAACTTAGAGACAAAGCAATACTCCGCTTAGACAATGTCACCGCCACACATGCTCAGCACTTTATTGAGTTGAACAGGCACATGGAGGACCTCGACAACAGAGGGAGGAGGAACAACATAAGAGTCAGGGGGGTGCCAGAGACAGTGACCGCTGAACAGATAGTACCAGCTCTCCAAAGGGTCTTTAATAGTGTACTGGAGAGACCTGAAGATTCTGCTATTGAATTTGTCCGGGCCCACAGGGCTCTCCGAGCTAGAGGCCCCGATACCCTGCCTCCGCGCGACATAATATGCTGCTTGCAGAATTTTTCCCTAAAGGAGGAAATCATGCTTAAAGCACGTAGAAACGAGCTGATTGTGTTTAATGGTGAGAACATTAAGCTGTTTCAAGATCTCTCGCAAATAACCCTTAAAAATCGCAGAGCCCTACGCCCTTTGCTGGAGATACTGCGGGCCAGAGACCTCCGTTACACATGGCGCTTCCCCTTCGCCCTCCTGGTATCTCACAATGGCAAGCAACACACGCTCCGCACGCCGAATGATCTTCCAGAATTTTGCAACGCCTTGCACCTAGATCCTGTGGACTTACCGGACTGGTACCAGGAGTATGCACTGCCACCCAGGGAGAGGAGTCCGCCCCATTCCCCCGTGTCAACGCCTGACAAGCGCCATTCTAAAAAACAACGCTCGGCCTGGCAGGAGAACCCTGATGTGGGCACGCCTCGCAGAAGGGCACACTCCTCGCGGTCCCTGCCTGAGGACTAGAGTTTGCAATGTTGGATCCCTACGCACAAGTTTATAGTTTTTTTTTTTGTGTGGTTCGCCCTCACCACTTCTTTCCTGGGCAAACTATTGCTAACGATCCTGCACTTTCAGTATCACTGTGGATGTTCTAAGATTTACTTGACCTCAGAGACTAATGCCTTTTCTAGTTTGATGTGCAATGCTGCCTCACCATCTGACCCCTCAAGTTTATTGTTTTTGGAGACGATATGAGGAACGTAGCAGTTTGTTGCCCTTTGGTCGCAGGACCCTGCTGACATTTGTTTTGCTTGAACTGCTACAGGTCCTAAGATGGTTTGGGGTGGTCCATGGGGTATTCCACAGTGTACCTGTGAGGGGGGTGGTGGGTGGGGGTGGAGGGGGGGGTTACCCGTTCCTCCTGCCCGCACCTCTGTTGGCGGTGCCCCCTGATACTGGCTCTATTGTTTAGCAGGTGTGATTCCCAGATCTTATGCCCAGATTTAGTTCAATATGTTCACCCGTTTAAGAGTTATGTTTTATACACCTCCTCTTATGGCAGAGAGGATTCTATAGTTGTTATGTTCGCTACAAGGGCTGGGGCTCGGCTCCCTCTGATTTATTGTGTTTATTTTTTCCCTTTTTTTTTGCTGGTGTGCCCTCTGCGTTTTGGCATTTTCAACTTTTTGTTGGTGCCATTGCGCGCAGGGTAGTGACCGCGGCTCCGTTGGGGCGCCTCCCTTGTCCCCGCAGACAGTTGGGGGTCTAGACGGTGCTTTTGCTGCCGTCCGGGCTCCAGATTTTTTGCCCTGCTTGGACGACTTATTAGTCTAGGTGGGTCGTTACCTCTACCTCCTAATCTACATCTGACTCTCTTTTGCCTACTTTCTTTCTCTGTTTCCTTTTCCCACACCCTATCTGCCTCTCTTGGTAGCCTTGCTAGTGGACTTGGTGGGGGTGGAATAATTTCTAAGTTTGTAATTTTTGCTTTCCACAGGTGGGGCTTTTGGACACGGCTCTGCATCTCTCTCTGACCTGGACAGATGGCCTATTCGGCATTGGGCACTGCGCCTACGCTGGTGTCCCACAATGTGAAAGGGTTAAACATCCCTGAGAAGCGCTCAACGTTGTTGAGGGAGTTAAAAAAAGGTAGGCCAAAGATCGTCTTCCTTCAGGAGACTCATTTTAGAACGGGCCAGGTCCCTAGGCTCACCGACTCCTACTTTACAGAAGCACACCACTCGACTAATGATGTTTCTAAGTCGAAAGGGGTATCCATCCTACTGAGTAAGGGGGCAAATTTTGAGCTTTCTGATAAGCTTGTGGACCCAAATGGGAGATTTATCTTTTTAAAGGGGACATTGGCGGGAACACCTACCACATTGGCGAATGTGTATTTCCCTAATAACTCCCATTTAGCCTTCTGTAGGGGGATGGTAAAAGAACTTGAGAGCTTTGGGTCGGGATGCCTGATACTGGGCGGGGATTTTAATATCCCGCTAAACCCCTTACTGGATACTTCTACTGGGAAGACTTTCGTCTCCTTTCAGACCTTGAAAACGATAAAAACTCTTCTCCACTCTTTAGACTTGATAGATACGTGGCGTTACTTACACCCAGCTGATAGAGACTTTTCATTCTACTCTATCCCACATGATAGACACTCGCGGATTGACTACCTATTTGTCTCCCAAAGAGATCTACACTTAGTACATGCGGCTCATATAGGAATTCAAACTATTTCTGATCATGCCCCGGTGTCGCTCAGTCTCGACTTGGTGCCTGACACTAAAACATCCCCCACGTGGAGACTGAACTCCTCACTCCTGACGGATCCTTCCCTGTTTCCAAAAATTGAAACTGCCATAAAAGATTTTTTTGAGCATAATGTAACCCCTGACATTGACCCCTTAGTACTCTGGGAAGCCCATAAATGCACCGTCAGAGGGACACTGATGGCGATGGGAGCTCAAAGGAAGAGGGAAAGAGAGGGCGAAATTCGACGATTGACTCACACCATTCGTCGTTTGGAAACCCTACATAAGCAGTCTTTGTCCGAACGATCTGCTGCAACATTACTAGAGACACGACTGACCCTTAAACAGCTCTTTGATTCAAAGGCCAAGCGGCTTTTGTTTCTTCGGAAAAAAGTGTATTATGAACAGGGAGACAAGACTGGACGTTTGCTGGCTAGAGCCCTGAAGGATATCACACATAATACCAACATACCAGGTATTCGCAACAAAGACGGTCACGTTGACAGGACGACTGACAAAATAGCCCAACACTTCCACGATTTCTATACTAAACTTTATAACCTCCCGCCCCAACACAAACCCCCAGACATACAGAGTGTTAGAACACAAGCGATAAGGGAATACTTACATGACTCGGGACTCCCCACACTTACACAGGAAGACTCTATTGCTCTTGATGCCCCCATAACCCAAGCAGAACTCAATTTGGCAATCAAGGAACTTAAGACAGGTAAAAGCCCGGGCCCGGACGGATACACAGCCATATACTACAAGACATTTCGAGAAATTCTGACCCCGCACCTTCTTGCTGCTTTGAATTCTTTGCCGGGGGGAGGGCAGGTCCCACCGGATTTTCTGTCTGCTTACATTGCAGTGATCTTAAAACCAGACAAGGACCCGTTGTACTGCGCTAGCTATAGGCCAATCTCGTTATTAAACCTAGATGCCAAACTACTAGCGAAGATTATAGCTACAAGACTGTTGCCTTTTCTCCCCAAACTGATAGGCCCGAGTCAGGCGGGTTTTATGCCTGGAAAGGAGGCCAGAGATAATGTCACTAAGGCCCTGGACCTGATACATGCGGCCCGTGAGCGAAAGATCGAGGGCCTTCTCCTGTCAACTGATGCGGAGAAGGCCTTCGATAGAGTAGCCTGGGATTACATGTTTGAGACTTGTAGATATGTGGGATTGGGACCCGGCATGATGAACTTGATAGCGTCCCTGTACCAAGATCCCTCGGCTAGGCTAAAGATTAACGGCGTGCTGTCTAACAGAGTAAACATAAGGAATGGCACTCGACAGGGTTGTCCCCTGTCCCCTTTACTATTCATCCTCACACTTGAACCTTTCATTAGAAAGATCATGACCAACAAGTCGGTAAGAGGTTTCGAGGTCGGGGGGAGGGAGTTTAAGGTGGCCGGTTACGCCGACGATCTCCTATTTTTTGTCACCGAACCACACATAACAGTGCCATCCCTTCTGAAGGAATTCACAACGTATGGTTACATATCTAATCTTAAAATAAACTACTCTAAATCGGAAGCGATGAACGTATCATTGCCGGCACAGAAATTGCAACAACTCATGGATAATAGTACCTTCAGATGGGTCACGCATGCCATTAAATATCTGGGGGTTTGGTTAACTCCCAAGGTTGACTCTATTTTCACACATAACTTTGTGCCCCTCCTCCGGTCAATTGAGAAGGACTTGCAGGTTTGGCATGCCAAGCTCTTCTCATGGTTTGGTAGGGCTGCTATTTGTAAAATGATTGTCCTACCTAGGGTACTATATCTAATTCGCGCCCTCCCTGTCAAGATTCCCCAAAGTTTCTTTAGGTCCATGCAGGCACTGTTGTTGAAATTCTTGTGGGCCCAAAAAACGCCTCGTATTAGATTTGCGCTATTGATGAGACCTAAACATCTGGGAGGGTTGGGGGTGCCAAATTTCAAGACCTACTACCATGCCTCCCACATCGCCCGCATTATTGACTGGCACTGTCATGCCGATACAAAGGAGTGGGTGGTGTTGGAAAGGGAGTCTGTCCAAATACCCCTGCTCTTTTCCCCCTGGATCCCGAGATCCGTATACCCTTCGCACCTAAAAAAACATCCCTTAATAGGGACAACATTGGACGTTTTCCACTTATTATCTAAACAAGACGGACTGATCACACCTTTAGGTCCCCTCACGCCCCTACAAAATAATCCAGAATTCACCCCAGGATTAGGGAACCAACTGTTACGATCCAACAACAATCAACTCCCCCTCCTTGCACTTCACTGTTTCAATAAGGGAGTTATGAAGGACTTTTCAGACCTAAAAACTGACAACGATATCCTTGACCTGCCCCTGTGGACGTATTTCCAAATACGTTCCTATGTTAATCGACAGTCTAGTAAGCTTTTTTTTACTAGAGACCTCACGGAGTTGGAGTCGGTGTGCCTTAAGGGAGACAAGGTTCAAAAAACAACCTCTACAGCCTACGAGTGGCTACAGCACCTAAACACAATAAAGAACGACCGGCTCAGAGAGAGATGGTCGGAAGACCTGAATGTAAGCATTTCTGATGTCCAATGGGAGAGGGCTTGCTCACTTGCTCATAAGTGTTCCATCAGTACAAGGATGCAGGAGACAGCATACAAGGTACTTACCCGTTGGTATGCTACACCCGACAGGGTGCACAAGTGGTATCCTCTGTCGAGCGACTTATGTTGGCGTTGTCAAAAAGATAAAGGTACTATACTACATATTTGGTGGACGTGCGAAAAGATAAGGCCGTTTTGGGATGCGGTGATTGGGCTGGTGCGTCGAATCACGGAGACCAGGCTTACTTTAGATGCTGCGTGCTGTTTACTCAACATTACCAACTTCTCTCTGAAGAAGTACAAAAACTCCTTATCTAGACACCTAATCAATGCGGCTCGGTCACTTGTTCCTCAATACTGGAAGACCACTCGCACTCCCTCCCTGAAAGAATGGTTACTCAAAGTCTCTTACATTGGTGAAATGGAAGACACCAAAGCACAATCGGAGGAAAACATTGAACGCTACCATAAGACCTGGTCTCCCTGGTTCGAGTACCGGCTCTCACCGGAATTCAGGTCTATGGTCGGGTGACCTGGAGTTTGGTCTGGCAGAAATGCACAACTACCGTAGATTGGATAGATGACTCTCCACTTGGATACTTATTACATGATGTATACAATGTCCTTAGTCCACCGGATCTCCCACCGTCATTCCTACTGACTCAACTTTCTCTTTCCCTTTTGTTCTCCTTTTCTCTTACTTCTTCTTAGTCTTTTTTATCTCACGAAGTATAGATATTTTACGCTCCTCATTGTTGGCCACAATCTGTGTGGCCAATTAGCTGTGTTGCTAAACCTGGTTTACAGTCCTGTTCAGATTTGAGCTGATATATAATTCTTGTTTTGGACATAGCCTGATGTACTTATTGATGGGTGATTTATATTCTTATGCCTTATTTTTGTCTAACTACACCCCAAGTCTGTACTTTACTTCTGTACTGTTTCTACCTTTCAATAAATTTTTTCTTGAATGTAAAAAAAAAAAAAAAAAAAAAAGGCCGTTCATGCTCAAAAACCCTCTAATGTAACTGAATTAGGACAATTCTGCAAAGATGAGTGGGCCAAAATTCCTCCAGGACACTGTAAAAGCCTCATTGCACGTTATCGCAAACGCTTGGTTGCAGTTGTTGCTGCTAAGGGTGGCCCAACCAGTTATTAGGTTTAGGGGGCAATCACTTTTTCACACAGGGCCATGATGGTTTGGATTTTTTTTCACCTTCATTTACAAATTGCATTTTGTGTTTACTTGTGTTATCCTTGACTATTGTTTAAATTGGTTTGATGTTCCGAAACACTTAAGTGTGACAAACATGCAAAGGAACAGGAAATGAGGAAGGGGGCAAACACTTTTTCACACCACTGTAAGTGCCACGTGTCATCAGTGCCACATATTAGTGCCATCTGTCATCAGTGCCACATATTAGTGCCATCTGTCATCAGTGCCATGTATAAGTGTCATCATTGCCACGTATCAGTGCCATCTGTCATCAGTGTCACGTGTCATTGTCCTGGTGCTTCAAAAGTGTAATAAATAGTCAACAAGTTAGATGTGTAATTTATGTTCCTAGAACACATGATGGCGCTACCTGCATGTTGGGCCTCTCTATGTGGCCAGGCTGTGAAAAAGTCCCACACATGTGGTATTGTAATACTCAGGAGGAGTAGCAGAATTTTTTGGGGGTGTCATTTGTGGTATACACGTGCCATGTGAGAGAAATAACCTATTACAATGACAATTTTGTGGAGAAAAAAAAAATGAAAAATCTTAATTTTGCAAAGAATTGTGGGAAAAAAATGACAACATCAAAAAGCTCACCATGCCTCTCACTAAATACCTTGGAATGTCTACTTTCCAAAAAGGGGTCATTTGGGGGTATTTGTACTTTCCTGACTTGTTCGGGTCACAAGAAGCGAGATAGGCCACCAGTACATCAGATGTGATCAATTTTGTGCAATTCGCACCACAGCTTGTAGACTCTCTAACTTTCAGAAAGACCAAATAATATCCACTAATTTGGGTTATTTTTACCAAAGATATGTAGCAGTATAAATTGTGGCCAAAATGTATCAAGAAAAATTAATAATTTGCATAATTCTGTCACAGAAACAAAGAAATATGCGTTTTTTTTCAAAATTTTCGGTCTTTTTTCATTTATAGCGCAAAAAATAAAAACCCCAGAGGTGATCAAATACCACCAAAAGAAAGCTCTATTTGTGGGAAAAAAAGGACAAAAAATTCATTTGGGTACAGTGTTGCATGACTGAGTAATTGTCATTCAAAGTGTGAGAGCACCGAAAGCTGAAAATTGGTCTGGGCAGAAGGGTGTTTAAGTGCCCAGTAAGCAAGTGGTTAAAGAGTTATATATTTTTGGATATTTTATACAGTTTAATAAATTAATGGCTGCTACGGCCTATTTTACTCCAAAAGTGGTATGGTCTTATTTATTATATAATGGGGAGGTAAGTGGAGTATAGGTTGGTAGCAAAATGCATATATGTTATACACTAGTCATGCATTCTGCACCCTGTATACAGCACACGCCTGGATTCTGAACCCTGTATATAGCACATATCTGCATTCTACACCCTGTATAGAGCACACGCCTGGATTCTGCACCCTGTATACAGCACACGCCTGGATTCTTCACCCTGTATACAGCACATATCTGCTTTCTGCACCCTGTATATAACACATATCTGCATTCTGCACCCTGTATATAACACATATCTGCATTCTGCACCCTGTATATAGCACGCGCCTGCATTCTGCACCCTGCATATAGCACATATCTGCATTCTGCAACCTGTATACACCACACGCCTGTATTCTGCACCCTTTATATAGCACATATCTATATTCTAAACCCTGTATACAGCACACGCCTGGATTCAGCACCCTGTATAAAGCGCATATCTGCATTCTGCACCCTGTATACAGCACACGCCTGGATTCTGCACTCTGTATATAGCACATACCTGGATTCTGCACCCTGTATACAGCACACGCCTGGATTCTGCACCCTGTATATAGCACATATCTGCATTCTGCGCCCTGTATATAGCACATATCTGCATTCTGCACACTGCATATAGCACATATCTGGATTCTGCACCCTGTATATAGCTCATAACAGCATTCTACACCCTGTGCATACCACGCACCTGGATACTGCACCCTGTACATAGCACATATCTGCATTCTGCAACCTGTATACACCACGCACCTGGATTCTGCACCCTTTATATAGCACATATCTATATTCTAAACCCTGTATACAGCACACGCATGGATTCTGCACCCTGTATATAGCGAATATCTGCATTCTGCACCCTGTATACAGCACACGCCTGGATTCTGCACCCTCTATACAGCACATATCTGCATTCTGAACCCTGTATACAGCACGCGCCTGCATTCTGCACCCTGTATATAACACATATCTGCATTCTGCACCCTGTATACAGCACATATCTACATTCTGCACCCTGTGTATAGCACATACCTGCATTGTGCACCCTGTACACAGCACGCACCTGGATTCTGCACCCTGTATATAGCACATATCTGCATTTTGCACCCTGTATACAGCATGCGCCTGAATTCTGCAGCCTGTATATAGCACATATCTGCATTCTGCACCCTGTATACAGCACACGCCTGGATTCTGAACCCTGTATATAGCACATATCTGCATTCTACACCCTGTATACAGCACACGTCTGGATTCTGCACCCTGTATACAGCACACGCCTGGATTCTTCACCCTGTATACAGCACATATCTGCTTTCTGCACCCTGTATATAACACATATCTGCATTCTGCACCCTGTATATAACACATATCTGCATTCTGCACCCTGTATATAGCTCATACCAGCATTCTACACCCTGTGCATACCACGCACCTGGATACTGCACCCTGTACATAGCACATATCTGCATTCTGCAACCTGTATACATCACGCGCCTGGATTCTGCACCCTTTATATAGCACATATCTATATTCTAAACCATGTATACAGCACACGCATTGATTCTGCACCCTGTATATAGCGAATATCTGCATTCTAAACCCTGTATACAGCACACGCCTGGATTCTGCACCCTCTATACAGCACATATCTGCATTCTGCCCCCTGTATACAGCACGCGCCTGCATTCTGCACCCTGTATATAACACATATCTACATTCTGCACCCTGTGTATAGCACATACCTGCATTGTGCACCCTGTACACAGCACGCACCTGGATTCTGCACCCTGTATATAGCACATATCTGCATTTTGCACCCTGTATACAGCATGCGCCTGAATTCTGCAGCCTGTATATAGCACATATCTGCATTCTGCACCCTGTATACAGCACACGCCTGGATTCTGCACCCTGTATACAGCACACGCCTGGATTCTTCACCCTGTATACAGCACATATCTGCTTTCTGCACCCTGTATATAACACATATCTGCATTCTGCACCCTGTATATAACACATATCTGCATTCTGCACCCTGTATACACCACACGCCTGAATTCTGCACCCTTTATATAGCACATATCTATATTCTAAACCCTGTATACAGCACACGCCTGGATTCAGCACCCTGTATAAAGCGCATATCTGCATTCTGCACCCTGTATACAGCACACGCCTGGATTCTGCACTCTGTATATAGCACGTACCTGGATTCTGCACCCTGTATGCAGCACACGCCTGGATTCTGCACCCTGTATATAGCACATATCTGCATTCTGCGCCCTGTATATAGCACATATCTGCATTCTGCACCCTGTATATAACATATAACTGCATTCTGAGATCTGTATACAGCACGCGCCTGGATTCTGCAACCTGTACAAAGCACATATCTGCATTCTGCACCCTGTATATAGCACATATATGCCTTCTGCACTCTGTGTATAGCACATATCTGCATTCTGCACACTGCATATAGCACATATCTGGATTCTGCACCCTGTATATAGCTCATAACTGCATTCTACACCCTGTGCATACCACGCACCTGGATACTGCACCCTGTACATAGCACATATCTGCATTCTGCACCCCGTATATAGCACATATCTGCATTCTGAACCCTGTATACAGCACGCGCCTGGATTCTGCACCCTGTATATAGCACACGTCTGGATTCTGCACCCTGTATATAGCACGCGCCTGCCTTCTGCACCCCGTATATAGCACATATCTGCATTCTCCACCCTGCATATAGCACTGTGACGGAACCGATCCCACACTCCAATTGATTGCTTCCGTCAGTATATCCCGCTTCCTCCAATCTGACTCCAATCAGACATTCCAACCACTTACAAGCCCAAAACAAAACAACACTTGTCTTAGGAGTACATCAGGAATGACCTTTATTTGAGATCTCACACAAAATATATATACAGTGGGGTGACTAAAACCTAACCTAATTAGCATGAGCTAATTATCTAATCAACACTCAGACTAGTTTGACTGAAGGGATAAGACTTTTCGGCTCCTAGCTCACAATTCAATAAACATTACTATAAACATAAACAAAGGGTTAATTAACACAACCAACAACGTTTGGAATGTCCTTACAAGCAAGACTAGACTCATTTACACAAGAGACAGGTGTCTGTAATGACATTAGCATCTGACAGTGTGTGTCCCAACAGAATGAGACAACACACATCATATATGCATATACACAGCATTGAATTTGACTAGCACAGATTATAGTGGGGTTCTCATTCACCCTGTGCCCCTTAAAATCCAGGGCTCATAATTGATCGGCAAGAGGCTCGCACTCAGTCCTCTCAAAAAGCCTCTGTCCCAGCTAGGTCTGTCACAAGCACATATCTGCATTCTGCACCCTGCATATAGCACATATCTGCATTCTGCACCCTGTATACAGCACGTGCCTGGATTCTGCACCCTTTATATAGCACATATCTACATTCTACATCCTGTATACAGCGCACGCCTGGATTTTGCACCCGGTATATAGCACATATCTGCATTCTGCACCCTGTTAATAGCACATATCTGCATTCTGCACTCTGTATACAGCATGCGCCTGCATTCTGCACCCTGTATATAGCACATATCTGCATTCTGCACCCTGTATATAGCTCATATCTGCATTTTGCACCCTGTATATAGCAAATAACTGCATTCTGCACCCTGTATACAGCACATAACTGCATTTGGCACCCTGTATACAGCACACTCCTGGATTCTGCACCCTGTACATAGCACATATCTGCATTCTGCAGCCTGTATACAGCACATATATGCATTTTGCACCCTGTATACAGCACACGCCTGGATTCTGCACCCTGTATATAGCACATATCTGCATTCTGCACCCTGCATATAGCACATATCTGCATTTTGCACCCTGTATACAGCACGCTCCTGGATTCTCCACCCTGTATATAGCACATATCTGCATTCTGAACCCTGTATACAACACGCGCCTGAATTCTGCAGCCTGTATATAGCACATATCTGGATTCTGCACCCTTTATATAGCACATATCTACATTCTACACCCTGTATACAGCACACGCCTGGATTCTGCACCCTGTATATAGCGCATATCTGCATTCTGCACCTGTATATAGCACATGTCTGCATTCTGCACCCTGTATATAGCACACGCCTGGATTCTGCACCCTGTATATAGCACATATCTGCATTCTGCACTGTGGATATAGCAAATATCTGCATTCTGCACCTTGTATACAGCACGCGCCTGCATTCTGCACCCTGTATACAGCACGCGCCTGCATTCTGCACCCTGTATATAGCACATATCTGCATTCTGCACCTTGTATATAGCACATATCTGCATTCTGCACCCTGTATTCAGCACGCACCTGGATTCTGCACCTTGTATATAGCACATATCTGCATTCTGCACCCTGTATACAGCACACACCTCTATTCTGCACCCTGTATATAGCACTGTGATGGATCCGATCCCACACTCCGATTGAGTGCTTCCGTCAGTATATCCCACTTCCTCCAATCTGACTATCAGAGAGATATATTCTCATAGCTGCAATGAATACAAGTATAGCCGAAAATTGCTTGTAGAATCTTGCACACTTTATTGAACAGAATCCAGACTTTTATACACATTTTACACAAGGGGGTAGATAACGAGGTAAGGCTGCTCATGGATACTCCTCCCTCCCCTATAGCAACAACTTAAAAGACAATTACACAATTAACATGTTAATTACCCCAGCACTTAAGGCAGCCTAGGTGACCAGACAGTCCGTCTCCGGAGGTCAATGTAATCAGCTCTTTGAAGGATTGTGTATTCAGAATTAACAACCCAAGAATAGTCTTTACATATATCCTGGGATAAACTGGGGATAAATATTACTTATTTACATTTTAAGCAATCCAAGATATATTTTCTTACTCACCCTGTACCAGGATGGCACAGGGTGACTTAGACATAAGAGTTGTACAGGGAGCTGAAACATGGGTTTCCCATTCTTTCCAAGGGATTCTGGGTTCCATGTGCCCTCCCATCACATCTCTCCCCTTTTGGCAGAAGACTAACACAGGAGGAGACCCCAGACGGGTTGACTCCGAAGTTAGTCCATAGTTCCAGTACTCTGATGTCTGTACCCACACAGTGCCCCAAACAAATTGTTCCAAACAGAGCACTACTCCCCCAGCCAACATCTGCCTCTCTCATAGAACATACTCTCTGCTGGGGGGGAAGTGCGGACCAGTCCTGCCCCCTGGAGTCCCTTTAGCCACAGGAGAGAAGACAGGTTGGTTGGGCTGAGTCCGTCATGCTGTTGGGCATCTGGGCCTACTGTCCAGAATCCCTGGGGTATACAGGTGGAGACTTTAGTCCCATCCCCCTTTACAGGAAATCTGTCCTCTGTTTGTTGTGGGCAGAGGCCAGGAGCGCTCTGTTCCGTTGCCAGCAGTTCATCTGGGCGTAGGAGCTTCCCTACATCATCTGCTCCAGCTAACTGTTGGGGAGAGAGGCTGACTGCCCCTGTTCCCTGGAACTCCGCAGTTATTGCCGGTGCTGGGCAGAGATTTGGTAGCACTCTGCCCGGTTGCTAGCACTTCTGCTGGTGTTCTGTTAGTGGAGACTAGGGATGAGCCAAACACCCTCCTGTTCGGTTCGCACCAGAACCTGCGAACAGACCTAAACTTCGTGTGAACTTTAGAACCCTATTAAAGTCTATGGGACTCGAACGTTCACAATCTAAAGTGCTCATTTTAAAGGGTAATATGCAAGTTACTGTCCTAAAAAGTGTTTGGGGACCTGGGTCCTGCCCCAGGGGACATGGATCAATGCAAAAAAAAGTTTTAAAAACGGCCGTTTTTTCAGGAGCAGTGATTTTAATAATGATTAAAGTGAAACAATAAAAGTGTAATATTCCTTTAAATCTCGTAGCTGGGGGTATCTATAGTATGCCTGTGAAGGGGCGCATGTTTCTGGTGCTTAGAACTGTTCCTGCACAAAGTGTCATTTGTGCAGGAAAAAAAGTCTTTTAAAATCACTTGCGGCTAAATTGTCGGCTCCCCGTAATACAGAAAACACTCAATGAGTGTTCTCTGTATTAGCCGACAATTCATTCATTCATTGATTAAAAAAAAAAAAAAAGCGTGGGGGTTCCCCTAAATTCAATTACCAGGCCCTTCAGGTCTGACATGGATATTAAGGGGAACCCCGTGTCAAATTAAAAAAAAAAATTGACGTGGGGGTCCCCCTAAATATCCATACCAGACCCTTCAGGTCTGATATGGATATTAAGGGGAACCCCGCATCAAATTAAAAAAAAAAATTGACGTGGGGGTCCCCCTAAAAATCCATACCAGACCCTTTATCCGAGCACGCAACCTGGCAGGCCGCAGGAAAAGAGAGGGGGACGAGAGAGCGGCCCCCCTCCCTCCTGAACCGTACCAGGCCACATACCCTCAACATTGGGAGGATGCTTTGTGGGTCTGTGACCCCTCAAAGCACCTTGTCCCCATGTTGATGAGGACAAGGGCCTCATCCTTACAACCCTGGCCGGTGGTTGTGAGGGTCTGCGGGCGGGGGGCTTATCAGAATCTGGAAGCCCCCTTTAACAAGGGGACCCCCAGATCCCGCCCCCCCCTGTTTGAAATGGTAAGGGGGTACAAAAGTACCCCAACCATTTCACAAAGAAAGTTTCAAAATGGTTAAATAAGACAAACACACTTTTGAAAAATTCCTTTATTAAAAATAAAAAAAAATAAAAAAAAGATTCCAGCGGTGCTAATCCACTCTTGCTATCCAGCGACGGATCTCCGGGGTCCAGCGATGGATGATCATATCCAGCGATGGGGGATCTCTCAGTCCAGCGCTGTCCATACATCTGTCTTCTGTCTCCACTCCGGAGACACTGCAGAGAGCACAGCGCTGACGTTTCTTATATTAGGAGGGCGGGGCCACCCGTCACCTGACCCCGCCCCTCTGACGCTGGAGAGGGAAGCCAGGGGTTCCCCACTGACCCCGCCCCCTCTGATGTAACGCACTGGGGAACCCCTGGCTCCCTTCACCAGCGTCAGAGGGGGCGGGGTCAGGTGACGGGTGGCCCCGCCCTCCTAATATAAGAAACGTCAGCGCTGTGCTCTCTGCAGTGTCTCCGGAGTGGAGACAGAAGACGGATGTATGGACAGCGCTGGACTGAGAGATCCCCCGTCGCTGGATATGATCATCCATCGCTGGACACCGGAGATTCGTCGCTGGATAGCAAGAGTGGATTAGCACCGCTGGAATCTTTTTTTTATTTTTTTTATTTTTAAAAAAGGAATTTTTCAAAAGTGTGTTTGTCTTATTTAACCATTTTGACACTTTCTTTGTGAAATGGTAGGGGTACTTTTGTACCCCCTTACCATTTCAAACGGGGGGGGCGGGATCTGGGGGTCCCCTTGTTAAAGGGGGCTTCCAGATTCTGATAAGCCCCCCGCCCGCAGACCCTCACAACCACCGGCCAGGGTTGTGAGGATGAGGCCCTTGTCCTCATCAACATGGGGACAAGGTGCTTTGAGGGGTCACAGACCCCCAAAGCATCCTCCCAATGTTGAGGGTATGTGGCCTGGTACAGTTCAGGAGGGAGGGGGGGCGCTCTCTCGTTCCCCCCTCTTTTCCTGCGGCCTGCCAGGTTGCGTGCTCGGATAAAGGGTCTGGTATGGATTTTTAGGGGGACCCCCACGTCAATTTTTTTTTAATTTGATGCGGGGTTCCCCTTAATATCCATATCAGACCTGAAGGGTCTGGTATGGATATTTAGGGGGACCCCCACGTCAATTTTTTTTTTTAATTTGACACGGGGTTCCCCTTAATATCCATGTCAGACCTGAAGGGCCTGGTAATTGAATTTAGGGGAACCCCCACGCTTTTTTTTTTTTTTTTTATCAATGAATGAATGAATTGTCGGCTAATACAGAGAACACTCATTGAATGTTCTCTGTATTACGGAGACCCGACAATTTAGCCGCAAGTGATTTTAAAAGACTTTTTTTCCTGCACAAATGACACTTTGTGCAGGGATAGTTCTAAGCACCAGAAACATGCGCCCCTTCACAGGCATACTATAGATACCCCCCAGCTACGAAATTTAAAGGAATATTACACTTTTATTGTTTCACTTTAATCATTATTAAAATCACTGCTCCTGAAAAAACGTCAGTTTTTAAAACTTTTTTTTGCATTGATCCATGTCCCCTGGGGCAGGACCCGGGTCCCCAAACACTTTTTAGGACAGTAACTTGCATATTACCCTTTAAAATTAGCACTTTAGATTTCTCCCATAGACTTGTATAGGGTGTTCCGGCTTTTCTAATTTGCTGCGAACAGCCCAAATTGTTCACTGGTTGCTGAACAGGCGAACAGGCAATGTTCGAGTAGAACATGAGTTCGACTCGAACTCGAAGCTCATCCCTAGTGGAGACCACAGGCCCATCCACTGACACCAGATCAAGCTGCAGTTGTGAGGTGACGACTGCATTCTCTCCATGGATCCTGATCTGCAGCTTGTGATAGACTGCTACCTCCTCACCCTGGGCCTCCAGAATTGCTGCAGGTGTGGGGCAGAGGTCTTGGACCCTCTTCTGCTGGGGGTTTGCTAGGTGGTTCCTCCTCTACAGAAAAGTCTATTAAATCCCCAGTCTCTGGAATTGCTAAAAGTGAGGGACAGAGGTCTTGGACCCTCTGTTCAGTTACCAGATCTTCAGCTGGAGAAGTTTGTTGTAACTCCATAGATGCTACTTGCAGAAAATCACATGTCCCTGTCAGTGTTGTGGGAGAAAGGCCGACTCTTCTCTCAAGAAGGCCGAAGCCACTGTGGGTGCTGGGCAGAAGTTAGCAGAACTCTGCCCTGTTGTCAGCACTTCAGGTTTGGGGACAGCAATCTCCGGAGTTTCCAATGCCGATTCTCTGGCATGCCGCTAAATCTGTTCTACCAGTTTCCTATATGCCCTTTCCAGATGCTGTTCCTTCCTTAACAAATGGTCCAGATCAGGTTTAAGCTCCGAGACCCCTGCCAGACCGAGCATAGCCTCTCTATATTCTCGCAGGTCCTCAAGGGTAGGTTCCCCTTCATCGCCAAACACAAAATGATCTGTAAGGCTCTCCCACAGCAATCCAGGGCCTCCAAAGTCATATCCCTCCGGAGAGCATTCTGTTGTCTCCCCTAAATATCCCTGCTCTGCGTGCCATTGCAGAGCCCGATAATGATTGTCCAGCTCTATCTCGTGCTGGACCAGCCTGTCCAACTCAGTCACCCATTGCTCCTGGGGCCGCTCTCCCAGGAATGCCATCCGCAATGCCGTTGGTCACTGGCCCATTGCTCTTGGGTTGGAAAGCACTTGCCCTGTTTTATACCAGCGACAGTCCTGGTGTATGCTGAAAGGACAATCCGCAGCAGCCCGGGAACTCTGATGGCAGGTCCATATCTCCGCTGGGGTGACTTAAGTCTGCTATCCTGATCTTGGATCCCAGTGGAGGTTTGGATGTCCTAGACTGCAGGAAGCATCCCACTGCTGCCACCAATGTGACGGAACCGATCCCACACTCTACTTGAGTGCTTCTGTCTATATACCGCTTCCTAAGTCCTGGAACACAAGTCCAATGGGTCTGGCTATAGGAACCCCCAAGAGACTAGACGACACCAGTCTTGGAGGACATCAGGAATGACCTTTATTTGAGATCTCACACAAAATATATACACAGCGGGGTGACTAAAACCTTACCTAATTAGCATTAGCTAATTATCTAATTAACACTCAGACTAGTTTGACTGAAGGGATAAGACTTTTTTCGGCTCCTAGCTCACAATTCAATAAACATAAGCAAAGGGTTAATTAGCACAACCAACAATGTTTGGAATGTCCTTACAAGCCAGACTAGACTAATTTACACAACATACAGGTGGCTGGAGTTCATGACATTAGCATCTGGCAGTGTGTGTCCCAACAGCATGAGACAACACACATTATATATACATATATAGAGCATTGAATATGACTAGAACAGATTATAGTGGGGTTCTCATTCACCTTGTGCCCCTTAAAATCCAGGGCCCATAATCGATCGGCAAGAGGCTCGCACTCAGTCCTCTGAAAAAACCTGTGTCCCGGCTAGGTCTGTCACACTAATTAACCCTGTGTTTATGTTTATGGTAATGTTTATTGAATTGTTAGTGAGCTAGGAGCGAAAAGTCTTATCCCTCAGTCAACTAGTCTGAGTGTTGATTTAGATAATTAGCTCATGCTAATTAGGTTAGGTTTTAGTCTTCTACTGTATTATAAATACTTGGCATTTTGGTTCTAATAAATGAGTCCATGTTGAGCAGCTAAGCGAGTGTCGTCTTGCTTTGTGCTTGTGAGCGGTTGGAATATCTGATCTCTATATTCAGACTTAGGATATACTGTTGGAGTGTAGGATCGGTTCCGTCACAAGCACATATATGCATTGTGCACCCTGCATACAGCACGCACCTGGATTCTCCACCCTGTATATAGCACATATCTGCATTCTGAACCCTGTATACAACACGCGCCTGAATTCTGCAGCCTGTATATAGCACATATCTGGATTCTGCACCCTGTATATAGCACATATCTGGATTCTGCACCCTGTATACAGCACACGCCTGGATTCTGAACCCTGTATGTAGCACATGCCTGCATTCTGCACCCTGTATATAGCACGTATCTGCATTCTGCATCCTGTATATAGCACAGAACTGCATTCTGCACCCTGTGTATACCACGCATCTGGATTCTGCACCCTGTATATAGCACATATCTGCATTCTGCACCCTGTATACAGCACACGCCTGGATTCTACACCTTGTTAATAGCACATATCTGCATTCTGCACCCTGTATACAGCACGCGCCTGCATTCTGCAACCTGTATATAGCACATATCTGCATTCTGCACCCTGTATATATCACATAACTGCATTCTGCACCCTGTATACAGCATATGCCTGTATTCTGCACCCTGTACATAGCACATATCTGCATTCTGCACCCTGTATATAGCACATATCTACATTCTGCACCCTGTATAAAACACATATCTGCATTCTGCACCCTGTATATAGCACATATCTGCAATCTGCACCCTGTATATAGCACATAAACACAGGGTTAATTAGCACAAATAACAATGTGTGAATACTCCTACAAGCCAGACTAGACTCATTTACACAACAGACAGGTGGCTGGAGTTCATGACATTAGTATCTGACAGTTTGTGTCCCAACAGCATGAGGCAACACAAATTATATATACATATATACAGCATTGAATCTGACTAGAACAGATTATAGTGGGGTTCTCATTCACCCTGTGCCCCTTAAAATCCAGGGCCCATAATCAGTCGGCAAGAGGCTCGCATTCAGTCCTCTCAAAAGCCTGTGTCCCGGCTAGGTCTGTCACACCAACCACTCACAAGCACAAAGCAAGACGACACTCGGTTAGCTGCTCAACATGGGCTCCTTTATTAGAACCAAAATACCAAGTATTTATAATACAGTAGAAGACTAAAACCTAACCTACTTAGCATGAGCTAATTATCTAAATCAACACTCAGACTAGTTGACTGAGGGATAAGACTTTTTGGCTCCTAGCTCACCAACAATTCAATAAACATTACCATAAACATCAACACAGGGTTAATTAGCCCAAACAACAATGTGTGGAATACCATTACAAGCCAGACTAGACTCATTTACATTATACAAGCAAAGAGAAAGGTGGCTGGAGTTCATGACATTAGCATCTGACACTGTGTGTCCCAACAGCACGAGGCAACACACATTATATAAACAGCATTGAATCTGACTAGCACAGATTATAGTGGGGTTCTCATTCACCCTGTGCCCCTTAAAATCCAGGGCCCATAATCAGTCGACAAGAGGCTCACATTCAGTCCTCTCAAAAAGCCTGTGTCCCGGCTAGGTCTGTCACAGTCTTCTACTGCATTATCAATACTTGGCATTTTGGTTCTAATAAATCAGTCCATGTTGAGCAGCTAAGCAACTCTAGTCTTTTTTCGTGCTTGTGAGTGGTTGGAATATCTGATATCTATATTCAGACTTAGGAAGCGGTATACTGACGGAAGCACTCAATCGGAGTGTGGGATTGGTTCCGTCACACCAGGATTCTTCACCCTGTATATAGCGTGCACGTGGATTCTTCACCCTGTATACAGCACATATCTGCATTCTGCACCCTGTATACAGCACGCGCCTGGACTCTGCACCCTGTATATAGCACATATGTTCATTCTGCACCCTGTATATAGCACATATCTGGATTCTGCACCCTGTATATAGCACATATCTGGATTCTGCACCCTGTATACAGCACACGCCTGCATTCACATCCTGTATAGAGCACATATCTGCATTCTGCACCCTGTATATAGCACATAACTGCATTCTGCACCCTGTATACAGCACGCACCTGCATTCTGCACCCTGTATATAGAACATATCTGCATTCTGCACCCTGTATATAGCACATAACTGCATTCTGCACCCTGTATATAGCACACACCTGGATTCTGCACCCTGTATATAGCACATATCTGCATTTTGCACCCTGTATACAGCACGCACCTGGATTCTGCACCCTGTATATAGCACATATCTGGATTCTACACCCTGTATACAGCACATGCATGGATTCTGCACCCTGTATACAGTACGCGCCTGGATTCTTCATCCTGTATACAGCACATATCTGCATTATGCACCCTGTATACAGCACGTGCCTGGATTCTGCACCCTGTATATAGCACATATCTGCATTCTGCACCCTGTATATAGCACATATCTGCATTCTGCACCCTGTATACAGCACACGCCTGGATTCTGCACCCTGTATATAGCGCATATATGCTTTCTGCACCCTGTTTATAGCACATGCCTGGATTCTGCACCCTGTATATAGCACATATCTGCATTCTGCACACTGTATATAGCACATATCAGCATTCTGCACCCTGTATACAGCACGCGCCTGGATCCTGCAGCCTGTTTATATCACATATCTGCATTCTGCACCCTGTATACAGCACGCGCCTGCATTCTGCACCCTGTATACAGCACGCGCCTGCATTCTGCACCCTGTCTATAGCATATAATTGCATTCGGTGATGGACACAACAATCACCCTGACCCCGCCCCCCTCAGACCAGCACAGGGGTAGACACAATACTCCAGCCTCTTCTTACATCAACCCCCCAATCAGGTCAGCTACACTATACACATGGCAGGGGTAGGGGTTACACAGCAATCACCCTGACCTGACTCCCCCCCTCAGACCAGCACAGGGCAGGGGTAGACACACTCCTCCAGCCTCTTCTTACATCACCCCCCCCCCCCCCACAATCAGGTCAGACAGCTATACAATACACATGGCAGGGGGAGGGAGTGGTGGACATAGCAATTACACTGACCCCCCACCTTAGACCAGCACAGGGGTAGACGCAATTCTGCAGGCTGCAGCCTCTTCTTACATCAACCCCCCCCCCCCCCGCCCCAGTGGATAGAGATGGCAGACACACATAGGCAGCAGTGGTGGGTGGAGGCGGAGCTAGCAGGATGGAATACAGTAACTCACTGGACAGTCTCGACCAGTTCATTGCGGCCGCTGCGCTGGGGGGTGTTCTAAAAAAAAACTAAAGTGAAAATGAGCAAACAGAGACAACAGGGATGCCCTTGGGATGATCAGATGGTGTCACCCCGACTCGGGTGTGGAACGCACCCCCATAGCAA
Source organism: Lithobates pipiens (assembly GCF_037356315.1). Classification (NCBI taxonomy): domain Eukaryota; kingdom Metazoa; phylum Chordata; class Amphibia; order Anura; family Ranidae; genus Lithobates; species Lithobates pipiens. Next base: position 94,495,740 of record NW_027507685.1, on the reverse strand, counting down.
AGTCAGTCGGCCACTGACACCCCCCAAAATGTGGCACCCAGGGCACACCCCCAGCCCCCCTATTGGTACGCCCCTGCTCTGCGAACCCTGATGTAAAGGGGAACACTGATGTAAAGGGCAATGCTGCAGACCCTGATGTAAGTGGGAACTCTGAAGTAAATGGGAAGGCAGTGGACTCTGATATAAGGTGGTCTCATGTGACCAGAGCACCCCTTACATCAGAGTTCTTCCTTAGATCATGCTCTGTAGCATTTTTACATCTGAGTTCCCTTGCACTGTAAGGGAGAAGAATCCTGTGGACTCTGATGTAAAGGGGAATGCAGAGAAATGTGATCTGGGGGGGAGAGAGAGAGAGACTCTGGTGACCAGAGACCACCTTCGGCAGAGTGAATACACTAAGGGGGAGGGTGTTACTGAGATGATGGGAAACCTTTATATCAGTGCCCTCCTACATAATTGTATTCACTCCCCCCTTACATCAGTGACCCCCCCCCCCCAGACTGGCCTGACGGCACTATCACTGACCTCCCCCCAGTGCAGCGTGCAGGGCTCAGTTAGATGGCTCCAGGTTGGTGGTTCTGGTTTTTATTTTATAGTCTCTTCTCCACAGTCCATACACATCTGACTCCTCCCGTAATCCCAATCCTGGCGGTGCTCTCACTCTTGATTCCTCTCCAGACTCCCCCTAATAGACTGCAGACATGTTAAAAGACAAGAGATAATCAGAGATTGTAGACAGGATACAAGAGACGGTTAGAGGCTGCGGACAGGATACAGGAGGTGGTTAGAGGCTGCAGACATAGTACAAGAGGTGGTCGGGAAAATGTGCACAGGATACAGGAGGCAGTCAGAGGATGTGGAAATGGTACAGGTTGTGGTCAGAGTATGCAGACATGTAGGGGGAGCAAACAGAGGGGTTCCCCATGTAAAGGGTGCACACAGAGGGATCAGTCATGTAGGGGGATCACACAGTGGGATGAAGTCCTTATAAGAGCTGTCACAGGAGGGCCCTCACACAGGACACATGGCAGGCAGGGCAGTGATGTGTGCACACACAGGGTGTTCAGGTTCCTGTTCTTAGGGGAGGTGGGGTCCTGATCCCCAGGGCAGATGGTGTCCCTAGGTGAGATGAAGTCCTCGTTCCCCGTGGAGATGGAGTTCTTGCCCCCAGGTGAGATAGGATCCCTGTCGCAGAGTGAGAAAGGGGTCCCTGTCCCCAGGGGAGAAGGGGTTCCGCAGGGGGTCCCTGTCCCCAGGGGAGAAGGGGGTCCCTGTCTGCAGGAGAGAAGGGGGCCCCTGTCCCCAAGAGAGAAGGGGGTCCCTGTCCCCAGAAGAGAAGGGGGTTCCTGTCCCCAGGAGGGGAGGGGGTTCCTGTCCCCAAGGGAGAAGGGGGTTCCTGTCCCCAAGGGAGAAGGGGGTCCCTGTTTCCAGGAGAGAAGGGGTCCCTGTCCCCAGGAGAGAAGGGTGTCCCTGTGCCCAGGGGAGAAGGGGGTTCCTGTGCCCAGGAGAGAAGGGGGTCCCTGTCCCCAGGAGAGAAGGGGGTTCCTGTCCACAAGAGAGAAGGGGGTTCCTGTCCCCAGGGGAGAAGGGGGTTCCTGTCACCAAGAGAGAAGGGGGCCCCTGTCACCAAGAGAGAAGGGGGTCCCTGTCCCCAGGGTGGAGAAGGTTTCCCTGTCCTCAGGGGGGAGAAGGGGGTCTCTATGTTGGGGAGGGGGTCCCTGTCCTCAGGGGGGAAGGGGGTCCCTTAGAGGGGGCAAGAGGGTCCCTGTCCTCATTGGGGGGAGAGGGTCCCTGTCCTCAAGGGGGATGGGGGTCCCTGTTCTCAGGGAAGATGGAGTGGGATATGGGATGGTCTCACTTACCATGACATGCAGGTTCCTCATTTATGGTCCACTGGGCTCCCTCCAGCAGCACGGATGGGCGATCAGCATATCCCCAGGGAGCACAGCTACGGCTTGACAATCTGGCAGCAATTGATGGGTACAGTAGCTGCGTTTGATGGCACAGTGTGACAGACCTAGCCGGGACACAGGCTTTTTGAGAGGACTGAATGTGAGCCTCTTGCCGACTGATTATGGGCCCTGGATTTTAAGGGGCACAGGATGAATGAGAACCCCACTATAATCTGTGCTAGTCAGATTCAATGCTGTATATATGTATATATAATGTGTGTTGCCATATTATCAATAGACTGAATCACACTGTTGGGACACAAGCTGTTAGATGCTAATGACATCAACTCCAGCCACCTGTCTGTTGTGTAAATGAGTCTAGTCTGGCTTGTAAGGATATTCCACACGTTGTAGTTTGTGCTAATTAACCCTGTGTTGATGTTTATGGTTTATGGTCGTCTTGTTTTGGGCTTGTAAGCGGTTGGAATATCTGATTGGAGTCAGATTGGAGGAAGCGGGATATACTGATGGAAGCACTCAAAGTGTGGGATCGGTTCTGTTACACACAGTGGTGGCAATTTATGGGCACAGTGGTTGCGTTTGATGGGCACAGTGAGGCATTTAATGGGCACAGTGAGGCAGCCATTGACGGGCACAGTGACTGCGTTTGATGGGCACAGTGAGGCATTTGCTGGGCACAGTGAGGCAGCGTTTGATGGGCACAGTACCCCACCGCTGTCTTCTGGGGCACACACAGGCCCCAGAAGACAGCAGGGACCAGTGAGGATGCGCAGCGCGACTCACGCATAAGCAGTAGGGAACCAGGCTGTGAAGCCGCAAGGCTTCACTTCCTGATTCCCTTACCGAAGATGGCGGTGCCTCCACCCGGGAGCCAAGGGACAGATCATAAGGGTAAGTGTCCATATTTTAAAAGTCAGCAGCTTCCACCCAAGCAGGTCTGTGGTACCTGTTTCCCGAATGGCCAAAGCGTCAGGCGATCCTACTGGATGCTTAGCGCTATGGCGGGAGCCCTTCAGCCCTTCCTTCTCAGAAGGAGAATTGCCAGCTCCTATCTCTCTCCAAAGTGACTCACCTGTTGATGATCCTGCTCGTCAGTCCTTCCTACTTAAGCCGTCCAATCCAGAGGATCTCTGTCTTCGCCTTGGTCAACATCATAGAGACTATCCCCTGCGTTCCTGTTTAACCACTTGCCGACTGCTGTCGGCATATATACATAGTTACATAGTGAGGTTCAATAAAGACACCAATCCATTCAGATCAGCCAGAGTGAGTGTCTGCAATTGTCCCTATCCCAGTACATTGCACTCTCATATCGGTCCCTACCCTCAAGGAGCCCACAATCCAAGGTCCCCATTCATATACTAGGGCCAATTTGGGACAGAAGCCAATTAACCTACCTGCATGTCTTTGGAGTGTGGGAGGAAACCGGAGTACCCAGAGGAAACCCACGCAGGCACAGAGAGAACATGCAAACTCCAGGCAGGTAGTGTCGTGGTTGGGATTCAAACCAGCGACCCTTTTTACTGCTAGGAGAGAGTGCTAACCACTACACCACTGTGCCGCCTTAAGGTGCCCTATGTGGGCAGAATGGCACAGCTGGGCAAAGTAACGTACCCCTACGTTACTTTGAAATTCCCGCCGTTGGCGCGCCGACCGCAAGCTACGTTACTGAGCCCACGTGACCCGCGGTCTCCATCGTGTCACAGAGCTCTAGAACGGGGAGATGCCGATGGAAACAGCATCTCCCCGTTCTGCCTAATGACAGGACACTGATCGTCTGTTCCCTGTCATCCAGAGCAGCAATCAGTGTGATGTCACACAAGCCCATACCCCAGTCAGTTATAAACACTCCCCTAGGACACACTTAACTACTCCCCACCCCATAGTGGTTAACCCCTTCACTACCAGTGACATTTTTACAGTAATCAATTTCAAAGCATTGATCACTGTATTAGTGACAAAAATGTTTCAAAATTGCCCAATGTGTCCACCATAATGTCGCAGTCATGATAAAAAAAATCGCTGATCGCCGGCATTAATAGTAAAAAAATTTTTTATAAAAATGCCATAAATCTATCCCCTATTTTTTAGATGCTATAACTTTTGCGCAAACCAATCAATAAGCGCTTTTTTTTATCAAAAATATGTAGAAGAATATGTATCGGCCTAAACTGAGGGTAAAAAATGTTTTTTATATATTTTTGGGGGATGTTTATTATAGCAAAAAGTAAAAAGTAATGTTGCATTATTTTCTAAATTTTCGCTATATTTTTGTTTATAGCGCAAAAAATAAAAACCGCAGAGGTGATCAAATACCACCAAAAGAAAGCTCTATTTGTGGGAAAAAAAGGACGCCAATTTTGTTTGGGAGCCACGTTGCACCACTGCGCAATTGTCAGTTAAAGCGACGCAGTGCCGAATAGCAAAAAAGTGCTCTGGTCAGGAAGGGGGTAAATTCCTTCCGAAGCTGAAGTGGTTTAAGACTGGCTTTGCTGACATCCCTTCGGGCTCCAGATCCTGCTTGCTGTTCCACTACATTGATCTCTGACTTCTGGCTTGGCTGACTATCCGTTCCGGTTACTGGCTATGTTTTGACTACGTTTGTTTTTTTAACTTTTATTATTAAACAAGTGTGATTTAACTATACTTCTGTCTCGGCCTGTTTTCATGGTTTCTGACACATTCTCACCTGGGTGAGGATAACATGCCCGGACCCCACGCATGCACAGGAATGTCACAGGTCACTCCGGGATCCATTGTGACATTTAGGCGCATTTGCAAGGTCCTAAGAACTGCCTCCTGGGATTTCTACACCACTCATCCCAGGAGAACCCCCTGCCAGACATCACATTCCATTTCTGGGCATGTGCGAGACCCCGCAATCTGCTTCATGGGGTGAGTGACGTAGAAATCCCAGGAGGCAGATCGCAGTACCACGTGCAAAAAAACGGCAAAGGCATTCCTACCAGTTTACTGGCCGGGGTCCGTGGTGTATCTGGATATGCACAAGAGGTTCAGCGCATGCACAGGCATAGCGCAGGGCTCTGTAGACCCCTGAACAGAAATTAATTCAAGGTGGCGGGGCCGGACAGCAGCAGTGTAGGGAAAACTTTTCCTACAAAAACAATGCTGGACTCCATGGACTAGTAAACATGTTTTTTTTACTTTTATACAGGTACAATTTTTTAAGATGTAAACATTTTAATAGTAAGGGTTGGGTTTCTCTTTAAGCACATATTAATGTTTGTGGATTTTAAAGAGAAAACAATATTTTCAATTTAATTGGCCCATACAACAAAGTAAACTGGCCCTATTAATTTATTTTAATAATTATTGTACATTCGCTATCTAAATACATTCAAATCAAAGAGAGGCAGGTCTGGTTAGGCATTTTTTTAATTAACAAACTGTATGCTTATGGACACGGCCTTCAGGGTATGAATAGATACATGAAAATAATATTTTATATATATATATATATATATATATATATACACACACACATATTTATTTATATATATATATATATATATATATATATATATATATATATATATATATATATACACAAATTATATATTGCATACATATTATACTCCGCACCCCAAAACTTCCATCCTCAACGCAATGCCGCCCTTCCATTTCTCGGGGTGAAGTTTAAGAAATCGTGCTATACCAGGAGCCTCCATAGTGACCCACATTGGGGTGTCTGAGTCCTTGTTCCCAGGGAATATCTGAAAGACAAAGTGCAGAGTTTTCCTAATTTATTGAAAACCAGAAGGTGTAGCAAAGTAATATGTGAAGGATAAAGATAAAAGAAAAAAGGAAATACGATTTTTTTGGCACCCCATTACTGCTGACCGGTATATCTGCATAGATCCCCATTCTCCAAAGGATCCCCAAATTCCACATAGAGATACAGATGTATTATTTTCGGAGTTGCCAGATATCCTGATTTTGGTTATTTACCTTTCCCCCCCCCCAAGTAAAATCCTCCAAATGAAATAATCCTCAATAGGAAATTATTTTTTTAGGTTTTTTTTTGTTTTTACTGGCTCTGCATTCAAATGATTTTCTTGCATGCAAATTCGTTAAAACAAAGACACCGTGCAACAATGTTTTTATTCATTTTCAAGGAGTGCCAGTTATATATTTTTTTTCCAAGTAAAATCCTCCAAATTAAATAATTCTCAATAGAAAATGTTTTTATTTTTATTTATTTTTTCTGGCTCTGCATTCAAATCCTTTTCTTGCATGCACATTTATTAACCACTTCAATACAGGGCATTTATACACCTTCCTTACCAGACCAATTTTTAGCTTTCATCACTCTCACACTTTGAATGCCAGTTACTCAGTCATGCAACACTGTACCCAAACAAAATTTTTATCATTTTTTTCATACAAATAGAGCTTTCTTTTGGTGGCATTTAATCACCACTGGGTTTTTTATTTTTTGCGACATAAGTTAAAACAGAGCGAAAATTTTGAAAAAAAAACACTTTTTTTTAGTTTCTATGATAAAATTTTGCAAATAAGTAATTTTTGTTCATAAATTTGGGCCAAAATGTATACGGCTACATCTCTTTGGTTAAAATAAACCAAATTAGTGTATATTATTTAGTCTCTTTGAAAGTTAAAGAGTCTACAAGCTATGGTGCAAATCATTGAAAATTGATCACATCTGATGTACTGACGGCCTATCTCATTTCTTGAGGCTCTGAAATGTCAGGAAAGTACAAATACCCCCCCAAATGACCCCTTTTTGAAAAGTAGACAGTCCAAGGTATTTAGTAAAAGGCATGGTGAGTTTTTTGAAGTTGTAATTTTTTCCCACAATTCTTGGGAAAAAGAAGAATGTTTTTTTGTTTTTTGTTTTTTTTACAAAATTGTCATAATAACAAGTTATTTCTCATACACAGTGTGACAGACCTAGCTGGGACCGAGGCTCTTGGAGGGGACTGAATGCGAGCCTCTTGCCTTGTGATTATGGGCCCTCTCATTTGGGGGAATGGTGCTCTTTGTGAGCTGTATGCCTGGGGACCCCCGAGGTGGTGTTACTTGGATTCAGATCCATGTCCCCCCAAGACACACAGACTCTGGATATGTAAATGCCATATTAGCAATAGACTGAATAACACTATTGGGGCACAAACTCTTAGATGCTAATATCATCACCTCCAGCCACCTGTCTGTGTCTTGTATAATGTAAATGAGTCCATGTTAGCACTAAGCAAGTGTCGTCTTGTTTTGTGCTTGTGAGCGGTTGGACTATCTGATATCTATATTCAGGCTGGAAGGAAGTAGTATATGACGGAAGCACTCAATCGGAGTGTGGGATCAGTTCCGTCACATTGGTGGCAAGCAGTGGGACACTTCCTGCAGTCTGGAACAGCCAAACATCCACCTGGATCCAAGGTCTGGATAGCAGGAGAGGAGGAGAGGTACAGATACCAGCCGCCATGGAAAAGGAATTCAGAAGGAGGTTGCGATAGATGCAGCTACAGCACAGAGGACCAGTATCAGAGCAGATCCTGCTGCGATGGTTTGATTCTATTCGCTGCGGACTCTGTAAGGAAGTGCTAGCCTGTGAGCAGCGCCACCAGGGAAAGGTTTTCCCCTCCAACCAGGAAAGGTACTGGTCGCAATATGGATTGCGGGTGCTGTTTTTAGGAGAAAAACTGCACAAGGAGCAGATAGCTGAATTAAGCAGGCTGGTCTGGGCAGAGATGAAGCTGGATGAGAGTTACAGAGCCCTCCGGTGGCATGTATCCCAAGCATATCCCTGGATAGCGGATGACAGCCCAATGGAAGGCTTAAGCTACGGCGGCCTGGGACTGTTGTATGTGAAGCTGACAGGGCTCTCTAACTTTGGGAGTGATTTGGAGTGGCGGTTGGATGAAATCATGGATTACAGAAAAGAGATACTGAACGTCTCGGAAGTGCACTGAGTACTGGAAGACTTGGAGTTTCTGGCCGATCAGGAATGGGAGGTGGAGATCGCCTACAGATGGCTGCTAGACTCTGCTCAGTGCCAGGGCTGGGCTCCCTTTGCCTGGGACTATAAGGAAACACCAGTGGACAACTCTGAAATCCTGGCTGAAGAGTCAGCAATGTGGCAGAGTAACAGTGTGCTTTGCCAACCTGCCCCCGCAGCTATGGACGCGGAGGACTTTTGGCAGATGCAGCAAGTGCTGACTGACCTTCATGATCCTGTTTCTGCATGGGATGATCTTGGATGGATGAATGTGCCTGTCCAGTAGCATGCCGGAGAACCAGCAGTGGAAAATCTGGAGATTGCCATCCCCAAAGCTGAAGTGCTGACAAAAGGGCAAAGCTCTGCTAACCTCTGCTCAGCACCGATAGCATCTTCTGGGTTCCACAGACAGGAGATGGTGAAACTCTAAACCCAGACACCAGTTGCAGAGACAGGGGATTTGATAGACTTTTCTGCTGAGGAAGAAGAACTGGATGAGCCTCCAGCAGAAGAGCTGGTATTAGGGCCAAACTTTACTGTGCTCTGCCAAGCACCAACAGCAGTATCTCTGGAATTACAAGGAACTTCCCCAGCTGAAGCACTGGTCACCGGACAGAGGGTCCAAGGCCTCTGCCCCACATCTGTGGCAGTTCCAGGGGTTCAGGGTGACAAGGTAGTGGTCACTTCCCAGCAGCAGATCAGGATACAGGGGGAGAAGGGAGAGGATGTGTTTGTTGTCCCTCCCCAACAGTTGGCCAGGGTGGAGGAAGCAGTCTTTCCTCTCCAGCAAAGATCTGTGAACCTGGAAGACAGTGATAGAGAAATGTCATCCCAGCAGCCAGATGAGGGAACGGAAGAAAAGGAATCAGACGGCTCACCTTCCCCTTGGCAGTTACACCATTTGGGAGTGGAGGAAGCCAGCCTCCTGCCACAACAGTTAACCGGAGCGGTGGATGTGGAGTCCCCAGCAGAAGTGCTGGCAACAGGTCAGAGTGCTACCAACCTCTGCCCAGCACCGGCAACTGTGGAGTTACAAGAGACTCCTCCAGCTGAAGTGCTGGCCACCGGACAGAGGGTCCAAGACCTCTGCCCCACACCTGCAGTAGTTCTAGGGGCCCATGGTGAGAAGATGATGCAGTAATGCTCTGTTTGGGACACTTTATCTGGGGTACTGTGTGGATACCAGCATTAGAGGACTGGAACCCCTGACTAACTTTGGAGTCAACCCATCTTGGGTCTCCTCCTGTGTTAGTCTCCTGCCGAAAGGGGAGAAATGTGAAAGACATAGCTGGGACCGAGGCTCTTGGAGGGGAGCGAATGCGAGCCTCTTGCCTTGTGATTATGGGCCCTCGCATTTGGGGGAACGGTGCTCTTTGTGAGCTGTATGCCTGGGGACCCCCGAGGTGGTGTTACTTGGATTCAGATCCATGTCCCCCCCAAGACACAGACTCTGGATATGTACATGCCATATTAGCAATAGACTGAATCACACTATTGGGACACAAACTCTTAGATGCTAATATCATCACCTCCAGCCACCTGTCTGTGTCTTGTATAATGTAAATGAGTCCATGTTAGCACTAAGCAAGTGTGGTCTTGTTTTGTGCTTGTGAGCGGTTGGACTATCTGATATCTATATTCAGGCTGGGAGGAAGTGGTATATGACGGAAGCACTCAATCGGAGTGTGGGATCAGTGCTGTCACAAGGTGCCAATGTGAAATCTATTTTAAAGTGTATACAAAACTCCCATGCCGCAGGTCTGGAATGAGGAAAAAAAAAAAGCAAAAAAAATAAAAAAATGTATAGATATGTAAAGTGATTAGTGCTTAATAAAAATACTCAGTGCTAGAATCAAGCTTCTACATATTGTATAAAGATAACAATATTGACAATAGTATGAGTAATATTCATAAAAAAACATTTGCTAGAAATTAAAATGACTGGTACCCAAGTGATATTTAAGATTAAAAATGCTAAGTCCTACAAACAAACATATATAGTGATATGATATTCAATATCTAACATCCATAAAACCACATTATTATAAGTGTTGAAAACTTCCAAGCAGTAATAAAGCCACTGGTGCTCAAGTGGTTCTTAGGTTCTGGGAAATGGAAGCCCGGTGCGATTTTCATGCAGGAATCAAATTTCGCACTCGCCAGCTCCCCTGCCCCTGCAGGGGTAACAGCGCCTTCACAGTGTGAGCCCCTGTGTCGCTATATAGTACAGGTCCAAGTGCTTCTTACTTATCCTCACAGCAATACATTTAGTTGGATAGTGGATGAAAAAAGGAGAATATCCATAGTGTGATATTGCAACGTAATCCGGTTTATTAAATCAAAAGAAATGTACAAGGATACAGATATACAAGCGCCGTATATCACTAGATAAATTCACTGCCACCTCGAGAGAGTGAACGTCCTATGGCCACACCCTATGCGTTTCTTCATCAGACTTCATCTGGAGCGGCCATTTTGGTACACCTCTCTCTTAACCACTTGCCGACCGCCGCACGACGATATACGTCGACAGAATGGCACGGGCAGGCATATGGGCGTACCTGTACGTCCCTGCCTTCCCGCGGGTGGGGGGCCCGATCGGGCCCCCCCCCCCGGTGCCAGCGGCGGTCGGTATCCGTTCAGGAGCGATCCGGGATGAGGGGGCGGCCATTCATTCATGGCCACCCCCTCGCGATCGCTCCTGACGAATGGAAGTGAAGCATTGCATCACTTCCTCTCCTGTAATGTAAACACAGGCAGAGGAAGTGATGTAATCTCTCCTCCGTGTCGGTATTTTTCGTTCCGGCACCGAGGAGAGAGGATCGGTGAGTTGCACCAACACGACACTACACAGTAGAACATGCCAGGCACACTCACACCCCCCTTCACCCCCCGATCACCCCCCCAATTACCCCTGCCCCCCAGTCACAGTGACACCAATTGCATTTTTTTTTTTTTGCATTGGTGTCATTTGTGACTGTAATAACTGTTAGGGCAGTTAGGGTTAGCCCCCTTTAGTTCTAAGGTACCCCCCTAACCCCCCCAATAAAGGTTTAACCCCGTGATCACCCCCCGTCGCCAGTGTCACTAAGGCTGGGTTCACATTGCAGCGGTTTATGAGAACGGATGTGATTCGCACCGCACTGCAGTGCAAATCACATCCGATCTCTGTGCGATTCGAGTTCAGCCATACAGATAGTATGGCTGAATTCGCGCCGCACCCGCCGCAAATTCGCACCGGACCCTTTTTTTGGTCCGCAGCAGAATCGGATCGCATGGGTGTTCACACCATGCGATCCGAGTTTGCAGATCGCACTGCGATATGCGAACTGATCTGGGGGTGTCATTAACATTTCACTGACACTCCCAGCAGTTCGCATAGGGCAGTGTGAACTGCCGCCGGGAGGCATGCGATGCGGGAACCCGCCGCGGATTCGTGGCGTCCCGCATCGCTCCAGTGTGAACCCAGTCTAATAAGCGATCGTTTTTCTGATCGCTGTATTAGTGTCACAGGTGACGCTAGTTAGGCAGGTAGGTATTTAGGTTCGCCGCAGCTTTTTATAGCGCCAGGGACCCCCATATACTACCGCATAAAGCCCCCTGATTGCCCCCTAGTTAACCCTTTCACCAGTGATCACCATATAACTGTTACAGGTGACGCTGGTTGGTTAGTTATTTTTTTATAGTTTCAGGGCACCCGCCATTTATTACCTAATAAAGGTTTAACCCCCTGATCACCCGGTGGGTGTCATTTGTGACTGTAATAACTGTTAGGGCAGTTAGGGTTAGCCCCCTTTAGTTCTAAGGTACCCCCCTAACCCCCCCAATAAAGGTTTAACCCCGTGATCACCCCCCGTCGCCAGTGTCACTAAGGCTGGGTTCACATTGCAGCGGTTTATGAGAACGGATGTGATTCGCACCGCACTGCAGTGCAAATCACATCCGATCTCTGTGCGATTCGAGTTCAGCCATACAGATAGTATGGCTGAATTCGCGCCGCACCCGCCGCAAATTCGCACCGGACCCTTTTTTTGGTCCGCAGCAGAATCGGATCGCATGGGTGTTCACACCATGCGATCCGAGTTTGCAGATCGCACTGCGATATGCGAACTGATCTGGGGGTGTCATTAACATTTCACTGACACTCCCAGCAGTTCGCATAGGGCAGTGTGAACTGCCGCCGGGAGGCATGCGATGCGGGAACCCGCCGCGGATTCGTGGCGTCCCGCATCGCTCCAGTGTGAACCCAGCCTAATAAGCGATCGTTTTTCTGATCGCTGTATTAGTGTCACAGGTGACGCTAGTTAGGCAGGTAGGTATTTAGGTTCGCAGCAGCTTTTTATAGCGCCAGGGACCCCCATATACTACCGCATAAAGCCCCCTGATTGCCCCCTAGTTAACCCTTTCACCAGTGATCACCATATAACTGTTACAGGTGACACTGGTTGGTTAGTTATTTTTTTATAGTTTCAGGGCACCCACCATTTATTACCTAGTCTCACTAGTGTACCCCTAAATTTAGGGGTGTCTACTTTCCAAAATGGGGTCATTTGGGGGGGGGGTTTGTGCCATCTTGGCATTTTATGGCCTTCAAAACTGTAATAGGTAGTGAGGAGTGAAGTCAAAAATTTACGCCCTTAGAAAGCCTGAAGGCGGTGCTTGGTTTTCGGGGCCCCGTACGCGGCTAGGCTCCCAAAAAGTCCCACATATGTGGTATCCCCGTACTCAGGAGAAGCAGCAGAACTTATTTTGGGGTGTCATTTCACATATGCCCATAGCATGTGTGAGCAATATATCATTTAGTGACAACTTTGTGAAAAAAATATATTGGCATTTTATGGCCTTCAAAACTGTGATAGGTAGTGAGGAGTGAAATTACAAATGTATGCCCTTAGAAATCCTGAAGGCGGTGCTTGGCTTTCGGGGCCCCGTATGCGGCTAGGCTTCCAAAAAGTCGACCACGTGTGGTATCCCCATACTCAGGAGAAGCAGCAGAATGTATTTTGGGGTACAATTCCACATATAACCATGGCATGTGTGAGCAATATATCATTTAGTGACAACTTTGTGTAAAAAAAAAAAAAAATTTTTTTTTGTCATTATTCAATCGCTTGAGGCAAAAAAATAAAATATTCAATGGGCTCAACATGCCTCTTATCAATTTCCTTAGGGTATCTACTTTCCAAAATGGGGTCATTTGGGGGGGTTTTGTACTGCCCTGCCATTTTAGCACCTCAAGAAATGAGATAGGCAGTCATAAACTAAAAGCTGCGTAAATTCCAGAAAACGTACCTTAGTTTGTAGATGTGACAACTTTTGCGCAAACCAATAAATATACAGTTATTGACTTTTTTTTTTACCAAAGACATGTGGCTGAATACATTTTGGCCTAAATGTATGACTAAAATTGAGTTTATTAGATTTTTCTAATAACAAAAAATAGAAAATATCATTTTTTTTCAAAATTTGCGGTCTTTTTACGTTTATATCGCAAAAAATAAAAATCGCAGAGTCAGTCAAATACCTTTAAAAGAAAGCTCTATTTGTGGGAAAAAAAGGACGCAAATTTTGTTTGGGTACAACATTGCATGACCGCGCAATTACCAGTTAAAGCAGCGCAGTGCCAAATTGTAAAAAGACCTCTGGTCATTGACCAGCAAAATGGTCCGGTCTGAAAGTGGTTAATATAGGGTGTAGTGCCCATACCGTGCTTGCGCGAGCGTTAAAACGCCATTTTGTTTAAGGGAAAACGGGATAACTACTTGTATGTATCAGAAGTGCTCTTTACCAGCCCTGTTTAATCATGTATTGGCATGCGAAAGGGTATTGCACTACATCCATCTGCTACTTTTATTGCAAAATCCATCTATTAGCATTTAAGATCGTAGGTTCATTAGAATCTATATACAGTGCGTACCAATAGCAATACTATGTAGGTTCCCAAATACAGATTAAAATAAACACACATAAATTGTAAATCTAATATAAAAATTAAACATTAAAAATGAAAATATATAAAAAAATAAAATGAATTAACAAGTGATACCCCAACAAATAAAATTAATATAATAATATATAATAATAATGAAAAAATGATTAAAAAATATTATATTAAAAAGATTTTTAATAAAAAATGAATACAGTTTTTTTTATATTTAATGATAAAAAAATGAAAAAATTAAATGGAAAAAATGAAAATATGAAAAGTGAAAAGGGGAGACAATATTCAGGGAAGGGAAAGGGACAGGAGGGTTGCACATGTGTATAATCAAATTATGTTCTCTGTACTTTTGTACTCCAATAGTTTGAATGATGGAGTTAGTAAATAGGCAATAGAATAAAATTAAAATTAAAATTGGAATTAAAAGGAGAATGTCTTAAAGGGGAAGTGTTCAGAAAGAATCCTTTTCAAAAGCTTTTTTTCCTGAAAAATGTTCTTATATATAAAATCTCTATATAGGGAGTTTTATTTATGAATGAATTACATTCGCCCTAAATGGACTTTTCTAAATTATCATCAAACCCTTATTACCTTGTGGAAAGGTTAAACCCAAAACCCTAATAAAGCAAAGCTATACCTATATGGTCATTTGAGGTAGATTCCCTTATTTACTTATGTACCCTGGTATGTACTACCTTTGACCCTATCTAGGGGGTACTGTTGTTCTAATTGGCAGCTAGTTCCACAAGGGGTTAGACAAGCTTAAATGTCCAGACCCCATGTAGGACTGTGAAAAAAGGACTGCGAAAAAAAGGGGGTGAAGAAATGGGGAAATCATATTTAGTAATTCGTTAAAAAAATTATAGTTATAAGTAAATTCGTTATAAGAAGGAAAGCGAGAAATTACTAAATGTGCAAGACACCTACAAGAAACTGAAAGAAAATCCTAAGAAGGAATATGAAAAGATGCTAAAGGCATATGTCAAAAAAGGAGAAGACAAGGGAATACTTAACAAAAAAGAGGCAAGATATCTAACTCCCTAAGCAGCAAAAACTCCAGTAATATACTATGTCCCTAAGATACACAAAGACCAGACAAATCCACCCGGAAGACCAATAATCAGTGGCATAGAGTCATTGTTCTCTAGACTAGGGGCTTATATAGATGGTTATTTACAGCCCTTAGTCATGGAAGAAAAGTCGTATCTGAAGGATAGCAGGCAGCTAATTGCGGAATTAAGGAATGTAGACATAAAGGAGGAGGACATCCTGGTAACTATAGAAGTCAACTCATTGTATACCAACATCAAACAAGATGATGCATTGAGCAGTGTAGAATGGGCACTGCAACAGCAGTCGGATCTGAAACAGGACCAAATTAAATGCATTCTAGAGGGTCTCAAACTGGCAATGGGCCACAATTACTTTTGGTAACAAGGTACATACTATACCCAAACCAAGGGGTAGCCATGGGAGCGAAGTATGCTCCCAGTGTGGCGAACCTCTTCTTAAACCGATGGGAAGAAGAGCAAATATATAGTGTACCTAGGAAAAACCTCAAACTTTACCGTAGATACATTTATGATATTATTATTATTTGGGGGGGGGGGGGGCTCACCGGAAGAATTACAAAACTTTTTTGATGAAATTAGCCAAAATATACACGTCTCCTTCACAGGAAATTGGAACGAACAAAGCATAGACTACCTAGATTTACAGATTTTTAAACAGGATGGGAAAATTGGTACACTCACTTTCTTCAAAACCACAGACCACAACGGGTCTATTCCGACCAATAGTTGTCATCATCCCCATTGGATAAGGAATATACCCAAGGGGCAACTAATGCAGTTATATAGAAATTGCAGCAAAAAGATAGACTTTGAGGGGGCGTGGCCGGACGTTGAGCGGAGCAGACGTGTGGTGACGGAGCTCCTCACAGCAGATTGTAATCCGCCACCATCCTCAGTTTCTGGCCGCCCGCAGTCCACATCGAGGGACGGCGGAGCTACTGCGGGAAGCATCCAGCCTTAAATTGCGGTCCCACTGTTGCGCTCGAGCAGCGCGGCCTGTGACGAGGCCGTCCGCCGCCATCTTGCGGCCTACCTGCCGCGGCCGCCTCTCCGGGAGTTGCAGCGGCGGCGTGGAGGGCAGCACGGAGCCGGGAGCAGTGAGGGGGCCCCCGCGAGACACCGGAGGATACCGGGGGCATCCCTCTGTGCCGGGCCCCGCCGGGAACCCCCCCGAACGGGCCGCGAAGGACGGCGGACGGCAGCCATCTTGTGAAGGCCGGGGAGACCTGCGTTGGGGTGAGTGTTGTGGGGGACTGTGGGGTTGGCTCAGACGCCCCCTGAGGGATCACAATGACAGAGGCTGCCATACCCTGCTCCACCTCTTCCCCACTGGGTCCCCCTGCAGGCCGCCCATATCACCGGCACACTGTGTAGCCTTCTGTATCCCAGAGAAGGAGTGGAGTGGACTGTGAGCACTGTGAGACACCCCCTGCTTCCCAGTGACAGCATCCGCCATTAAAGAATTACAAGAGACGGTCACAAAATTAGCGTTTTCCCAGCGGGCTTCGTCATACAAGCTTGAGGACCTCGAGAACAGAAATCGCAGGAATAATCTGCATGTGCGAGGTCTGCCGGAAGCCACTGGTGACAATGACCTTGTACCATCGATCAGAGGCATCCTTAACACAATCTTGGGAAAGCCGGTCACCGAGCCATTGTTGTTTGACCGAGTACACCGGGCCCTTTGCCCCCACAACTTCTCCTCGGACCAGCCAAGAGATGTCATATGCCGCCTGCACTACTTCTCGGACAAAAATGCTGTGATGATCAAAATGCGTAGCACGCCTACCATAGACTTTGACGGAGCCACCATCAGCATTTTCCCAGACCTATCTAAGGACACTCTAGACCGTCGCAGAGCTCTTAAACCTCTCTTGGATCTTCTTCGTGCAGATGGGATTACATACAGATGGGGATTCCCGGCGTGTTTAATTGCCACTAAAAACGGCCGCTCCCACACCCTGCGATTCCCGGAGGATCTCCCCACATTTCTAAAAGAACTCAGTTTGCCACAAGTGGAACTCCCGGGCTGGCAGGTCCAAATACCCAAGTTTACTTCTACGCCGGAAGCCCAATGGCGGAGAACCCCGTCTAAAAAGAGACGCACGTTCCTTCCAGGTTCTACACAGAAGAACGGCTGATTGTCTACTGAGCCCATTGTTTGTACTTTTCATTTTTCCTTAAGTTTTTGTTGGGTCTCTGGTCTCCTCACGCTCCAACTCACTTTAGTTTTCCTTTTTATGACTTGGCGGAGGAGACCCGTGGTTGGAGTAGTTATGCCTCTGAGCTGCTGGTATGCGCATATCCCCTGTTAGTACATGCACTTCCAGCTCCATTACTGAACTTGAGTTGGCCCTCCAATCCTGGGACCCCCTTTTTTATGAACCGGTCCCGTAAGTATTCCTACTTGCTTACCTGGACATTGTTTACTGAGTTCTGTGGTTTTTCTGTGCAGTCATAGGTTTCAGTTGCTGCTGCTTAGTATGTTTTCTATTCCCCTTTTTTTTTTTTTTTTGTTTTGTTGTTCTCTCTGACATATGTGCATAGCTGAGCGCTGGCGGGGCACATTACTCCCATGTGCCCTTCGTCTGTTAAACCCCCCCCCCCCCCCTTCGGGGGTTGGTGAGAGAGGGTGGCTTTTACGATACGCCTCCCGACTCCTTCTTAGAGGCCGGGCATGCCACCTACTCTCCCTTTCCCCTCAGAGATCATGGCAGATTTCTGCATGACTTGTTAAATGTTCCCAATGATTTATTTACAGATGTGTTTTCTCGATGCTTCAGAATGCTTTTTCCATTTCCTTTCTCTTATTCCTCCCTCTACTTCTCTCTCCCCTCTCTCTCCCTCCCCAGGTTGGCTTGCGTGGAAATATAGGTCTAAAGGTTACACTCTGCTGATGTTATGGCCTCATTAACAATAACTTCATATAATGTGCAGGGTTTAAATGTTGCTGCAAAAAGACACCAAATTACCCGTGAGTTGAAAAAAAACGCTTGCTCAATTGCCTTTCTTCAAGAAACGCACCTGACACATACAACACCGGTTAAATTGACCTCCCCCACTTTCCGCAATGGTACTATAGCCTGTCTGATACTAACAAAGCGAAGGGTGTGGCCATAGGTTTCAGCAGCAGTGTTCCCTTCCGCCTGGATGTAATGTCAGCGGATGATCATGGTCGGTATCTTATTTTGAAGGGTTTCCTGGGTAACACACGCTGCACTCTGGTGAATGTATACTGCCCCAACCAGTGCCAGCTTGCCTTCCTCTCCCAGATTCTCTCCAGATTAGCACATTTTGCAGAGGGCATCACTATTCTAGCGGGAGACATTAATATACCTTTAGACCCTATCTTAGACACCTCACAGGGCCGATCCAACATCCCGTTTAAAAGACTCTTCTCTCTTAAACGCAGGCTTCTCGATTTACAACTGATCGATGTTTGGTGGATGCTACACCCTAGAGGTAGGGATTTCTCTCACTTTTCTAAAACACACCAGTCGTACTCACGCATTGATCATATCTTCTTAGACCATCACCATCTCCAGTTGTTGCGATCCGCCCATATTGGAGCGGCCACAATATCTGACCACGCGCCCGTGACGATATGTCTGACCATGCCCTCCTTAACACACCGCTCCAATAATTGGAAACTCAATGACTCTCTCCTTGCTAATCAGGTAGAGGTCTCAGAGTTATCCTTTCCAAATGGAACAATACTTCCAAGACAATACCTCTCCCGACTCCCCTCCCCCTGTTGTGTGGGAGGCTCACAAGGCGTCCATGAGGGGACGACTTATTGAACTGGGTTCGCGAAAAAAAAAGGAGTATGGTCGGCAGGTCGCGCAGGTTCTGGGTCAGATTGCGGCCCTAGACAAACAGCATAAACTTACTCTCCATATGGCCCATCTAAAAGCTCTCACTCTGAAAAGGGAGGAGTTAAAAACCCTCCTGGATCTTGATACCAAAAGGAAATTTCAACGATTTGCTCAGATGGGGTATGAATGGGGCAATAGACCAGGAAGACAGCTGGCAAGATCCCTCAAGGCGAAACAAACTAGGTCTTTTATCCCCAAAATAAAGCTCCCCAATGGCGATTTAGTACACGCCACTCCGCACATTGCCGCAGCTTTTAGGGACTATTACGCCGCTTTGTATAACGTGCAGAGTGACACGCCCTCGTCATCCCTGAGGGAAAAGTGCTCCCGCATACGGGTGTACTTAAAAGAGGCTAATATGCCCGCAATATCCACAGCCGCACTCCGAGCCCTGGAGGAGGACTTTACGGTGGAGGAATTCCGATCTGCCCCGAAGTCCTCACCCACGGGGAAGGCCCCAGGCCTTTATGGCTATACCGTTACCTACTATAGAACGTTCAGTGATATCCTACTCCCCCACCTCACGGCATATGCCAACTCCATATCACGCAACTCCGATCTGCGACCGGAATCTCTCACGGCCCACATTACAGTAATACCAAAACCAGGTAAAGACCCTACAGTATGCAGTAGCTACAGGCCGATTTCTCTGCTTAACATTGATGTTAAGCTTTATGCTAAGGTCCTAGCCAATCGGTTACTTCCTCTTATCCCCAGTTGGGTCTCGAAAGACCAGACAGGCTTCATACCTAATAGGGAGGCTAGGGATAACTCCCTCAGGACCTTAACCCTGATTCAATATGTGCGGCGGTGCTCCCAGCCCACCCTACTAGTGTCTACTGATGCTGAAAAGGCGTTTGATAGGGTGGACTGGGACTACCTCAAAGCGACCCTGCGTCATCTGGGACTAGGTCCCAAAATGTTCTACCGCATATCCTCCCTCTACTCCGCCCCCACAGCTCGTGTCCGCATAAACGGGTCTCTGAGTGACTCGTTCTCTCTGTATAACGGTACACGGCAGGGCTGCCCACTATCTCCTCTTCTATTTGCCCTTACCCTTGAACCCTTTTTGTCAACCATTAGACATAATCCCAATATCCATGGGGTCCAGATAGGTTCCACGATCCATAAATATGCAGCGTATGCTGATGACATCTTGTTTCTTATCCAGCGCCCTTGTATCTCCTTACCTAATTTAATGTCCGCCCTCTCTACCTATCAAAAGCTCTCTAACTTCAAAATAAACCTTTCTAAGTCAGAAATCCTGAACATCAACCTTCCCAGACATGAGGCAGATTCTCTAAGGCCCCTCTTCCCTTTCAGGTGGGTTCAAAGAACCATGAAATACTTGGGAATTTACCTAACACCTAACATCCACTCCCTATTTCGGTATAATTACCTTCCCTTACTGAATAACATTAGGGAGGACTTGAGAAACTGGAAGAGACTCTCACACTCTTGGTTGGGGAGGGATAATGTTATTAAAATGAACATATTGCCTAGAGTGCTATACTTGTTTCAAATGATCCCCATGGGGGTACCCGTAGGGTTTTTCACAACATTACAGACCATGATCTCCCGCTACGTATGGAGGAACAGTCAGCCCAGGGTCTCCAGAGACGTACTATACTGCTCCAAAGACGCTGGGGGTCTGGCCTTACCAAATTTTAGGGCATACTATCATGCTGCCATACTCTCCAGGATAGCCGATTGGAAGTACACGGCAAACACCAAGTTGTGGGTTACCATGGAACACTTTTTATCTGCCGCAGATCTTACGGTTGTGCCTTGGATTCCTCGTAAACAACAACATCTCAGTAGCGATACTTCCTTGCTAACACTCTCCACCTTAGATGTGTGGGACAACCTCCACAAGAAGTTCTCCTGGTCCTACAACTCCCCTTTAATGCCGCTTCTCAACCACCGGTACTTTTTGCCTGGCCTATTAGACCCGGGCTTTCGGACCTGGTCCCCTGATCGGCCCCTGCTACTATACCAGGTCCTTCGGACCAATATCATCAAGCCTTTATCGGATATCCTTGTCTCCAAACCAATTACTTTTCTGGACAGGTGGAGGTATGCTCAGTTACAGGGCTTCCTACGGGCTCTACCTTGCCCGCTGAGAGGTCCTGAAGGCCTCACTGAGCTTGAAACAATATTTTATCCAAAGGATCCTCCATTGCACTGCTTATCACTGTTCTACAAGGCCCTTATCAAACTCCTTTATACCTCACACCCGCTGTATCTAGCTAGATGGGAAGAGGACTTAAACGCAAGCCTGACGGACATTCAAAAGGGAAAGGTACTGCAATTAACCCACGTTTCATCCCTTGCCTCAAAAATGGTGGAAGTCAACTACAAGCTGCTCACCAGATGGCACTACACTCCGGAGAAACTGCACAGGATGTTCCCTGAAAACTCCCCGCTGTGCTGGAGGAATTGTGGGTTCAGGGCTACTCATGCCCACATCTGGTGGTCCTGCCCGCTCATCAAACCATTTTGGTCCAACGTTATCCAAATTATACAGCGGACCTCAGGCTTCACTCTTCCCAATGATCCATGGACCATTCTCTTCCACGCTACTGCCGACTCTGTGGGCCGGTACAAACGCTCCATACTCCCTTATCTGTTGAACACAGCCAAGGCTCTAATTCCTGCTCTGTGGGGCCAACCCAAAATTCCTACGATGAAATGCTGGATGCATAAGATCGCAGCGGTTCACCTCATGGAGGACATGACTCATACTAATAAGAAGACGTCCCAGAGAGTTCATAGAACGTGGTCTGTCTGGAGGGAATTTACTACCACCTCCTTATACAAGGATCTTCTTACACAGCCCTAATGTCTGTGGCTCAACCCCGCAATCAGTTCGAGTCATTCACGCCTATCAGCGGAACCACTCCCCAAGAGAACTGAGTTTTCCCTTACCCGGGGCCTTATAGTGATATAGTGTAAGATCTGATATATTGCTGTTGTTCTCACATGTGACCACGCAAGCCAACCCTCTCCCCCCCCCCCCCATCCTCCCCCTTCCTTCCCCTCTTCTTGTCACTTCTCCTTTTTTTCCGCTCTCCCCCTTACGTGTTCTCTCCTCTCTCTGTTCTATCCTCTGTTCTAGAGACAAACGACCTGAAGCCCAATCCTCTATATAGTGATATGCAATATCTCACTGCTCTTCAGATGGTTTGTTTTACGGGCTCTTATGTGTTCCCCTCTCTGTATTACATATTAATAGGCGCTAATTTTCGGGTGCCTAGATGGTCTTAGATATGTATGTTCACATGTTCTGGGGATTGGGTGCTTCCCACATACAGACTTCATTGTCACTGTTTGTTTATTGTTTGTCTCTAATAAACATTTATTAAACAAAAAAAACAAGATAGACTTTGAAAAACAAGCTGAAGAGATTGTACAGAGATTCATCACAAAAGGATATAAAGAAAGGGAGTTACGTGGCCTAAAGGAAGAAGTAAAACGGATGGAAAGAAACAGGCTAATCGAAGGAGTATCAAATGGTAGACAACAAAAGAACAAAAAATTGGAGACTGCGTTCCTTACAGGATACAATAGACAGCATAGGGCCTTGGAACATATTATCAAGAAGCATTGGCCTATCCTGCAATCAGATGACGCATTAAAAACTGTGCTATCAAAGAAACCTTTATTCATATAAAGGAGAGCACCAACCCTGAGAAATAAACTGGCAAAGAATGTTATAGACCCTCCAAAACAAATTAGAATTTTTGAAAACCTGAAAGGGCTCTTCAAATGTGGGAGATGTCTCCCTTGTAAAACCAGCAAAAAAAACAATAAGAAAAAAATCGCACTTTATGTCCTCCACAAATGGAAAAGAATACAAAATTAATGAGCTTTATACCTGCAATAGCACTTTCATCACGTACATTATTGAATGTCCCTGTCGCAAACAATATGTAGGAAGAACTACACGCCAACTGCATGTAAGAATTAGGGAACACGTTACAAACATAAAAAACGGATTCAACAAACATAGTGTCTCCAGACACTTCAGAGATAGAGATGGCCTTGTGGTTCGCGGCAAATTTTGCATGTTCGCGATTCACCAAACCGGTGGACTTCTGCCACTGTTCGCGCGGCGGACATATGCGTTTACATTGTGAAAGAACTTTGACCCATGATGACACATCCATCATGGGGTACAGGACAGCCAATTGAGACATTTCAGCACATGGACAATTGGACATTCCCCCTACCTTATAAATAGACCTGATCTGGCGGCCATTTTACATTCTGTCTTTTGTTAGTGTAGGGAGAGGTTGCTGTGTGGAGCAGGGACAGACTATAGTGACACAAATCACTAGCTATTAGGTCCACAAAAGTCCTTTTAAGGACTGGAATAGGTGTACAGTATATAGGGTTCTGGTGCACTGCTGCTGACTGCTGTGCTGGTGATTGCTGAGTGCACTGCTGACCGATTCTGCAGCTGTCTTTTGTCAATGTAGGGACAGGACGCTGTGTGGAGCAGGGACAGTCAGTTTAATCACTAGCTATTACTATTAGGTCCACAAAGGTCCTTTTAAGGACTGGTATAGGTGTACAGTATATAGGGTTGTACACGTATAATATACTTTCTTTCAAATATACAAAGTATATTATGGTGCACTGCTGTGCTGCGGAGTGCTGTCCGATTATGCAGCTGTCTTTTATCAGTGTAGGGACTGAGGGACAGTTTGGTGTTCTGAGCAGGGACAGTCTGCAAATCACTAGCTACTAGGTCCACAAAGGTCCTTTTATAGGTGTACAGTATATAGGGTTGTACATGTATAATATACTTTCTTTCAAATATACAAAGTATATTATGGTGCACTGCTGACTGCTGTGCTGCTGAGTGCTGCCCGATTCTGCAGCTGTCTTTTATCAGTGTAGGGACTGAGAGACAGTTTGGTGTTCTGAGCAGGGACAGTCTGCAAATCACTAGCTACTAGGTCCACAAAGGTCATTTTGGTATAGGTGTACAGTATATAGGGTTGTACACGTATAATATACTTTCTTTAAAATATACAAAGTATATTATGGTGCACTGCTGTGCTTCTGATTGCTGCCCAATTCTGCAGCTGTTTTCTATCAGTGTAGGGACTGAGGGACAGTTTGGAGTATTGAGCAGGGACAGTCTGCAAATCACTAGCTACTCGGTCCACAAAGGTCCTTTTATAGGTGTACAGTATATAGGGTTGTACACGTATACTATACTTTCTTTCAAATATAGACAGCATATTATACTTGACTGCTGAGCTGATTGCTGCCCGATTCTGCAGCATTCTTTTATCAGTGTAGGGACTGAGGGACAGTTTGGTGTTCTGAGCAGGGGCAGTCTGCAAATCACTAGCTACTAGGTCAACAAAGGTCCTTTTATAGGTGTACAGTATATAAGGTTGTACACGTATAATATACTTTCTTTCAAATATAGAAAGCATATTATAGTGCACTGCATGCAGTGCTGCTGACCGATTCTGCAGCTGTCGTTTCTCAATGTAGGGAGGGACAGTTTGGTTTTTGGAGCCGGGACAGTCTGCAATTCACTAGCTACTAGCTAGCTACTATTAGGTCCACACAGGTCCTTTTAAGGACTGGTATAGGTGTACTATTTGGTGTGCAGTATATAGTGGTGTAATACACGTATAAAATACTTGCACATATAGAAAGCATAGTATAGTGCATTTCCACTGTGCAGCATTGTGACTGCTGAGTGGTTCAGCAGCGATACTACAAAGAGTGACAAATGCAATTTAAAAAAAGTATTATAACTGGTGTGATAGTCCAGTGGCCCCCAAAAACGACAGATTGAAGCGGGGTGTTATATACCTTCTTCCACATACATACTGCACTTCTCTAGAGACTTTTGTCACAGGGTCATTTAAAAAATGACAGGCAGAGGAAGAGGCAGGCCCTTCGGCAGGGGTGGTAGGGGTAGGGCAGGAGCAACAGGCTTGAGCCAAAATGTAAAATTGCAGAAGGTGTGTTCGATTACATCAAAAAATGCACTAGACTTGGTTGAGTGGCTCACTCAGCCTTAGCCCTTGTACACACGATTGGAGATTCCGAGGGAATGTGTCCGATTGGAGTGTTTTGTCGGATATTCCGACTGTGTGTGGTCTGCTTCGGACTGTTTCCGTCGGAATATCCGTCGGACCAAAATTTCCAACTTGCCAGAAATATTTTCCGACAAAATGCTCCGATCGGACATACTCCGATCATGTGTAGAGAATTCCGTCCGGACAAAGTGCCACGCATGCTCAGATCAAATTCCTACATCAAAGCTATTGGCTAGTAGCCTGAACGTAGTCCCATCATAACGAAATTACGTCATCACGTTCTGAAAGATCGGATTTTCTGACAACTTTGTCCGACCGTGTGTATGCAATGGTTTCGGACAAGATCCGTCGGACAAAATCCGACGGATTTGGTTGGCGGAATCTCCGACCGTGTGTACAAGGGCTAACTCTTCTGCACCCTCCTCATCCTCTCAATCTGCACCCTCTTCTTCAATCTATGCTGTGTGCACCCCCAAAAACACTACCACCAACACCACCACCATATACCCTCCGCTTGAGTCACAGGAATTATTTTCCGATCCATCACAAGACATTGCTGATGCGCAGCCACTCTTGGCATTGGATCAGGAAGAGGAGGTAGCAACAACCGCCACTCAGCAGTCTGACGACAGTACCCAGATCAGCCCAAGGAGGAGGTTGGTCCCCGGTGTTGCTGCCTACTCCGAGATCTCTAATTATAGCGGTGGGGAAGGTGACGTCGATGATGATGTGTCTAGTGATGTCACGTGGGTGCCCACAAGAGAGGAAGAGGAGGGGAGTTCAGAGGGAGATATGGACCAGCAGATAGAGAGGAGAAGCAGGCAGAACTTAGATTGCACAGGAGGGACAAAGCAGACTGCTAATGTATCAGGAGCAAGGCATCAACCATGTACGGTCACATCTGGCGCTCCCAGGACACCGGCACATGGCTCCGCAGTGTGGCTTTTTTTTAACTTGTCACCTGCTGACAAAAGTGTTGCCATCTGAAGCCTTTGCAGTCAATGCATAAGTCGCGGTAAGCCCAACCCTCACCTAGGGACGACCGCCTTAAGAAGGCACATGAGCTGCCATCACCGAGCCCAGTGGGAGCAACGGAACACACAAAGCCACACTCCAGGCTCTCACCGTCCAGCCTCGTCTTCTACTTTTCCTTCTCCTCTCTCCTCACAATTGTCTTCCACTCCACCTTCCATCATGTCATCCTCACATTTTTCTGGAAAAAGGCAGGCTTCCGTGGGCCAAATGTTCGAGCGTAAAAAAAATGATGACACCGGATAACCCTCTTGCCCAACGGTTGACGGCTGGCTTGTCAGAACTGATAGCCCAACTACTGCCATATAAACTGGTGGACTCGGAGGCCTTTCGAAAATTTGTGGCCATTGGAACAACACAATGGAAGGTCCTAGGAAAGAAGTATTTTTCACAGAAGGGCATCCCAGAGCGATATGGCCATGTTCAGCTGCAAGTGAATGTATCTCTGGCACACAGTGTCGGTGCCAAGATACATCTGACCACAAACACGTGGTCTAGCAAACACGGGCAGGGAAGGTAAATAACTTTTACTGTCCACTGGGTGAACCTTCTGACGGCCGTCAAACATGTAACCCGTGGCACCCATGTAGATTTGGTTTTACCGCCACGGATTGCATGCAGGCCTGCCTCTTCTTCTCCTCCTCCTACTCCATCCTCCTCCCTCTCCTCCTCGGCTGACTCCTCCTTTTCCGCTGGTGTGGTCTCAGTGCTCTCTATCACGGTGCCGGTGTGGTGTCAGTGCTCTCTATCTCGGTGCTGGTGTGGTCTCAGTGCTCTCTATCACGGTGCTGGTGTGGTGTCAGTACTCTCTATCACGGTGCTGATGTGGTGTCAGTGCTCCCTATCTCGGTGCTGGTGTGGTGTCAGTGCTCTCTATCTCTATGCTGGTGTGGTCACAGTGCTCTGTATCATGGTGCTGGTGTGGTCTCAGTGCCCTCTATCTTGGTGCTGGTGTGGTGACAGTGCTCTCTATCTCAGTGCTGGTGTGGTGACAGTGCTCTCTATCATGGTGCTGGTGTCAGTGCTCTCTATCACGGTGCTGGTGTGGTGTCAGTGCTCTCTATCTCGGTGCTGGTGTGGTGTCAGTGCTCTCTATCATGGTGTTGGTGTGGTGTCAGTGCTCTCTATCTCAGTGCTGGTGTCAGTGCTCAGTCTCTAACACGGTGCTGGTGTCAGTGTTCTATCTCAGTGCTGGTGTCAGTGAGGGAGATAGCAGTGGAGAAGTCAATCAGCAGGCAGTGCCAGCACCATGGCTGAGGATCAGCACTGGACTAGCACCTCTGGACCACCGCAGTGGAGCCCTGCATAGGTGGGGGTAAGGGCCGGGCCGAGAGAGGGGCTCAAGCACAGGTTGGCACACTGGGACACTGGCACAGGACTGCGCTGCCCTGACTGTTGCACTGATCATCTCCTGCAGCCCCTTCATAGCCTGCCCTGACCTTGCCTCTCCTCCATGGCCTTCATGTGCTACTGAATTGTCAAAATTTCAAAATGTCAAAATTTCACAGATAAAAAAAGAATGCTTGTCGTTGTCGATCCCAGATTCACATACTTTTGTTATGTCAGTGTCCATGTTGTGGGACTATGTGTGCACAGCTAGTAAGTATTTTGTCGCTGAAAATATGACCTGGAGGTTTTTAAGGTTCGCCTGCCACTAAAGTCAATGGGGTCCGTCGCGAACTTTGCGGTTCGCAAACTTTTGCCCGCGTTCGCGAAAAGTCCCATAGGAAGTTTGTCCATCGCTATTCAATAGACATGTGCAGAGTAAAATATTTTGTTTCGGAATTTCGTTTTCGTCTGAAAACTTAATTTATTTAGTTACTTCCGAAATTCGTTTTTATTTATTTCGTTTTTCGTTCAAAAATTGCATTCGTCCGAAAATCCACATGAATTACGGTCGAATCTGTCTTTGAAGGCTTATGGTGTCTGTCGAATGTATAAAGAAGATTCGACGGAGCTAGTATATAGCATACTTTAGAACCCTATTAAAGTCTATGGGACACCAACGTTCAAAATCTAAAGTGCTAATTTTAAAGGCTAATTTGCAAGTTACTGTCCTAAAAAGTGTTTGGGGACCCGGGTCCTGCCCCAGGGGACATGTATCAATGCAAAAAAAAGTTTTAAAAACGGCCGTTTTTTCAGGAGCAGTTATTTTAATAATGATTAAAGTGAAACAATAAAAGTGTAATATTCCTTTAAATTTCGTAGGGGGGGGGTTGTCTATAGTATGCCTGTGAAGGGGCGCATGTTTCCCGTGCTTAAAACTGTCCCTGCACAAAGTGTCATTTATGCAGGAAAAACAGTCCTTTAAAATCACTCGCAGCTATTATGAATTGTCGGCTCCCGTAATACAGAGAACACTCATTGAAAGTCATTGATAAAAAAAAAAAAAAAAAAAAAAAAAAAAAGCGTGGGGGTCCCCCAAATTCAATTACCAGGCCCTTCAGGTCTGGTATGGATATTAAGGGGAACCCTGCCTCAAATTTAAGAAAAAATTTGACGTGGAGTTCCCCCTAAATATCCATAACCAGACCCTTCAGGTCTGGTATGGATATTAAGGGGAACCCCGCGTCAAATTTTAAAAAAAATTGACGTGGGGTTCCCCCTAAAAATCCATACCAGACCCTTTATCCGAGCATGCAACCTGGCAGGACGCAGGAAAAGAGGGGGGGACGAGAGAGCGCCCCCCCCCTCCCTCCTGAACCGTACCAGGCCACATACCCTCAACATTGGGAGGATGCTTTGGGGGTCTGTGACCCCTCAAAGCACCTTGTCCCCATGTTGATGTGGACAAGGGCCTCATCCCCACAACCCTGGCCGGTGGTTGTGGAGGTCTGCGGGTGGGGGGCTTATCAGAATCTGGAAGCCCCCTTTAACAAGGGGACCCCCAGATCCCAGCCCCCCCCTGTTTGAAATGGTAAGGGGGTACAAAAGTACCCCTACCATTTCACAAAGAAAGTGTAAAAAATGGTTAAATAAGACAAACACACTTTTGAAAAATTCCTTTATTAAAAATAAAAAAATAAAAAAAAGATTCCAGCGGCGGTAATCCACTCTTGCTATCCAGCGACGGACGATCATCTCTCCAGCGATGGCTCATCTCATCCAGCGCAGCGAATCCATCCGTCTTCTGTCTCCGCAGAGGAGACACTGCAAGGATTCCGGCGGCCTGACGTTTCTTATATACGGAGGGCGGGGCCACCTGTCACCTGACCCTGCCCCCCTCTGACGCAAGGGGAAACCCGGGGTTCCCCGTGACGTATGGGTGACCCCGCACCCCTCTGATGTAACGGAAACCTGCCTGTGTTACATCAGAGGGGTGCGGGGTCACCCATACGTCACGGGGAACCCCGGGTTTCCCCTTGCGTCAGAGGGGGCGGGGTCAGGTGACGGGTGGCCCCGTCCTCCGTATATAAGAAACGTCAGCCGCCGGAATGCCTGCAGTGTCTCCTCCACGGAGACAGAAGAAGGATGGAGGATTCGCTGCGCTGGATGAGATGAGCCATCGCTGGAGAGATGATCGTCCGTCGCTGGATAGCAAGAGTGGATTACCGCCGCTGGAATCTTTTTTTTATTTTTTTATTTTTAATAAAGGAATTTTTCAAAAGTGTGTTTGTTTTATTTAACCATTTTTTACACTTTCTTTGTGAAATGGTAGGGGTACTTTTGTACCCCCTTACCATTTCAAACAGGGGGGGCCGGGATCTGGGGGTCCCCTTGTTAAAGGGGGCTTCCAGATTCTGATAAGCCCCCCGCCCGCAGACCTCCACAACCACCGGCCAGGGTTGTGGGGATGAGGCCCTTGTCCTCATCAACATGGGGACAAGGTGCTTTGAGGGGTCACAGACCCCCAAAGCATCCTCCCAATGTTGAGGGCATGTGGCCTGGTACGGTTCAGGAGGGAGGGGGGCGCTCTCTCGTCCCCCCCTCTTTTCCTGCGGCCTGCCAGGTTGCGTGCTCGGATAAAGGGTCTGGTATGGATTTTTAGGGGGAACCCCACGTCAATTCTTTTTTAAATTTGACGCGGGGTTCCCCTTAATATCCATACGAGACCTGAAGGGTCTGGTTATGGATATTTAGGGGGAACCCCACGTCAAATTTTTTCTTAAATTTGAGGCAGGGTTCCCCTTAATATCCATACCAGACCTGAAGGGCCTGGTAATTGAATTTGGGGGACCCCCACGCTTTTTTTTTATTTATTTATTTATTTTTTTATCAATGACTTTCAATGAGTGTTCTCTGTATTACAGAGCCGACAATTCATAATAGCTGCGAGTGATTTTAAAGGATTTTTTTCCTGCATAAATGACACTTTGTGCAGTGACAGTTCTAAGCACGGGAAACATGCGCCCCTTCACAGGCATACTATAGACAACCCCCCCCCCCCCCCCCCCTACGAAATTTAAAGGAATATTACACTTTTATTGTTTCACTTTAATCATTATTAAAATAACTGCTCCCGAAAAAACGGCCGTTTTTAAAACTTTTTTTTGCATTGATATATGTCCCCTGGGGCAGGACCCGGGTCCCCAAACACTTTTTAGGACAGTAACTTGCAGAATCTTTTCTCTCTGTCAAATCTTTTTTCTCTGTCGGATATTTTCTCTATATAATCTTGGACTAATAGAGGTAAGGTTAGGCACATTCGACCACAGGTTCTATAGACCGATTGTTATTGTCAGAGTCATGTCGAATCTCCTATTCTATATCGAACTGTTGTAACAATGAAAACGAAAATAAAGCATTTATTTATGTCGGATCTTTAGTTTTTCGGATTTTGTGCTTTCGTTATCGTTTGTCAAAACGAAAACGAAAATAGCTGAAATTCGGATGAAAATGCATTCGGACGAAAACGAACGCACATGTCTACTATTCAAAGACCACCATGGCTGGGACCCTAGATGCATGGTGTTCTATGCAATTGGCAAAATAAAAGGTCACTGGAGGGGGGAAGATAAAAGAATAAAAGTATCACAAAATGAAACTAAGTGGATTTTTAATTTAGAAACACTCCAGCCGACAGGTCTCAACATTGATTTGGATCTAAAATGTTTTTTAGCGAATTACTAAATATGTTTTTTTAACGAATAACTAAATATGATTTCCCCATTTCATCACTCCAATTCCCCCCCCCCCCTTTTTTTACAGTCCTTTTTTCACAGTCCTACATGGGGTCTGGACATTTAAGCTTGTCTAACCCCTTGTGGAACAGCTGCCAATTAGAACAACAGTACCCCCTAGATAGGGTCAAAGGTAGTACATACCAAGTACATAAGTAAATAAAGGAATCTACCCCAAAAGACCATATAAGTAGAGCTTTGCTTTATTAGGGTTTTGGGTTTAACCTTTCCACAAGTTAATAAGGGTTTGATGGTAATTTAAAAAAGTCCATTTAGGGCAAATGTAATTCATTCATAAATAAAACTCCCTATATAGAGACTTTAAATATAAGAAAATTTTTTGGAAAAAAAAACATTTTTGAAAAGGATTCTTTCTAAACACTTCCCCTTTAAGACATTCTCCTTTTAATTCCAATTTAAATTTTATTCTATTGCCTATTTACTAACTCCATCGTTCAAACTATTGGAGTACAAAAGTACAGAGAACATAATTTGATTATACACATGTGCAACCCTCCTGTCCCTTTCCCTTCCCTGAATATTGTCTCCCCTTTTCACTTTTCATATTTTCATTTTTTCCATTTCATTTTTTCATTTTTTTTATCATTAAATATAAAAAAAAATTGTATTCATTTTTTATTAAAAATCGTTTTAATATAATCTTTTTTTTATCATTTTTTCATTATTATATATTATTATATTAATTTTATTTGTTAGGGTATCACTTGTTAATTCATTTTATATTTTTATATATTTTCATTTTTATATTAGATTTACAATTTATGTGTGTTTATTTTAATCTGTATTTGGGAACCTACATAGTATTGCTATTGGTACGCACTGTATATAGATTCTAATGAACCTACGATCTTAAATGCTAATAGATGGATTTTGCAATAAAAGTAGCAGATGGATGTAGTGTAATACCCTTTCGCATGCCATACATGATTAAACAGGGCTGGTAAAGCGCACTGCGGATACATACAAGTAGGTATCCCGTTTTCCTTTAAACAAAATGGCATTTTAACGCTCGCACATGCGCGGTATGGGCACTACACCCTATATTAAGAGAGAGGTGTACCAAAATGGCAGCTCCAGGTGAAGTCTGATGACGAAACGCATAGGGTGTGGCCATAGGACGTACACAGACTCTCTCTCGAGGCGCCAGTGAATGTATCTAGTGATATACGGCGCTTGTATTTCTGTATCCTTGTGAGTAAATTTTTTTTGATTTAATAAACCGGATTACGTTGCAATATCACACTATGGATATTCTCCTTTTTTCATCCACTATCCAACTAAATGTATTGCTGTGAGGATAAGTAAGAAGCACTTGGACCTGTACTATATAGCGACACAGGGGCTCACACTGTGAAGGCGCTGTTACCCCTGCAGGGGCAGGGGAGCTGGTGAGTGCGAAATTTGATTCCTGCATGAAAATCGCACCGGGCTTCCATTTCCCAGAACCTAAGAACCACTTGAGCACCAGTGACTTTATTACTGCTTGGAAGTTTTCAACACTTATAATAATGTGGTTTTATGGATGTTAGATATTGAATATCATATCACTATATATGTTTGTAGGACTTAGCATTTTTAATCTTAAATATCATTTGGGCACCAGTCACTTTAATTTCTAGCAAATGTTTTTTATGAATATTACTCATACTAGTGTCAATATTGTCATCTTTATACGATACGTAGAAGCTTGATTCCAGCACTGAGTATTTTTATTAAGCACTAATCACTTTACATATCTATACATTTATTTATTTGTTTTTTTTTCCTCATCTCAGACCTGCGGCATGGGAGTTTTGTATGAACTTTAAAAGAGATTTCACATTGGCACCTTAAATTAGTACATTCCACAATTTTTAGGTGGGCAGGCACACACTTATTTTTGCAATTAATGTATGGGGTTCTGAGGGAACCTCTGCTCTCTTCAACACAGCTCATCTTTATTAGTCAATTGAGGTTTATGTGGAGCACCATAGCTACCTACACTACTTTTAACCCTATATTCCAACCTAACAGGCTGGTATTATCAGTTAGTGGCAGCCCCCTTCCTATTCAGGTTTCTCTGTATTTTATTCATAGCGCAAACCTACCTCCTTTTGGCATAAATCCATGGGAAAGATTAGTTGATCAAGGGGGATAAGTAAACAGGGGATTTCTAGAATATATAGGAGGCTGATAACTTCTATGGACGATGGGTCAATGTGTCCCTTGGGGAGGTGGGAAATAGAACTAAACCAATCAGTACCAGAGACGCTGAAGGGAAAGGTTATGGATTATTTTCACTCCACCTAAATGGGCACAAGAATAAAATAAATGAATTATAAAACTATTGACTAAGTGGTACCATGTTCCAAAATGCATACAATGAATCATGATCTATCATCTTTATGTTGGAGGGAATGTGGGAAGGAGGGAACCCATGCTCATATATGGTGGCAGTGTAGTTTCGATCCAGCCATACCGGGTGGAAGTATTGGATTTAATTAAAAAAATTGATGGGACGGAAAAAGAATTAGACCCCTGGAAATGCTTGTTCCATGCGATTGGGGGCTCTAGGAAGAAGTATAGAACCGCACATATTCAATTTCTGCTGAATGCAGCGAAAGCACTAATTCCGAAACATTGGAAAACAAAGGAAATACCAATGATAAAGGACTGGTTTAGAGAAATAGATAGAACTAATGTTTCCAAAGGGATGCAGAAACAAGATTTCAGGGTACTTTGAAGAAATGGATAGAATTTAAAAACAGTCCCGAGTTATCTGGGAATTATGGGGAATGGAGGGAATGCCTAGGGGCTTGTCCCCCTAAAATTGTCATAATAACAAGTTATTTCTCATACACAGTGTGACAGACCTAGCTTGGACCAAGGCTCTTGGAGGGGACTGAATGCGAGCCTCTTGCCTTGAGATTATGGGCCCTCGCATTTGGGGGAATGGTGCTTTTTGTGAGCTGTATGCCTGGGGACCCCTGAGGTGGTGTTACTTGGATTCAGGTCCGTGCCCCCCCAAGACACATAGACTCTGGATATGTAAATGCCATGTTAGCAATAGACTAAATCACACTATTGGGCCACAAACTCTTAGCTGCTAATATCATCACTTCCAGCCATCCTGACTGTCTTGTATAATGTAAATGAGTCTAGCCTGGCTTTACACAGATTCTAAAGAGTATAACCTATTGTTGTTTTGTTGTTTGTGCTAATTAACCTGTAATTGAATTCGGCAGGAGCCAAAAAGTCTTATCCCTCAGTCAACTAATCTGAGTGTTGATTTAGATAATTAGCTCATGCTAATTACGTTAGGTTTTAGTCACTCCGCTGTATATATTTTGTGTGAGATCTCAAATAAAGATCATTCCTGATGTCCTCTTAAAGCGGAGGTCCACCCTAAAGTGGACCTCCGCTCATCGGAAACCCTCCCCCCCTCCGGCGCCACAATTGGCACCTTTCAGGGGGGAGGGGGGTGCAGATACCTGTACAGTACAGGTATTCTGCACCCACTTCCGGGATAGCTCTCTGCGGAAAGGGGCGTAGATTACGCCCCTTTCCGCAAGTGCCCGCCCCTTTCCGCAAGTGCCCCGCTGCCTGCTGGGAAACACACAGATCCCAGAGGCAGCGGGGACCGTCCTTATTGCGCAGCGCGATTCGCGCATGCGCAGTAGGGAACCGGGAAATGAAGCCAAAAGGCTCCATTTCCTGATTCCCATACCCAAGATGGCGGCGGCAGCACCTTACAGACGATCTAGAGATCGGCTTCGGGTGCCGACATCGCGGGCGCGCTGGACAGGTAAGTGTCACTATTTTAAAAGTCAGCAGCTGCAGTATTTGTAGCTGCTGGCTTTTAAAAAAAAAAAAAACGTGGAGTCCCGGTGGACTCCCGCTTTAAGACTGGTGTCGTCTAGTTCTTGGGGGTTCCTATAGCCAGATCCATTGGACTTGTGTTCCAGGACTTAGGAAGCGGTATATAGACGGAAGCACTCAATCGGAGTGTGGGATCGGTTCCGTCACATTGGTGGCAGCAGTGGGATGCTTCCTGCAGTCTGGGACATCAAAACGTCGACTGGGATCCAAGATCAGGATAGCAGACTTAGGTCACCCCAGCGGAGATATGGACCTGGCATCAGAGTTCCTGGGGCTGCTGCGGATCGTCCTTTCAGCATACACCAGGACTGTGTCTAAGGATGAATACCTGGAGCTCAGGCAGCGGATTCGGGTGGAGCTCTGGATTGGAGCCCTCCAGCTCACTGGTATAAAACAGGGCAAGTGCTTTCCAACCCATGAGCAATGGGCCAGTGACCAATGGGCATTGCGGATGGCATTCCTGGGAGAGCGGCCCCAGGAGCAATGGATGACTGATTTGGACAGGCTGGTCCAGCAGGAGATAGAGCTGGACAATCATTATCGGGCTCTGCAATGGCACGCAGAGCAGGAATATTTAGGGGAGACAACAGAATGCCCTCCGGAGGGATATGACTTTGGAGGCCCTGGATTGCTGTGGGAGAGAATTACAGATAGTTTTGTGTTTGGCGATGAAGGGGAACCTACCCTTGAGGACCTGCGAGAACATAGAGAGGCTATGCTCGGTCTAGCAGGGGACTCAGAGCTTAAACCTGATCTGGACCATTTGTTAAGGAAGGAACAGCATCTGGAAAGGGCATACAGGAAACTGCTAGAACACATTCAGCAGCATGCCAGAGAATCGGCAGTGGAAACTCCAGAGTTTGTCGTCCCCAAACCTGAAGTTCTGACAACAGGGCAGAGTTCTGCTAACTTCTGCCCAGCACCAACAGTGGCTTTGACCTTCTTGGGAGAAGAGGTAGTCGGCCTTTCTCCCACAACACTGACAGGGACAGGGATTTTTTGCCAGCAGCATCTATGGAGTTACAATAAACTTCTCCAGCTGAGGATCTGGTAACTGAACAGAGGGCCCAAGACCTCTGTGACCAATGGGCATTGCGGACGGGCTGGTGACAGGTACTCGGGTACTCCGACGGGCTGGTGACAGGCATTCTGGTACTCAGATGAACTGTGACAGGTACTCAGATGAACTGTGACAGGTACTTAGGTACTCAGATGGGCTGTGACAGGTACTCAGGTAGGCTGTGACAGGTACTCGGGTACTCAGATGGACTGTGACAGATACTCGGGTACTCAGAAGGGCTGTGACAGGTACTCAGGTACTCGGGTACTCAGATGGACTGTGACAGATACTCGGGTACTCAGATGGGCTGTGACAGGTACTCAGGTAGGCTGTGACAGGTACTCGGGTACTCAGATGGGCTGTGACAGGTACTCGGGTACTCAGATGGGTTGTGACAGGTACTTGGGTACTCAGATGGGCTGTGACAGGTACTCAGATGGGCTGTGACAGGTACTCAGGTACTCAGATGGGCTGGGACAGGTACTCACAGGTACTCAGATGGACTGTGACAGGCACTCAGGTACTCAGATGGGCTGTGATGGGTACTCAGATGGGCTGGGACAGGTACTCAGGTACTCAGATGGGCTGGGACAGGTACTCGGGTCCTCAGATGGGCTGGGACAGGTACTTGGGTACTTAGATGGGCTGACAGGTGCTCAGGTACTCAGGTACTCAGATGGGCTGACAGGTGCTCAGGTACTCGGATACTCAGATGGACTGTGACAGGTACTCAGGTGGGCTGTGACAGGTACTGGGGTAATCAGATGGGCTGACAGGTACTCGGGTACTCAGATGGACTGACAGGTAGTCAGGTAGTCGGGTACTCAGGTGGGCTGACAGATACTCAGGTATTTGGGTACTCAGATGGGCTAACAGGTACTTGGGTACTCAGATGGGCTGATAGGTACTCAGGTACTCAGATGGGCTGGGACAGGTACTCGGGTACTCAGATGGGCTGGGACAGGTACTCAGGTACTCAGATGGGCTGACAGGTACTCGAGTACTCAGATGGGCTGACAGGTACTGGGGTACTCAGATGGGCTGTGATGGGTGATGACAGGTACTTTGATGGGTGGTGACAGGTCCTCTTTATTGGGGGGGGGTAATCAGTGTGTGATTTGTGTACACTAGGCGGTAACGAGATGTTATCGCAATCTCCTCCTCACACACGATCAGTGTGTGAGGAGGAGAACTCAGTAACATCCCGTTACCGTGGTTTGTTTACATTCTGTGACCGGCTGTGATTGGACACAGCCAGTCACGTGGTAAAGAGCCAATTTCATTGGCTCTTTACTGCGATCGGGGTTGGGCTGTGTCAGGGTGACAAGCCGCATCCCCGATCGCAGTTCTACATGCGCCCTAGGCATGCACGAGCGCTGTAACGGCGCAGTACATGTGACTGGCTGTGATTGGACACGGACGGTCACATGTATCAGGGGTGTGGATGGGGATGGAAACCACACAGATCGGGGACCCCCGGGGGCCTGCAGGAGCGGCGAAATACCGAGGCCGTCATATGACGTCCACCCAGGATGGGAGATCCCATCTGTGGCCGTCATATGACTATGGCCCGGTATTGAAGTGGTTAACAAAGACATTCTCAAGGAGTGCCAGTTATATTACAATATGTGCCGTTCATAGTGTTAAACATGCTATCTTTCAGGATCTGCATTGGAAAGATTCATTTTTAAAAGCATTAAAAAAAAATAGACACTGACATCAAAAATAAAATAAAAAAGATCCAGTAAATAGACCTCACGGTGAAGTTCAAAGGTGAACAGGGTGATGGTTATGGACTTTCAGGTATCCTCAAATTTTTACCAGGCATACAGGAAATAGGCTTTAGCCTATACAGGAAATAGGCTTTAGCAGTAGCTCAGCGGAATAGCGCACCCTGCTCCCCCTCCTAGCTGTGACTGAGTAGTTCAGCTCCTCCCAGATGGCACTGGGCAGATCAGCGCTCCCTGAACTCACCCCCCCCCCCCGTACTCAGTATTTAATCTTTTCTTGCCAACTCCCACTCCAAGCAGTAACTGGGCAATACTGGGAGAAACTGGGAGAAAGAGCACGATTAGCAGAGCTGCTAAATCATTGCTGTAAGGAGGAGCAAGGCAAGCTGTAGGGAGCAGCTTTAGTGCATCTGATGTGATCTTTGAGGAGAAATTGCTCCACTGTAATTGCAGAGGTCACTGAGGACTGACAACAATTAGGACACAGGAAGCAACAAAAAACTTGACAGGGGGTCCATACCTTCTCCATTCTGCCCACAACTAGAAAACACGTCTTGGCCGGAGTTGGGCTTTATGTATACCCTGAATAGGGCTCTGTAATAATGTTTCACGATTATTGGTGGATCATTTATCTGTAACATACCTGTCGTTGTCCATTGGAATTTTGCACAGCGGTCCATCTGAGGCCATCATTACTGAAGCTGAGGGAGAACTCTGTGATGTACATGGAGGAGAATGAACGGGCACCTTGTATCATTATTCCGGTCACCTTCATTTCACGGCCAAGATCTATCTGGAACCATTCACCGGGTCGGTCTGCCTGTGGACAAATATAAGACCAACATATGATATACTGTATATACCGTATTTATCGGCGTATAACAAGCACTTTTTTCCCTTTAAAAGCAGGGGAAAATCGTGGGTGTGTGTTATACGCCGATCCCCCGAAATTCTGAGCCTCTGGGCGGCTTTCAGCCGCCTTCGGCTCTTCAAGGCGACTTTCGGCTGCCTTCGGCTCCTCTCGGCAGCTTTCGGCCGTTCTCGGAAGCTTTTGGCCGCCTTCGGCTCTTCTCGGCAGCTTTCGGCCGCCTTCGGCCGTTCTCGGAAGCTTTCAGCTCTTCTTGGCGGCCGAAAGCTTCCGAGAATGGCCGAAGGCGGCCGAAAGCTGCAGAGAAGAGCCGAAGGCCCGCCGAGAACTATCGCACGCTGCCGAGATACACATCCGGCTCTGTATCTCGGCGGCTGCATTTTTTAAAAATAAAATAGACACGGCTGCAATGGGGGACAAGACTGCAATGGGGGACAAGACTGCATAAGGCTGCAATGGGGGACAAGACTGCATAAAGCCCCGTACACACGAGCGGACTTTTCGACATCCAAACTCCGACGGACTGAGTCCGTCAGACTATCCGATCGTGTGTGGGCTGCAACGGACTTTTGATTCGCCAAAGTCTGACGGACTTTAGAAATGAAGCATGCTTCAAATTTTCCCGACGGAACTCCGCCGGACCCGGTCCCCGTCGAAAAATCCGCTCGTGTGTATGCTACTCCGACGGACTAAAACCGACGCTAGGGCAGCTATTGGCTACTGTCTATGAACTTCCTACGTCGAATCCAGTCGTACGTCATCACGTTCGACTCCGTCGGAGTTTGGTGTGATGGTGTGTGGTCAAGTCCGTTCGGTCGAAAAGTCCGCCAGAACTCCGTCGGAATTCCGGCGGAACTCCGGCGGAACTCCTTTGGAGGTCTGTCGGAGATAAGTCCTCTCGTGTGTACGGGGCTTAAGGCTGCAATGGGGGACAAGACTGCACTGGTGGACAAGGCTGCTACAGTCTCTGTCCACCAACCGTCCTACAATCTCTGTCCTCCCACCATCCTACAATCTCTGTCCTCCCACCGTCCTACAATCTCTGTCTTCCCACCGTCCTACAATCTCTGTCCTCCCACCGTCCTACAATCTCTGTCCTCCCACTGTCCTACAATCTCTGTCCTCCCACCGTCCTACAATCTCTGTCGTCCCACCGTCCTACAATCTCTGTCCTCCCACCGTCCTACAATCTGTGTCCTCCCACCGTCCTACAATCTCTGTCCTCCCACCATCCTACAATCTCTGTCCTCCCATCGTCCTACAATCTCTGTCCTCTCACCGTCCTACAATCTCTGTCCTCCCACCATCCTACAGTTTCTGTCCTCCCACCGTCCTACAGTCTGTGTCCTCCCACCATCCTACAGTCTCTGTGTACCCCCCAGCAGTCCTGCAGTCTCTGTCCTCTCACCATCCTGCAGTCTCAGTCCTCTCACCATCCTGCAGTCTCTGTGTACCCCCCAGCAGTCCTGCAGTCTCTGTCCTCTCACCATCCTGCAGTCTCAATCCTCTCACCATCCTGCAGTCTCTGTGCCCCCCCCCAGCAGTCCTGTGGTCTCTGTGTAATTTCCCCCCCCCCCGCCAAAAGTCCTGCAATCTCTATATCCTCCCAGCAGTCCTGTGGTCTGTGTCACCCAGCAGTCCCATGCCCCTATGCCCCCCCCCAACAATTCTGTGGTTTCCATGTTCTCTCCTCATTGCCATGGTCTCTGTGTCTCCTTCAGAGTCATGCAGTCTCTGTACCCTCCCAGTTCCTGCAGTCTCTGTGTAACCACCACTTTAGCGGTCTCTGTGTTCAGCCCTGTACCCCACATAGTTCTGCAGTCCCTGTGACCCCCCCTCCCCAGCAATCTTGCGGTCTTGGTGCCCCCCCCACCTGTCCGGCGGTTTGTGTGTCCCCCCTCCCTACCACCACGTGTCCTGCTGTCTCCGGTTTTCTGCCTATTCCTACAGTCTCTGTGTCTCCCCCATATTCATGCAGTTCCTGTACCCCCTCTGTCCTGCAGTTTCTGCATGGATCGC
Organism: Lithobates pipiens; assembly: GCF_037356315.1. Taxonomy (NCBI): domain Eukaryota; kingdom Metazoa; phylum Chordata; class Amphibia; order Anura; family Ranidae; genus Lithobates; species Lithobates pipiens. The sequence continues at coordinate 94,455,182 of NW_027507685.1, read as the reverse complement.
TATTCAAAGTGTAAAGCTAGTGGTAATGAGCACTAAGAGAAGGCCACCTCTCTGACCATGTTCCATGTTACAGCCAAATTTAAGGAAAAAAACATAAAAAATTATCAGAGTCTGCAGCACCCCTCTTACCGAATTTGGGGGTTCTTATCCCTACCGACTCCTGTAATTTTTTTATTTCAGGGTGGCTGTGCATGGCATTTGTGAATTAAAAAACTGAGAGTCCCATCTGCCACTGTGACGGAACCGATCCCACACTCCGATTGAGTGCTTCCGTCAGTATACCGGTTCCTAAGTCTGAATATAGAGATCAGATATTCCAACCACTCACAAGCACAAAGCAAGACAACACTTGCTTAGCTGCTCAACATGGACTCATTTATTAGAACCAAAATGCCAAGTATTTATAATACAGTAGAAGACTAAAACCTAACCTAATTAGCATGAGCTAATTATCTAAATCAACACTCAGACTAGTTGCCTGAGGGATAAGACTTTTCGGCTCCTAGCTCACTAACAATTCAATAAACATTACCATAAACATAAACACAGGGTTAATTAGCACAAACAACAATGTGTGAATACTCAATACTCAGACTAGACTCATTTACACAACAGACAGGTGGCTGGAGTTGATGACATTAGCATCTGGCAGTGTGAGTCCCAACAGCATGAGACAACACACATTATATATATATATATATATACAGCATTGAATCTGACTAGCACAGATTATAGTGGGGTTCTCATTCATCCTGTGCCCCTTAAAATCCAGGGCCCATAATCTGTCGGCAAGAGGCTCGCATTCAGTCCCCTCAAAAAGCCTGTGTTCCGGCTAGGTCTGTCACACATCTCCCATTTCGGCAGGAGACTAACACAGGAGGAGACCCCAGACGGGTTGACTCCGAAGTTAGCCAGGGGTTCTAGTCCTCTAATGCTGGTATCCACACAGTACCCCAAATAAAGTGTCCCAAACAGAACATTACTTACCAAGCCAACCTCTGCCTCTCTCTGAGAACACGCCCGCCGATGAGGAGAGGTCTGGACTGGCCCTTCTCCCTAGAGTCCTTTCAGATGCTGGAGAGAATACAGGGTGACTGGGCTCACTCCGTGATGCTGTTGGGGATCTGCGCCGACCGCCCAGCATCCCTGGGGTATAAAAGTGGGGACTGAAGTGCCATCCACTTTTGGAAGGTGAAAATCCCCCAGTTCTTGCAAAGCAAGGCTGACATCCTCCTGTATCAGTACCGCACCATTTTCTGGCGTTGTGTCAGTGGAGACCAAAGCTCCATACCCCGATATCAGCTCAAGCTGCAGTTGTGTGTAGGGGCCAGTAGCATTCTGCCCTGTTAGCAGCTCAGCTGAGGGCCACACATCATTCACTCTGGCAGTTGTGGAGTGACCGTCATCTTCTCACCATGGGCCCCTTGAACTACTGCAGGTGTGGGGCAGAGGTCTTGGACCCTCTGTCCGGTGGCCAGCACTTCAACTGGAGGAGTCTCTTGTAACTCCACAGTTGCCGGTGCTGGGCAGAGGTTGGTAGCACTTTGACCTGTTGCCAGCACTTCTGATGGGGACTCCACATCCACCGCTCCGGTTAACTGTTGTGGCAGGAGGCTGGCTTCCTCCACTCCCAAATGGTGTAACTGCATGGGGAAGGTGAGCCGGCTGATTCCTCTTCCGCTCCCTCCTCTGGCTGCTGGGATGACATTTCTCTATCACTGTCTTCCAGGTGCACGGATCTTTGCTGGAGAGGAAAGACTGCTTCCTCCACCCTGGCCAACTGTTGGGGAGGGACGACGAACACATCCTCTCCCTTCTCCCCCTGTATCCTGATCTGCTGCTGGGAAGTGACCACCACCTTGTCACCCTGAACCTCCGGAACTGCCACAGACGTGGGGCAAAGGCCTTGGACCCTCTGTCCGGTGACCAGCGCTTCAGCTGGGGAAGTTCCTTGTAATTCCAGAGATACTGCTGGTGGTGCTGGGCAGAGCACAGTAAAGTTTGGTCCTAATACCAGCTCTTCTGCTGGAGGCTCATCCAGTTCTTCTTCCTCAGCAGAAAAGTCTATCAAATCCCCTGTCTCTGCAACTGGTGTCTGGGGATAGAGTTTCACCATCTCCTGTCCGTGGAACCCAGAAGATGCTATCGGTGCTGAGCAGAGGTTAGCGGAGCTCTGCCCTGTTGTCAGCACTTCAGCTTTGGGGATGGCAATCTCCAGATTTTCCACTGCCGGTTCTCCGGCATGCTGCTGGAAAGGCACATTCGTCCATCCAAGATCATCCCATGCAGAAACAGGATCATGAAGGTCAGTCAGCACTTGCTGCATCTGCCATAAGACCTCCGTGTCCATATCTGCGGGGGCAGGTTGGTAAAGCACACTGTTACTCTGCCACATTGCCGACTCTTCAGCCAGGATTTCAGAGTTGTCCACTGGTATTTCCTTATAGTCCCAGGCAAAGGGAGCCCAGCCCTGGCACTGAGCAGAGTCTAGCAGCCGTCTGTAGGCGATCTCCAGCTCCCATTCCTGATCGGCCAGAAACTCCAAATCTTCCAGTGCCCAGGGCACTTCCGAGACGTTCAGTATCTCTTTTCTGTAATCCATGATTTTGTCCAACCACCACTCCAAATCACTCCCAAAGTTAGCGTCCCCTGTCAGCTTCACATACAACACTCCCAGGCCGCCGTAGCCAAAGCCTTCCGTTGGGCTGTCATCCGCTATCCAGGGATATGCTTGGTATAGATGCCACCAGAGGGCTCTGTAACTCTCATCCAGCTTCATCTCTGCCCAGACCAGCCTGCTTAATCCAGCTGTCTACTCCTTGTGCGGTTTTTCTCCTAAAAACAGCACCCGCAATCCATACTGCGACCAGTACCTTTCCTGGTTGGAGGGGAGAACTTTTCCCTGGTGGCGCTGCTCACGGGCTAGCGATTCCTTCCAGAGTCCGCAGCGAATAGAATCAAACCATCCCAGCAGGACCAGCTCTGATACTGGTCCTCTGTGCTGTAGCTGCATCTCTCGCAACCTCCTTCCGAATTCCTTTTCCATGGCGGCTGGTATCTGTACCTCTACTCCTCTCCTGTTATCCGGACCTTGGATCCAGGTGGAGGTTTGGATGTTCCAGACTGCAGGAAGTATCCCACTGCTTGCCAAAAATGTGACAGAACCGATCCCCTTCCGTCAGTATACCGCTTCCTAAGTCTGAATATAGAGATCAGATATTCCAACCGCTCACAAGCACAAAGCAAGACGACACTCACTTAGCTGCTCAACATGGACTCCTTTATTAGAACCAAAATGCCAAGTATTTATAATACAGTAGAAGACTAAAACCTAACTTAATTAGCATGAGCTAATTATCTAAATCAACACTCAGACTAGTTAACACAGGGTTAATTAGCACAAACAACAATGTGTGAATACTCAATACTCAGACTAGACTCATTTACACAACATACAGGTGGCTGGAGTTCATGACATTAGCATCTAACAGTTTGTGTTCCAACAGCATGAGACAACACACATTATATATACATATATACAGCATTAAATCTGACTAGCACAGATTATAGTGGGGTTCTCATTCACCCTGTGCCCCTTAAAATCCAGGGCCCATAATCCGTCGGCAAGAGGCTCGCATTCAGTCCTCTCAAAAAGCCTGTGTCCCGGCTAGGTCCACTATGGCAGAGAGACACAGAGTTCCCAATGGAGCACAAGCGTGGTGACGCCACTGCATCTGTAGGCCACTGATACCTCCTCCAACTCCATCAATGAAAGTTCCCACCACCGTATGGACAGGAGGAATAGCCTATAGGGATGAGCCGAACACCCCCGGCTCGGTTCGCACCAGAACTTTCGAACGGACCGAAAATTCGTGTGAACTTTAGAACCCCATTGAAGTCTATGGGACTCGAACGTTCGAAATAAAAAGTGCTAATTTTAATGGCTAATATGCAAGATATTGTCCTAAAAAGGGTTTGGGGACCTGGTTCCTGCCCCAGGGGACATGGGTCAATGCCTAAAATGATTTTAAAAATGGACGGTTTTTCGGGAGCACTGATTTTAATGACGATTAAAGTGAAAAAAAGTGAAATATTCCTTTAAATATCGTGCCTGGGGGGTGTCTATAGTATGCCTGTGAAGTGCCATGTGTTTCCCGTGTTTAGAACAGTCCCTGCAAAAAATGACATTTAACGGAAAAAAAGTCATTTAAAACTGCTTGCGGTTTTAATGTAATATCTGGTTCCGGCAATATGGATGAAAATCATTGAGAAAAATGGCATGGGTAGCCCCCCTGGCCCATTACCAGCCCCTTTGGGTCTTGTACGGATATTAAGGGGAACCCCGTATCCATATTAAAAAAAGGAAAGACACGGTGCCCCCAGGCCCTATATAGTCAGAACAGCAGTATACAGGTGGTACAAACAAGACAGGGACTATGTAGGTTTGTTGTGTTAAGTAGAATCTGTTTGTAATTTTGAACTGGTACATTTTTCAAGTGTAGCTCCAGTCAAAAAATCTATTTTTAAGCTTTTTGGAAAACATGGGAAGGGTTATCACCCCTGTATAATTTCTTTTGCCGTACGTTTTTTTTCATCACTTCCTGTTGTCTCCTTCCGTTTGCAAGTAGGAGACGTTTGTAAGTTGGATGTTTGAAAGTAGGGGCCTGCCCTATATGCTCTGCAGAAATGGCGGAACAAGGTGTTGGTGTTGCCACAACATTGTAAGCCCTCAAAGTGACTCTTGGTGGGTGCTGGAGCGCCCTGCTGTGAACGATTATATCAAGAATTGTAATTACATGCCATTGTTGAACAGTGGTAGAAAAATTGAGCCTTTGGTGGTTGTGGTGGTGCTGGTGCCACAACACTATAAGTCCTCACAGTTACTCTCGGTGGGCACAGGAACGGGCCCTGCTGTGAAATATTATATCAAGAATTGTAATTACATGCCCCTGTTAAACAGGGGCTAAAAATTGGGCCTTAGGCACTGGGGCTAGTGCCATGACACTGCAACTTCTCCCACATACTCTAGTAGTAGTGCAGGAATGAGCCCTGCTGCAAAGCATTGCATCAAAAATTGTAATTACATGCCCCTGTTAAACAGGGGCTGAAAAATTGGGCCTATACACTGCAACCTCTCCCATATACTCTAGTTGTAGTGCAGGAATGAGCCCTGCTGCAAAGCATTGCATCAAAAATTGTAATTACACATCCCTGTTAAACAGGGGCTGAAAAATTGGGCTGTGGCATCCCCCAGAACCTAAAATGTTCTTCCAAGATATCAGCAGAGGAGGAAGAGGATAGACAATCAACATAACAGGACAGTCACTCAGCATCAGCATAGGCAGTCTTGAAGGGATGTGATATTTCAAAAAAAATTATTCGGTTACATCAGCTTCAGGTGCTTGATAGCTGTGGGTGATCCAAGACTGATTCATCTTTATGAAGGTCAGTCGATCAACCGAGTCGGTGGACCGGCGCACCCTGTGATCGGTAACAAAGGACAGGACAGTAGCTCAATTGCATACTGTGCCAGCTCTGGCCAGTAATCCATCCTCAAGACTCAGTAAGCTAGAGGATTTTCGGTGGGAAAGGTGTCCAAGTCTGACCTTACCCCTAGGTATTCCTGCACCATGTAAATCAGACGCTGGCTATGGTTGCTGGAACCGATCATACCTTGGGGCTGTGGACTAAAAAATTGTCTGAACGCATCGGTCAGACGGCCACTTTCTCCACCGCTCCTTCTGACCATTGTCAGACACATTGTCCAGGACCAGGAGTTTGTAACCTCCCAGTCTCTGGGAACGCATTGCACAGACCTTTCTACAAGGCCTCCCAGAGATGTCTTATCCTCTGCTCCCTCTGCGATGGCAAGATAAGCTCCGCAACTTTACCCTTGTACCGTGGATCAAGGAGAGTGGCCAGCCAGTAATGGTCCGTCTCCTTGATCCGAAGAATACGAGGATCCTTCCGCAGGCTTTGCAGGATCAGGGAGGCCATGCAGCATAGGTTAGCTAAGGCATTCGGTCCGGAGTCCCCTGGGTCACTAAGGACAACATGATCCGCAGTTACCTCCTCCCAGCCACGTACAAGTCCACGGGTTTCTTGGGACTATAAATCCTCCCTATAAGACTGCTGCTGCTGATGCTGAGTGCCAGCCTTCACCTCCATGCTGACACAATCATCCTCCTCCTCATCCTCTTCCTATGTGATGGGTGGGACAGCAGTGTGACGGAACCGATCCCACACTCCGATTGAGTGCTTCTCCGCTGGGGTGACTTAAGTCTGCTATCCTGATCTTGGATCCCAGTGGAGGTTTGGCTGTCCCAATGTGACGGAACCAATCCCACACTCCGATTGAGTGCTTCCGTCAGTATACCCCGCTTCCTCCAATCTGACTCCAATCAGATATTTCAACCGCCTACAAGCTCAAAGCAAGACAAGACTTGCTTAGTTGCTCAACATGGACCCCTTTATTAGAATCAAAATGCCAAGTATTTATAATAAAGTAGAAGACTAAAACCTAACCTAATTAGCATGAGCTAATTATCTAAATTAACTCTCAGACTATCTGACTGAGGGATAAGACTTTTCGGCTCCTAGCTCACTAACAATTCAATTGCAGGTTAATTAGCACAAACAACAAAACAACAATTGGTGAAATACTCTTTAGAATCTGTGTCAAGCCACACTAGACTCATTTACATTATACAAGATACAGACAGGTGGCTGGAGGTGATGATATTAGCATCTAAGTGTTTGTGTCCCAATAGTGTGATTCAGTCGATTGCTAACATGGCATTTACATATCCAGAGTCTGTGTGTCTTGGGGGGGCAGGGACCTGAATCCAAGTAACACCACCTCAGGGATCCCCAGGCATACAGCTCACAAAGAGCACTGTTCCCCCAAATGCGAGGGCCCATAATCACAAGGCAAGAGGCTCGCATTTAGTCCCCTCCAAGAGCCTTGGTCCCAGCTAAGTCTGTCACAAGCAGGAACACTAATAAATCAATAAGATTGCGCTACAGACTAATTCTGTAAATGTTACAAACAGAAAAAAGAGAAAATTCCTGAGCAAAATCTTAAAGAGATAAAGCTGCCTATGCCTAGATCCTCCTCCTTTGCATAAAGGAGGGGGCAAAAAGTAGAAAATTAAAATTAAGCTTTGGCGCTAGAACCCTATGTTTGTGCATCTAAGTGCGTACAAATAAGTGCCTTAAAATTATTAGAAAAACTGTACGTGTTTAGCAAAAAATTATTACTTATATATTCAGTGTCGGTGTTGGTTTTCTTATTTCTTATTTCTTATGCGCGTGTTTAACAAAAAATATTGCTTATATATCCAGTGTGAATACTGGTTTTCTTATTACATACTATGTATCAGTGTGGGTGCTGGTTTGCCATATATATAACTGTGTAATGCTGTATATATGTTTTCTGATGAAATACACACAGGTACCAGATAAACAAAGATAAACAACAACATTTTTTTAAAATTGTGCAAAAAAGTGCTGATTAATAATCTTAAACAAGTGTCATGCAACTACTAGTGCAAAAAATGATAGTGCGAGATAATCGTGCAAAAAACACAAGAAAAATGTCCTTCAATATGCAAAGAAATTTTTTCAAAATCGCATCCTGAAGAAATCGCATGTTGCTGTATCTCTAGAGCTGATAGTGGGATAAGGTGAGTAGTGCAGGAAGACTAAGGACATTCCTCCCCGGTGCGCCACTCAGTGCTGTGAGGATGTATTTGCGCTCACCAGATAAAACACCCTCAGAGGGTTAGCCAAGCCTTCACAGTATAAGCCACTGTGCTGCTTTTTGGACTCTGCTACTGATGTGCTGGGGGAATGTTCGCCCTTCACTTCCAAGTGTGTTCCATAGTTAGATGCATGAAGGAGGAGAAAAAAGTATATCCATAGTGCAAAACTGTTTTATAACTTTTTTATTTCGTATAAAAGAAAATTACTCACAATGCAGTTAAAATTCGATTGCGTGTATATAACAGCTCCGCCAGCCGCTGCTGCTGACAGTGTAAAGGTGCACGTCTTTTGCCACGCCCATTGTGTAACTGCATTGTAGCAGAGTCCAAAAAGCAGCACAGTGGCTTATACTGTGAAGGCTCGGCTAACCCTCTGAGGGTGTTTTATCTGGTGAGCGCAAATACATCCTCACAGCACTGAGTAGCACACCGGGGAGGAATGTCCTTAGTCTTCCTGCACTAGTCACCTTATCCCACTATCAGCTCTAGAGATACAGCAACATGCGATTTTCCAGCAACTTCAGGATGCGATTTTGAAAAAATTTCTTTGCATATTGAAGGACATTTTTCTTGTGTTTTTTGCACGATTATCTCGCACTATCATTTTTTGCACTAGTAGTTGCATGACACTTGTTTAAGATTATTAATCAGCACTTTTTTGCACAATTGTAAAAAATGTTTGTTGTTTATCTTTGTTTATCTGGTACCTGTGTGTATTTCATCAGAAAACATATATACAGCATTACACAGTTATATATATGGCAAACCAGCAACCACACTGATACATAGTATGTAATAAGAAAACCAGTATTCACACTGGATATATAAGCAATATTTTTTGTTAAACACGCACATAAGAAATAAGAAATAAGAAAACCAACACCGACACTGAATATATAAGTAATCATTTTTTGCTAAACACGTACAGTTTTTCTAATAATTTTAAGGCACTTATTTGTACGCACTTAGATGCACAAACAAAGGGTTCTAGCGCCAAAGCTTAATTTTAATTTTCTACAAGCAGGAACACTGTCTGGATAAAGGGGGAAGTCCTCCTCTTCCTGCCTCTGTTCTGCCTCATGTGCCCTGTCCATTATTCTACGCAGCGTATGCTCCAACAGGTGGACGAGAGGTACAGTGTCACTGACCCATACACTGTCACTGCTCACCATCCTTGTGGCCTCCTCAAATGGTGACAGGACAGTGCATGCATCCCTGATCATGCCCCACTGGCGTGGTGAGAAAAATACCGAGCTCCCCTGACCCTGTCCTGGTGCCGTAGTCACACAGATACTCATTAATGGCCCTCTGCTGTGTGTGCAGCTGCTGCAGCATGGCCAACGTTGAGTTCCACCTGGTGGGCATGTCACATATAAGGCGGTTCTTGGGCAGGTTCAACTCCTTTTGGAGCTTAGCCAGCCGAGCACAGGCATTAAATCATCAGTGGAAATGCACACAGACTTTCCTGGCTGCTTCAGGACATCCTGTAAGCCCGGGTACCTGCCCAAGAACCGCTGCACCACCAGGTTAAGAACGTGAGCCACACAGGGAACATGGGTCAGTTGTCCCTGTTGGAGGGCAGAGAGGAGGTTGGTGCATTGTCGCAAACCACCAATCCTGGCTTAAGATGGCGTGGCGTCAACCACCTCTCGGCCTGCCCCTGCAGAGCTGACAAAATATTTGCCCCAGTGTGGCTCCTGTCCCCCAAACAAACCAGTGCAAGCACGGCATGGCATTGTTTTGCCTGCGTACTTGCGTAGCCCCTTCAATGGCTACGGAGCACCGCTGGTTCCAAGGCCAGAGCACTGGAAGAGGCCATGGAGGAAGAAGAAGAGGAGAGGGTGGAGGCGTGTTAAACCAGTAGTAGCATTTTGGAGGCGTGGTGGCGGAACAACCTCCAACACTACTGCACCTTGTCCTGCATCCTTCCCAGCTGCCGGAAGAGTGACCCAATGGGCCTTGAAAGACAGGTAATGTCCCTGTCCATGCCTGCTGGACCATGAGTCAGCGGTAATATGCACCTTACCGCTGACCGCCCTGTCCAGCGAGGCAAGGACATTGCCTTCCACATGCCGGTAGAGAGCCAGAATCGCCTTCCATGAGTAAAAGTGGCGTTTGGGGACCTGCCACTGAGGAACCGCACATTGCACAAACTCACGGAAGGGGGCTGAGTCTACCAACTGAAAAGGTAGCAATTGAAGTGCTAGCAATTTAGCCAAGCTAGCATTCAACCGCTGGGCATGTGGATGGCTGGGAGTGAACTTCTTTCTACAGTCCAGCAGCTGGGGCAGGGAAATTTGCCTGCTACAAACAGACGTGGCTGTACTGCTAGCAGAGTACCCGGAAGCACTTGGCTGTGACACACCTAATTCTACACCTTCATTCCTCTCAGCGCAGGTTTCAGAGAGGACTGAAAGTCTAGTGGGGTTGGAGATCCCAGCTGATGAGGAGCAAGGAGAGATCTGCTTTGTTCTTTGGTGTGGGTCTTTCAGGTACGCTTGCCAACGAGCTGCATGGCAGGTCAACATATGTCTGGTCAAGCATGTAGTGCCCAAGTGACTGATGTTTTGGCCACCCGAGATACGCTTGAGACATATGTTGCAAATAGCAGCGGTGCGATCTAATGGCACTTGTCTCAAAAAAGGCCCACACCAAAGAACTTTTAGAATAACGTGCAGAGGCAGCGCCCTGCACAGGCGGAGCTCTGCGGTGTGATTCAGTCGGTGTGCTGCCCCTAAGCTGGCCCCCGGAGGGCATCCTGCCTCATTGGAGATGTGCCTCCTCCTCCTCTCTCCTACCAGGCACCCAAGTGGAGTCAGTGCCCTCATCATCCCCTACCTCTTCATCGCTGGAGCAAATCTGGCAGTATGCTGCAGCTTGTGGAACATGACTGCTAGGTTGCTGTCCTTCTTCAGCATCCCCTCTCTCTGTGCTCACGCTACTGCCTTCCTCTAGCTGAGTATCATCATCAGAGCCTACAAAACACTGGGCATCCTCCTGTAGCATGTACCCAACACTGTGCTCAAAGACTTCTCAGGAGGACGTGGTGAGTCTAGGGAAGGAGTCACTGATGATGAAATTGAGACGAGTGAAGAGGATACGTTGGCAGCTGCTTTGCTAGTACCCTGAGCCTCATAGTCATAGTCATAGCTACTCATAGTTAGTAAGGTTGAATAAAGACACCAGTCCATCCAGTTCAACCTGAGTGAGTGTCTACAATTATCCCTATCCCTGTACATTGCGCACTCACATCAGTCCCTACCCTCAAGGAGCCCACAATCCAAGGTCCCCATTCATATACTAGGGCCAATTTTTGGACAGAAGCCAATTAACCTACATGCATATCTTTGGATTGTGGGAGGAAACCCACGCAGGCACAGGGAGAACATGCAAACTCCAGGCAGGTAGTGTCTTGGTTGGGATTCGAACCAGCGACCTTTCTTACTGCTAGGTGAGAGTGCTAACCACTACACCACTGTGCCGCCCTAAACACCACTGTGCCGCCCTGGGTGAGAGAGGATGAGTAGGATGAAGAGGGCTTGGTCATCCACTCTACCAAGTCTTCGGCATGATGCGGCTCAACACGTCCAGCTGCCGAAAATAAGGACAAGTGTGTCCCATGGCCACATGCTGTTGACGATGCACCGCGTCTACGACCAGCACTGTTGCCTCTAGACACAGAGCCTGCTTGCCCTCTTTTATTGGCTCGTGCCTGTCTGCCTCTCCTTGTTGGCCTTCCAGACATGCTAATGGCCTGAAGGGAGATGGTAAAACCAGCAATTGGGTAGTGTATATTGTGATGGAGGCACACAACACCCACTAACTCCTGCATATGCCTTTATTATAGAACAACAGGAATTAAAGGGTAGATACCGATGTATACTGTGCTGTGCTGGAGGCACACAACACCAACTAACTCCTGCAGATGGCTCAATTAGAAAAGAGCAAAATAGGTGGATAAAGGTGTATACTGTGCTCAGGGCACACAGACAACACGTAGAAACTCCTGCAGAAGGGCTGATAGCTCAATTACAGAAGAGCAATATAGCTATATAGGTGGATAAAAGTGTATACTGCACTCAGGTCACACAGACAACACCCAGAAACTCCTGCAGATGGCCGATAGCTCAATTACAGAAGAGCAATATAGCTATATAGGTGGATAAAGGTGTATACTGCACTCAGGTCACACAGACAACACCCAGAAACTCCTGCAGATGGCTGATAGCTTAATTACAGAAGAGCAATAATGCTAAATAGGTGTATAAAGGTGTATAATGCACTCAGGTCACACAGACAACACCCAGAAACTCATGCAGATGGCTGATAGCTCAATTACAGAAGACCAATATAGCTATATAGGTGGATAAAGGTGGATAATGCACCCAGGTCACACAGACAACACCCAGAAACTCCTGCAGATGGTTGATTGCTCAATTACAGAAGAGCAATAACGCTAAATAGGTGGATAAAGGTGTATACTGCACTCAGGTCACACAGACAACACCCAGAAACTCCTGCAGATGGCTGATAGCTCAATTACAGAAGAGCAATAACGCTAAATAGGTGGATAAAGGTGTATACTGCACTCAGGTCACACAGACAACACCCAGAAACTCCTGCAGATGGCTGATAGCTCAATTACAGAAGAGCAATAACGCTAAATAGGTGGATAAAGGTGTATACTGCACTCAGGTCACACAGACAACACCCAGAAACTCCTGCAGATGGCTGATAGCTCAATTACAGAACAGCAATATAGCTATATATGTGGATAAAGGTGTATACTGCACTCAGGTCACACATACAACACCCAGAAACTCCTGCAGATGGCTGATAGCTCAATTACAGAAGAGCAATATAGCTATATATGTGGATAAAGGTGTATACTGCACTCAGGTCACACAGACAACACCCAGAAACTCCTTCAGATGGCTGATAGCTCAATTACAGAAGAGCAATAACGCTAAATATTTGGATAAAGGTGTATACTGCACTCAGGTCACACAGACAACACCCAGAAACTCCTGCAGATGGCTGATAGCTCAATCACAGAAGAGCAATAACGCTAAATAGGTGGATAAAGGTCTATACTGCGTTGAAGGTACACAGAGAACACCCACTAACTCCTGCAGATGCCAACACACTACACAAGGCCTCCGCGCTGGCCGCCTTATATAGTGTGGGGCGTGTACTACACAGCCTGAGCTATGATTGGCCATGGTCATCCTGCCTGTGGCCAATCATGGCTCTCCTCACTGCCGGCGCTGTTATTGGCCAAGCATGCGGGATCACAGTGCATGCTTGGACAATCATGAGCCAGTAATGCACTGCGATGGCACAGTGCATTGTGGGGCGTGAGCGCCACATGAATTTGGCGCGAACGGCCCACAGAGTTCTGGCTTTGCCGAACGGGTGAACAGCCGGTGTTTGAGTCGAACATGCGTTTGACTCGAACATCAAGCTCATCCCTAATAGCCTACAGGAGCAAGAGCATTGCATTCGAGATCCACTGATAGCAGCTGCAATTTCAGGAATAGCTATCCATAAGACCTCCGTGTTTCAAAAACAAGTGCAGCCAGGACCTCTGATATCAGGTACAGCCAGGACACAAACACCAGGTAACATCTAAGACTCTCTAATATTAAGTAAAGACAAGTACAGACAAGAACAGCCAGGGTTCCCTATACCAGGAATACCAAGGACCCTTAATACCAGGTACATCCAGGATCCTCCTCAACATCAACTACAGCCAGAACCCCTCAATACCAGCAACAGCCAGGGCCCCCAATGACATGGCAGCCAGAATCCTCCCTCCCCAATACCAGGAACAGCCAGGGCCCCCAATGAGATGGCAGCCAGAATCCCCCCCCCCCAATAACAGGAACAGCCAGGGTCCCCAATACCAGGAATAGCCAGGATCCTCAATACCAGGAACACCCAGGATCACCAACACCAGGGACAGCCAGGGTCCCCAATACCAGGGACACCCAGGATCACCAACACCAGGAACCACCAGAGTCCCCAATACCAGGAACAGCCAGGATCCACAATGCTAGGAACAGCCAGAGTCCCCAATACCAGGAACTGCCAGGGTTCCCAACACCAGGAACAGCCAGGGTCCCCAATACCAGGAACAGCCAGGGTCCCCAATACCAGGAACAGCCAGGATCCTCAACACCAGGAACAGCCAGGGTCCCCAATACCAGGAACAGCCAGGATCCCCAACACCAGGAACAGCCAGGGTCCCCAACACCGGGAACAGCCAGAGTCCCCAATACCAGGAAAAGCCAGGGTCCCCAATAGCAGGAATAGCCAGGGTCCCCAACACCAGGAACAGCCAGGTCCCCAACACTGGGAACAGCCAGGATCTCCAATACCAGGAACAGCCAGAGTCCCCAATACCAGGAACAGCCAGGGTCCCCAACACCAGGAACAGCCAGGGTCCCCAATACCAGGAACAGCCAGGATCCCCAACACCAGGAACATCCAGGGTCCCCAATATCAAATAAAGCCAGAGCCATCTAATAACAGGAACAGGCCTCCCATATGCAGGGACAGTGAGGACCCTCCATATCAGATAAAGCAGGGTCTCCTGAACACTTAGCAAAACCCAGACCTCCAATAGTAGGTACAGCACGGACCCCGCAATACCAGATACACAGCTGAAACTCCCAAATATTAGGTACACCCAGAAGCCCAAGAGTTGGTACAGCCAGAGACCCCAATAATACCAAAAATAGCCAGTATCCCCTAACAACAGGTAAAGCCAGAACTATTACATACAGCCAGGATGCCCTAATATCAGGCACAGACAGCCCCCCTCAATATTTTTTACACCCAAGACCCCCAATATTACAGCCACTTCCCCCATTATGACTCTCTGTCTGTCATGTAAACAGCAAAGTGTCTCATTCCTGTCTGTGTGACACAGGCCAGTCATAGGCTCCATGTACTATGAGGAAGTTGCTCGGTGGCCATCTTGTTTAGGGGCACTGTGCCCAAAAGTAATAATAGGGGGGGATATCTTGTGGTAAATAGCTTCCCTCTCTCCTCAATCTGCACAAAATAAATCACATATTTCTTGCTGGATTCTATAACCCAAGTCTGTACATAGAGAATGGACTTTATTATATGAGAGTGTAGCCCCCACATGACCTATTATATAGGGACAATCCTCATCCTGCACCCCTATCTCTGACCTGCGGCCCCTCCCCCCTTTTTTTCCATTTTCACATCTCAATATAAAGCAATGTAGCTCCGGCTCCTGAAGAGCATGCCCTATGTTTTTTTGAAATGTAATATTACCTATGAACCGCAGTTTGGTTTGGGTTTAATTACTCCAAATTTTGACCTCAGCATCAGTCTGACTAGACTACAGGGTGTTCTGTCTGGCCAATGGGGGCGCTGTCACTTTTGGCAGATATGGAAACACAGTCTGGTTGGGTGCTTTAAGGTTACATTCTCTCAGAACCAGCCCAGAGGGAGTGTCACTCTTGCTGTGCCTTCTGGGAGGGGGTACTTAAGGTGCGGACGTCACGTGTTTCAGGTGTTCCGGTCCATAAGTATGTTCTGACTGCATGGCCTTGGTCCTCTTGACCAGCCCCCAGGACTTCCATGGCCTGGGGTGCGGATCCACCCGACTTTACGTTTCGGGGCTGGCTGGCCCAAGGCGAGGAAACCAAACAAAGGATTCGGAGGTGGTCCGGTGCCGTCTCAGGTTGTAGAGAGGCCCAGCAACTTCAAAGTTATCCAGGTAAGGACTCTTCGGGAGAAGGCCATGCAAGGGTTGGCTTCTCAACAAGAGCCTGGTAAAGCTGAAGGACCTAAGTGAATCCAATCTCGTGCGGTATCACCGGACTGGCTGCAAGATACTGGTACCACACAAGTGTTCTACAAGTGTTCAAGTTTCCTTGTTCATGTTCTGTAACAAAGTCTGTGACAGAGACTTATTCCAAATACCCTGTTGGCTGCAAGGCCTGGTGAGAGAAGGACTATCCAACTGGGATGAGGATTCAGCTGTGAATGGCTATTCTCTGGATTTATTCAAACTGAGAGAGTTTTTTTTTATACTGACTTTGATACTAAGAGTACCTGGACTTTTCACCTAAACCCTCTGATCCTATACTAAGAGACCGTTTGTTAACTACTTTTTGCAAATAAAAATCCCTTCAAGTGGATCTGTCATCAGTCTCTATAGTTCTTGTGCTATCTACCCCGGGAAACCTCTAGACCAGCCTTTCTCAACCTTTTCAACACAGAGGAACCCTTGAAATAGTTCTCCAGTCTCGAAGAGCCCCTGCTAAAAATTTGAAATCTACAACTCATTAAACATTAGTGTGATAGTCAGTGGGAAGAGTGATCCTTACACTTGTGGTCATTGGGAAGAATTACCTCCTTACAAATAGCTAAAAAGATCAATGGTGTCTGTGGGAACTTATTCGAGAGGCAAAAGTGGCCCAATGCTGAAGGAACCCCTAGCAACCTCTGGAGGAACTCTGGTTGAGAATCACTGCGCTAGACGCAAATTGAGGTGAAGAAGGTAACAGCCGCTCCTTCAGGGGTCAGTGCTACAGCAACACTGATTTTTATTATTCAAAGGTGAAAATCACATCCAATCATTCTGCATTTTGGTTTCTATGACATCCAAAACATTTATTTCTTTAAAACTGAACAAGAACAATTCATAACTGATTTTCTTAACAGTTAATTCTTTATTCATTATTTAATAATATTTATTTAATTTACAATTATGAATTAACATGTATTTATTAACAATTATCTATTATTATTTTTATGAACTAACAATTATTTATTAGTATTTCATTAACAATTACCTCTGTGTTATTATTTTACCGTTTAACTGTTAATTTTTTTTTAATTTCCTATTATAATTATTATTATTTATTTTATTTTTTTATAAAATTTCATTCATTATTTGTTAATTGTGTATTATTTTAATAATTAACAGTTCAATATTTAGTATTATTTTTATAAACAATTACATTAGTAGTATTATTTTACTAATTAACAATACTATGTATTATTTTTAATAATTAACAATTCAATATTTAGTATTTTATGAATGAATAATGTCTGACTCTGTACATAGGGAATTGACTTTATTATGTGATGGTGCAGCACCCACATGTTCCATTGTTCCTTTATACAGGGACAGTCCCAGTCCTGCACCCCCATCTCTGACCTGCACCCCCATCTCTGACCTGCACCCCTCCCCCCCCCCACACACACACAACCTCCCCTTTTGTTCCATTTTTACATCTCAATATAAAGCAACACTGATTTTTATTATTCCAAGGTGAAAATCACATCCAATCATTCTGCATTTTGGTTTCCGTGACGTGAAAACGTTTATTGCTTTAAAACCAAACAAGAAGAATTTGTTATTTTTTTATGATCTTTATATGATTTTTATATGTTTAATTAACAATTATGAATTAACATGTATTTATTAATGAATATCTATTATTATTTTTATAAATTAACAATTCGTTATTTATTAGTATTTTATTAATTACCGCTATGTTATTATTTTACTAATTAACCGTTCATTATTATTTTTATTTTTTTTCTTCCTATTATTTTTTATTAAATTACATTTATTATTTGTTAATTGTGTATTATTTTAAGAACTAACAATTCATTATTTAGTATTATTTTTATGAACAATGCCTATGTATTATTATTTGACTAATTAACAACTATGTATTATGTTTAATAATTAACAATTCAATATTTAGCATTTTATGAATGCAAAATGTCTGACACTGTACATAGGGAATGGAAGACTTTATTATATGATGGTGCAGCCCCCACATGTGCAATTAGAATGGGAACAGTCATAGTCCCCCCCCTACACTCACAAACCACCCCCTCCCTTTATTCCATTTCTCATTTCAAAATAAAGCAACACTAATTTTTATTATTCCAAGGTAGAAATCACTTCCAGTCATTCTGCATTTTGGTTTCCATGACATGCAAAAATATTTATTTTTTAAAAACTGAACAAGAACCATTCATTATTTGTTAATGATTTTATTAATTGACAATTAATTCTTTATTTATGAACAACAATACGTATTACTATGTATTAAGGATTACATCTTTTTTTTATGAATTAGAAATTAATTATTAATTTGTATTTATTAACAACTACCTCTGTATTATTATTTTACTAAATAACAATTATTTATCAATTGTGTATTATTTCAATAATTAACAATTCAATATTTATTCTTATTTTATGAACAATTACCTCTGTATTATTATTTTACTAAATAACAATTTATTATTTATCAATTGTGTATTATTTCAATAAGTAACAATTCAATATTTATTCTTATTTTATGAACATTTACCTCTGTATTATTATTTTACTAATTAACCAACCTACATATTACTTCAATAATTAAGAATTCAATATGTAACATTTTATGAATGAATAATTCATTATTTATTTGTTCCCCCCTCATATCCCTTCAATATTAATAATAGCTCCCAGATAACAAAAACAATCCATCAGATATTGGTGTTGGTAAACATTAAGGCAATTCTATCCATAGAGTTATTTTTAGTTTTTTTCAAATCTTCAAATCTCAGCAGTTAGTCCAGTCATGCCCCGTTGCATAGCAACCTGGCAGTTAGATCATGTGACTGATGATATCATAGTAGCACACTGTGGCTCAGCCTTAGAAACAGTGCTGCAGACTGCCAGCATCAGATGGCACGAGTAGAGAGGAGAGTGCGCATCTAGTTTGTTGATTGGGAGCAAAAAAAAAAAAGAGAAATTACGTATTTTTCGCTTGCGTTTTTGGTCTTTCTTAACGGATCGGCCAGTGCTGGTGATGCATGGACACATGGTAAGTTTATCTTATTATTTTATTAGAAGGGATCAGACATATTTCATTACATTGCAGCAAAATGACATTCTACACTTGTAATTCACATTCCTAAATCACAACAGCTGTTTTCAACTTGTGGAAAAAAGTGACAGTTATTTTTTTTTAATCCAGAGAGGTTTGAATTTAAAAATATTATACAGGATGTATAGTTACATTTTAAGAACTTATAGTCCCCCAGCTTATGAATTTTAGTAATGCATTCATTTTTAAACAGAAATATTGAATTAGATTGTAGCAAAAATATATTTTTTTTCACTTCCTCTAACAGGGAGATAGCCACCCCCCTTCCCCAAGACAAAAATTTGGGGTGCAGCTGTGCATGGTAGCCAATCAGCTTCCAGTTTTTTTTTGTTTTGTTTTTTTGACAAAGCTTAATTGAATAACCTGTCCTTTTATTATACAGAGGCAGTCCTCATCCTGCACCCCCACTTCTGCCCTGCGACCCCCCCCCCCACACACACGTACACTATAAACACTGATTTTTATTATTCCAAGGTGGAAATCACGTTTAATCATTCTGCATTTTGTTTTCCATAACATGCAAAAACTTTTTTTTTCAAACTGAATAAGAATCATTTATTATGCTTTAATGATTTTATTAATTAACAATGTATTCTTTATTAATGATAATATGTATTACTATTTATTAAGGATTTTTTAAAATGAATTAACAATTACAGAAGAGCCACTTTACAAGCAGACTAAGGGGACCCCCAGGCATTATATTTAAAGGGGTTGTAAACCCTTGTGTTTTTTCACCTTAAAGGAATCCTATGCATTAAAGTGAAAAAACTTATGACACTGACAGGCCCCCTAGCCCCCCAGTTTTACTCACCTGAGCCCTTGTTCCCTTTGCGGAGACCCGCTCTTCCTCACTGCCCGGGGTTCTTGGCTGGATACATTGATAGAAGCGCAGCCATTGCCTCCCGCTGCTATCAATCAAATCCAATGACCTCAACAACCAGTTGGCGCTGTACCTAATTGCCTGTAAGGCCAGATGCTAGTACAAAAAAGTGTCTGTATACTTATTTCAAATGGCTCTGCTGAACGCTTTTGTACTATACAAAGCTTCAGGACTAACTGGATCCTTCCTCAAATTCCAGGAAGAGATCGTCACAGCCCTTCTGTTTCCAGACGGTGCTATGGCACACCTTCCCAGTGCAAATGCAGTGAGCTGGCTGCATGAGAGGCCTTTTCTGTATGTCCTCCCTGGGACCCCTACCCAAAGAATAACCCAAAGAAGATGTTGTGTCTGCAGAAAATGCGGATTTAGCTACGACACACGCTTTTATTGTCCCTGTCCTGACCAAGCTGGTTTCTGCATCGTGACTGTTTCAAAAGCTACCACACACTAGTGTGGTAGACAAGTTGGAACTAACACCCTTCAAACAAAATGTCATGGTTTTGTTGTCGGAATGTCCGATCGTATGTACGAGGCATTACTGTTTTACTGTAATGTTACTTTGTTTTATTGTTAACCATCATTTGCTTAGCAGGTACGCCATTCAGCTGCAGCACGGGTTTATTTATCTTGACAGCAACAGCGTTTGCTCCCACGATACATAAAGCCGTGATTCTAGCGCTGTCGGAGGTGATTTTACCACCACAGTTAAAAAAAAGAGCATATATGTCGAAGCATGGGGGCAGGGGTGGAGGAGCGATTTGCTCCTAACATTCCAATTACCCTTGTGGAGTGGGCCGTGACCGAACAGGGCCCCTTCAAGGCGTAGGCCTATACTACAAACTGTCTGATCCACCTGGAAATGGTGGCCGACGAGACCGCCGTGCCTTTTTTCGGACAAGCCATAGAAACCAACAGGGAGTCTGACTTCCGAAGGGAGCCGTAGTAGACAAATACACCCTCAGAGCCTGGCACACGTCCAGGGCATGGAGTGCCACCTCTTTAGGATGTGTCGGTTTAGGACACAGAAGTGGTAACATAATGTCTTCATTGA
Organism: Lithobates pipiens; assembly: GCF_037356315.1. Lineage (NCBI taxonomy): Eukaryota > Metazoa > Chordata > Amphibia > Anura > Ranidae > Lithobates > Lithobates pipiens. Next base: position 94,434,542 of record NW_027507685.1, on the reverse strand, counting down.
TGTGGAACGCCGAAACCACCTTCAGCAGAAAAGAAGTTTGCTGACGCAACACTACCTTATCCTTATAGATAACCAGATAGGGCGACTTGCAAGACAAGGTCGCCAGTTCCGAAACCCTCCTGGCCAATGTAACGGCCACTAAAAAGACCACTTTCTGGAAAGAGTCAACAAGGGAATTTACGGAATCCTCTTGATCGATGTAACGGCCACTATGAAAACCACTTTCTGGAAAAGAGTCAACAGAAGGATCTCTCTGACATTTTCAAATGGCAGTTTCTGAAAAGCTGATAACACCAGGATCAGATCCACGGGGGTAACGGTGGATGCACCGAGGGAACTACATGTCAGACCCCTTGAACAAAAGTGCTCACTCGAGAGTGAGGCGCCAGGAGTCACTCACAAAAAACAGCCTAGGCTGACATTTGTCCCTTAATGGTGCTTAAAACAACTTCTGGTCTACTCCACGCTGTAGAAACAGCAGGATCCTGGAAACTGAATAGGTGCACGGATGACACCGTGTCTCCTTACACATAGAGGTGTATGTCTTCCAGGTATGATGGTATATCTTCCGAGAAGAAGAATTCCATGCTCTCAACCAAGTTAAGATCACCGAATCTGATGGGTCTCGGTACCTTAGCAACTGGCTCACAGCAGCCATACCGATAAACCCAGCTATGGAGAATCAGACCTTGACACAGAAGGTCCTCTCGCAACGGCATTTGCCAGGGAGTCTTCGCAACCAGGCGTACTAGGTCGGGGCATCAGGGACGCCATGACCATCTGGGGTATTACCATTACTGGAACCCCCTCGGCTTCCATTCTGCGGAGCAGATGTGGTAGTAGCTTTTTCAGAGGAAAGGCGTAGATCAGCCGGTACTGATCTCATGAAGCCACCAGCGCGATTGACACGTCCGTCTAAGGATCTCTTATACTGGATACGATCTCGGCCCTTCCCGATTGAGACGGGAGCCAGGAGATCTGTGTCTGGTGTGGCCCACCACAGGCACATAGCCTGAATGTGTCTGGATGCAATGCCCATTCTCCTGGGCCCATCATCTGGCAACTTAGGTAGTCCACCTGTCAGATTCTTCCTCCCGGGATGTAATGGCCGACAAGGCCGGTACCTGCTGCTCTGTCCACTGAAGGATGTGAGTGACCCCCTGTGCTGCAGCCAAGCTACTTGTTCTTCCTTGATGGTTGACATAGGTCACCGCCGTGGCGTTGTCTGACCGGATCCAGATCGTACGCCCTCGTAGTCTCATTGACTATGTGGAGAGGCGAGCACATTGATCGGCAACTTGGGTTACTCACCTGACCAGAGACCCTGGGTGGACTGTACTCACAGTACTCCACCCCAGTCGGTCAGCCTGGAGTCTGTTGTGATCACAGTCCAACGTAGAGGCAGGAATGACTTCCCGGACCGAAGTACCGGGGACCTCAGCCACCAGAGCAGGCAGTCCCTGCCTGACTGGCTCACCTGAATCTGCTGATCCAGGGGTAACAGAGATATGTCCCATTGTGTCAATATTTCCTTCTACGAGACTCTGGTGGAACGTAGGCGTGCAGTACCGTCTCGAAGGAGGTCACCATGAGACCCAGAACTCGCATGCGGTTCAGCGATAGTTTTACCGCGGATCTGAGAGTCTGCAGTTGTCTGAAGGGAAAAACTCTCGCTTCTGGGTCCAGCAATAAGCCTAGGCACTCCGGTGCTGAATCGGTGAGAACACCAACTTTTTCGGTTCAACGGTCACCACCCAATACCTGCAGGGTTTGCATGGTGACCGCCACATCCTCCTTAAATTCTGAGGCGGAAGATGGTCTTCCTAGTAGCTCACGATTGCGATCCCGCATTGTCTCAACAATGCCAAAATTTAAGTCAATACCTTGGTAAGGACTCGGGGTGCTGAAGTCAAACCAAAAAAGGGGGAGCCGCAAACTGTTAGTAGGCTTCCCCGACTGCTTTTCGCAGAATTCCCTGATGCCTGTAGCATATGGGTATGTGTGGGTACGCATCCTGGACGTCAAAAGATGCCAGGGAGTCCCCCTGATGGAGTGCAGTGACAACTGAGCAAACTGATTTCACACTGAGCCTTTGTACGTAACAAAGCAATCGAGGCTCCTTAAGTCCAAGATTGAAAGTACCCCTTCCTTCTTTGGGGACAACATACAGATTGGAGTAGAACCCCTGGCAACTTTCCGACACCGGAACAGACGCTATCACCCTGAGGTTTAGCAGGTCCTATTCTGCCCCCATGGGGCCTCCCAGCGAGCCGGGAGTAAGGGTGTGCTGGAAGGGAAGATCTGTCGTTGGCTAAGAGAGGAACTCTATCTTGTATCCAAGGAAATCAGTTTGCAGACCCATTGGCCAGGTACACGAGAGGTCCACCGGACTGCAAACTCCCGAAGGCGACCTTCCCACCCGTATGACGGGTGGGGGCAAACCTTCATGCGGAAACACGTCCTCAAAGGCATGTTAGGCTTGCGGATCCAGGGACGCTTCCGCCCCCAAGGTTCGTCCTGCTGGACTGGGAGCGTTTTGCCGAAGTACCGGACTAACGGAAAAACCTCTTTTGAATGGAAAATGAGGGCCTTTGCCAGCGGTGTGGCTCCTCAGTCTTCCTGGCCCATGGGAGCCAGGTACACTTCCCATCTGTGACATTCTTAATTATGTCATCCAACGAGGCTCTCAAGAGTCGCTCACCAAGGAAGGGTAAATCCGTCAAGGCTTTTTTTAAATGCCTGGTCCGCCAACCAGACTTCAGCCAAATCAGGCACCTCAGCACCATTGCTGACACTAAAACCCTGGATAACAGAGGACACGTATCCAGAGCCGCCTTACAACCTACTTACGACCGTGCACTAACTTGTCTGCTAGTTTCCATGAGATGGGAGTAGCCTGCTGCTTCTCCATTTTGCGGTGCAAAATATTGCCCATTCAGTAAGTGTCTGTGACCCAAGTGCTGTGGTCAGTGATGGCCGCATTGCTGGGGCCCCAACCGTAAATAAGGAACGGGCCACTGCCTCGGTTCCTGCCTGTGGGGTCTTAAACACAGGAACCCCTTCTACCGGGTTCGTGGTTACTTGTTTAACCTGGATACTGTGCAGTCAACGAACGGAGGAGCTGGCCATTATATAGGAAGGCTTTCTTCAGGGGGGAACATACCACCATGCATTTAGGGACCTAAAAAGGTCTGTTGCGGTCGCCCCCGTTCCTGTAAATGAACTTATCTAAATAAGTCAGATACGGAAACACCTTAGGTATACGGACTTGCTTACGGGACCCAAAAGGGACCTCTACATCAGCAGAGAGATCTGCTGGCTCTTGAATTTTCAGGGTATCATGTACAGCTGTGATAAGTGCTCCAAAAAGCACTTAATCGTGCACGGACCCAGATGGGGCTCATCCTCACTGTCCGAACGGTTCTGGTCAGCGCCACCTGAAATGACAGAGCAGGGGTCACCAGCCTCAGCAGGGCCAGAGTCTGCATCAGAGCTCTCCCCCCGGAGGATGGGGGGGCAGCAGGGGCCGTTTTTTACCACCTTTGCGCCCACGCACCGCCTCCATCTTGGCAACGAATGTATTAAGGACTGCTGACAAAGCGTCCAGAGGTACTGCACTGTCTGCAGGCGAGCCAGTTGCAATTGCCTAGATTTCGGGGGAAGAAACACCAGTTTCTGAAGCCATGCTGACCCTACCCTGTCTGCCACCTGTTGGGGACTTAGGACAGTGATGGTCCCACCCTCCTAACTGCTGCCGGCTGAGGGGCCCCCACCGCAGGACTCACCACCCTTACCAAGTTCTGCACCATCCAGCTAGGTGTGCTTGTGTCCTGTGTCAGCTCCCAGATGCATAAGAGACATAACCGCGCTGTGCTGAGCTCCTATGAATAGCGCTGAAGCTGAAAAACATGTTCAGGCTTCAACAAAATGGCCGCTGAGCGTCCAGTGTAAAGGACATAATCACAGGGAAAAAAAGTCAGCCGGACTACAGGAAAATGGAGACAGAGAATGCTGCTCCCTGGTCACACCAAAAATGGCCACCGAGCACTGTACTGTGCAATGAAGAACAATGAAAAAACAGGCAGAGAAATGGCGGTAAACAGCGCTACAGCGATCAGAAGACAGACTCCAGACACCTCAGGGGAGAGACCTACACACATCCAGGGCACAACTACCCAGAGCAGTCCCCCCAGGCCCCTGTCTTTGGCACACACACCGCTCAGCAACCCATGCAGCATCCCCCACAGGGAAGGGGGAGGGAAGATAGGGACAGTTAGAGAAGAGAGGGAGGTGAGGGACCCCCGAATCGACTTCCCAGGGAATGCCCAGCTGCTCAGCCCCACTGAGGCAGGGAGAGCTGTACTTACCAGTCCTGAAGAGCTGGGAGACATTTCATCACAGACCCACTCTTTCCGATCAGTACGGGGTGGCTGCTGGCCCGGCACACTGTGACGCAGACATCAGGCGCCCCGTCATATGTGTGCCCCGGGGCATTACGCCCACCGGCCTCCCCTGGAGCTGGGGGCATGTCGTGGCCGACCCGACGTGGAGCTTTAGTCTGCACACGCTCGCTGGCTGGGGAGACTACAAGGATAAGGGTATCCAGCCTGTCACCCAGCCGGCTGTTGATAGCAGATCACAGGATCTTTAATCTTGAGCAAAAAGCAAAACTTCTGCAGAAAAATCCACAGACCGATGGGCCCGCAGGGTTCCTAGGTCCTTCTTCACTAGGCAGAAAAAAACTGAGGCTGCAGTAGCAGGCTGAGGAGTTGTTACCTAAGGGACTGCCCCTTGGGCGAAACTAGAAAGTTCTAGTTTAATTATAACATTTTATCATGTTCTGCCTAGTCCTCTCCTGAAGGTGGTGTAACAACCCGATGGTCTAAGAAAGGAGCTGTGTCAGTCAGTGAACGTAAGAGAAAATTGCGTTTGAAAATTCTCTGCGCAAATACTGTGTGAAAAAATAAATTGCTAAAGGCATCTCAGTCTTAGTCCGTAGGGTTCAATATTGAGTTGGCCCCCCCTTTGCAGCTATAACAGCTTCAACTCTTCTGGGAAGGCTGTCCACAAGGTTTAGGAGTGTGTCTATGGGAATGTTTGACCATTCTTCCAGAAGTGCATTTGTGAGGTCAGGCACTGATACTGAACGAGAAGGCTTGGCTCGCAGTGTTCTATTAGGTTGAGGTCAGGACAGTCAAGGTCCTCCACCCCAAACTCGCTTGCAGTGATCTGCTGTGATTGGTCACAGCGATTACATGGTACTGGCAGCACACTAATCAGTCATCTACGCTGTCCGGTGGACACATCGGGTGACAGATCGTGCCAGTGTGTGGCCCGCCGGGCCCCCACGAGGCGCTTTCTGGGGAGGATATCAAATTACGTCCACCCAGAACAATAGGGCTCTTGCTCGAGGGCATCATTTCACAATGGCCCAGGCGGGAAGCAGTTAAACATGTATTGCAATGTATGTGAACTAAAAGTCCCTGTTTTTATGCAAAGTTGGCTAGAAAGGGTGCATAGCAGTGCATAAGGCCCATTCAGAACTTTTATTGTTAACATGCAGTCATGCCCCTTTGGCACCTGATGGGTAATTTATATATGTCTTAGCCAGGGGTCTCCAAACTTTCTAAATAAAGACCAGTTCACGGTCTTTCAGCGGAAGTAAACAATGTCCTATCTTTGGTATTAGGGGAAATATTAATGCCCTGTCGTTGGTGTTAGTAGGTGGAATAGTGCCCCATGGATGGTGTCAGTGAAAGGAATAGTGCCCCATCATTAGTATTAGTGGGAAGAATAGAGCCCCACTGTTGGTGTCAGTGCAGGAACCATTATAGACCCATAGTTGGTGTCAGTAGAAGGAACAGTGCCTCATATCAGTGGAGACCACTGGTGTAAGCCATTTAGATTTGAGCACAGGAATATCTTATTTCTATTACACTGTGCAGGTCAGTGACCAGACCTGAACCTGTAGCAGTACTACAACTTGTTCCTATTTGCCCCAGATTGGCACTATATCCACTGAGGTATGCTATCAGAAATTAAGTACTTTGCAGAGCAGAATAGAGTAGAGTAGGGACTGGCCAGAGAGGGATTACTTTGATGCAGTTGGCCAGCTTAAACATGTATTGCAATAAATGTAAACTTTTGCAAAGTTTGCTAGAACTAGTGTACAGCAGTGTGCACAGGGTTCATTCAGATGTTTTAGTGTTAACATGTGGTCAAGCCTCTTTAGCACCTGATGGGTTCAATGTACTTTATATGTATAGGCGATTTGGATTTGAGCACAGGTATATCTTATTTCTATTGAATGGCTGTCAACCAGACTGGACTTCAAATAAGTCTACGTATGCATCCATTGTATGCAGGGTGATGGCAGGGCCGGGACAAGGGATGGGAGGAGAGGGGCAGCTTCCCTGGGCACAATGGTTTATTGCTTGGACATGGGTGCCCTAACACTAACCCTAAGGGGGGGCGTGGTTTGGCATCTTTGCCCTGTGTGCTGGATGGCCCTGTCCTGGTACTGGGTGATGGGATTAGTAGATCCCATCACCCGGTACCCACCCAGTAGTTAGTCTTATTCAACTGGACTTTACTGTACTCTAATGTTGAAAGGACCTTTAAACAGCCAGCAATTACAGAACAAGTCCAGTTAAATATGAATAGCTATTACTAGATCTACCATGACTTGAGTAAACAAGAACTTTCATGATAGATTAGTGGTTTACACAAGAAAGATAACATTGTCTTATTAGGACAATAACATTGTTTTATCAAGAGAGAATGGGGGAACTAAATAAAAGTAAATTCGTAATATGTAGCAGGGTTTTTTTTTATTGATCCTTTAGGTTTATGTAAGGTATGCTCTGATTTATAGCACAGTAAATATGGAGTATGTTTGGGCTACAAGCACTGCAGACTATGTACAGTGTATACCATATGCAGGTTAGTTGACCATGCTCCTTTAAGGCACACCCAATATTAAGACACAACTTGGTCACGCCCATTTTCACCATGGCGAGCATTTATGTCAGAAACGTCTTAACAGCAACACGAGAAGACATATCGGATAGAATCAATCAACAAGAAGTGCTCCATACATTATTCCATCAAATCTTACAGACAGTATTTAGAATAATACAGAAATGTGAACCAACTTGAAGTCACTTCTGTGGACTTTGTAGGAAGTTCTTTTAGAAACAAACTACAATACATGTAGGATATGAAGGGTGAAGTGAAGGGTGTTTACTCCTGCTTGCTTTGTCTATACCAGGGGTCCCCAAACTTTCCAGAGGGCCAAATTACTGTCCTTCAGACTTTTGGGGGGGTCAGACTTTGGCCAGTGGCCAGAGTAGAAATGCCCCAGTCTCAGTGAAATTAAACAGTTCCCCATCATTGGTTTTAGTCGGAGTAATAGTGCCCCATTGTTGGCATCAGTGGAAAAAAAGCTCCCATTGTTGGTATCGCTGGGAATATTAGGGCCCTCCCTATCAGTGTGAGGAATAGCATCTTATCATTGGCATCTGTTGGACGAATAGTACCTCACCTGGTGTCAGTGGGAGGAATGCTACCCCACTATTGGTTTCAGTGGGAGGAATAGTGTCCCCTCGTGGGTGTCAGTTGTGGATGAAATAGTGCCCTAGGGGCAAGAAAAAGGCCACAATTTGGAGACCACTGGTCCATATGGTTACAATTAGTAATACGCAAATGCCACCCAGAAGGTCACTACTATCAGTTACCCTTCCAGGACAGAGGCCCTCTGGAAGCTGGCAAGAAGTTAAAAAAACATGGGATAATCTGAAAGGGGGGAAAAAAAAGTGGGGTGGGGGTTAATGTGATGGAAGGGAACAGTTTAAGAGAGAAAACGTAAAAAAAAAAAAAAAAAAGAGAACTACAGTTTCTCGCCATGGATACGTCCCAGTGCAGGCACATTTCTTTTAGGTCCCATGGTGTCCATCATTTTTAACTTACAAAGTTGGGAGGTATGAATGCCTAACCTCACAAATGGGTACAAATTCTCACAGACATCCTCCAGAACCTTATGAAAGGAGGAGTGGAAGATGTTACAGTGGCAAAGGGAGGTCAACACCATATCAATGGCCATGGTTTTGGAATGGTATGTCCCAACAAGACCAAGAAGCTCGTAGAGTTGAGATAGTCAGGTGCCCATACAGTCTACCTAGCCATTTTATCAGACCAGATAATGAAACAAGGCCAGGAACAGATCATGGAGCAGGACCAGGAACACTAACCTGTGGCCGCCAGGCATTAATTCGACCTTGCTGCTTCAACCTTGCCAAATTTGGAACCCAGGAAGAAAAGACAGAGTGAAGAGAAGTGGAGGCAGACAGCTGGTATGGAATGATAGCTCCGGACTGCATACCAAGAGGCATGGAGCAACCTGGAGGGGAGAGCAAAAGGGACAACTAGTTTACATACAAAATGACCCACCAAAATATTACACATATGTTGAATGGCATTTGTGAAGATAGCCATACCTAATCTGGGTTGTACCTAATATGGAGGAACTGCTACAAAAACATGGCCTCAGCAGATAATTTTTGCTGACTTATAGTGTCAGTCAAAGTTGAAAAGTCCCATACACCCCCATTTTCCTCCTTTAAGATTTCATAACTGATCCACAGATGACTCACTATACAGATTTAAAGCCATGGAGCAGCTCTGTGGCTGAGTGGTTTGTACTCCTGCCTTGCAGCACCAGGGTCCTCAGACCAAATAATAGAGTTTGCATGTTCTCTTTGTGCTTGTGTGGGTTTCTTTTGTGGGTTTCCTTTGGGGGTTCCCCACCTCAAAGGCATGCTGGTAGGTTACTGAGCTCATGCCTTAATTGGTCATAGTATGTGTATGTATGCAAAGTGCATTCAATATGCAAAGCGCTGCATAAAGTGGTGGATATCATATATCTAGCTATATTAATAAAATATAAATACGTTTATCAATCTGCTGCTTCTCCTTCATTGTTCAATCACAAGATTTAAGGTTTCGCCCCACTCAAGACAATTTGGAACCTTCAAGCTCTAGGCCTCTGGGGGAGAGGCAAGACCTGAGTGTGTTAATTAACCCTTTGTGACAGCGTGATGCCCTGCCACTGCGAAAATGCAGGAGAAAATGACACAGGATTTGCATTAAGGCTTAATGCAAAATTCCAGGCCATCGGTTCTAAGCGGAGAAAGCAGTTTTTTTGGGCTTTCTCTGGACTGTAGTCCAGGATTGGGGCATGGAGTTTGAAGGTCTTGAGTGAGACTAAACCTTCAATTCAGTGTCTGGATTTTACTGAATACCTACAGCCTATGTGAGTGCGCAGGGTCGATATATAATTAAGCCTGCGGATAGCCCAGGGCTCCCAGTTTGGAGACGGCTTCCAATTCAGAGGCAGAAGGTCTCACACAGGGGTCAGAGGTGCCCCAGCCAGGAGTCAAGAGACAGGAGGGCTCATTCCAGGAGTCAGGTATTAATGGGGTGACAGAAGAACCCCTATCCAGAGGTCCGGAGTAGGCCATGCAGTAGGGTGCTACAACCTTCCGCTGCCACATTGGCACTTTTTGGGGGGGAGTGGGTAACTGGTTTTGACAGGTACCGGCTCCCACTTTCATTCAGATGCGATGCGGCAATCTGAACTGGATGATCCCCCCACAACTCCCTCCCCCACAGCCTTCTGGGACACATCACAGGTCCCAGAAGACTCTGGGACCATTCACAAAGTGCAGTGCGGCTCGTGCATGGAGAGTAGGAAACTGGCTGTGAAGCCTCAAAACTTCATTGTCGGTTTCCTTTGCTTAACAGGCCAGCACTTGCAACCAAATCGGCTCAGGTGAGGACATTGCTGGATCCCTGGACAGGTAAGTGTCCTCTATACTAAAAGTCAGCAGCTACAGTATTTGTAGCTCCTGAATTTAAATTTTTTTTGGGGCGGAAGCCTGAAACTCCTCCATAGGTAGGCCAAGTGAGCAAGGAGAGCTGGACAACACAGTCAGAGTATAAAGAACTCCACATGCGTTCAGGTTAACACAATTACATCAAAAAAGCAGCTAGCATAAATTGTAGGTAACAATGAGCCAAACATCTAAACAAAATGCAACGCTTATTATAAAAGACCATTCATAGAGTTTCCAAAAATCCAAAGGGAGCACCCAGAGTGTATGACAAAGGTATATCTGTAAATGGTGAAACGATCCACCACCAACAGCACAGCAAAACTGGGCCTTTTACCCTCAAGCATGGACCACTAGATTATAGGTGGTCTAACACAGTTTTTCTCAACTTCAGTCCTCAAGGCGCCCCAACAGGTCAAGTTTTCAGGCCTTCCATTATTTTGCACTGGTGATTTGATCAGTTTCGCTGCCTTAGTAATTACCACACCCGTTTCATCTAAGGGAAATCCTGAAAAAATTACTCGTTGGGGCACCTTGAGGGCTGGAATTCATCCATCTGGCATGTTCCAGTTCACCAAAGGCTGCACAAAGATTATGGTTTAAATCCTGTTATCCCCTCTGAGCGTGTTTCTCCACAGGTCAGATTACCATACATGTGTGTCAAAAGGAGAACAATGACAGCCTCATAGTGTAGTAAGTAAAAACACAAATATTTATTAAACGATTTCCAGAATACTCACAAACTGTTGTTTGGGCGGAGCCAGAGCAGGTGACGTCGCAGCACACTCGGCCCGCAAACATTTTGTTGATGGGTAACTTATAGAAACATTGTAATGACATGCTCAAATTTTACATAGAGTGTGTGAGTATTCTGGAAATTTTTTAATAAATATTTAAGTATTTTTATTTACTACACTATGAGGCAGTTTTGTTCTTTTGACACACATGTATGGTAATCTGACCTGTAGAAAAACACTCTTAGCCCTTGTACACACGGTTGGAAATTCCAACGGAAAATGTCCGATCGGACAGTGTTGTCGGATAATCCGACCTTGTGTGGGCTCCATCGGGCTGTTTCCATCAGAATATCCAACAGACAAAGTTTTAGAGCTGGGCTATAAAATTTTCCAACAACATGATCCGATCGGACTTTGTCCGATCGTTTGTAGAGAATTCCGATCGGACAAAGTGCCACACATGCTCAGATCAAATTCCTAGACCAAAGCTATTGGCTACTAGCCTGAACGTAGTCCCGTCCTAACTAAATTACGTCATCACGATCCGTACGATTGGATTGTCCGACAACATTGTCCGACCGTGTGTATGCAACACCAGTTTTGACGGATTTTGTTGTCGGAATGTCCGACCGCGTGTACAAGGGCTTAGAGCGGATAACAGTATTTGAACCATAATCTTTATGCAGCCTTTGGTGAACAGGAACATGCAAGATGGATGACAGGGTGCTGTTAGACCACCTATAATCTAGTGGTCCATTCCTGAGGGTAAGAGGCCCAGTTTGCTGTGGTGTTGGTGGAGGATCGTTTTAACATTTACAGATATACCTTTGCCATACACTCTGGGTGTTCCCTTTGGATTTGTGAATGCAGTCAGTGGAACTGATAAGAAGAGTAGCAGTGAGGTTGACAAGGGAGCCAGGTGGTTTGGCATTTTCATTTGAATGCTGTTGTTGATGGTGGAAACCCCTGTGTGGGCAACTGATTTAATTTGTGAACTGCGCTGTTCTTTTTAACAAAAGTGGGCTGCCACGCCCTAAAATGCAGCTTGGGCTGGCATAACGTATTGGAAAACGCATCTGCCACATGAGTATGACCACCCCAATACCACACCTTTATTGCCACCACCAGTGCCATTTTAATAGCACCATGGGCCCCTGAGCAAAGTAATGCACTGGGGCCCCTACCAGCCTGGATTAGGTGTCCCCATCACAGTGCCCCCTTACATCAGGCTCCTCCATCACAGTGCCCCCATACATCAGGTTCCCTCTTTTCAGTATCCCCACACATTAGGTGACCCCCATAACATCAGGTTCCCCCATCACAGTGCCCCTTTACATCATGTTCCCCCACCACAGTGTACCCTTGCATCAGGTTCTCCCATCACAGTGCCACCTTATATCAGGTACCACCATCACAGTGTCTCCATACATCAGGTTCCCCCATCACAGTGCCCCTTTACATCAGCTTTCCCCATCACAGTGCCCCCTTACATCGGGTTCCCCATCACAGTGTCTCCATACATCAAGTTTCGCCATCACAGTGGCCCCTTACATCAGGCATACCTCCCAACTTTTAGAGACGGGGAATGAGGGACACCTATCAGAAAAAGTATGCAGGCATAGGACACGCCCCTTGTCATGCCCCCTTAAAGGAGAATTGTACAAAAAAATAAAAGATTGGTTCAACTCACAAGTGCTTTTTTTACCACTACTATTCCTTTATATTGGCTTTTGAAATGTACAAATGCAGAAATTTAGAAATCAAATGAAAGGTTTAGAGCTGGAAAACACTTTTTAGATAAAAAGTGCATTTTATATACATTGTAGCAGAGCTTCCCAGAGAGAGCCAGGTAAAGTCCTGTTCGGGCTTTATCTGTCTCCCAGGCTCCTCTCGTACACATTTAGAAATCCATGATCCAGTTCGGGTCTTGGTCCTCTTCCCCATGCTAATTTAAGCTCATCTGAGCAGACAGCACTGTTTGTCACTACATCACTGGATTTGGTATCTGTGCCTGAGCAACTGCTCATCCCAGGGAGCTTTGTACCTGCTACCTGTCCCCAGGTTACATGGTGGAGAATGCGGGCAGCTGTAGTAAGTTACTACTTAAAAGGCCAGTACCTAGAATGACTAAACATGGAGGAAATCCTGAAACAATTGATGATATCCAATGTTGCACAACAACAAGCAAACGCTGTACAGCAGAAAACAAACACTGCACTCAATGCTGCACAACAGCAAGCAAACGCTGCACAGCAGAAAATAAACGCTGCACTACAGCAAGCCAGTGCTGCACTACAGCAAGCTAATGCTATCGCACAGGAGCAATCGCAGAGGCTGTTTGAACAGCTAGCCACTGATGCCAAAGCAGATAGGAAAACCTTGACTGAGGTTGTGGAGACGCTAGCACAGTGGTCACCTGCTAAAGTTGATGTTGGAGACAAGCCCTCAGCCATCCATGTGGGTCGCTTTCTGTTAGAATATTAAAATTTATATTTGGTTTGGGTCTTTTGAGAATGATTGACTTGCTTATGTATATCATTATATATTCTAGATAAGGAAAGTGAAATAAATATATATATATTTACATATATTTATGTAAAAGTCTCTTTGAAGCTTCATATGCATTTCATGAGAAGCAGTTCTATGTACATTTCACATATGGCTGTAATTTAGAGTGAGTTGACCATTCACCTCCCCCATTGTAAGAGATAAGGTTACATTATTGTCCAAAGACACAGAGTTTCAGTATGATACAAGTTATTTCTTTATATTACAGTATTGCCTGACTAGGATTATCATTACGTACATTGCATTTTAAACGTATATAATCTATTTACTGATATATGTAGTATTTGGTTTAGAAGATAGTAAACTTGTATTGTATAAGTTAAATGGTTTAATACATGGCAGTTTTGCCATCCCAATAGAATGTTTTGATTAGAGACGGTTTTGTATTTCAACATCCTGTTGGATGAGGTGGGAGGGAATTTGTTCATTCAGAATTTGTGGGCTTTTCCTGTGGTACAACAGAGCTCAGAGAAACTGTTAAAACATTCTTAATTGGGAAATTAGTGGGGGTTTAGTTGTAGGAGTAGTAAAATACAGACAGGCTGTTTCTACAGAGAGACACGAGCAGACTTTGGAGGAGGCTGACAAACCTACACACACACACACACACACACACACAAAGATACATTTATACAATCTTAATTTTAAGAATAAGAAACTTATCAATGCTATTTTATATTCTACATTTTGACACAACATATTGTTTTTGTAATATTTTGCTATTTTTATTATTAAATCAATTTTGGTGTTTTTACACGAGAACTGAATGGATTTTCTTGGAACTTTCCTCATCAATATGAATTATTGAAATATAGTTATTAATACAGTAATAACTCAATTTCTAAATTTTTGGCGAGCCTTGCCAGTGTCAATTTATCCGAATATCGAATAATTTTTGAAAAATTTCTACTTTCGCTTGACGAGAGGGAATAGAAGCACAAACATTGACTATTGAGTCAGGCTTCAGAAGAAATCAAAAAAGCACATTTTCGGCATCATTGAATTGAACTTGGAAGAAAAAGAATGATCAAAATTGGTGAGATGTTTGCGCACGTGCAAGAAAATCTGTTTCTTGATTAAGTAATTTCCCGCCAAGAGAGGGAACACGTGTTAGATGAACGAAGCTTATCCTACATTGGTAAGTATGAATCTTATTCATGAATTGTCTGATGAGAGTGAATTAGAATTTAAAAATCTGTCAAAGTTTGTTAAAGATGATGAATTGTGGTGTTACATGTTCAATGAATGCTTACAAGCTAATATCAAAATACAAAGTCAAAATTTACTTTTAAGAAATTCAGCAAACAGGTTAGAAATTTGATTAAGTTGATTAAAGTTTATGATACAATGATATCAGGAGTTCCTGAAAAAAAATTTGTTTATACAAAGGGGAAAACAGAGACTCAGGTATGTTTGTCTGAGCGGATAGATGATTTGCAGAGTGCAATTCAAATAAAGGATATTCAGTTGTCTGAGTTACAGAATAATGTAAAGTTTAAAACAGAGTCAAGCAAGAGTTTAGAGATTAATGTTAACGCAGACTCTATGAATGTTAATGCAGATTCTATGCAGAAGTCTTTTGTACAAGATATGCGGTCTATCAAGGTTGATGACCAAGAACAGAAAGGTTTGTTTAAACCAAAATTATCTTCGGTACCAGTTAAGTGGTCCATAGGAAAATATGACCAGGAACATGAAGTTTTGCTTAAAAGAAAAATATTAACTAAAGCTGCAGCATGCAGACATATTTTAGACAAACAAAGGGAAAATGCCATTTAAATAGTTGCCACGTGTAATGCCACACCCAGAGATGATGAGATACACGTCACAGGCAGAGCTAAAGTTTCAGAGCAGACAGGAAATGTTATTCCCATACATAGTACACAAAGGAAAACTTTGAAAGTAGAAAATACAGAACATATTTCTGAGCAATTTATTCTTTCTTCTTCAAACAATAGTTTGATTGATTTGCCTTATGCCTCAGAAGTCAAACAGATCAGTACATTGACTGTTAATGACAGTTCAATCAATATGACAAACAATGATGAAAATGAGAGGGATGGATTACTTCCATCACCATCAGGATTTAGGGGAAAAAGTTCTGAGTCACCTCCAACATTAAAATATGTGACTTCACTTTTAATAGATGAAAGTGGAAGGCCATGGTTGCATGGTTTATTAAATGGTAAGCATACTAAATGGTTAATAGATTTAGGATCTGAACTCAGTTTAACTAAACACAAATTATGTGTGAATATTGATTCTCCAAAATGTAATTTAATTGATTTCAATGGAAAAGAAAATACAGTTGCAGTTAAAGTTTCTGATGTAAATCTTTAAATTCCTGGAATTTTAAAAACAAATATAGACATATGGTGTTGCCAAAATACAGAGAATATTTTAGGCATGGATGTGATTAGTAAATTAGATTGGATTATTGATTTAAGTAATTCTACTATATGGAAAGATTCATCTAGGCCCAAATCTATGTTAATAGATTCCTCAAAGTACAGTAAAGTTGGAAGTATTTGTACAGCAGTCGCTGACATGTCTTCAGATTATAATTGGCCACACACAGGAACCAATTGGAACAATCGGTTAGAGCACATAAAAGTCTTTGGAGTCAAACCAAAATGGATACAGGTTTGTTTAAAGATATTGAGATAGAAATTGAGGGAAGAGATCCGAAGCCCCAAATTCAAAATAAGTTGCCACAACAATCAATAGGTCCTGTTTTTGACATTGTACAATCATTTTTACAGCAAGGAATATTAAAGAAGGCACAATCTGTGGTAAATAATTGTATTTGGCCTATCAAGAATGCTGATGATTCGTATTCTATATCAGTTGATTTAAGATCACTGAATAAATTCATTACAAATAACAAACCTATTGTTCCTAATTTAAATTTAATGTCACAAATGGATGCCAAGGCCAAAGTATTTTCAGTACTGGAAATAGCCAATAGTGATTTTTCAGTACCATTGACAAACAGCTGTCATTATAAACTTTCTTTCAGCTTTGATAAAGAAACTTATGAATTCATTAGAATAATTCCAGGATTGGATATCAGTGATGGCTTAGTACATGAGTGCTTGGAGAAAGTTTTATCAAAATTTTCTAGACCAAAATGTATTTTCCAGCATGTGGACAAAATTTTGCTGTCTACACAAAATACAGAGGAACGTGTTACTCTGTTGACTGAGTTATTTACTTTGTTACAAACAGCAGGGTTGAAATTGAATACAGAGTCAGTTCAGTTAATGAAAAATAAAGTTAATTTTCTTCATATGCAAATTAGTCAGGGACAGAGACAGTTATCACAGGAAAAAGTTAGAAACATTTCTGCTATTCCAATTCCAACATCTTACAAGTCATTATATACATTTTTGAGTGAAGTACATTTTTGTAAAGAGTTTTTACAGGAATATGATGATAAAGTTAAACCATTAATGGATTTCTTGAAACAAAAAGATGTTGTGTTTGATCAATGGACTCAAACCCAGACAAATGCCTTTGAAATGTTGAAAAAAGATTTGCAGAATGCTGTCTCATTGCATACAATTGAAATTGGAATTTCCTTTCGCATCATGGCAGCATACACTCTGGGTTGTGACTCCGCCCCCACAACCTGATAGGACCACATAGCTATAAGATGAAGATACGCCTCCCGCCCCGGTATTCTCTTATTTTTCCTCACCTGTTGGGACCGCACGGATCATCACCCTCTTACCGCTTCGCCCCAGCCAGGTTCTAGCCTCTCCTGGGTGGAAGTCCTTACCGGTACAGCCTCTAAAGGAAGCTAAATAGAAGGAACCCCACTCTGGTGATCTCATGGGGTATGAATACTTTTTCTCTGCAAACAGAGCATTGCCTCTATAGCCGTTGAAAGTAAGCCTTAAACAGGCTGAAGGCATATAATAAAAAGATTGGTCTTTAAGCCTTAAACAGGCTTAGTACCTGCGGTGGTCTCCAGTTTTCTGTTCCTCCCTGGTGTCACTCTGTCTGCAACCTGACAGCATACTCTCTGCCTTCAGTATCTCTTGTCACCTTAGGTTGTCTGGTGCCTTTACCCCAGTGTTGCCTTTCTGCCATATTTTACTTCCTTTTCCTTAGCTCTGTAGTCCCACAGCAACATCACCACTCTTCCTGGTCACTCTGCCGCTTTGCACATGCTCACTGTGCACTTTGGGCAGCCTGTGTATGTCTATCTATGTCTTTTGCCTTTTCCAAGATGGCGCCGGCGGCCGCATGGCACTATTGAGCATGTGCGGGCGGGACATGACCCCGGCTCCAATTTTAAAAGGGGAAGATGCCTTTTTTAACGCAGGTGCCTTTTTTTGCCTTTTTTTTGTGCTCAGCTGAATTTCATGACTGCTGCATTTCTGTTTTTTCTACCCCAGTGTTGCCTCTCTGTTTGGTAAGTATCTCCCCTGTATTTTTCTTCTCTCTATTCCCCTCTTGTTTCTGTTATGGCTTTATCTTCCTTACCCTTTTTGCGTTACCTGTGTCTTCAGGCTTCCTCTGTTTCCCTATCCATGGAGACCACTGCTCCAGCAGATCACCACCAGCATAATAGGTAAGAGGGGAGGAGTTTGGTAAGTAGAGAAGATCGAAAAAGAGAGCAGGACGCACTAGCGCTACCTAAATGGTTAGCCCCATCAGGTCCGCAAGATCATCTCGCAGAGATTCCTCGCATAGAAGAAGCCACTCTGGCCATAGGCGGAGCCATTCGGGTGGAGGAAGTCGCTCAGGGAAAGGGAGTCGCAGAAGGAGTCGCTCCAGGTCTTGTTCAAGGCGCAGCCATTCCCGCCGAAGAAGATCCCCTGACCGGAGGCGCCATTCACCAGCACGTCACTCCCATCCTTATGAAAATACCTGCTGGGTATGCGGGGCCATAGCCCTTCCAGATATGTTGGCATGCCGCCGGTGCTTTGAAGAAGCCACCAGAGAGAAATGGCAAGAACACAGAGAGCTCACAGAGTCTTCTTCCCCACGTGTCGCTCCCGACACGGAGTTATCTCCACGGGGTGCTTCGCTGGTTCCCCCAAGTACTTCCAGAGAGCATGATTCTCCTTCAGATGAGGAAGAACTAGAGGCTTCAGCGGGCTTTGACTTCTCCCTAATAGAGCCTTTTGTGAGGTCAGTGAAGGGGGCCATTAGCTGGGAGGAACCCCAGGAGGCCCAACCCAAAAGGAGAAAATATTTCCCGAACCTGATGAGAGAACCCGAAGCCTTCCCCTTCATTGATGAGTTGGAGGAACTTATCAGAGACGAGTGGCAGAGACCCGAGAAGAAAGCAAGTCTTAACAATCGGCTTGCCAAACTATATCCTCTAAAGGAGGCTAAAATTAAATCTCTCGTGTCCCCGCCAGTGGTGGATGCATCCCTCATGCGTGTGGCCAGACACGTTACGCTCCCTATCGAGGACGCTGTGTCATTCAAGGATGTCCTGGATAGGAAGATCGATACTGATCTCAAAAGAGCTTACTTAGCAGCAGGAGGCGTATGCAGGCCAGCAGTGGTTCTTGCTGCTGTGGGTAAGGCTATTGCCAGTTGGTCAGCAAGCACAGAAAAGCTTGTATCCAAGGCGCTGATCAGGACCAGATAGTTAGGGCCCTGCAAGAACTAAGCCTTGCAGGGGATTTTGTGGAAGAGGCATCTGTGGATGCTATTAAGTCTGCATCCAGAGCTATATTGTCCTCGGTAATGGCCAGACGGGCTCTCTGGCTCAAACCCTGGGCGGCAGATCCTGCTTCCAAGTCCAATTGGTGCCTCATCCCGTATGATGGTGAGAACCTTTTCGGTGCAAAATTGGACTCTGCTATTTCTAAGGTCACTGGCGGAAAATCAGGGCTCATCCCCTCGGATAGAAAGCCAAAGCTTCAGAGGCCTCCTCCCTTTAAGCGTAACCTCCCGGACAGGTACAGGGATGCCAAGTCCTACAGGCCTGGTAGGGAGTACAGAAGGAACTGGAAGGCCCCTCAAACGTCCTTCCTGACGTCCCAGAAGCCCAGGACCCCGGCATCTACTGACCAGAAGTCCTTTTGAAGGTGCGTCCGCCCAGCCAGCAGCCAAAGTTCACGCTGGTCTGGGGGGAAACAATAAGCGCTAACCACCGTTCGTGTCAGGCACAGATGGTCATTCAGGTGACTTCCCCCGGGGGACCATTTTTGCCCAACAAACCTCCCGTCATCCCGGCAAAAGAGGTTAGCCTTGACCCGATACGTTCAGGATCTGCTCCAAAAGGAAGCAATTACCGAGGTGCCCCTATCCCAAAGAGGTCGGGGGTTCTATTCCCCTCTATTTCTAGTTAAAAAGAAATCAGGGGACCTACGTCCGGTCCTGGATCTAAACGTAAATCGCTCTATCCAGGTAGAAGCATTCAAAATGGAGAGCCTACAGTCTATCCTCCAGGCCATAAATTTGGGGGACTGGATGCTCTCCATAGATCTACAGGGCGCCTACCTTCATATCCCTATCCATTCAGAACTCCAAAAGTTCCTCAGTTTTACGCTAAACCACAGACACTTTCAGTTCTGAAGTATTCCGTTTGGAATTTCTGCGGCTCCCAGGACCTTTACAAAGGTCCTTCTTCCCGTTATCGCGCATCTGAGGGAGAGGGGGCTGCGAGTCCACCATTATCTGGACGATATTCTCCTCCTCTCAGACAGCCGGGAGTCGCTGTTACAGCATCAAAAGATCCTCGTCTCCACTCTGCAGAATCTGGGATGGCTCATAAACTGGGGAAAGAGCCAGACTCGGCCCACCCAGAGAATGATCTTCTTAGGAGCCCAGTTGAATACAGTGCAGCTGCCTCCGGAGAAGTCTTCCCTGTTGGTCCGGAAGGTGAAGAAGGCCATTCTAGCAAGATCCCTGTTGGCCAGAGTATGCCTCAGCCTTCTAGGCTCCCTATCAGCGACAATTCCTATGGTCCGTTGGGCTCAGTGGCACACCAGACCTCTGCAGAACTCCTTCCTACATCAGTGGGATGGTTCATCCATGACCCAGACGATCCGGATCTCGGAGACAGTCAGGCGCTCATTGCGTTGTGGTCCCCACAACTTAAACAATTGCAAACACATAGTTATCCCTCCTCAGGAGGTAGTGACCACGGATGCCAGTCTAGAAGGTTTGGGAGCCTACTACCAGTCCCATGCAGCGCAGGGCCGTTGGCCTTTTCGAAGTACGGGACTCGGTATCGAACGTGCTGGAGATGAGGGCGGCCCTCCAGGCTCTCCTGGCCTTCAGCTCCCTTTTAAGGGGGAAGCAGGCCCTCTTAACGATGGACAACAAGGTTGCTGTCGCCTACATAAACAGACAGGGGGGGACCAGGAGTCCCTCCATGATGCGGGAAGTTCTCCCTGTGATTGAATGGGCACAGTTGAACCTGTCAGACCTGAGGGCGACTTACATCCAGGGGTTCGAGAACATCTTAGCCGACACGCTCAGCAGGGAGTTCGCCTTCAACAACGAGTGGTCCCTGAGCCCTCAGGCCTTCTCCCTCATCTGCCAGACCTGGGGTCAACCAGACATAGACCTTGCTGCGACTCCGGCAAACTCCAAATGCCGAAGGTTCCTGTCGAGGTTTCCCTTTCACTTAACGGAGGGGACAGATTGCCTCCAGCATCCCTGGAACTTCCATCTCAGGTATATCTGCCCTCTGACTCCCCTGATGCGAGATTTCTCTTAAGGCTCAAGAGATCAATGGCATTGGTGATAGCGGTGATTCCTTTTTGGCCCAGGAGGCCATGGTTCACCACCCTCCTACAACTGAGCACGGCAGACCCTCTTGCTCTTCCCTGTCAGCCGACTTGCTCTCCCAGGGCCAGCTACTACATCCAGATTCGGGGAAGCTGCACTTGATGGCTTGGGGGCTGAGAGGGCTAGGTATCTATGTCAGGGCTGCTCCCAGAAGGTAGCTGATACCCTGCTCCAGGCCAGAAAACCTACCACCAACTGCACCTACCGAGGGGGTCTGGAAGAAGTTTGTTGCCTTCTCTCAGGACCTTGGCCGGGATCTGTCCTCCCTTTCGGCTCCTCTGATCCTAGAGTTCCTGCAATCAGGCTTAGACAAAGGTCTTAGCTCTAGTACTCTGAAAGTTCAGGTGTCAGCTCTATCCGCCCTGACAGGGGTTAAATGGGCTCACGATCCCCTTGTTATGCAATTTCAGAAGGCCTGTCTTAAACTAAGACCACCTAGGAAGCCTTCCTTTCCAACATGGGTCCCATCAGTCATCTTAGAGGTACTATCCAAAGAACCCTGTTTTCCGCTGGAAAACATCTCCCTCTGGCACTTGACACTAAAAGTCACTTTTCCTGGTCGCAATCACATCAGCGAAGAGAGTTTCAGAGATGCAAGCATTACTGATTAAGGAGCCGTATCTGATCATTCATTCAGACAGGGTAGTTCTAAGACCCTTGGATTACTTTATCCCAAAGGTGGCATCCTCTTTTCACTTCAACCAGGAAATCAACTTGCCAGCTCTTAACACAGACCAGGGTGACCCTCATCCTCTGGATGTAAGGGGCAAAATCATAAAATATCTTTCCCTGTCCAAATCCTTTAAAAGATCGGAGAACCTCTTCATCATTCCCTATGGCCTTAGGA
Organism: Lithobates pipiens; assembly: GCF_037356315.1. NCBI lineage: Eukaryota > Metazoa > Chordata > Amphibia > Anura > Ranidae > Lithobates > Lithobates pipiens. The sequence continues at coordinate 94,412,736 of NW_027507685.1, read as the reverse complement.
GAGGTCAAGCAGCGTCGGCCCGAACCATTGCCTCCTGGTTGGTGAAGGCCTACTTGCTGAGTGAGTCGCAAATTCCTGAAGACCTTAGGGCTCATTCCACCAGAGCAGTGGCCACCTCCTGGGCGGCGTATTGTGGGGTCTCGGTGGAGACCATCTGCAGAGCGGCCACTTGGTCCTCCAGGAACACCTTTATCTCTCACTACAAGGTGGACTCAGCTCAGCTAACAACAGTAGAATTGGGAAAGTCCATTATTCAAGCCAACTCTTCTATTCCTTGCTAATAAACGTTTACCTTTGCATCTCCCACCCAGTCTGCGAGTTAATCCCCAGAGTGTATGCTGCCATGATGCGACAGGAAAATGGAAAATTGTATACTTACCTTTCCGTAATTTTCCTTTCCTGTCGCATCTTCATGGCAGCATACAATATCCCACCCACAAAGGTGATTCATATATACAGAGAATACCGGGGCGGGGGGCGTATCTTCATCTTATAGCTATGTGGTCCTATCAGGTTGTGGGGGCGGAGTCACAACCCAGAGTGTATGCTGCCATGAAGATGCGACAGGAAAGGAAAATTACGGAAAGGTAAGTATACAATTTTCCATTATCTACACCTGTTCTAATGTACTAAGATATCTGAGAATTCCATATCAGTGATTTTGTCTCAGGTAAAAAATGGTGAACCGGAAATAATAGGTTTTTTCTCCAGACGTTTGACAAATATGGAAAAGACTTTTGACACAAATATGAAGCAATTGTTAAGTGTTTATTTTGCAGTCAAAGTAACAGAAAAGATGAGATCTAGTAGGATCATATTACAGACACCTTATCTGTCAGTAAAAATTATTTTAACCACTTAACAACCGGCCCATAGCCGAATGACGGCTACAAGGCGGTTGTTTAACCGTCCTCCTAGAATTCCGCTCTCTTGAGCGCCCCCTGGGGCACGCACTCGAGAGTATCCGTGACCGCTGGGTCTACAGGACCCGGCGCATCACGGATTACGGCCGTCACTCAAATGATGGAGTGATCACTTGTAAACAAACCGGCGTCATGTTATGACGCTGGTTCCTCCCTTCCCCTCTCTGTACCAATCGGTACAGCGGAGGGGGAAGAGATCGGTGTCAGCAGCGCTGAGGGCTGAATCTGCAGTGCCCACATCGCTGCTCACTGAAATTTAACCCCTCAATTCCCTGCTAGTACTCTGCAATGCCAGCCAATACTCTGCAATACCCGCCAATACTCTGCAATACCCGCCAATACTCTGCAATACCCGCCAATACTCTGCAATACCCACCAATACTCTGCCAATACTCTCCAATACCCGCCAATACTCTGCAATACCAGCTAATACTCTGCAATACCCGCCAATACTCTGCAATACCCGCCAATACTCTGCAATACCAGCTAATACTCTGCAATACTATAGACCTGTTAGCTTAACCTCTATAGCTGGGAAGATACTGGAGCGTTTAATAAAAGACCACATCGACGAGTTCTTGCTGAACAAAAACACTTTAAGCAACAGACAACATGGATTCATGAAAGACAGAAGTTGTCAGACAAATCTGATTTCTTTTTATGAGGAGGTAAGTAAAACCTTGGACAGAGGGGTGGCGGTGGACGTGGTATACTTGGATTTTGCAAAAGCATTCGATACAGTTCCCCACACACGGCTCATGTGTAAGGTAAAGTCTACTGGTTTGGAAATATCAGTTTGTAAATGGATAGAAAATTGGCTAGAAGGCCAGAGAGTAGTGGTTAATGACTCTTACTCTGAATGGTCTAAGGTTATCAGTGGTGTACCCCAAGGTTCAGTGTTGGGACCCTTACTTTTTAACATCTTTATAAATGATATTGGGTCTGGGATCAAAAGTAATATTTCTGTCTTTGCAGATGACACCAAGATATGCAGTGGAATAACGTCTTTACAGGATGTCTCCAATTTACAAGCCGACCTCAATACACTGTCTAATTGGGCGACTATGTGGCAGATGAGGTTTAATGTTGATAAATGTAAAGTTATGCACTTGGGGCCTAAGAATATGCATGCATCATACATGCTAGGGGGAGTACAACTGGGGGAATCCATAGTGGAGAAGGATCTGGGGGTTTTGGTAGACCATAAGCTCAATAACAACATGCAATGCCAAGCTGCTGTTTGCAAAGCGAGCAAAGTCCTTTCTTGTATTAAGAGAGGTATGGACTCCAGAGAAAGAGATATAATTTTGCCCCTGTTCAAATCATTAGTAAGACCTCACCTGGAATATGCCGTTCAGTTTTGGGCACCAGTTCTCAAAAAGGATATCGGGGAACTGGAGAAAGTGCAGAGAAGGGCAACCAAACTGATAAGAGGCATGGAGGAACTCAGCTTTGAGGAGAGATTAGAGGAACTAAATGTATTCACTCTTGAGAAGAGGAGATTAAGGGGGGATATGATCAACATGTTCAAATACATTAAGGGTCCATATAGTGAACTTGGTGTTGAGTTGTTCTCTGTACGGTCAACCCAGAGGACACGGGGGCACTCTTTACGTCTAGAGGAAAAGAGATTTCATCTTCAAGTACGGAAAGGTTTCTTCACAGTAAGAGCTGTGAAAATGTGGAATAGACTCCCGCCAGAGGTGGTTCTGGCCAGTTCAGTAGATTGCTTTAAGAAAGGCTTGGATACTTTCCTGATGGTACATAATATAACTAGGTACTAACATAGGTAAAATTGATCCAGGGAAAATCCGATCGCCTATTGGGGGATCAGGAAGGAATTTTTTTCCCCTGCTGTAGCAAATTGGAGAATGCTCTGCTGGGTTTTTTTTTCGCCTTCCTCTGGATCAATTGTGGGCATAAAATTGGGTATCTGGATTGTACGATTATTTTTTATTTTATTTATTTGTTTTTAAGGTTGAACTGGATGGACTTGTGTCTTTTTTCAACCTGACTAACTATGTAACTATGTAACTATGTAATACCCGCTAATACTCTGCAATACCCGCCAATACTCTGCAATACCAGCTAATACTCTGCAATACCCGCCAATACTCTGCAATACCCGCTAATACTCTGCAATACCCGCTAATACTCTGCAGTACCCGCCAATACTCTGCAGTACCCGCCAATACTCTGCAGTACCCACCAATACTCTGCAGTACAATTCCAGCCAATACTCTGCAATACCCTGCCATAAATTGCCATACCTGGAGATACCCAGCCATACTAGGAGATACCCAGTCATACGCAGGGATACCCTGCAATACCCAGCCATAGACATCCCCTCCCGTCGCCCTCCGGTGCTTCTACCAACTCGCCAATACGATCAAAGCCAGAATATTTTTTTTTTCAGGCTTCCCAGCTTAGAGGTGAGATGTGGGGTCTTATTGACTCCATATCTCACTGCAAAGAGGACCTGTCATGCCATATTCCTATTACAAGGGATGTTTACATTCCTTGTAATAGGAATAAAAGTGATCAAAAAATGTATTTTTGGGGAAAAAAATGTCAAACTAAAATAAATAAAGAAAATGAACAATAAAAAACAAAAACATTTTTTTTAAAGCGCCCCTGTCCCCATGTGCTCGCATGCAGAAGCGAACGCATACGTAAGTCCCGCCCACATATGAAAACAGTGTTCAAACCACACGTGAGGTATCGCTGCGAACGTTAGAGCGAGAGCAATAATTCTAGCCCTAGACCTCCTCTGTAACTCAAAACTTGTAACCAGTAAAAAAAATTAAAGCTTTGCCTATGGGGATTTTTAAGTAGCAACATTTGGCGCCATTCCACAAGCGTGTGCAATTTTGAAGAGTGACATGTTAGGTATCTATTTACTCGGTGTAACTTCATCTTTCACATTATGCAAAAATTGGGCTAACTTTACTGTGTTTAAACACAAAACTGTTTTTTTTTTCCAAAAAAAAAAAAGCATTCGAAAAATTGCTGCGCAAATACCTTGCGAGATAAAAAGTTGCAACGACCACCATTGTATTCTCCAGGGTGTTTGCTAAAAAAAACATATATAATGTTTTGGGGTTCTATGTAATTTTCTAGCAAATACATGATGATTTGATGATGAGAGAAATGTCAGAATTGTCCTGGGTGCTCCAGAACGCCTGATGGCGCTCCCTGCATGTTGGGCCTCTGTATGTGGCCACGCTGTGTAAAAGTCTCACATGTGGTATCGCCGTACTCGGGAGTAATAGCAGAATGTGTTTTGGGGTGTAATTTGTGGTATGCATATGCAGTGAGAAATAAAATGATAATATGACAATTTTGTGAAAAAAAAAAAGTAAAAAAATCTTGATTTTGCAAAGAATTGTGGGAAAAAATTACAACTTCAAAAGCTCACCATGCCTCTTACTAAATACCTTGGAATGTCTTCTTTCCAAAAAGGGGTCATTTGGGGGGGGGGGGGGGGGTATTTGTACTTTTCTGGCATGTTAGGGTCTCAAGAATTGAAATAGGTTGTCAGTACTTCAGATGTGATCAATTTTCAGATATTGGCACCTTAGCTTGTGGACTCTATAACTTTCACAAAGACCAAATAATATCCACCAATTTGTACTTATTTTTACCAAAGATATGTAGTAGTATAAATTTTGGCGAAAATTTATGAAGAAAAATTACTAATCTGTTAAATTTTATAACAGAAACAAAGAAAATTTCATTTTCTTACAGAATTTACGGTCTTTTTTCTTTTATAGCACAAAAAAATAAAAAAACGAGCGGTGATTAAATACCACCAAAAGTAAGCTCTATTTGTTTGAAAAAAAGGACAAAAATTTCATATAGGTCCAGTGTTGCATGACTGAGTAATTCAAAATGTGAGAGCACCGAAAGCTGAAAATTGGTCTGGTTATTAAGGATGTTTAAGTGCCCAGTGGTCAAGTGATTAAAGAGAATTCATTCAAGTGAATTATATGACAAATATTGCCCATTTTTTAAAACTTTACAATCTAAACCCATACAGGTAGATGTGATAACAGAACATTCTCAGTTAAATGTATTCAGAAAGCCTGTAAATGGTATTGTTAGAACAAGTGCTGAGAGAAGCTTTGAGCCAGGATTTGTTAATGCTATTAAGAATTGTTCATTAGGTATGTGTTACCCAAAGCATGGTTATACTATTCAGCAAAAATTCTACAGAAAATGCTGAATTGGAAAATGTTAGACATACAGTACAGCATGCATTACTCTGAAATATTAAAGAGGAGAAGAAGTAAATAGTTTGCTTCAATCTTCTAGGGTTGATCTAAAACCTTTTCTTTCGTTTGATAAAACAAGGTTTTATATCATGACAAAAAAGAGAAATTGTGTCCTGTTATAGTTTAAATACACAGACTAATAAATTAAGGAGTATTGGTCAGTTTAAGAAAAATAGAACAAAGTAAGGTAATTAGAAATGTTATTATTAAAATATGTTTAGTATGTCATATAAAATAATAGAATTTTGGCATGTTAAATGAATAAATAAAAGAAGGTATATTTTGCATTTATTTTATATTCACAATAATGATACTGCATTCTTTTTTAGGATCTGACTTGTAAGTCACCAAAAGAAAGAAATTTCTAGACCTTCCAGATGAAAACAAAATCTTGAAATGTAAGAATATCAGTTCTGAGAGAAGAATTGACAGAAGAGATTCATTTGTTATAATTATTGTTGTCTTTCTATGTTCAATAAAGTTTTTCAACTTTACAGAGTGCAGGAAGAAAAAGAAAGAAAAAAACCCTCAAGAGAACCTCTGATAAGAGAGGAAATTCTAAAAACAATGGACTTTTGATTTTTTGACTACTGATGAAATAATTCATCCATCAGATATTGCAGTTTTTTTATATATAATTTTTATGTGACAAGATATGGTTCTCATATCAAGATGAGATATTTTTTACACATCGATTTTTATAAACACATGTAGTGTATTTTCAGAGTTGAAAGGGTTAAACATCCTTACAATAGAGTCATTCTAGTTAGAGGGAACATCTGGTGTTAATTAAGACAGACAGAGTACATTTTTATTAAACAATAATAGACAAGTTAGAAGTAACTTTTACATTGTAATATGTAACTATTTCGTTTTGAAATCATCTCACATATATGAACAAATTGAAGTTAAGAAACATATTTTATGTTTAATTTTGACAAGGTTTGTGCTAATCATAATTTGGAGGGAAAAAATATGAATCATACATTTTTGAAGTGATATTCATATTTCAAAGTATTGTACAATAATGTTACATTTATGAATTATGAAATTAAGGGGATTGATTTATTTGGTAAAAGAATAAGAAAATAATAAGTGTGAAAATATTTTTTATGGTATATGAAGCAAAAGGTTTATGAAATTCACTTTTCCTTATATGGAATCAAATTTGAAAATGTACATTCAAGTCAATTATCTTAAGATCTAATTGTGTGGATGAATTGGGCAGCACAGTGGTGTAGTGGTTAGCACTCTCACCTAGCAGTAAGAAGGGTCGCTGGTTCAAATCCCAACCACGACACTACCTGCTTGGAGTTTGCATGTTCTCCCTGTGCCTGTGTGGGTTTCCTCTGGGTACTCCGGTTTCCTCCCACAATCCAAAGACATGCAGGTAGGTTAATTGGCTTCTGTCCAAAATTGTCCCTAGTATATGAATGAGGACCTTGGATTGAGGGTAGGGACCGATGTGTGTGCAATGTACAGGGACAAATGTAGATACTCACTAACTATGAAACTATGAATACAAATGTGATGCGTTTGAGGTAATGGATTTAGATTCAGATTTTGATAACAGATTTAAAATTAATGTTTAATCATTCATTTTGAGAGGGAATTGTTAGAATATTAAAATTTATATATGGTTTGGGTCTTTTGAGAATGATTGACTTGCTTAAGTATATCATTATATATTCTAGATATGGATAAAGTGAAATATATATATATATATATATATATATATATATATATATATATATATATATATATATATATGTAAAAGTCTCTTTGAAGCTTCATATGCATTTCATGGGAAGCAGTTCTATGTACATTTCACATATGGCTGTAATTTAGAGTGAGTTGACCATTCACCTCCCCCATTGTAAGAGATAAGGTTACATTATTGTCCAAAGACACAGAGTTTCAGTATGATACAAGTTATTTCTTTATATTACAGTATTGCCTGATTAGGATTATCATTACGTACATTGCATTTTAAACGTATATAATCTATTTACTGATATATGTAGTATTTGGTTTAGAAGATAGGAAACTTGTATTGTATAAGTTAAATGGTTTAATACATGGTAGTTTTGCCATCCGAATAGAATGTTTTGATTAGAGACGGTTTTGTATTTCAACATCCTGTTGGATGAGGTGGGAGGGAATTTGTTCATTCAGAATTTGTGGGCTTTTCCTGTGGTACAACAGAGCTCAGAGAAACTGTTAAAACATTCTTAACTGGGAAATTGGTGGGGGTTTAGTTGTAGGAGTAGTAAAATACAGACAGGCTGTTTCTAGAGAGAGACACGAGCAGACTTTGGAGGAGGCTGACAAACCTTCTCACACACACACACACACACAAAGATACATTTATACAATCTTCATTTTAAGAATAAGAAACTTATCGATGCTATTTTATATTCTACATTTTGACACTGTTTTTGTAATATTTTGCTATTTTTATTATTAAATCAATTTTGGTGTTTTTACGAGAACTGAACGGATTTTCCTCATCAATATGAATTATTGAAATATAGTTATTAATACAGTAATAACTCAATTTCTACACTTTCTTTCTAAGATGACTACAGATGATGATCCAGAGGCCTTTCTGCTAACGTTTGAGCGGACTGCTGAGAGGGAAGGTTGGCCTAAAACCCAGTAGGCAGGACTGGTTGCTCCCTTGCTTTCTGGAGAATCGCAGAAGGCCTACTATGATTTGGAATCAGCAGAAGTGGGAGACTATGAAAAGGTCAAACGGGAAATCCTGGCACGACTTGGGGTCAGTTTGGCAGTTCGAGCACAGCGGGTCCACAGCTGGTTCTTTCAAGATGAGAAGCCCCCAAGATCGCAGATGTTCGACCTAATTCACCTGGTGAGGAAATGGCTACAGCCGGAGTCCCTGTCTGGGCCACAAATAGAGGAGCGTGTGGTCATGGACCGCTTCCTGAGGTCACTACCAATTCCCCTGCAGAAGTGGGTGAGTCAAGGAGACCCCAAATCGACGGATAACCTAGTGGAACTCGTTGAAAGGTACTTTGCTGCAGAAAACCAGGTCACCACCCCTAAAACTGCACGGTCTTTCCACCCAAAGCCACGGTCTCCCCAGGCAACCGGTAAGACTGTTCCAGGGGAAGGGGATGGTAAATATGGCAAGGAATTAGGGGGGAGGATTTTTGGTGCCAGGACTGAAGTTCAGCGTTCCAAACAAGGGAAGCCACTGCCTGTTAGCAAACCAAACTGGGGAAACGTCAGGTGTTTTCGTTGAACCAATGCAGTGCGATTTATCTATTAGAAGGCAGTCTATGTTTGCAGCTGTTTCATGTGCTGCAGTGCCAAATATGGGAAAACCAATGTGCCAAATGACTGTTAATGATAAGCCTATTACAGCCTTGCTGGACTCTGGAAGTCTAGTGACTTTGGTTACAGCTGAAATGATTGAATCTGTGAATTGTCATGCTAAAAAAATTGCTGTGATCTGTATACATGGGGATACCCGGGAGTATCCTATAACCACTGTTCAGTTTAAAACTGGCTTAGGTATGGTGACCCATCAGGTTGGACTTGTCCCCCACTTGGTGCATGAGGCCATCATTGGTAGAGACTTCCCTAAGTTTTGGTAACTGTGGGATCATCCCGACCCGGTCACAGTACCTGACTCAGTGGCAGAGCCAGAACTCCTGGCCACTACTGACAATGAGGGTACAGAGGATTCCTCTCAGGGCTTCCGGGTTTTCCTCTGTCAGTTATGGCAGGAGAGCTGGAGGAGTCTGAGGAAGTCCCCACCACCAGTAGAGCTGGACAGCCGTCTGCTGAGTCCGAGCCAACGTTGGAGTTTGCTGACCTTAATATGCACAAAGAAAATTTTGGTACTGAGCAGAGAAAAGACCAGACCCTTGCCAGGGCCTGGGAAAATGTAATAGTGATTAATGAGGTACCTGTCGAACCAGGGGACAGGCCCTGTTTTCCTTATTTCAGCAGCAATGAGGATTTACTTTATCGTGTATGTAAAATGAATGATGAAGTGATTGAACAGTTGGTGGTCCCTAAGCCATACAGACAGGTGGTGTTGGAACTTGCCCATGGGCACTTGCTAGGAGGTCATTTAGGGGTTGAAAAAACGATTGAAAGGGTGTTGCGCAGGTTTTATTGGCACGGGATACAGAAAGTTATTGAGAATTATTGTCAATCCTGTCCTGTGTGTCAGATGTCAGCCCCACTACCCCACTTCCGAAGTCCTTTAGTGCCCTTGCCTATTATTGAAGTGCCCTTTGAGAGGATTGCAATGGATCTTGTGGGTCCACTCCCCAAGTCTGCCCGGGGTCATCAGCATATCCTCGTGATCATGGATTATGCTACCCATTACCCTGTAGCAGTTCCCTTACGCACCGCGTTGGCTAAAAACATTGCCAAAGAGCTGTTTATGGTGTTCAGTCGGGTGGGCCCTAAAGAAGTCCTTACAGACCAGGGCACCCCATTTATGTCACGAATAACTAGGGAGCTGTGCAAGTTGTTTAAGGCGACACAGTTGCGAACTTCAGTGCACCATCCTCAAACGGATGGCTTGGTTGAACACTTCAATAAGACGTTAGAGTATGCTAAAAAAAGGTTGTTGACAAGGATGGGAAAAACTGTGACTTCCTGATACCATACTTGATGTTTACCATCAGGGAGGTTCCCCAATCATCTATGGGGTACTCTCCATTTGAGTTGCTTTATGGGAGACACCCTCGGGGACTTTTAGATATAGCCAAAGAAACTTCGGAGGGGGAGCAGACACCCCATAAAAGTGTCATTGAGCACATTGCTCAAATGCAGGAGAGGATTGCAGCAATCATGCCACTGGTAAAAGAACACTTACTGCAGGCCCAGGCAGCCCAACAGAGAATATACAACAGGGGGGCCCAACTCCGGGTTTTCTCATCTGGTGACAGGGTCCTGGTGTTAGTTCCTACTGTTGAGAGCAAGTTCCTGGCTAAGTGGCAGGATCCCTTTGAAATAATTGAAAGAGTTTGGGAAGTCAACTACAAGGTGTATCAACCAGGAAAAAGGAAGCCCGAGGAGGTTTACCATGTAAACCTGTTAAAGCCCTGGAAGGATAGACTGGCGTTAACTGCGAGGTCCCTCCCAGTAACGCCTAAGGGTACTGAGTCCCCTCTGATCCCTGAGGTCACAATTCCAGACACCTTGTCATGTTCCCAAAAACACGAAGCTAGAGAGTTCCTGATAAGGAATAGAGAGAAATTTTCAGAGTTACCTGGCATGACTTCAGCAGTTCAGCATGATATTGTTACTGAACCTGGGGTACGGGTCAAGCTCCAACCGTACAGAATTCCTGAAGCGAGGAGAAAAGACATCAGCAATGAAGTTAAAAGAATGTTGAAGCTAGATGTTATTGAGGAGTCCAATAGTGACTGGTCTAGCCCCATCGTGTTAATCCCAAAACCGGATGGCACTTGGAGGTTCTGTAATAACTTCAGGAAGCTTAATGCAGTGACAAAGTTTGACACATACCCAATGCCCAGAGTAGACGAACTGATAGACCGACTTGGCAAAGCTCGCTATATTACCACTTTGGACTTGACAAAAGGGTATTGGCAAATACCCCTGACTGGTAGCGCCAAAGAGAAGACTGCATTTGTGACCCCGGAGGGTTCATTTCAATATAAAAAAATGCCTTTTGGGTTGCAAAAGGCCCCCTGACATTTCAGAGGGCCATGGACAGGAACCTAAAACTCTACCGACGATATGCATCAGCCTATTTAGATGACATAGTGGTATATAGCACTGACTGGGAGTCTCACTTGCCTCGTGTCCAGGCTGTTCTTGATTCCCTCTTCAAAGAAGGTTTTACGGCAAATCCAAAAAAATGTGCCATTGGTCTAGAGGAAGCCAAGTATTTGGGCTACACTATTGGCCGTGGCGTCATAAAACCTCAAGTGAGTAAAATAGAAGCCATCCAGGAGTGGCCACGTCCTGCAAACAAGAAGCAGGTCAGGGCCTTTCTTGGCATTGTGGGGTATTATAGAAGATTTATTCCAAAATTTGCAACTATAGCTGCCCCTCTTACAGACCTGACGAAAGGTAAAGACTCTGTAATGGTGAAATGGTCCTCAGGAGCAGAGGAGTCTTTCCAAGTTCTGAAGAAGGCTCTTTGTGCACAGCCAGTACTGTACTCCCCCGATTTCTCCAAAGATTTTTTAGTTCAGACGGATGCGTCTGATGTTGGTATCGGGGCAGTACTATCGCAGGTACACAATGGGGAAGAACACCCTGTGGTGTACCTAAGCAGAAAGCTCAATGACCATGAGAAAAAGTATGCAGTAATTGAAAAGGAATTTTTAGCCATAAAGTGGGCCGTGGATGTGCTCAGGTACTATTTGTTAGGGTGCCAGTTTGAGTTAATAACTGACCATGCTCCCCTGAAATGGATGGCCCAAAAGAAGGAGACTAATAGATGGGTGAACCGGTGGTTTTTGGCTCTACAGGATTACTCCTTCACCGTAAAACACAGGCCAGGTGTTGAGATGGGGAATGTAGATGCCCTGTCCCGAGAGAGCCAGGAAAAGTCCTGTTTGGGGTTTATATGTCTCCCAGGCTCCTCTCGTACACATTTAGAAAGCTCTGATCCATGATCCAGTTCGGGTCTTGGTCCTCTTCCCCAGGCTAATTTCAGCTCACCTGAGCAGACAGCCTTTGCTCTCTGCAAGGGACATACACACAAAGTCGGTCTGTGAAGAGAGTAAGGTTGGTAAAAGCTGTTAAGCAGTTTTTGTAGAGACTGACAAGTGCTAGGCTTGTTCAGCCTGGTAGTGAGGGCCTGCATATGGTATAGTTAGAGCCGAGATGCGGCTAGGATTTGTGTTTTGCTATTGTTTGTCCTTTATTTGCTTTCTGGAACACTGTACAGCACCTGTGTATGGACTTGTATATAACACAAATAAACACAGCACTGTTTGTCACTACATCACTGGATTTGGTATCTGTGCCTCAGCAACTGCTCATCCCAGGGAGCTTTGTACCTGCTACCTGTCCCCCAGGTTACAACATCTATATAGACCAAAATGAGGGACAAATGAGGAGGAATGAGGGACAGAGGGAAATTTCTCCAAATCAGGGTCAGTCCCTTGAAATCAGGGACAGTTGGGAGCTATGCATCAGGTTCTCCCATCACAGTGCCCCCTTACATCAGGTTCTCCCATCACAGTGCCCCCTTACATAAGGCTCTCCCATCACAGTGCCCCCTTACATCAGGTTCCCCCATCACAGTGCCCCCTTACATCAGGTTCCCCCATCACAGTGTCTCCACACATCAGGTTCCCCCATCACAGTGTCTCCATAAACAAGAAAGAATAGGCTGCACTCCACGACTGTAGTCCAAAATCCTTTATTAGCAAATGAATCACGATTAAGCACTTATAATAGTGTGAGACACGTCTACCGGGCACTCTGTCCCTGCGGTGTAATTCTTGAATGTCCTAATAAAGGATTTTGGAGTACAGTCGTGGTGTGCCGCCTATTCTTTCTTGTTCATTGAGTGTTCATTGATTGCGGAGGCGAGCCGAGGAGAGCACCCACAAATTCCATTAGGCTTCCTCATCTCACCTGGAGCAGCAAGCTTTCTTTTGTACAGTGTTTCTATACATCAGGTTCCCCCATCACAGTGCCCCCTTACATCAGGTTCCCCCACCACAGTGTCTCCATACATCAGGTGACCCCCATTACAGTGCCCCCTTACATCGGGTTTCCCCATCGCAGTGCCCCCTTACATCGGGTTCCCCCATCGCAGTGCCTCCTTACATCGGGTTCCCCCATCGCAGTGCCCCCTTACATCGGGTTCCCCCATTTCTCACTCACCCCACTACAGGGTGAGTGAGAAAATATATTCTAAGACTATTCTTAGGTTGTTAATTCTGAATACACAATCCTTGAAAGAGCTGATTACATTGACCTCCGGAGACGGACTGTCTGGTCACCTAGGCTGCCTTAAGTGCTGGGGTAATTAACATGTTAATTGTGTAATTGTATTTTAAGTTGTTGCTATAGGCGAGGGGGGAGTATCCATGAGCAGCCCTACCTCGTTATCTATCCCCTTGTGTAAAATGTGTATAAAAGTCTGTATTCTGTCCAATAAAGTGTTCAAGATTCTACAAGCTATTTTCAGCTAGACTTGTATTCATTGGAGCTATGAGAATATATCTCTCTGATAGTCAGATTGGAGGAAGCGGGATATACTGACGGAAGCACTCAATCGGAGTGTGGGATCGGAGCCGTCACACCCCTTACATCAGGTTCCCCCTTCACAATGCTCCCTTACATCAGGTGACCCCCATTACAGTGACCCCTTACATCAGGTTCCCCCATCACAGTGCCCTCTTACATCAGGTTTCCTCCATACATCAGGTTCCCCATCACAGTTTCTCCATACATCAGGTGCCCCCATCCATCAGAGTTGTGCCCCCCCCCTCCCCCTTGTACTTACAGATCTCAAATGTTGTACCCACCTGCAATGAAGGCAGCTCCTCCTTCCTGTTGTGCTGAGACTGAGGTGAGCTCTCAGTCTCAGTCCTGGCTCTCTTTCGCCCCCCCCCCCCCCCCAGGAGGGTGGAGAAAGCTGAGTCCTCTCTCCAGTGGAAGCCAGATGCTGTTCCTCCTCAAATCGACAGTGCATTCCGCCAACACAGCGCCCACCCCCCAACCTTTTCTCAGCCTTGATCATGGGCCCCCTATGCAGCTGGGGCCCCTGAACAGTGCCCAGGTGTGCCCATTCATTAAGTCAGGCCTGCTACCGACTGTATGCCATTTAGTAGCATAGTAAGTGAGGCTGAAAAAAGACACAAGTTCAACCTATGTGTGTGATTATATGTTAGTATTACATTGTATATCTCTGTATGTTGCGCTCGTTCAGGTGCTTATCTAATGTTTTTTTTTAATTATCGATGCTCCCCGCTGAGACCACCGCCTGTGGAAGGGAATTCCACATCCTTGCCGCTCTTACAGTAAACCGCAGTTTAAGGTTAAACCTCTTTTCGTCTAATGTTAATGAGTGGCCAGGAGTCTTGTTAAACTCCCTTCCACAAAAAAGTTTTATCCCTATTATCAGTGTCTGGTATTAGTGCCCATCAATGCCACCTCATCAGTGCCACCTCATCTGTGCCCATCAGTGCCCCTTATCAGTGCCGTCAGTGCAGCCCCATCAGTGCTCATCAGTGAAGGAGAAAACTTACTTATTTACAAAGTTTTGTAACTGAAACAAAAAAAAACTTTTTTCAACATTTTCGGTCTTTTTTTTTTATTTGTTTAGCAGAAAATAAAAACCTCAGAGGTGATTAAATACCACCAAAAGAAAGCCATATTTGTGGGAACAAAATGATAAAAATCTAGTTTGGGTACAGCGTAGCACGACCGCGCAGTTGTCATTCAAATTTGAGAGCGCCGAAAGCTGAAAATTAGTCTGGGCAGGGAAGTGTATAAGTGCCCGGTATTGAGGTGGTTAAACACACTAGCAACTGTCGATTGTCAGACGGAAGCGATCTGGCAATTGTACAGCCGATGGATCAGTTCCACATACCCTTTCAACAGTGCCAGGACAGGATCATCTAGAGTCCAGGGTGAACATGCCAAACTGGACCCCCCCCCCAGTTTGTATATAGAGATAGATAGATAGATATAAAATCTGCTTTGAAGTAAAATAATTAACAAGTGTATATGCTAACATCTCACCAAAGCCCTCCAAAAAATATTTTAAAAATTGTAAAAAATGAAAAAGTGTATAAAAATAACTACTGACACCCCCTCCACCCAAAAAGCATTGTGAAAAAAAAATTAAGAAACAAATTAAATTGTAAAAAAATCCATTATTAAAAATAAAAATAAAACTACTGATACCATCCACTGGCACATACCACCCACCCAGAAGCACTGTGGAAAAATATTAAAAGGGTGATTTAAAAAATATTTTGCTGTGGCGGGGAGGGGTTGTGGGCGCAAAGTGCCACCTTCCTAAAATTAGTTTTTGCAGGTTGGGATGTCTGCATCCTAGTATACATCTTCTGCCCCCACTTCAAATTCACCCTTCCAACACAAACCCCCCCAAATCCCGCCTCCTAGCACAAATCTTCTTTCCCCCAACACAAGTCCCCTTAGATCAACACTCTTAGAACAACGCACCCCCTCTTAGAACAATACTTACCCCCTGCAGCCCTCTCAATTCCCGCTTCCTACACAAATCTCCTTCTTGTGGCACCCCGCCACCTCACATGATAGCACAGTGCCCAGGGCAACTTCCCTCCTGCCCACCCCTTGTACTGGCCCTGCCTGGCAATAGTGCCCCCCCTTCCTCCCACCCAGGCTCCGTGCTCCTATCAGTGGACCCAGGACCAGCATGGCAGGTGCCACCAAGAAGAGGAGGGGAGATTAGAGAACATGCGTTCACTGCTCTCTTCTTCCTACTAAGAACCCGGAAGTGACATGTAACGCATTTTACTTCCTTTTTCCGATGTCACTTTCTCTAGCTGGTCTGGCCTGGGGAAGAAGCTAATGGAAATAAAGGAAGGAAGCAATGGAAGGGGAGCAAGTGCTGCTGCTAGGGCAAAAGTAAAGGTTCATATTAATGTTACAAGTCTTTATAACTTCATTAATAAGATTTCTAATAATAAACCTAAAATCAATTCTATAAATTCTCACTAGTAAGGTCACAGCCAAAAAGTTCCATCCTCAGGCCCGCCCTACTTCCAGTGTGCACGGGGTGGATCCTTATGAAACGAGCGATGATAGGAGGATTAAAAGAGTTCTCTCGAATACTAGAGGGGTCGACATTTCCAAAAAATACCTGCAGATAAAACAAATCAATGCATTAATTATTATTATTTGTATATTAAATAAATAAATAATAATAAATAACCCTAACCCCAACTCCTAATCCTAATGCTAACCTAAACTGAACTCAAACCCCTTACCCTAATGAGAAAACATTATAATAAATGAATAATAATAAAAGAATAAAAGCTAACGAATAAGCTAAAAAAACAAAGCTGAAATACCTAGCAACAAATGATGCAACAGATAATAGTTTTCTCTATTGGCTAATAAAAACAAAACATTATTAAAATTATAATAATAGTCATTTTTTTGTGTTAGGGTTAAGGAGTTTAGTTATTTATTATTATTTTATTTTTAATGGGTAAGGGTTAAAGTTAAGGGTTAATTATTTATTGTTACTTAGTATTAATTTATTCAATTTATTTCTTTTTTTTAATGATTTTTATTTAAACAGGGAATGCGCGCGATCGTGCGCGCGCATCCCTGTTTCTTCGGTGGCGGCGTGTCACGGAGACACCGCTCGCCACCGAAGGGGGTGAACAGCCATTCGTTATGGCTGTGTACCACGTAATCGGCCGTGATGAAGCCACGGCCGATCACAGATGGTCACACCCCGAACGTGCACGGCGCATGAGCGCGATCGCGAG
Organism: Lithobates pipiens; assembly: GCF_037356315.1. NCBI lineage: Eukaryota > Metazoa > Chordata > Amphibia > Anura > Ranidae > Lithobates > Lithobates pipiens. The sequence goes on along the minus strand of NW_027507685.1, from coordinate 94,396,074 downwards.
CGTACTGCGCGTGCACGTCGGTGGCGGCGTGTTCCCCGGGAACACTGCTCGTCACCGACGCTGGTAAACAGCCATTGGCCGGCTGTTTACCCACGCGATCGGCTGTGATCCTTTCACAGCCGATCACTAAAATGTAAACAAACCGCGGTAACGGGATGTTACCGGGTTCTCCTCCTCACACACCGATCGTGTGTGAGGAGGAGGTTGCGGTAACATCTCGTTACCGCCTAGTGTACACCAATCACACTGATTGCCCCCCCCCAATAAAGAGGACCTGTCACCACCCCTCATAGTACCTGTCAATCACAGTCCATCAGAGTACCTGTCACAGTCCATCAGAGTATTTGAGTACCTGTCCCAGCCCATCAGAGTACCAGAGTACCTGTCCCAGCCCATCAGAGTACCCGAGTACCTGTCCCAGCCCATCAGAGTACCCGAGTACCTGTCACAGCCCATCAGAGTACCTGTCACAGCCCATCAGAGTACCCGAGTACCTGTCCCAGCCCATCAGAGTACCCGAGTACCTGTCCCAGCCCATCAGAGTACCCGAGTACCTGTCCCAGCCCATCTGAGTACCCGAGTACCTGTCACAGTTCATCTGAGTACCCGAGTACCTGTCCCAGCCCATCAGAGTACCTGAGTACCTGTCACGGCACATCAGAGTACCCGAGTACCTGTCACGGCACATCAGAGTACCCGAGTACCTGTCACGGCACATCAGAGTACCCGAGTACCTGTCACGGCACATCAGAGTACCCGAGTACCTGTCATGGCACATCAGGGTACCCGAGTACCCGTCACGGCCCATCAGGGTACCCGAGTACCCGTCACGGCCCATCAGGGTACCCGAGTACCTGTCACGGCCCATCAGGGTACCCGAGTACCTGTCACGGCCCATCAGGGTACCCGAGTACCTGTCACAGTCCATTAGAGTACCGAGTACCTGTCACAGTCCATTAGAGTACCGAGTACCTGTCACAGTCCATTAGAGTACCGAGTACCTGTCACAGTCCATCAGGGTACCCGAGTACCTGTCACAGCCCATCTGAGTACCCGAGTACCTGTCACAGTCCATCAGGGTACCCGAGTACTTGTCACAGTCCATTAGAGTACCGAGTACCTGTCACAGTCCATTAGAGTACCGAGTACCTGTCACAGTCCATTAGAGTACCGAGTACCTGTCACAGTCCATCAGGGTACCCGAGTACCTGTCACAGTCCATTAGAGTACCGAGTACCTGTCACCAGGCCATCAGAGTACCCAAGTACCTATCTCCAGCCCATCAGAGTACCCGAGTACCTATTTGCAGCCCATGTCTCATGTCACAGTCCATTAGAGTACCGAGTACCTGTCACAGTCCATTAGAGTACCGAGTACCTGTCACAGTCCATTAGAGTACCGAGTACCTGTCACAGTCCATCAGGGTACCCGAGTACCTGTCACAGTCCATTAGAGTACCGAGTACCTGTCACCAGGCCATCAGAGTACCCGAGTACCTATCTCCAGCCCATCAGAGTACCCGAGTACCTATTTGCAGCCCATGTCTCATAGAATATACGTTGGGGTGTTTGCTTTCCAAAATGGGGTAATTTTGTGGGTAATTTCACTGTCCTGGTGGTCCAGGACCTTCAAAAGTGTGATGGGTAGGAATGAAATGAGATGTGTCATTTATGCTCCTAGAACGCCTGAACAAACTACTTCAATGTTCAGCCTCTCTATGTGGCCAGGCTGTGTAAAAGTCCTACACATGTGGTATCGCCATACTCGGGAGGAGTAGCAGAATGTATTTTGGGGTGTAATTTTTGCTATATACATGCTATGTGTTAGAAATATCTTATAAATTTACAAATTTGTGTAAAAAAAAAATGCGTTTTAATTTTTTTCCACATATTCCAAAAACTTCTGGAAAAAAATGAACCGTTCAAAAGACTCATTATGCCTCACAGATTATACGTTGGGGTGTTTGCTTTCCAAAATGGGGTAATTTTATGGGAAATTCCATTGTCCTGGTACTCCGGGGCCTTTAAAAGTGTAATAGGTGGTTGAGAAATGAGATGCGTAATTTTTACTCGTAGAACGTCTGAAGGTACTACATCAATGTTAGTGCTCTGTATGTGGCCAGGCTGTGTAAAAGTCTCACACACGTGGTATCGCCGTACTCGGGAAGAGTAGCAGAATGTATTTTGGGGTGTCATTTGTTGTATGCATATGCTGTGTGTGAGAAATAACCTGATAATATGACAATTTAGTTAAAAAAAAAATAATAAATCTTCATTTTGCAAAGAATTGTGGGAAAAAATGACAACTTAAAAAAACTCACCATGCTACTTACTTAATACCTTGGGATGTCTACTTTGTAAAAAGGGGTCATTTGGGAGGTATTTGTACTTTCCTGACTTGTTAGTGTCTCAAGAAATGAGGTACACCTGATGTACTGAAGGCCTGATCAGAAGTGATCAATTTTCAGTGATTGGCACCATAGTTTGTAGACTCTATAACTTTCACAAAGACCAAATAATATATACTAATGTGGGTTATTTTTACCAAATATATGTAGCAGTATAAATTTTGGCCAAAATTTATGAAGATAAATTACTAATTAGCAAAAATTTATGACAGAAACGAAGAAAAGGGCATTTTTTTCACAAAATTTACGTTTTATTTTATTTATAGCACAAAAAATAAAAAACCCACTAGTGATTAAATACCACTAAAAGAAAGCTCTATTTGTGTGGAAAAAAGGACGCAAGTTTCATATGGATACAGTGTTGGATGACTCAGTAATTGTCATTCAAACTGTGAGAGCGCTGAAAGCTGAAAATTGGTCTGGTCAGGAAGGGGGTGTAACTGCACTGTATTGAGGTGGTTAAGGACCGCCGTATTGCCATTGTATGTCATTACAATGGCACAGGCAGGCACAAGCACATACATGTACGTGCCTGCCTTCCAGCGGGTGGGGGGTCCGATCGGACCCCCTCCCACTGGATACGGCGGTCCGGTTCGCTTCAGGAGCGATCCGTGATGAGGGGATGGCCGTTGGTTTCTGGCCACCCCCTCTGGATCGCTCCTGGCCAATGAGAAGCTTCCTCCCACTGTGTATTGTTTACACAGGAAGGAGGAAGTGATGTCATTCTCCTCGGGGCGGTCTTTTTGACCGGACTACGAGGAGAAGACTAAAAGTAAGTGTGCACCAACACTACACTGACATGTAGGTACACACAGGCACACAAACCCCCCCCCCCCCGATCCCCCCCCCCCCGATCGCCCCCCGATCCCCCCCCCAGTCACAGTGTCACTGATTGCATTGATCATTTCTTTACTGATCGCTGCATTCAGTGTCAGTTGTAACAGTAAAAACTGTCAGGGCAGTTAGTGTTAGGTCCAGGGTAGCCCCCTATCACCCCCCCAATAAAGATTTAACCCCCTGATTGCCCCTGGAGTTAACCCTTTCACCCCCTTTTGCCAGTGTCACTAAGCGATCATTTTTCTGATCGCTGCATTAGTGTCGCTACTGTCGCTAGGTAGCTAGTTATTTTTTTAGATTCACCACCAGGTTTTTATATCGCTAGGTACCCCGATATACTACCCAATAATGGTTTTAACCCCCTGATTGCCCCTAGTTAACCCTTTCACCCCCTTTTGCCAGTGTCACTAAGCGATCATTTTTCTGATCGCTGCATTAGTGTCGCTACTGTCACTAGGTAGCTAGTTATTTTTTTAGGTTCACCGCCAGGTTTTTATTTCGCTAGGTACCCCGATATACTACCCAATAATGGTTTTAACCCCCTGATTGCCCCTAGTTAACCCTTTCACCCCCTTTTGCCAGTGTCACTAAGCGATCATTTTTCTGATCGCTGCATTAAGTGTCGCTAATGTCGCTAGGTAGCTAGTTATTTTTTAGGTTCACCGCCTGGTTTTTATAGCGCTAGGTACCCCGATATACTACCCAATAATGGTTTTAACCCCCTGATTGCCCCTAGTTAACCCTTTCACCCCCTTTTTCCAGTGTCACTAAGCGATCATTTTTCTGATCGCTGCATTAGTGTCGCTAGGTAGCTAGTTTTTTTTTTAGGTTCACCGCCTGGTTTTTATAGCGCTAGGTACCCCGATATACTACCCAATAATGGTTTTAACCCCCTGATTGCCCCTAGTTAACCCTTTCACCCCCTTTTGCCAGTGTCACTAAGCAATCGTTTTTCTGATCGCTGCATTAGTGTCACTAGTGTTGTTAGGCCGCGTACACACGCGCGGACTGTTCGCCCAACCTTGTCCGCTGAACAGTGTTTGGGCGGACAGTCCGCTCGTGTGTGGGGCTTCAGCGGACAGTTTCAGCGGACAGTTGGCCGAACAAGGTCTTACGGAAATTCCGAAAAACTGTCCGCTGAAACAAGGTTTCAGCGGACTGTTCGCTCGTGTGTAGGCTTGTTCGGCCAACTAAGTCTCGCGCATGCTCAGAAAGGATTTCCACGTCGGAAGGTTGCATTGCAGTGTATAGGACGTCGTATTTTTCGTCCCGTCGTACGTGCCGTTCACGTCATCGCGCACGGTTTCAGCAAACTGTTCGTCCGTCGTGTGTGGCCATGTCCGTCCATGCTAAGTTTGAGCGGACTGTTCGCTCAAACTGTTGGACGGACAAAGTTGGGCCAACAGTCCGCGCGTGTGTACGCGGCCTTAGGTAGCTAGTTATTTTTTTAGGTTCACCGCCAGGTTTTTATAGCGTTAGGTACCCCCATATACTACCCAATAATGGTTTTAACCCCCTGATTGCCCCTAGTTAACCCTTTCACCAGCGATCACAGTATAAGTGTCACTGGTGACGCTGGTTAGCCAGTTAGTTATTTAGGTTCCCCGTCAGGTTTTTATATAGCGCCAGGGACCCCCATATACTACCTAATAAAAATTTGAACCCCCTGATTGCCCCTAGTTAACCCTTTCACCACTGATCACCGTATAAGTGTTACGGGTGACTCTGGTTAGTTTGCTTTTTATAGCATCAGGGCACCCACCATTTATTACCCAATAAAGGTTTAACCCCCTGATCACCCGGCGGGTGATATCAATTAGGTTTTAGGGTCAGGGTCTGCGTCGCCCCAGGCAGCGCTAGGTTAGTGCCAGTACCGCTAACACCCACACGCAAAGCATAAACCTCCCGTAGTGGTATAGAATCTGAACAGATCAATATCTGATCTGATCAGATCTATACTAGCGTCCCCAGCAGTTTAGGGTTCCAAAAAAACGCATTGTTAGCGGGATCAGCCCAGATACCTGCTAGCACCTGCGTTTTGCCCCTCTGCCCAGCCCACCCAAGTGCAGTATCGATCGATCACTGTCACTTACAAAACACTAAACACATAACTGCAGCGATCGCAGAGTCAGGCCTGATCCCTGCGATCGCTAACAGTTTTTTTGGGGTAGCATTTTATATTTAAATCCGGAAGGCAGTGCTTGGTTTTCGGGGTCCCGTACGTGGCTAGGCTCCCAAAAAGTCCCCCACATGTGGTATACCCATACTCGGGAGAAGCAGCAGAATTTATTTTGGGGTGTAATTTGACTTATGCCCATAGCATGTGTGACCAATATATCATTTAGTGACAACTTTGTGCAAAAAAAAAAAGTTTGTAATATTCCCGCAACTTGTGGCAAAATATAAAATATTCCATGGACTCAACATGCCTCTCAGTAAATAGCTTGGGGTGTCTACTTTCCAAAATGGGGTCATTTTGGGGGGTTTTGTGCTATTTTGGCATTTTATGGCCTTCGAAACTGTGATAGGTAGTGAGGAGTGAAATCAAAAATTTGCACCCTTAGAAATCCTGAAGGTGGTGATTGGTTTTTGGGGTGCCGTGCGCGACTAGACTCCCAAAAAGTCCCACACATGTGGTATCCCCATACTCGGGAGAAGTAGCGAAATATATTTTGGGGTGCAATTCCACGTATAACCATGGCATGTGTGAGCAATATATCATTTAGTGACAACTTTTTGTAAAAAAAAAATAATTTTTTATTTTTTGTCATTATTCAATCCCTTGGGACAAAAAAAAAATATTCAATGGTCTCAACATGGCCCTCAACAAATAGCTTGGGGTGTCTACTTTCCAAAATGGGGTCAATTGGGGGGGTTTTGTGCCATCTTGGCATTTTATGGCCTTCAAAACTGTGATAGGTAGTGATAGGTAGTGAGGAGTAAAATAAAAAATGTATGCCCTTAGAAATCCTGAAGGCGGTGCTTGGATTTCGGGGTCCCGTACGCGGCTAGGCTCCCAAAAAGTCCCCCACATGTGGTATCCCTGTACTCAGGAGAAGCAGCAGAATGTATTTTGGGGTGTAATTTCACATATGCCCGTAGCATGTGTGAGCAATATATCATTTAGTGACAACTTTGTGCAAAAAAAAAAAGTTTGTAATATTCCCGCAACTTGTGACAAAATATAAAATATTCCATGGACTCAACATGCCTCTCAGTAAATAGCTTGGGGTGTCTACTTTCCAAAATGGGGTCATTTTGGGGGGTTTTGTGCTATTTTGGCATTTTATGGCCCTCGAAACTGTGATAGGTAGTGAGGAGTGAAATCAAAAATTTGCACCCTTAGAAATCCTGAAGGTGGTGATTGGTTTTCGGGGTGCCGTGCGCGACTAGACTCCCAAAAAGTCCCACACATGTGGTATCCCCATACTCGGGAGAAGTAGCGGAATATATTTTGGGGTGCAATTCCACATATAACCATGGCATGTGTGAGCAATATATCATTTAGTGACAACTTTTTGTAAAACATTTTTTTTTGTCATTATTCAATCCCTTAGGACAAAAAAAAAAAATTTAATGGGCTCAACATACCCATCAGCAATTTCCTTGGGGTGTCTACTTTCCAAAATGGGGTCATTTGGGGGGGTTTGTACTGCCCTGCCATTTTAGCACCTCAAGAAATGAGATAGGCAGTCATAAATTAAAAGCTGTGTAAATTCCAGAAAATGTACTATAGTTTGTAGACGCTATAACTTTTGCGCAAACCAAAAAATATACGCTTATTGACATTTTTATTACTAAAGACATGTGGCTGAATAAATTTTGCCCTCAATGTATGACTAAAATTTAGTTTATTCGATTTTTCTTATAACAAAAAGTAGAAAATATATTTTTTTCTCGAAATTTTCGGTCTTTTTCCATTTATGTCACAAAAAATAAAAATCGCAGAGGCAATCAAATACCATGAAAAGAAAGCTCTATTTGTGGGAAGAAAAGGACGCAAATTTCGTTTGGGTGCAATATTGCATGACCGCGCAATTACCAGTTAAAGCAGCGCAGTGCGAAATTGGAAAAAGACCTCTGGTCCTTAAAGTGGTTGTATACTCAATTTTTTTACTTTTACCTACAGGAAAGCCTATAATAAGGCTTACCTGTAGGTAAAAAAACCATTCCCCTCGGTATGCGCCGCTGACTGCAGCGGCGCATGCGCACAAGGGGATTCTCGGCCTGAAAATCTGGCAGTGGCCGGCCGGCCGGAATGAAATCTCCCGCGCGCATGCGATATCGCGGCTCCGGCCACTCACAGCGCCAGAGCCGTGATACCCGGAAGAAACGCAGAGGGAGCATGTCAGCTCCCTCGGCGTGGATCGGGCCAGATGTCGGGGCCTCGTTCTAAGGTAAGTAGAATACTTACTTGCATACTAGCTCATTATGCCTTTTGCTTTGCAGGTGTTAAAAAAAAATAAAAAAATTGCGGTTTTACTACCGCTTTAAGGTGTTTATTGGTCCGGGGCTGAAGTGGTTAGGAGAAAAACCGCACAAGGAGCAGACAGCTGAATTAAGCAGGCTGGTCTGGGCAGAGATGAAGCTGGATGAGAGTTACAGAGCTCTCCGGTGGCATGTATCCCAAGTATATCCCTGAATAGCGGACGACAGCCAACGGAAGGCTTAAGCTACGGCGGCCTGGGACTGTTGTATGTGAAGCTGACAGGGGACTCTAACTTTGGGAGTGATTTGGAGTGGCGGTTGAATGAAATCATGGATTACAGAAAAGAGATACTGAACGTCTTGGAAGTGCAGTGGGCACTGGAAGATTGTGAGTTTCTGGCCGATCAGGAATGGGAGCTGGAGATCGCCTACAGACGGCTGCTAGACTCTGCTCAGTGCCAGGGCTGGGCTCCCTTTGCCTGGGACTATAAGGAAATACCAGTGGACAACTCTGAAATCCTGGCTGAAGAGTCGGCAATGTGGCAAAGTAACAGTGTGCTTTGCCAACCTGCCCCCGCAGCTATGGTCGAGGAAGTCAAAGCTCTGCTAACCTCTGCTCAGCACCGATAGCATCTTCTGGGTTCCACGGACAGGAGATGGTGAAACTCTATCCCCAGACACCAGTTGCAGAGACAGGGGATTTGATAGACTTTTCTGCTGAGGAAGAAGAACCGGATGAGCCTCCAGCAGAAGAGCTGGTATTAGAGCCAAACTTTACTGTGTTCTGCCAAGCACCAACAGCAGTATCTCTGGAATTACAAGGAACTTCCCCAGCTGAAGCGCTGGTCACTGGACAGAGGGTCCAATGCCTCTGCCCCATGTCTGTGGCAGTTCCGGAGGTTCAGGATGACAAGGTGGTGGTCACTTCCCAGCAGCAGATCAGGATACAGGGGGAGAAGGGAGAGGATGTGTTCGTCGTTGCCTCCCCAGTGCTACCAACCTCTGCCCAGCACCGGCAACTGTGGAGTTACAAGAGACTCCTCCAGCTGAAGTGCTGGCCACCGGATAGAGGGTCCAAGACTTCTGCCCCACACTTGCAGTAGTTCTAGGGGCCCATGGTGATAAGATGACGGTCACTCCCCAACTGTTAGCCAGAGTGGATGATGTGGGGCCCTCAGCTGAGGTGCTAACAGGGCAGAATGCTACTGGCCCCTACACACAACTGCAGCTTGAGCTGATATTGGGGTATGGAACTTTGGTCTCCACTGACATAACGCCAGAAAATGGTGCGGCACTGAGACTGGAGGATGTCAGCCTTGCTTTGCAAGAACTGGGGGATTTTCAGATACCAAAAGTGGATTGGACTTCAGTCCCCACTTGTATACCCCAGGGATGTTGGACGGTCGGCCCAGATCCCCAACAGCATTACGGAGTGAGCCCAGTCACCCCGTCTTCTCTCCAGCATCTGAAAGAACTCCAGCGAGAAGGGCCAGTCCAGGCCTCTCCCCAGCGGTGGGCGTGTTCTCCGAGAGAGGCAGAGGTTGGCTTGGAAAGTAATGCTCTGTTTGGGACACTTTATCTGGTGTACTGTGTGGATACCGGCATTGGGGGACTGGAACTTCTGACTAAATTCAGAGTCAACCCGTCTGGGGTCTCCTCCTGTGTTAGTCTCCTGCCGAAAGGGGAGAAATGTGACAGAGCTAGCTGGGACCGAGGCTCTTGGAGGGGACTGAATGCGAGCCTCTTGCCTTGTGATTAGGAATGAGCTTCGAGTTTGAGTCAAACTCATGTTCGACTCGAACATTGCCTGTTCAGCGAACAGTGAACAATTTGGGCTGTTTGCGGCAAATTTGAAAAGCCGGAACACCCTGTACAAGTCTATGGGAGAAATCTAAAGTGCTAATTTTAAAGGCTAATATGCAAGTTACTGTCCTAAAAAGTGTTTGAGGGACCTGGGTCCTGCCCCAAGGGACATGGATCAATGCAAAAAAAAAGTTTTAAAAATGGCCGTTTTTCAGGAGCAGTGATTTTAATAATGATTAAAGTGAAACAATAAAAGTGTAATATTCCTTTAAATTTCGTACCTGGGGGGTGTCTATAGTATGCCTGTGAAGGGGCGCATGTTTCCCGTGCTTAGAACTGTCCCTGCACAAAGTGTCATTTCGCAAGGAAAAAAAGTCTTTTAAAATCACTTTCCATTGTCGGCTCCCGTAATACAGAGAACACTCAATGAGTGTTCTCTGTATTAGCCGATAATTCATTCATTGATAAAAAATAAAAAAATAAAAAACGTGGGGGTTCCCCTAAATTCAATTACCAGGCCCTTCAGATTTGGTATGGATATTAAGGGGAACCCCGCATCAAATTAAAAAAAAATTTGATGTGGGGGTCCCCCTAAAAATCCATACCAGACCCTTTTTTCCGAGCACGCAACCTGGCAGGCCGCAGGAAAAGAGGGGGGGACAAGAGAGCGCCACCCCCTCCTGAACCGTACCAGGCCACATGCCCTCAAAATTGGGAGGATGCTTTGGGGGTCTGTGACCCCTCAAACCACCATGTCCCCATGTTGATGGGGACAAGGGCCTCATCCCCACAACCCTGGCCAGTTTCTGCGTTACATCAGAGGGGGGCGGGGTCACTCATACGTCACTAGGGAGCCCCATGGCTTCCCTCACTAGCGTCAGAGGGGGCGGGGTCAGGTGATGGGTGGCCCCGCCCTCCTAATATAAGAAACGTCAGCGCTGGGATCCCTGCAGTGGAGACAGAAGACGGATGCATGTATGGACAGCGCTGGACTGAAAATCACCCGTCGCTGGATCAGATCAGCCATCGCTGGACCCCGGAGAGATGATCATCCGTCGCTGGATAGCAAGAGTGGATTGGCACCGCTGGAATCTTTTTTTTATTTTGAATAAAGGAATTTTTCAAAAGTGTGTTATTTAACCATTTTTACATTTTCTTTGTGAAATGGTAGGGGTACTTTTGTACCCCCTTACCATTTCAAACAGGTGGGGGGTGGGATCTGGGGGACCCCTTGTTAAAGCGGGGTTTCAGATTCTGATAAGCCCCCCGCCTGCAGACCCCCACAACCACCGGCCAGGGTTGTGGGGATGAGGCCCTTGTCCCCATCAACATGGGGACATGGTGCTTTGAGGGGTCACAGACCCCCAAAGCATCCTTCCAATGTTGAGGGCATGTGGCCTGGTATGGTTCAGGAGGGGGGGCGCTCTCTCGCCCCCCCCCCCTCTTTTCCTGCGGCCTGCCAGGTTGCATGCTCGGATAAAGGGTCTGGTATGGATTTTTAGGGGGACCCCCACGTCAATTTTCTTTTAAAATTTTTTAAAAAATTAAAATAAAAATTTTAAAAAAAATTTGATGCGGTGTTCCCCTTAATATCCATACCAGACCTGAAGGGTCTGATATGGATATTAGGGGGACACCCACATAATTTTTTTTTAATTTGACACGGGGTTCCCCTTAATATCCATACCAGACCTGAAGGGCCTGGTAATTGAATTTAGGGGAACCCCCACGCTTTATTTTTATTTTTTTATCAATGAATGAATTGTCGGCTAATACAGAGCACACTCATTGAGTGTTCTCTGTATTACGGGAGCCGTCAATGGAAAGTGATTTTAAAGGACTTTTTTTCCTTGCGAAATGACACTTTGTGCAGGGACAGTTCTAAGCACGGGAAACATGCGCCCCTTCACAGGCATACTATAGACACCCCCCAGGTACGAAATTTAAAGGAATATTACACTTTTATTGTTTCACTTTAATCATTATTTAAATCACTGCTCCTGAAAAAACGGCCATTTTAAAACTTTTTTTTTGCATTGATCCATGTCCCCTGGGGCAGGACCCAGGTCCCCAAACACTTTTTAGGACAGTAACTTGCATGTTAGCCTTTAAAATTAGCACTTTAGATTGTGAACGTTCGAGTCCCATAGACTTTAATAGGGTTCTAAAGTTCACACGAAGTTTAGGTCCGTTCGCAGATTCTGGTGCGAACCGAACAGGGGTGTTCGGCTCACTTGTGATTATGGGCATTTGGGGGAACGGTGCTCTTTGTGAGCTGTATGCCTGGGGACCCCTGAGGTGGTGTTACTTGGATTCAGATCCATGTCCCCCCCCCCCCCCCCCAAGACACACAGACTCTGGATATGTATTTGCCATATTAGCAATAGACTTAATCACACTGTTGGGACACAAACTGTTAGATGCTAACGTCATCAACTCCAGCCACCTGTCTGTGATGTAAATGAGTCTAGTCTGGCTTGACACAGATTAAACAAAGACAGGTGGGACTTTATATGAGACCATGGCCATCCAGCACCCAGGTCTCCATCCCTATTTGCATTCAGTATAAAAAAGGGGGACAATTAAGGACAGGGGGCATTGGGACTTTATTTGAAACACACTTACTCAGGTAGGATGAGACATTGAAAGTAATAAAGAAAAATATTGTATAATAACAGCAATGGGCATAATGCAATAATTAGTATATATTTAATAAAATTGCAGAGATATGATACAGAATAAATAAACATGATTAAACATAAATAAACATAATTAATGCATCATATTGTAATATAATTAATAACAGCAAGATGCACAAACATAATTAATATGAGTATTATAATAGAATTCATAATATAGTCACCTATGTACAACGTGATTATAGTTAGTATCAAAATTACACCCACAGTAACAGACATAGTAAATATATTTTAATAATTCAATAATGCAATGGCTCAGCCAAATAAAACCCATGGTAACTGTGACAAAACTTCCATTATTTAAGCTCTACACATTTCGTGGAATAATATCCACTCATCAGGAGCAGCTATCTGGGAATATCTAAAATGAAAAATAAATAAATAATAATATTAAATTAATACAGGAAGAGAGGGATCAAAAAACTATGGTCCTACCCCTCTTACCTGTGGGTATAAATAAAATTATCTATCAACCATATAACTTATAGATATACTTGAAGGTAAGGACCGGGGGGTGAAGAAACCATCCCACCGGGAGCTGAGGCAGCGACCAGGCGGTAGCAGGGCGGAGTCAGCCAGAAAACGTGAAGTGAAATTACGTGAAGGATCCCCCTTGCATTACTGGGATGATCAGTATGAAGTCAAGGGGTGTAACTAAAGAAATAAGATTGTGTATGGTGAGCAGAGTAAGTATATATACACACCCTAACAAAAAAATGAGTTACTAAAAATTAAGTGTGAGAAGAATGGGACAAATTAAGAACACCCTGAAAAGGGATGAACACAAAATAAGGGGATGATAATAAATATTTATTATTTATTTATTTTTCATTTTAGATATTCCCAGATTGCTGCTCCTGATGAATGGATATTATTCCACGAAAAGCGTAGAGATTAAATAATGGATGTTTTGTCAGTTACCATGTCTCTTACCATGGGTTTTATTGGGCTGAGCCATTGAATTATTAAAATATATTTACTGTGCGTGTTACTGTGGGTGTAATTTAGATACTAACTATAATCATGTTGTACATAGCTGACTATATTATGAATTCTATTATAATACTCGTATTAATTCTGTTTGTGCATCTTGCTGTTATTAATTATATTACAATATGACGCATTAATTATGTTTATGTTTAATCATGTTTATTTATTCTGTATCATATCTCTGCCATTTTATTAAATATATACTAATTATTGCATTATGCCCATTGTTGTTATTATACAATATTTTTCTTTATTACTTTCAATGTCTTATCCTACCTGAGTAAGTGTGTTTCATATAAAGTCCCAATGCCCCCCTGTCCTTAATTTTCCCCCTTTTTCTATACTGAATGGCTTCACACAGATTCTAAAGAGTATTTCACCTATTGTTTTTTGTTGTTTGTGCTAATTGACCTGCGATTGAATTGTCAGTGAGCTAGGAGCCAAAATATCTTATCCCTCAGTCAACTAGTCTGAGTGTTGATTTAGATTAGGTTAGGTTTTAGTCTTCTACTGTATTATAAATACTTGGCATTTTGGTTCTAATAAATCAGTCCATGTTAGCACTAAGCACGTCTCATCTTGTTTTGTGCTTGTGAGCGGTTGGAATATCTGATATCTATATTCAGACTTAGGAAGCGGTATACTGACGGAAGCACTCAATCGAAGTGTGGGATCAGTTCCGTCACCAGGATCAACAGATATCATTTAGCAAATCAATAATCAAAAGGAAGCTAATTATATTTGCATTAAAGTAATACTAAAAGTTAAAATATAAAAAAAAAGGATCAACAGATACCATTTAGCAAATCAGTGCTACTAAATGTAAAAATAATAAAAATGTAATTAAATTATAAAATTAAAAATAAAAAAGCAGAAAAAACAAACAAACAAGAATTTTTTCAAGGCAGTAGTTATCTCAGGATCCTATAGGCACACAAAAACTGGTGCCTTATGCCCGCCTATAAACAGGTTACCACCCAAGCAATGCCCTGCTCTTCTGCAATTTTTTTTCTCAAATAATCAACATTATATGTGGACCATTTATATCAAATTCACTGAGTGAATGTCTCAGCCATCACAAAAAATCACTGTGATGTGTCTAATATGTTTTTTTTTTCCCAAGACCATCAGCCCAATCTAGTGACCGTGACCATCAGCTCCATCTAGTGACCATAACGCTGTATTTTCCTGATTGCGGTATTCCGAAAAATAAAGCCACTAGATGGGCGTCACAGTGGTGTAGTGGTTAGGACTCTCGCCTAGCAGTAAAAAGCGTCACTGGTTCAAATCCCAACCATGACACTACCTGCCTGGAGTTTGCATGTTCTCCCTTTGCCTGCGTGGGTTTCCTCCGGGGATACTCCGGTTTCCTCCCACACTCCAAAGACATGCAGGTAGGTTAATTAGCTTCTGTCTAAAATTGGTCCTAGTATACTAATGGGGATCTTGGATTGTGGGCTCCTTGAGGGTAGGGTCCAATGTGAGTGTGCAATGTAAAGGGATAGGGACAATTGTAGACACTCACTCAGGTTGAACTGGATGGACTGGTGTCTTTATTCAACCTTACTAACTATGTAACTATGTAACTATGGTGCTGCTGAACAAAGAAAATATACATATTAGACACATTACAGGGGTTATTCATGACGGCTGTGCTAATGCTCAAGGCATGTGTGTGAGCAGGCTCTTGAAAGTCAAGACAGCAGAAAGTCAAGACAGCAGCATTGTGTTACTGGGATAGAAATATATATACATGAGAAGGACAGAAATAGGCAAGGGGGAAAGATAATACTGGGAGTATTTTATAGGCCCCCTAACCTGAGGGAGAGACAGATCTCCTATCACAAATTGGATTAGCAGCAAGGATGGGAAGTGTTATCATGGGGGATTTTAACTATCCAGACATAGACTGGGCAGAGGGAACCACGCATTCGTCTAAGGCTTGCAGGACAATTTCATGGTTCAGATGGTAGACACACCAACTAGAAATAAAGTGTTAGTGGATCTACTGATTACCAACAATACAAACCTGATCACTGATCTGGAAATACGGGGCAATTTAGGAAACAGCGATCACAGGTCAATTGGCTTCAGTATAATTTAACACAAATAGGAAACATAAGGGGAATACAAAGACACTGAATTTCAAAAGAGGCAACTTCCCTAAACTACGAACCTTACTAGAAGGCATAAATTGGGATAAAATCTTAGGAACAAAGAACACGGAGGAGAGATGGGTTTGCTTTAAGAGCATATTAAATAAGGACATTATCCAGTGCATCCCATTGGGTAATAAATTGAAAAGTCCTGGATGGCTTATCTCCAATGTAAAAATGCATATAAAAGTAAAGGAGAAGGGGTGGGTAGTGGGGGTCCACTAGGGTTCTGTGCTGGGACCAATCCTGTTTAATTTGTTCATAAACGACCGGGAGGATGGGATAAACAGTTCAATCTCTGTATTTGAGGACAATACTAAGCTAAGCAGGGCAATAACTTCTCCGCAGGATGTGGAAACCTTGAAAAAAATCTGAACAAATTAATGAGATGGGCAACTACATGGCTAATGAGGTTCAATGTAGAAAAATTTTAAATAATGTATTTGGGTGGCAAAAATGTGAATGCAATCTATACACTGGTGGGGAAAACCTCTGGGGGGGATCTAGGATGGAAAAGGACCTGGGGGTCCTAGTAAATGATAGGCTCAGCAATGGCATGCGATGTCAAGCTGCTGCTAACAAAGCAAACAGAATATTGGCATGCATTAAAAAGGGGATCAACTCCAGAGATAAAATGATAATTCTCCTGCTCTACAAGACTCTGGTCCGGCCTCACCTGGAGTATGCTGTCCAGTTCTGGGCCCCAGTCCTAAGGAAGGATGTACTGGAAATGGAGCGAGTACAGAGAAGGGCAACAAAGCTAATAAAGTGTGACGGAATTGATCCCACACTCCGATTGAGTGCTTCCGTCATATACCACTTCCTCCCAGCCTGCATGTAGATATCAGATATTCAAACCACTCACAAGCACAAAACAAGACGAGATTGCTTAGTGCTAACATTGACTAATTTATTAGAACCAATTAGCACAAACAACAAACAAGAATAGATGAAATACTCTTTAGAATCTGTGTCAAGCCAGACAAGACTCATTTACATTATACAAGATACAGACAGCTGGCTGGAGGTGATGATATTAGCATCTAAGAGTTTGTGTCCCAATAGTGTGATTCAGTCTATTGCAATCGCAAGGCAAGAGGCTCGCATTCAGTGCCCTCCAAGAGCCTTTGTCCCATCTAGGTCTGTCACATTTCTCCCCTTTCGGCAGGAGAATAACACAGGAGGAGACCCCAGACGGGTTGACTCCGAAGTTAGTCAGGGGTTCCAGTCCTCTAATGCTGGTATTCACACAGTACCCCAGATAAAGTGTCCCAAACAGAGCATTACTTACCCAGCCAACCTCTGCCTCTCTCGGAGAACACGCCCACCGCTGGGGAGAGGCCTGGACTGGCCCTTCTCCCTGGAGTCCTTTCAGATGCTGGAGAGAAGACAGGGTGACTGGGCTCACTCCGTAATGCTGTTGGGGATCTGGGCCGACCGCCCAGCATCCCTGGATGAAGTCCCATCCAATTTTGGTAGGTGAAAATCCCCCAGTTCTTGCAAAGCAAGGCTGACATCCTCCTGTCTCAGTGCCGCACCATTTTCTGGTGTTGTGTCAGTGGAGACCAAAGTTCCCTACCCTGATATTAGCTCAAGCTGCAGTTGTGTGTAGGGGCCAGTAGCATTCTGCCCTGGTAGCAGCTCAGCTGAGGGCCCCACATCCTCCACTCTGGCTAACAGTTGGGGAGTGACCATCATCTTCTCACCATGGGCCCCTAGAACTACTGCAGGTGTGGGGCAGAGGTCTTGGACCCTCTGTCCAGTGGCCAGCGCTTCAGCTGGAGGAGTCTCTTGTAACTCCACAGTTGCCGGTGCTGGGCAGAGGTTGGTAGCACTCTGACCTGTTGCCAGCACTTCTGCTGGGGACTCCACATCCACCGCTCCGGTTAACTGTTGTGGCAGGAGGCTGGCTTCCTCCACTCCCAAATGGTGTAACTGCCATGGGGAAGGTGAGCCGGCTGATTCCTTTTCCGTTCCCTCATCTGGCTGCTGGGATGACATTTCCCTATCACTGTCTTCCAGGTGCACGGATCTTTGCTGGAGAGGAAAGACTGCTTCCTCCACCCTGGCCAACTGTTGGGGAGGGACTACGAACACATCCTCTCCCTTTTCCCCCTGTATCCTGGTCTGCTGCTGGGAACTGACCACCACCTTGTTATCCTGAACCTCCGGAACTGCCACAGACGTGGGGCAGAGGCCTTGGACCCTCTGTCCGGTGACCAGCGCTTCAGCTGGGGAAGTTCCTTGTAATTCCAGGGATACTGCTGTTGGTGCTTGGCAGAGCACAGTAAAGTTTGGCCCTAATACCAGCTCTTCTGCTGGAGGCTCATCCGGTTCTTCTTCCTCAGCAGAAAAGTCTATCAAATCCCCTGTGTATGCAACTGGTGTCTGGGGATAGAGTTTCACCATCTCCTGTTCGTGGAACCCAGAAGATGCTATCGGCGCTGAGCAGAGGTTAGTAGAGCTTTGCCCTGTTGTCAGCACTTCAGCTTTGGGGATGGCAATCTCCAGATTTTCCACTGCCAGTTCTCCGGCATGCTGCTGGACAGGCACATTCATCCATCCAAGATCATCCCATGCAGAAACAGGATCATCAAGGTCAGTCAGCACTTGCTGCATCTGCCATAAGACCTCCGCGTCCATAGCTGCGGGGGCAGATTGGCAAAGCACACTGTTACTCTGCCACATTCCCGACTCTTCAGCCAGGATTTAAGAGTTTTCCACTGGTATTTCCTGATAGTCCCAGGCAAAGGGAGCCCAGCCCTGGCACTGAGCAGATTCTAGCAGCCATCTGTAGGCGATATCCAGCTCCCATTCCTGATCGGCCAGAAACTCCAAATCTTCCAGTGCCCAGTGCACTTCCAAGACGTTCAGTATCTCTTTTCTGTAATCCATGATTTCATTCAACCGCCACTCCAAATCACTCCCAAAGTTAGAGTCCCCTGTCAGCTTCACATACAACAGTCCCAGGCCGCCGTAGCTTAAGCCTTCCATTGGGCTGTCATCCACTATACAGGGATATGCTTGGGATACATGCCACCGGAGGGCTCTGTAACTCTCATCCAGCTTCATCTCTGCCCAGACCAGCCTGCTTAATTCAGCTGTCTGCTCCTTGTGCGTTTTTTCTCCTAAAAACAGCACCCGCAATCCATACTGCGACCGGTACCTTTCCTGGTTGGAGGGGAGAACTTTTCCCTGGTGGCGCTGCTCACGGACTAGCGCTTCCTTCCAGAGTCTGCAGCGAATAGAATCAAACCATCCCAGCAGGGCCTGCTCTGATACTGGTCCTCTGTGCTGTAGCTGCATCTCTCACAACCTCCTTCTGAATTCCTTTTCCATGGCGGCTGGTATCTGTACCTCTCCTCCTGCTGTCCGAACCTTGGATCCATGTGGAGGTTTGGATGTTCCAGACTGCAGGAAGTATCCCATTGCTTGCCAACAATGTGACGGAACCGATCCCACACTTCGATTGAGTGCTTCCGTCATATACCACTTCCTCCCAGCCTGAATGTAGATATCAGATATTCCAACCGCTCACAAGCACAAAACAAGACGAGACTTGCTTAGTGCTAACATGGACTCATTTATTAGAACCAAAATGCCAAGTATTTATAATACAGTAGAAGACTAAAACCTAACCGAATTAGCATGAGCTAATTATCTAAATCAACACTCAGACTAGTTGACTGAAGGATAAGACTTTTCGGCTCCTAGCTCACTAACAATTCAATCGCAGGTTAATTAGCACAAACAACAAACAACAATAGGTGAAATACTCTTTAGAATCTGGGTCAAGCCAGACAAGACCCTTTTACATTATACAAGATACAGACATCTAAGAGTATGTGTCCCAATAGTGTGATTCAGTCTATTGCTAACATGGCATTTATATATCCAGAGTCTGTGCGTCTTGGGGGGGGGGGCACGGACCTGAATCCAAGTAACACCACCTCAGGGGTCCCCAGGCATACAGCTCACAAAGAGCACCGTTCCCCCAAATGTGAGTGCCCATAATTGCAAGGCAAGAGGCTCGCATTCAGTCCCCTCCAAGAGCCTCGGTCCCAGCTAGGTCTGTCACATAAAGAATCTGGAGGATATTAGTTATGAGGAAAGGTTGCGAGCACTGAACTTATTCTCTCTGGAGAAGAGACGCTTGAGAGGGGATATGATTTCAATGTACAAATACCGTACTGGTGACTAGGGATGAGCCGAACACCCCCCCGGTTCGGTTCGCACCAGAACTTTTGAACGGACCCCAAATTCGTACGAACTTTAGAACCCCATTGAAGTCTATGGGACTCGAACGTTCGAAATTAAAAGTGCTAATTTTAACAGCTAATATGCAAGATGCTGTCCTAAAAAGGGTTTGGGGACCTGGCTCCTGCCCCAGGGGACATGGGTCTATGCCTAAAATGTTTTTAAAAATGGCCGTTTTGGTTTGAGCACTGATTTTAATGACGATTAAAGTGAAAAAAAAAGTTAAATATTCCTTTAAATGTCGTGCCTGGGGGTGTCTGTAGTATGCCTGTGAAGTGCCACGTGTTTCCTGTGTTTAGAACAGTCCCTGCACAAAATGACATTAAACGGAAATAACATCATTTAAAACTGCTTGCGGTTACTGCAATATGGTTGAAAATCATTGAGAAAAATGGCATGGGTAGCCCTCCCTGCCCATTACCAGCCCCCTTGGGTCTTGTACACATATTAAGGGGAACCCCGTACCCATATTAAAAAAAGGAAATGTGTGTGGCCCCCAGGCCCAATATACTCAGAACAGCAGTATACAGGCAGTGCAAATAAGACAGGGACTGTGTAGGTTTGTTGTGTTAAGTTGAATCTGTTTGTAATTTTCAACTGGTACATTTTTAAAGTGTAGCTCCAGTCAAAAAAAACTATTTTTAAGCTTTTTGGAAAACATAGGGAAGGGTTATCACCCCTGTATAATTTGTTTTGCCGTCTGTCTTTTTTCATCTCACTTGCTGTTGTCTCCTTCCGTTTGCAAGTTGGAGATGTTTGTAAGTTGGATGTTTGAAAGTAGGGGCCTGCCCTATATGCTCTGCAGAAATGGCAGAACAAGGTGTTGGTTTTGCCACAACATTGTAAGCCCTCAAAGTGACTCTTGGTAGGCGCTGGAGCGCCCTGCTGTGAACGATTATATCAAGAATTGTAATTACATGCCATTGTTGAACAGTGGTAGAAAAATTGACCTTTGGTGGTTGTGGTGCTGGTGCCACAACACTATAAGTCTTCACAGTTACTCTGAGTGGGCACAGGAATGGGCCCTCCTGTGAAATATTATATCAAGAATTGTAATTACATGTCCCTGTTAAACAGGGGCAGAAAAATTGGGCCTTAGGCACTGGTGCCACGACACTGCAACCTCTCCCATATACTCTAGTTTTATTGCAGGAATTAGCCCTGCTGCAAAGCATTGCATCAAAAATTGTAATTAAATGCCCCTGTTAAACAGGGGCAGAAAAATTGGGCTGACGGCATCACCCAGAACCAGAAATGTTGTTCCAAAATATCAGCGGAGGAGGAAGAGGATAGACAATCAACATAACAGGACAGTCACTCAGCATCAGCATAGGCAGTCTTGAAGGGATGTGAAATTTCAAAAAAAATTATTCGGTTACATCAGCTTCAGGTGCTTGGTAGCTGTGGGTTATCCAAGACTGATTCATCTTGATGAAGGTCAGTCGATCAACTGATTCGGTGGACGGGCGCACCCTGTGATCGGTAACAAAGCCACCAGCAGCACTGAAGGTGCGTTCCGAAAGAACACTGGATGCAGGACAGGCCAGTAGCTCAATTGCATACTGTGCAAGCTCTGGCCAGTGATCCATCCTCAAGATCCAGTAAGCCAGAGGATTTTCGATGGGAAAAGTGTCCAAGTCTGACCTTGCCCCTAGGTATTCCTGTACCATGTAAATCAGACGCTGGCGATGGTTGCTGGAACCGATCATACCTTGGGGCTGCGGACTAAAAAATTGTCTGAAAGCATCAGTCAGACGGCCACCTTCTCCACCGCTCCTTCTGACCGATGCCTCAGCAACACGTTGTCCAGGACCAGGAGTTTGTAACCTCCCAGTCTCTGGGAACGCTTTGCACAGACCTTTCTGCAAGGCCTCCCGGAGATGTCCCATCCTCTGCTCCCTCTGCGATGGCAAGATAAGGTCGGCAACCTTACCCTTGTACCGTGGATCAAGGAGAGTGGCCAGCCAGTAATGGTCCCTCTCCTTGATCCGAAGAATATGAGGATCCTTCCGCAGGCTTTGCAGGATCAGGGAGGCCCTGCAGCGTAGGTTAGCTGAGGCATTCGGTCCGGAGTCCTCTGGGTCACTAAGGACCACATGATCCGCAGCTACCTCCTCCCAGCCACGTACAAGTCCACGGGTTTCTTGGGACTGTAAATCATCCCTACAAGACTGCTGCTGCTGCTGCTGATGCTGAGTGCCAGCCTCCACCTCCATGCTGACACAATCATCCTCCTCCTCTTCCTCCTCCTCATCCTCTTCCTGTGTGATGGGTGGCACAGCAGGAACACTGCCTGGATAAAGGGGGCCTTGAGAGGCAAGGAAGTCCTCCTCTTCCTGTCTCTGTTCTGCCTCAAGTGCCCTGTCCATTATTCCACGCAGCGTATGCTCCAAGAGGTACAGTGTCACTGATGCATGCACTGTTACTGCTCACCATCCTTGTGGCCTCCTCAAACGGTGACAGGACAGTGCATGTATCCCTGATCATGCCCCACTGGTGTGGTGAGAAAAAACCGAGCTCCACTGACCCTGTCCTGGTGCCGTAGTCGCACAGGTACTCATTGATGGCCCTCTGCTGCATGTGCAGCTGCTGCAGCATGGCCAATGTTGAGTTCCACCTGGTGGGCATGTCACATATAAGGCGGTTCTTGGGCAGGTTCAACTCCTTTTGGATCTCAGCCAGCCGAGCACAGGCATTAAATGATCGGCGGAAATGCACACAGACTTTCCTGGCCTGCTTCAGGACATCCTGTAAGCCCGGGTACCTGCCCAAGAACCTCTGCACCACCAGGTTAAGGATGTGAGCTACACAGGGCACATGGGTCAGTCGTCCCTGTCGGAGGGCGGAGAGGAGGTTGGTGCCATTGTCACAAACCGCCATTCCTGGCTTAAGCTGGTGTGGCGTCAACCACCTCTCGGCCTGCCCCTGCAGAGCTGACAAAACATCCGCCCCAGTGTGGCTCCTGTCCCCCAAACAAACCAGCGCAAGCACGGCATGGCATCGTTTTGCCTGCGTACTTGCGTAGCCCCTGGAACGCCTATGGAGCACCGCTGGTTCTGAGGACAGCGCACTGGAAGAGGCCATGGAGGAAGAAGAAGAAGACCGGGTAGAGGAGAGAGGTGTGTCACAACCAATAGTAGCATTTTGGAGGCGTGGTGGCGGGAACAACCTCCAACACTACTGCACCTTGTCCTGCATCCTTCCCAGCTGCCAGAAGAGTGACCCAATGGGCCGTGAAAGACAGGTAACATCCCTGTCCATGCCTGCTGGACCATGAGTCAGCGGTAATATGCACCTTACCGCTGACTGCCCTGTCCAGCGAGGCTAGGACATTGCCTTCCACATGCCGGTAGAGACCCGGAATCGCCTTCCATGAGAAAACGTGACGTTTGGGGACCTGCCACTGAGGAACCGCACATTATACAAACTCACGGAAGGGGGCCGAGTCTACCAACTGAAAAGGCAGCAGTTGAAGTTCTAGCAATTTAGCCAAGCTAGAATTCAACCGCTGGGCATGTGGATGGCTGGGAGTGAACTTCTTTCGCCGGTCCAGCAGCTGGGGCAGGGACATTTGCCTGCTATAATCGGAAGTGGGTGTACTGCTAGCAGAGTGCCTGGAAGCACTTGGCTGTGACACACCTAATTCTACACCTTCATTCCTCTTAGAGCAGGTTTCAGAGAGGACTGAAGGTCTAGAGGGGTTGGAGATGCCAGCTGATGAGGAGCAAGGAGAGGTCCGCTTTGTTCTTTGGTGTGGGTCTTTGAGGTACGCTTGCCAACGAGCTGCATGGCAGGTCAACATATGTCTGGTCAAGCATGTGGTGCCCAAGCGGCTGATGTTTTGGCCACGCGAGATACGCTTGAGACATAGGTTGCAAATAGCAGCGGTGCGGTCTGATGCACTCTTCTCAAAAAAGGCCCACACCAAAGAACTTTTAGAATAACGCGCAGAGGCAGCGCCCTGCACAGGCGGAGCTCTGCGGTGTGATTCAGTCGGTGTGCTGCCCCTAAGCTGGCCCCCGGAGGGCATCCTGCCTCGTTGGACATGGGCATCCTGCCTCGTTGGACATGTGCCTCCTCCTCCTCCTCCTCTCTCCTACCAGGCACCCACGTGGAGTCAGTGCCCTCATCATTCCCTCCCTCTTCATCGCTGTAGCAAACCTGGCAGTATGCTGCAGCTTGTGGAACATGACTGCCAGATTGCTGTCCTTCTTGAGAATCCCCTCTCTCTGCATTCACGCTACTGCCTTCCTCTAGCTGAGTATCATCATCAGAGCCTACAAAACACTGGGTATCCTCCTGGAGCATGTACCCAACACAGTGCTCAAAGAGTTCAGGAGACTCCTCAGGAGGACGTGGTGGGTCTAGGGAAGGAGTCACTGATGATGACATTGAGACGAGGAAAGACGATGCGTTGGCAGCTGCTTTGCTAGTACCCTGAGACTGGGTGAGAGAGGATGAGGAGGATGAAGAGGGCTTGGTCATCCACTCTACCAAGTCGTTGGCATGTTGCGGCTCAACATATCCAGCTGCCGAAAAGAAGGACAAGCGTGTCCCATGGCCACGTGCTGATGATGACGATGCACCGCGTCCACGACCAGCACTGTTGTCTCTAGACACAGAGCCTGCTTGCCCTCTTTTATCGGCTCGCGCCTGTCTGCCTCTCCTTGCTGGCCTTCCAGACATGGTAATGGCCTGAAGGGAGTTGGGTAACACAGCAATTGGGTAGTGTATATTGTGCTGGAGGCACACAACACCCACTAACTCCTGCAGATGCCTTTATTATAGAACACCAGCAATAAAGGGTAGATAAAGGAGTATACTGTACTGGAGGCACACAACACCCACTAAGCCCTGCAGATGGCTCTATTAGAGAACAGGAATAAAGGGTAGATACAGGTGTACATTGTGCTGGAGGCACACAACACCCACTAACTCCTGCAGATGCCTTTATTATAGTACACCAGCAATAAAGGGTAAATACAGATGTATACTGTGTTGTGCTGGAGGCACACACAAATTCCAATAACTCCTGCAGATGGCTCAAATAGAGAAGTAGGTGGATATAGCGGTGTGTACTGGGTACAGAGCATGCAGACAGCACGCACAAGCTCCTAACACTGACTGCAAGCTCTATTATAAAAGATAGATATATCGCTAACTATACAGGTGAGGTGAATATAGCGGTGTATACTGCGGTCAGGGCATGCAGACAACAACCACTACAGAAGAGCAAGATCAAAAATCGGCCGATAACGATCGGTGTGTACTGTGTTGAAGGTACACAGAACACCCACTAACTGCTTCAGACGCCAACACACTACACAAGGCTGCCGTGCTGACGGCCTTATATAGTGTGGGGCGTGTACTACACAGCCTGAGCTATGATTGGCCACAGGCATCCTGCCTGTGGCCAATCATGGCTCTCCTCGCTGCCCCTTCCCTCATCCCTTGAGGTTTTAGTCCTGTGCTGTGTCACAATATCTCAGTGTGAAGTGCTGCTACTAATGCTGCCCTATTGTTGTGTATAGATGACTCACTTGCCAGACCCTGTGTTTACATGTAAATTACTGGCATTCATATGTAAATGTCGGCGGCCAGCGGTATTGATATGTATATTATGCCCCCTGAGGTCATATCCACAGAAATCTCTACCAACCAACAAGCAAAAAGCATGTGCTGTAACCTCTAGCAACTAATCAGTGAGCCCTAATGTGTTCTGTAACCTCTAGCAACCAGTCAGTGAGCAGTAAATGTACACTGTAACCTCTGGCAACCAATCACAATAGCTGCCTGATGTAATTCAGTAAACTGATTTTGAGTCTAGCTGCTATTTATTGTATGTCTCAGAGCAGGCGGAGAAGGAAACTGCAGGGGGGGGTCAAGAAAAGTTTTGCCCAGGGTCCAATCAATATTAAAGATGGCCCTGCATACAGGGATATACAATGTAATACTGACATATAATCACACACATAGGTTGCACTTGATGGACTTGTGTCTTCTTTAACCACTTGCCGACCGCCGCACGCCGATGTACGTCGGCAGAATGGCACGGGCAGGCATAAGGGCTTACATGTACGTCCTTGCCTGCCCACCGGTCGGGGGCCCGATAGGGCCCCCGCCCGGTGCCTGCGGCGGTCGGTATTCGTTCGGGAGCGATCCCGGACGAGGGGACGGCCATTCATTCATGGCCACCCCCTCTCGATCGCTCCCGGCGAATGAAAATGTCCGGTGACATCACTTCCTCTCCTGTAATGTAAACACAGGAGAGGAAGTGATGTATTCTCTCCTCCGTGTCGGTAGTTTTCGTTCCGGCACCGAGGAGAGAGGTTCGGTGAGTTGCACCAACACACCCCACATACAGTAGAACATGCCAGGCACACTCACACCCCCCCTTTACCCCCGATCACCCCCCAATTACCCCTGCCCCCCCAGTCACAGTGACACCAATTGCTTTTTTTTTTTTTTTTTTTTTTTTTTTTTTGCATTGGTGTCATTTGTGACTGTAGTAACTGTTAGGGCAGTTAGGGTTAGCCCCCTTTAGTTCTAATGTGCCCCCCTAACCCCCCCAATAAAGGTTTAACCCCGTGATCACCCCCCGTCGCCAGTGTCACTAAGGCTGGGTTCACATTGCAGCGGTTTATGAGAACGAATGTGATTCGCACCGCACTGCAGTGCAAATCACATCCGATCTCTGTGCGATTCGAGTTCAGCCATACAGATAGTATGGCTGAATTCGTGTCGCACCCGCCGCAAATTCGCACGGGACCCTTTTTTTGGCCCGCAGCAGAATCGGATCGCATGGGTGTTCACACCATGCGATCCGAGTTTGCAGATCGCACTGCGATATGCGAACTGATCTGGGGGTGTCATTAACATTTCACTGACACTCCCAGCAGTTCGCATAGGGCAGTGTGAACTGCCGCCGGGAGGCATGCGATGCGGGAACCCGCCGCGGATTCATGGCGTTCCCGCATCGGTCCAGTGTGAACCCAGCCTAATAAGCGATAGTTTTTCTGATCGCTGTATTAGTGTCACAGGTGGCGCTTGTTAGGCAGGTAGGTATTTAGGTTCGCCGTAGCTTTTTATAGCGCCAGGGACCCCCATATACTACCGCATAAAGCCCCCTGATTGCCCCCTAGTTAACCCTTTCACCAGTGATCACCATATAACTGTTACAGGTGACGCTGGTTGGTTAGTTATTTTTTTATAGTTTCAGGGCACCCGCCATTTATTACCTAATAAAGGTTTAACCCCCTGATCACCCGGCGGGTGTCATTTGTGACTGTAATAACTGTTAGGGCAGTTAGGGTTAGCCCCCTTTAGTTCTAAGGTACCCCCTAACCCCCCCAATAAAGGTTTAACCCCGTGATCACCCCCCGTCGCCAGTGTCACTAAGGCTGGGTTCACATTGCAGCGGTTTATGAGAACGGATGTGATTCGCACCGCACTGCAGTGCAAATCACATCCGATCTCTGTGCGATTCGAGTTCAGCCATACAGATAGTATGGCTGAATTCGTGTCGCACCCGCCGCAAACTCGCACGGGACCCTTTTTTTGGTCCGCAGCAGAATCGGATCGCATGGGTGTTCACACCATGCGATCCGAGTTTGCAGATCGCACTGCGATATGCAAACTGATCTGGGGGTGTCATTAACATTTCACTGACACTCCCAGCAGTTCGCATAGGGCAGTGTGAACTGCCGCCGGGAGGCATGTGATGCGGGAACCCGCCGCGCATTCGTGGCGTTCCCGCATCGCTCCAGTGTGAACCCAGCCTAATAAGCGATCGTTTTTCTAATCACTGTATTAGTGTCACAGGTGACGCTAGTTAGGCAGGTAGGTATTTAGGTTCGCCGCAGCTTTTTATAGCGCCAGGGACCCCCATATACTACCGCATAAAGCCCCCTGATTGCCCCCTAGTTAACCCTTTCACCAGTGATCACCATATAACTGTTACAGGTGACGCTGGTTGGTTAGTTATTTTTTTTATAGTTTCAGGGCACCCGCCATTTATTACCTAGTCTCACTAGTGTACCCCTAAATTTAGGGGTGTCTACTTTCCAAAATGGGGTCATTTGGGGGGGGTTTGTGCCATCTTGGCATTTTATGGCCTTCAAAACTGTAACGCCCTTAGAAAGCCTGAAGGCGGTGCTTGGATTTCGGGGCCCCGTACGCGGCTAGGCTCCCAAAAAGTCCCACATATGTGGTATCCCCGTACTCAGGAGAAGCAGCAGAATTTATTTTGGGGTGTCATTTCACATATGCCCATGGCATGCGTGAGCAATATATCATTTAGTGACAACTTTGTGGAAAAAATAAATAAATAAAGTTTGCAATTTTCCCGCAACTTGTGGCAAAATATAAAATATTCCATGGACTCAACATGCCTCTCAGCAAATAGCTTGGGGTGTCTACTTTCTAAAATGGGGTCATTTGTGGGGGTTTTGTGCCATCTTGGCATTTTATGGCCTTCAAAACTGTAATAGGTAGTGAGGAGTGAAGTCAAATATTTACGCCCTTAGAAAACCTGAAGGCGGTTCTTGGCTTTCGGGGCCCCGTACGCGGCTAGGCTCCCAAAAAGTCCCACATATGTGGTATCCCCGTACTCAGGAGAAGCAGCAGAATTTATTTTGGGGTGTCATTTCACATATGCCCATAGCATGTGTGAGCAATATATCATTTAGTGACAACTTTGTTAAAAAAAATAAAAAAAAATTAAAGTTTGTAATTTTCCCGCAACTTGTGGCAAAATATAAAATATTCCATGGACTCAAAATGCCTCTCAGCAAATAGCTTGGGGTGTCTACTTTCTAAAATGGGGTCATTTGTGGGGGTTTTGTGCCATCTTGGCATTTTATGGCCTTCAAAACTGTAATAGGTAGTGAGGAGTGAAGTCAAATATTTACGCCCTTAGAAAACCTGAAGGCGGTTCTTGGCTTTCGGGGCCCCGTACGCGGCTAGGCTCCCAAAAAGTCCCACATATGTGGTATCCCCGTACTCAGGAGAAGCAGCAGAATTTATTTTGGGGTGTCATTTCACATATGCCCATAGCATGTGTGAGCAATATATCATTTAGTGACAACTTTGTGTAAAAAAAAAAATATATATATTTTTTTTGTCATTATTCAATCGCTTGAGGCAAAAAAATAAAATATTCAATGGGCTCAACATGCCACTTATCAATTTCCTTAGGGTGTCTACTTTCCAAAATGGGGTCATTTGGGGGGGTTTTGTACTGCCCTGCCATTTTAGCACCTCAAGAAATGAGATAGGCAGTCGTAAACTAAAAGCTGCGTAAATTCCAGAAAACGTACCTTAGTTTGTAGATGTGACAACTTTTGCGCAAACCAATAAATATACAATTATTGACTTTTTTTTTACCAAAGACATGTGGCTGAATACATTTTGGCCTAAATGTATGACTAAAATTGAGTTTATTGGATTTTTCTAATAACAAAAAGTAGAAAATATCATTTTTTTTCAAAATTTGCGGTCTTTTTACGTTTATATCGCAAAAAATAAAAATTGCAGAGGCAATCAAATACCATCAAAAGAAAGCTCTATTTGTGGGAAGAAAAGGACGCAAATTTTGTTTGGGTACAACATTGCATGACCGCGCAATTACCAGTTAAAGCAGCGCAGTGCCAAATTGTAAAAAGACCTCTGGTCATTTACCAGCAAAATGGTCCGGTCTGAAGGTGGTTAAAGCTCACCTACTATGTAATTATGCCCAGTTCTTCTGCATCTGTTTTAATTAATCAACATCACACATGGGGTCTATTTATATAAAAAAATTAAATTCACCATGTGAATGTCCCAGCCACTGCAAATGATCCCTGTGATGTGTCTAATATGTTTTTTTTCCCAGGACCATCAGCTCCATCTAGTGACCATAATGCTGTATTTTCCTCATTGCGGTATTCAGAAAAAGTGCTGATGAGCTTAGGAAACAAACAGACACATTACGGGAGTTATTCGTGAATGCTAATCACATAGCGAATGTATAAAAAGACCCCATGGTGTGCAAAAACATTCCATTTGAACATAACAATTGGTCTGGGGGGCTGGATCGGCAGGTGAATTTACAAATTCAGCCCCCTCACACATGTATTCTTCTTATGCAACAGAAAAAATTTACATTTTAGCTACAGGCCTATAGATTCAGTCTGGGGGAACTGGGATCAGTTTGTGCAAGCCAATCTACCTTACATAGCAGGAAACATCTAACAGGGGCTCTAATTCTTCTCCACTAACTAAAAACTTTAAAAAAAATAATAATAATTTTGGCTTGACGTGTACTTCAATTGTACAATTGCGTACTGTAATTCAACAATATAAGATGTCTTTTTCCAACTGCTGCAAAAATACATACATACCATCTGATTACTACTGGTGTTCCCTTGGTACTTGCTCCACTTTTCTCCATTCAGGCTATAGAAGATAATATATTGGGATATGTACAGGGTAAGGAATTTCTGTCGAGCTCCTTGAGTTTGTATGGCGTGAATCACCATAGGTGCCAGAAGATCCACCTGAAATAATAGACAATGAAACAAAAGTTTTATTTAGCTTCTTATCCTCCATAATTGCATCTACCTGGGGGTTTCCTAAGTCTTCTATGCAGTTTTAGCCCATTTCCATTGGCCATATACAATAATGAAGCCTCAAAGGTCTTGAGATGTTAATTTACCTACAGTAGGATGATCTTCTTCTCCAATGGTCCAATAGGAGCATTACTGGCTAGCACTTTTAGGTGAAACCTTATTTTTGGGCACCTAAGGGCTCCTTTCATAAGGAGTACGTATGTTCAGCATTTATGCACATTTTGTCATGCTTACCTTGCATAGTCCTCTCCTCCCAAGAATTTCCCATTGTCGCTCTGTCTTGGTCTTTCTGAGTAAGGAAGTCTTAGATGGAGATCCACTTTCAAGCGCAACTCCATACTCTAATCTCCTTCCCTGAGGATCTCCCATTAAGACCTTTATTGTAGCATGGTATCCTTTTTTTTGGTATATATCTTTTTCTGATTTCTTCTAGTGTATCTGGGTATAAAAGTATTGGCTGGAGATCTGCTTTAAAGCCCAATCCCAGGCTTCATGTTCCTCCCCTGAGGAATCCCCCCCATTAAGGCCTCTGACGGTATGGTATACTTTTTTATTTTAGATGTACCTTTTCCTGATGTTTTCTAGCCCATCGGGCCGGGAAGTCTTGGCTAGAGATCCACTATAAAGCCCAACCCCAGGCTTCATGTCCCTCCCCTGAGGAATTCCCCCCGTTAAGGCCTCTATGACATTATGGTATCCTTTTTTATTTTATATGCACCCTTTTCTGATGTCTTCTAGCCCATCTGGGCCTGGAAGTCTTGGCTGGAGAACCACGTTGAAGCCCAAGTCCAGGCTGCATGCTCCTCCCCTGAGGACCCCCCTTTAAAGCTTCTATGACAGTATAGTATATTTTTTTAATGTTATATGTAGCATTTCCTGATGGTGAGCACCGGGGAGGGGAGAACAGGGGGAGGAGAGCACTGGGGGGAGTGGAGAGCACTTGGGGGGGGGAGCACTGGGGGGAATGGAGAGCACTGGGGGGGAGAGCACTGGGGGGAGTGGAGAGCACTGGGGTGGAGAGCACTGGGGGGAGAACAGGGGGGAGAGAGCACTGGGGGGTGGGGGTGAAGAGCACTGGGGGGGAGCACTGGGGTGGTGGCTAGAGAAGGATGGGGAGAACTGGAGAGCAGGTTGGGGGGCAGAAAGAACAGGGGTGGAGAGAACTGTGGGGGGGAGAACAGGGGGGAGAAGAGCACTGGGGGGCAGGGGTGAAGAGCACTGGGAGGGTGAAGAGCACGGGGGGTGAAGAGCACTGGGGGGAGTGGATAGCACTGGGATGGTGGCTAGAGAAGGATGGGGAGAACTGGAGAGGAGGTTGGGGGGGCAGAAAGAACAGGGGTGGAGAGAACTGTGGGGGGGGGGGGGCTGGAGAGTGTGATGGGGAGGAAAGCACTGGGGGGCAGGGAGAACGAGGTGAACTGGGGGGAGGCAGTAAAAGAAGTTGGATAGGAGGATCAGTAAGGGGGCTGCATATAGAGGAAATGAGCCTTCTATATTCCTCCATGCAGCAGCTGAATACTTGATTCTCCTCCTCTCCCTCCTGCAAGCATTCAGCGACTGCATGCAGGAATATAGAAGGCTCATTTCTTGTATATGCAGCCCCCCTGCTGATCCTCCTATCCAGGCACACACGGCGGGCTGTACAGGCGGCATCTCCTCCTCTTGAACACAGTGCTGGCTGGCTCTGTGTTCGGCGGCTGCTCTGTAACATGGCCCGCCCCCCCCAGACCAGCTCGTGTGATAGAGGGAACGTTGATTCTATCTACTATCACACGAGCTGGTCTGGGGGAGGGGGGCGGAGCCGTGTTACAGAGCAGCTGCCGAACACAGAGCCAGCCAGCGCTGTGATTCGCAGTAGAGAGCAACAATGCAGCCGCAACTAAAAGTGGCCCCAGGGCAGGCGGCCTGCCGGGAAATCGCCTGGTATGCCGGTAGGCCAGTCCGGCCCTGGACAGAAGGTCTCACCCAGGGATTAGAGGAGCCCCAGTTGGGTTGCCACCTCATCCCTTTAAAACTGAACACATACAGGGCCTTGAAAAAGTATTCATACCCCTTGAAATTTTCCACATTTTGTCATGTTACAACCAATAACGTAATTGTATTTTATTGGGATTTTATGTGATAGACCAACACAAAATGTCACATAATTGTGAAGTGGAAGGAAAATGATAAATGGTTTTCAAACATTTTTACAAATAAATATGTGAAAAGTGTGGGGGTGCATTTGTATTCAGCCCCCCTGAGCCAATACTGTGTAGAACCCCCGTTCACTGCAATTACAGCTGCAAGTCTTTTTGGGGATGTCTCTACCAGCTTTGCACATCTAGAGAGGGACATTTTTGCCAATTCTTCTTTGCAAAATAGCTCAAGCTCTGTCAGATTGGATGGAGAGTGTCTGAACAGAAATTTTCTGCCACAGATTCTTAATGTGATTTAGGTCTGGACTTTGACTGGACCATTCTAACAGATGAATATGCTTTGATCTAAACCAGGGATCCTCAAACTACGTCCCTCCAGCTGTTGTGAAACTACACATCCCATGAGGCATTGTAAAACTCTGACATTCACAGACATGACTAGTCATGATGGGAATTGTAGTTCCTGAACAACTGGAGGGTCGTAGTTTGAAGACCCATGATCTAAACCATTCCATTGTAGCTCTGGCTGTATGTTTAGGGTCGTTGTCCTGCTGGAAGGTGAACCTCCACCCCAGTCTCAAATCTTTTGCAGACTTTTTTTTTTTTTTTAAATATATTCTTTATTTTTCTTTTTAACAATTTATACATATACATTTGTAAAATTAATAAAGGGAAACGATAATACAATTTATCACACAGTTTCCTCGCTTCCCTCTTCTTACAAAATACAATACAACCCTTTAGATACCTTCATCTATCTAATGGTCTGTGCCTCCACTCTTGAGTGATTTCCCTATACGTGAATATCCTATCCCCTTTAATCACCTCTCCTAGTGTTATTTCCTCTCTCTTTGCCCATCTGCTATAATAAAGCCGCTCCTCCTTCCCTGGCAAAAAGTATTTTGTATCTAATAGTGACATTAATGGGGAATTACATGTCCAATTATGTGTCTTGTTTATTTTATCCCATATTTTAAGTGTATGTCTTGTTATTATGCTAGTGCTTACTCCTAGGTTCTGCGAATGAGATGGTATCCAAATCATTTTTGCTAATTCCGTCCCACTTAGTCTAGTTTCCAACTCCGCCCAACTCTTCTCCTTCAAATTATGCAGCCACTCTGCTACCCTAGATATCACTATTGCTTCATAGTATTTTTTAAAATCTGGCATTGCTACTCCTCCTCTTTCCTTTTCCTTTACTAGGACCTTATACGCAATGCGCGTTTTCTTTGGGGACCACATAAATGACAGGACCAGAGATTCTAATTTTCTGAAAAAGCTCCCCGGGAGTGAAATGGGAATCATTTGAAATGTGTAGAGTACCATAGGTAATATAAACATTTTTATTACGTTTATTCTACCCATCCAAGATACTGCTTTGTACTTCATACTTTTCATTTGCATTTTAATTTTATTTAGCAGGGGCATATAGTTAGCTTCGTATAAATTAGCCCTTTGTGCCGTTAATTTTATCCCTAAGTAGCTCAATTCCCCTCTACACCACTTAAAAGGTAGGCTGGCGGAGAGATCTCTCTGCTCTGGTTGGGGCAAGTTCAAGTTTAATATTTCTGTCTTAGACAGGTTGATTTTAAAATTTGAGAGTCGTCCATATTGTTCCAATTCTTTAAGTGCCGATGGGATTGATGTTCTAGGGTTTGTAATATATAGCAACAAATTGTCGGCAAATGCAGATACCTTATATTCTCTACCACCCACCCCGATTCCCCGTAAATCCTGATTCCCTCGAATCACTGCTAACAGCGGCTCCAAGGTAATCACAAATAGAATCGGGGATAGGGGGCATCCCTGTCTCGTCCCGTTGAACAATTCAAGGGGGCGAGACAGGGATCCGTTCACTCTAATCCTGGCTGTCGGCCTGGTATACAATGCCTTTACCCATCTCATCATTCTCTCACCCAGTCCCATATATTTTAAGGTCTCATTTATAAACTCCCAGTCTACTCTATCAAAAGCCTTCTCAGCATCTACAGATAAGAGCAGAGTAGGAGTCTTCCTTCTAATTGCTTCTTGTATCAGAATGATTGACTTCAAAGAATTGTACCTCCCCTCCCGTCCCCGAACAAATCCCACCTGATCGGTTTGGACCCAATCAGGGAGGAGTGTTTTCAGTCGCTCGGCCAGTATTTTCGCGTAGATCTTCACGTCCGTATTCAATAATGATATCGGCCTGTAACTCTCCAGGGCTGCCGAATCCTTGCCCTCCTTCAGGATCAATGCGATGTGGGCGAGAAGGGCCTCTTCTCGAAAGTCCCCCCCATCCCCCACCTCATTGAAATATTCACAGAGCTTTGGTGCTAAAAAACTTCAAAATTTTTTATAATATAAGATGGAGTAGCCATCTGGTCCTGGACTTCCCCCCAGGGCTATATCTTTAATTACTCTCTCTACTTCCCTAACTGAAATAGGGATCTCCAATTCATTCATCTCATCACACGTACCTTTTGGGAAGTCGAGCTTCTCAAGATATTCCCAAATGGCTCCTTTCCTTTTCCCCCTGTCCTCCCTTCTTGCACCTATATTGTATAAGGCGCTATAATACACGTGGAAGTTCTCTGCGATGTCGGGGGTTGCAAACTTCATCTCCCCCTTTTATCCCTAATCTTTGGTATATAGGTCCTGTTTTTCTGTTCCTTTACTCTTCTTGCCAACCACTTACTTGACTTATTCCCCCACAGATGTCTTTCCTTATTTATTTTATAAAAAGCTGTTCTCCTCTCTTGCTCTAGGAACTCTTCTAACTCCCTTTTTTTTTCTTGCAATTTCTGTGTCTCCTGAAGCCCTCTAGGTCTGGTCATTTGCTCTAATTCCTCAATCTTAGTGTATAATTGAACCTTCTCTTTCTCCCTTTCTTTCTTTTTCCCTGTTCCAATCCCTATCAGGATCCCTCTAATGACAACATTGTGTGTCTCCCAGATAGTAGCCTTTGAGCATTCCCCTGTGTCATTGACCTCGTAAAAATGCCTCAATTCCTGTAAAATTTTTGTGCTTACGTCCTGTTCTTGAATGAGAGAATCATTCAGTTTCCAGGCTCTTCCTGTCCCCATATGGCCCTGTATTTCGAATTTAGTTTTTATAGGAGCGTGGTCGGACAAAGTGATGGGTTTAATTTCTGATTTTTTCAAGTTGGCCACTAATTGTTGTCCAATAAATATATAATCCAATCTAGTAAAGGTTTTATGAGCTGAGGAGAAGTGAGTGTAGTCCCGTTCTCTCTGGTGGCTGATCCTCCATGAATCATGTAACTGGGCACTGGTCAAAGCTTTATTTACTCTTCTATATCTATGTTCCGCTACACGTGTACCACCCCCTGAGGTATCCATCTTGGGGTCTAGACACCAGTTCAAATCTCCTGCTAGAATCACTGTACCTGCTCTAAACTCTTCCAATTTACTTAGCACTCTCATTAAGAATTTGTCTGGATTTCTATTTGGCGCGTACACATTTACAATAGTACATTGCATCTCCCCCAGTTTACCCTTTAAAAATAGATATCTCCCCTCTGGGTCAGCCAAACGTTCATCGATTTCAAACCTTAATGATCTATCAAAGCCGATAGCTACTCCTCTTGAGTGAGCTGAAGGTGTATCCCCATAGAACCAAACTGGGAATTGAGATGATGTCAATTTGATCCCTGAGTTATTAGTGATGTATGTTTCTTGAAGGCAGATTACATTTCCCCCCATAAATTGGAGTTCTTTATTAATTTTATACCTTTTTTCCTTAGTATTTAAGCCTCTCACATTATATGTTATCACATTAATGACTACCATTTACTACTATTTTGTTAGTCTGCCAGTCGGCGAACGCTGACCCAGAGGGAACTTTTTCTTGGGGACAGAGAGGACGGGAAAAACCATAACAATCCCCCAAAAAAAACACCCAAATTGCTCCCTCCCCCCTTCTTTCCAACTCTGCATCTGCAGCAGTTGGTCGGGGTCTCTCCCCCATTTTTTTTTGGGGGGATATATGGGCCGGACTTTTATCTCTTTGATAATGTCTACTCTCCATATTTACCCCGGGGGTTCACACCTGGGGCGACTTGCAGGCGGCGGCACCCTCCTCCCTTCCCCCCCTCCCCACCCCCTGTTTCCCCGGACCCATCTACACCTCATCTTAACTGCTCCCTGTTTCTATTTACTCTTTCCCTTTCGTTTATCTCTACACTTCTCCCTCTCTGCCATCTTAACTTCCTTTGGGGGGGCCTTACTTCAATTTCTTCCTGCCAGCCTGGCAGCGGGGGGGGGGGGGGGGGGAGTTATCTCCAGGCACTTACAGAACCCTCTCAAATCTTCAGGGAAGCGCAGAACCGCGGATCGACCATCTCTTCTCCCCCTCAAGCACGCTGGGAAACCCCACTGGTAGGGGACTCCCGAGGCATTTATACATTCCGTTAAGGGGTTTAGTAGTCTCCTTCTCCTCAGTGTTTCAGGGGCTAAGTCTGAAAAGACCCGCAGCTCTGCGCCCTCAAAGGGGATCTCCGTCAGTGCCCTTAATTTCTCCATTATTTGCCCTTTCTCTTCTGCATAGTGAAACCTTACTATCACATCTCGTGGGGTGTCCCCCCTTGCTACCCCGCGAGCTGCAGTCCTATGGACTCTATCTACCTTTAGGATTTCAGTGGGCTCCCTTTGTAATATCGGGTTGAAGACCTGCTGCACTATTTTGCCCAACTCTGCGCTACCATACTTTTCCGGGAGACCTTTAATGCAAACGTTCTTCCTCCTACTCCTATTCTCCTGATCTTCTAATTTGTAAAGGAGGGACCTATTTGCTCTCTGGAGACTCTGCACTTGTTCTGTTATCTCATCCATCCTTAGCTCCTGGCTATCCATTCTTTCCTCGATCTCCTCCACCCTCTCCAATACCCATCCAATATCTGCGCGAACTCCTGCTATTTCTATCTTTAGTGCCGCCTCCATTTTTGCAAACATTTCCCCCAGCATCTCCTTTATAGGAGAGGATTCTTCTGGGGGAGCCGGTCGCAAAATCCCTTCCTCGCACACAGATTCTCCTGTTACTCTCCCAGCCTCCCTATCCTGTTGACCTTTAGCTGTGCTTTGTGGTGTGGGGCTTATCTCTTTACTCCCCCCCGTTTTTAAACCGTTTGCTTTCCCCCCTTTACCTTCCTCCACTATCTTCTGTCTACTCAAACCTGACCTCCGTCCTACTCCTTGTCTAGGACTTTCTTGCCCCTCCTCTATCGTACTGGTGTTGGTGATGTTGCTTGCCATGTATCTCTGGATCCCTCCTGGACTAGATACGGGTGGGACATTTTTACCTGATTTTACCTTCCCCTTCATTCCTTCTCCCTACTATAAAAGGAAAGGGGACCACACGGGCACCTCCACCGATTCACTTTATCGCACTTTTGGACCCACACAACGGTCCTCCTGTGGTTCGTTCTAAATCTAATACGGTTCACGCTTCCACACCCAATGTCACTAGATCACTCTCTACTGTGGCCACTTCACATGTTTCTTCATTTCGTGCACCAGGCACTTTGGCACCTTGTCTTCCTCCACTTTCCTCATCTTCAGTACGTAGGGTAAGGGAACCCACCTTTTCTACCATGTTTCCATTGAGTTCTCAGTCTATTGATCCACGTATTGCACCGATTTCTTTGGTGAACACTCCAGATCCAAAATCGAATCTAACTCCGTCTCTGCCACCCAAGGAGTCTCAGGCCTAGATGTGATAAATCTCTCCTCCGTATCACTTACGAAGGAGCAGATCTATGTACTCAAACTGGGCCTGACTTTTTGTCCTTCAACCAATTTGGACAAATTTCAATTTGACAGTACGCGAAGGCCATGAATTCAGAAGATACAGTCAATCCACTTGTTGGTAATATTTTTTCCAGATTGGATGAGCAAGATCACCACATGGATCAGTTTGCCTTGGCGTACAAATGCTCCTGAATCACACGGCTCACCTGGAATCCCCCACTGTGGCTGCTCCGGTACAACCTGAGTCGCAGGCCATCCCTGCTGCTGCACCAATCTCTGTGCAGGCACCCGCCTTGAGTATTACCTCTATAAGAGGTATGTCTGGTTCTGCTCCGCTTCCCCAGTGATTTGGGGGTGATCCAGTTCAATGCAGAGGGTTTCTCAATCAGGTTGAGATATACTTTGAAATGCTGCCCCAGGCGTTTCCCACGGACAGAAGCAAAGTAGGTTTCGTGATATCTTTGCTTTCTGAGAGAGCCTTAGCCTGGGCCAACCCTCTATGGGAGACGCAAAAACTTGTTGTCTTGAGTTACCCTCAGTTTGTGGCATCCTTTAAAAGGGTTTTTGACGTTCCCGCACGCTCCGCTTCTGTTGCCAAGTGCCTCATGTCCATCAAACAGAGTACAAGAACTGTTGCCGACTATGCCATTGAATTCCGTACTCTGGCAGCAGAGGTTGCTTGGAACAATGAGGCCCTCGTGGCTGCTTTTTCTCATGGTCTCTCGGATTCCATCAAGGATGAGATAGCAGCCCGAGATATACCCACTGAGCTGGAGAGCTTGATCTCATCCTCATTGACTCATTCTATTCCCGGAGAGTCTGGTTCCCCAGTCCTTCTCCCTTCCACTGCTCCTGCCTCCAACCGCCGGACCGCTCCAGCCGCCCAGACCGCGCCAATCCCCTCTGGGCCCCCCTCTCCCAGCAGCGGATCCAGGTAGACTCTCGTCGGCTTCCTATGGCTTCCGCTCGGGGGAGTTTTGCGTCCCAGGATACACTGCTGATGGGTCCTTCCGGGTGCCTCAGTGTAAGCGTCGGACACGCTCACTGCGCTTCCCGCAGCTCATCATGAGGCGTGCTCTCACTCGGGGATTCCTGGAGGCTTGGATGTCGGGAAGCCTCCCTCCGCACCCGCCTACCTCACGCTGGAAGGAGCTACGCCATCTCATCCCTGGTTGCTTGTTCTTGCTTCATGGAGCCTCCTTCCCACAGACTTTAATGCCACGTACACAGGAGCGGATTTTCCATCAGAAAAATCTTGGATGGTTTTTCCGATGGAATTCCGCTCAAGCTTGGCTGGCATACACATGGTCACACAAAAGTTGTCTGAACTTTCGACCATCAAGAAAGCAGTGATGTACAACACTACCATGAGCTAAGAAAATTAAGTTCAATGCTTCCGAGCATGCGTAGGAATTTTGCGTGTTGGAATTGCTACAGACGATTGGAATTTCCAATAGGAACTTTTTCAAACCGAAAAATTGAGAACATGCTCTCAGTCTTTAGCTGGCGGAAATTCGGCCGATGGAGCATACAAATGGTCGCATTTTCCAAGCAAAAGCTCTCGTCGGTCTTTTACTGGCGGAATTTCCGATCGTGTGCATGGGGCATAACAGGTTTTCTTCTAAGATTGCCCTATATTTGGCTCCATCCATCTTCCCATCAACTCTGACAAGATTTCCTGTCCTTGCTGAAGGAAAGTATCCCATAACATGATGTTGACAACACCATGTCTCACAGTTGGAATAGTGGGTTCAGGGTGAGTGTTAGTTTTCCGCCACACGTAGCGCTTTGCTTTTAGGCCAAAAAGTTTAATTTTGGTCTCACCTGACCAGAGCACCTTCTTCCACATATTTGCTGTGTCCCCCACATGGCTTCTCACAAACTGCAACCAAAAATTCTTATGGGTTTGTTTCAACAATGGCTTTCTTCTTGGCACTCTTCGATAGAAGGCCAGATTTGTGGAGTGCACAACTAATAGTTGTCCTGTGGACAGATTCTCCCACCTGAGCTGTGGATTTCCACAGCTATTCCAGAGTTACCATGTGTGACAGAACCGATCCCACACTCCGATTTAGTGCTTCCATCAGTATACCGCTTCCTAAGTCTGGATATAGATATCAGATATTCCAACTGCTCACAAGCACAAAACAAGATGACACTTGCTTAGCTGCTCAATATGGACTAATTTATTAGAACCAAAATGACAAGTATTTATAATACAGTAGAAAACTAAAACCTAACCTAATTAGCATGAGCTAATTATCTAATCATTGACCCAGATTAGTTGTCTGAGAGATAGGACTTTTCAGGTTAAGACTTTGTCTCCTAGCTCACTGATTGACTATTCAATACACATTACCATAAACAAACACAGGGTTAATTAGCACAAACAACAATGTGTGAATACTCCTACAAGCCAGACTAGACTAATTTACACAACAGACAGGTGGCTGGAGTTGATGACATTAGCATCTAACAGTTTGTGTCTGTCAGGTCACCTTGAGGCCAGGTGGCAGATGCACCCCGTAGGTATTAGAAGTGCACCGCAAGGTTGTGGACCCTACGGCTGACTGCTGCGGATGGGGGTCAAGGTGATAGGAAGGCAGGACTGCCAGAACACCAAGATGGATCCCACCGGGGTTAGAGTGTAAGATTCCCTGGGGCGCGGAGTCTAAGAGCCAGCAGGTGTTCACCAGAGCCTCGAGTGGTGAGGATGGACTTGGCTGCAACTGGCTCCAGGTCACGACCCCCAGGGTCCCCCAGCTCACACCCAGAGTAGGCAACAGGAGGATAGGGATTGTCAGGGACAAAGCCAAGGTCGGGGCCACAAGCAGACAAGAATAGTCAGGGACACGCCAAAAGGTCAGGATCACAGGCAAACAGGGATAGTCAAGGACACGCCAAAGTCGGTAACGGAATAACAGCAGAGCACACAGCAGGTAACAGCAAGCTAACACACAAAGGTTGATCAGCAGGATTGGCCTGCAGTGCACAGGTTAATATAGAGTTCTCTGATAGGAGCTAGGGTGGAGCCATGCCAGAGGATGGATTATAAAAGCAGTCAGGTGAGGGTCGGCTGGTCTCTAGAAATGAACACATGGAGACAGGTAAGCAGACGAACTCTATTGCATAACCATGACAGTGTCCCAACAGTGTGATTCAGTCCATTGCTAATATGGCAAATACATATCCAGAGTCTGTGTGTCTTGGGGGGGGGGAACATGGATCTGAATCCAAGTAACACCACCTCAGGGGTCCCCAGGCATACAGCTCACAAAGAGCACTGTTCCTCCAAATGCGAGGGCCCATAATCGCAAGGCAAGAGGCTCGCATTCTGTCCCCTCCAACAGCCTCTGTCCCGGCTAGGTCTGTCACACCATGGACCTCTTGGCTGCTTCTCTGATGAATGCTCTTCTTGCCTGGCCTGTCAGTTTAGGTGGACGGCCGTGTCTTGGTAGGTTTGCAGTTGTGCCATACTCTTTCCATTTTCCGATGATGAATTGAACAGAGCTCCGTGAGATGTTCAAAGCTTAGGATATTTTTTTTATAACCTAACCCTGCTTTAAACTTCTCCACAACTTTATCCTTGACCTGTCTTCATAATGCTGTTTGTTCACTAAGGTTCTCTAACAAACCACTGAGAGATTCACAGAACATCTGAATTTATACTGAGATTAAATTAACACACAGGTGGATTCTATTTATTAATTAGATGAATTCTGAAGGCAATTGGTTCCACTAGATAGGGGTATCAGAGTAAATGGGGCTGAATACAAATGCACACCACACTTTTCACATATGTATTTGTAAAACATTTTGAAAAACATTTATTATTTTCCTTCCACTTCACAATTATGTACCACTTTTTTTTTGGTTTATCACATAAAATCCCAATAAAATATATTTACATTTTTAGTTGTAAGATGACAAAATGTGGAAAATGTCAGGGGGTGTGAATACTTTTTCAAGGCACTATATTAATTACGCAGGTTCTGTGGCTGATTAACGTGGGAAGAAAATCCATTTAGGGCCCTACCTGCATTAAATTAGCTGTGTAATTAATATGTCTTCGGATTTAAAGGGATGAGGTGGCAACCCTAAGCCCCAGCAAGGGGCCAAGAACCAGAAGGTCTAATCTCAAGGGTCAAAGGAACAGAAGCCAGGAGACAGAGGCTCTCACTCAGGGCTAAATGGAGCCCCACCAGGAGTCAGAGGATAGAGGGTCTTACCCAGGGGTCAGAGGAGCCCAGCCAGGAGTCAGGAGACCAGAAGGTCTCACCCAGGGGTCAGAGTAGCACAGCCAGGAGTCAGGAGACAGAGGGTCTTACCCAGGGGGGTAAGAGGAGCCCAGCCAGGAGTCAGGAGACAGAGGGTCTCACCCAGGGGTCAGAGGAGCCCCAGCCACCAGGCAGGAAAAAAGGAGGTCTCATTCCAGGAGTCAGGTAGGCTCCTATCGGGAGGTTAAGGAAAACCCCTATCCAGAGGCCAGCAGTGGGCTGTGAATCAGGCACTTGTGACTAAAGACTAAGAACTAGGGGAGCTGGACAATAAAGTTAGAGGAACTGGTAAGAAGAGCAGCGGTGCTGCCGACAAGAGAGCCAGATGGCTCTGCATTTTCAGTTGAATTTTCATGTTGATGGTGGAAACCCCTGTGTTGACAACTGATGCATATGTGCATTTTCCATTTTGTTCAATAAAAGTTGGCCTGCCATGCCCTAAAATACCATTTAGACTGGCACGATTTGTTATAAATAGACTCTTTTAGTGTTCTGATATTTACCAAACCAACAAATGCTATTTGCAAGCAAATTGGCAATTTTTTTTTTTTATCAACCCTCACCTGAATCCAAGAATTCTGGCTGTTTACACTCCAGGCGTTTATAGTCCCGCTGTTTCCCAGTCTGGCCAGGGATGGCACCCAAGATCCTTTATTAACAAAAGGTAAAAGGATAATGACAGTACATAAGAACAGAACAACAAAAAAATATCTAGGCCATGGCGTATAAGGGTGCCAGCAGTGGTCCCAGTAGCCTTTGTGGAACTTGAGCCAAACGCCCATGATCTTAGAACATTATTTTGGCTAGGGGCACCCTATCTTTGGCCTGCAATGTACTCTATGAAGTCTACCTCGCCACCTCATTTCGAACACCCAAGAGTGGAGAGAGCATGGAGTGGGCAGCTTTACTAAAGTATACTATATGGCCAAAGGATTGTGGACACCTGTCCATCGCAACAACCCCCTTCAAATGAGTGAGTTCAGGATGCCAAGTGAATGTTACTGTCAATGGTACAGCACACAATGTCTATAGGGCGTATTAATAAAAACTTTGCATACCTGTTCATACATCAAAACTGCATGTAAATTCATCTTTTGTCAATGGGTCAATAACGGATGGTATCAAGCTCTATTCTCTTTAGATCACATGTCAATAATGGGAAACAAACAATAAAATGTGAATGTTTGGGGACAATACCACATTATGGTCTCTAGATGGAGCTGAGTATCATAAGAAATAAGTCTGCTCCTTAGCTTCATCTAGTGGCCCCAATGCCCTATTTTT
Source organism: Lithobates pipiens (assembly GCF_037356315.1). Lineage (NCBI taxonomy): Eukaryota > Metazoa > Chordata > Amphibia > Anura > Ranidae > Lithobates > Lithobates pipiens. Next base: position 94,352,444 of record NW_027507685.1, on the reverse strand, counting down.
ACCATTTGCACTGCTGTTTTCAATGAATAACGTTCAATCTGCAGAGAATATGCACTTGCTGACCTGCCACAGTACATATACTGCGGCAGGTTGGCACATGCAGGCACAATCATGCACCTGTACATGATGTGCCTGCACTCAGTTTAGGAGCGCACCCCTCCTCCGACAGCCAGACATAGCAGATTGAGGAACCAAATACTCTAGGTCTGGTGTTCATGTGATTGCTGTGGAATCATATGATCGTAATGTCTACAAAGCTGTTATGAATGAATGAAAGAATGAATTCATAACAGCTGTGCTGCCTATGCTATGATTTGCCTACAGCTATCACAGTGTACCTGGGCAAATCACAGCACCCTGTACCATGTGATTAGCTGTAGCCAATCACAGATCACTAGTCTTCACATCTGTAATGAATGGTTAACCCATTAATGGCAAATAAAAACTTTGCTGTTGCAATGACTTTCATTGTAACAACAAAATACACACAGCCCTGACCTCAACCTTATCGAACACCTTTAGGATAACCTGGAATGTTGATTGTGAGCCAGGTCTTCTCGTGCATCACTAGTACCTAGCCTGACAAATGTTCTTGTGGCTGCATCAGGACAGTCGCAAAGGGGGAACCTAGTTAATTCCCATGCTTTGTTTTCAGAATGGAAATGTCCAACATGCTTGTGACGGGAGGGCACATGGAACCCAGAATCCCTTGGAAAGGTTGGGAAACCCACGTTTCAGCTCCCCATACAACTCTTATGTCTAAGTCACCCTGTGCCTTCCTGGTACAGGTTGAGTGAAAAAATATATTCTAAGACTACTCTTAGGTTGTTAATTCTGAATACACAATCCTTGAAAGAGCTGATTACATTGACATCCAGAGACGGACTGTCTGGTCACCTAGGCTGCCTTATGCGCTAGGGTAATTAACATGTTAATTGTGTAATTGTATTTTAAGTTGTTGCTATGGGGAGGGGGGGAGTATCCATGAGCAGCACTACCTCATTATCTACCCCTTGTGTAAAATGTGTATAAAAGTCTGGATTCTGTCCAATAAAAAGTTCAAGATTCTACAAGCTATTTTCGGCTAGACTTGTATTCAATGCAGCTATGATAATATATCTCTCTGATAGTCAGATTGGAGGAAGCGGGATCGCTTCTCGGCCTTTTGGCTAAGATCAAGTGTAGTATCGACTATAGCCTTTAGGGGTGTCTCTGCTTCACAGCTAGGATGTTGAGAACCACCTGTATCTATCCAAGCCATTAGGTCCTTGTGGGGTACCCTCTGCTCGGCCTTGTAGGATTGTTGATTAAATTCAGCTTCACCTACTTGCTGCTATTGGGCTAGAGGCTTAGCCCCCACAAGGAACGAGATTGCGGTCTTCCCTCCCACCCCCCCTCTCCGCATTACTACAGTGCCTTGAGTAAAGTATTCGGCCCCCTTGAACTTTTCAACCTTTTGCCACATTTCAGGCTTCAAACAAAGATATTTTGTTTGAATATTTTGTATATTTAAAGAAAATTTTAATTTTTTGTGAAGAATCACCAACAAGTGGGACACAATTGTGAAGTGGAACGAAATCTATTGGATAATTTTAACTTTTTTAGCAAACAAAAAACTGAAAAGTGGTGCGTGCAAAATTATTCGGCCCCTTTACTTTCAGTGCAGCAAACTCACTCCAGAAGTTCAGCGGGGATCTCTGAATGATCCAATGTTGTCCTAAATGACTGATGGTGATAAATAGAATCCATCTGTGTGTAATCAAGTCTCTGTATAAATGCACCTGCTCTGTGATAGTCTCAGGGTTCTGTTGAAAGCGCAGAGAGCATCATGAAGACCAAGGAACACACCAGGCAGGTCCGTAATACTGTTGTGGAGAAGTTTAAAGCCAGATTTGGATACAAAAAGATTTCCCAAGCTTTAAACATCCCAAGGAGCACTGTGCAAGCGATCATTTTGAAATGGAAGGAGTATCAGACCACTGCAAATCTACCAAGACCTGGCCGTCCCTCTAAACTTTCAGCTCAGACAAGGAGAAGACTGATCAGAGATGCAGCCAAGAGGCCTATGATCACTCTGGATGAACTGCAGAGAACTACAGCTGAGGTGGGAGAGTCTGTCCATAGGACAACAATCAGTTGTACACTGCACAAATCTGGCCTTTATGGAAGAGTGGCAAGAAGAAAGCCATTTCTCAAAGATATCCATAAAAAGTCTCGTCTAAAGTTTGCCACAAGCCACCTGGGAGACACACCAAACATGTGGAAGAAGGTGCTCTGGTCAGATGAAACCAAAATCAAACTTTTTGCCCACAATGCAAAATGATATGTTTGGCATAAAAGCGACACAGCTCATCACCCTCAACACACCATCCCCACTGTCAAACATGGTGGTGGCAGCATCATGGTTTGGGCCTGCTTTTCTTCAGCAGGGACAGGGAAGATGGTTAAAATTGAGGGGAAGATGGATGCAGCCAAATACAGGACCATTCTGGATGAAAACCTGTTGGAGTCTGCAAAAGATCTGAAACTGGGACAGAGATTTATCTTCCAACAACACAATGATCCCAAACATACAGCAAAATCTACAAAGGAATGGTTCAGAAATAAACGTATCCAGGTGTTAGAATGGCCAAGTCAAAGTCCAGACCTGAATCCAATCGAGAATCTGTGGAAAGAGCTGAAAACTGCTGTTCACAAACGCTCTCCATCCAACCTCACTGAGCTCGAGCTGTTTTGCAAGGAAGAATGGGCAAGAATTTCAGTCTCTCGATGTGCAAAACTGATAGAGACATACCCCAAGCGACTTGCAGCTGTAATCGCAGCAAAAGGTGGCTCTACAAAGTATTAACGCAAGGGGGACGAATAATTTTGCACGCCCCACTTTTCATTTTTTTATTAGTTAAAAAAGTTTCAAAAATCCAATAGATTTCGTTCCACTTCACAATTGTGTCCCACTTGTTGGTGATTCTTCACAAAAAATTTAAATTTTATATCTTTATGTTTGAAGCCTGAAATGTGGCAAAAGGTTGAAAAGTTCAAGGGGGCCGAATACTTTCGCAAGGCACTGTACCTCCGGGCAGTAGATGCAAGAGCCTTTGTAAAGGCTTCAGAGCGAAGACTTCGAGGAAACAAGAAGAAAGCCGCTTAAGAAACAGCTGAGGCGACATCCTCCTCCTTGAAGATGCTGAAGAGTGATAAGAAGACCAGCAAAAGCAAGAGGAACCCCGCTCCAGCCACTTCCACCGAGGTTCACGAGAATGTTGCTGCCTCAACCTCCACCTCTACCCCGGCCAGCGCCAGCCAGCCGAGACCAGCCAAGCCCTCCCCCCCTGCAGACGGGCTCCCTACCCTAGTGCCTTGGATGAAGCAGACAGTCGTGCTGCAGCTGAAGGAGGTGGACGGAAGATGATACTGGAGCAGGGGTTCAGCAAAGCGGTAACGCTTTCGGTGCGGGCCTTCACAAAAGGTACCTTTTTTATAACTTTTGTGTCATTCCAGGTCTGCAGAAGGTACTGGGAGATGGTAAAGACGAGTGGTCCTGAATCCCCCTTTCATAAGTTCGCTGCGAACTGCCCCATTACACGGGACGAGAAGTGGGTCACGGTGGCCATGAGGAACCCCCATACCCCAGGTAAGGATATAGCCACTTGCCTCCAGAGGTTCTGCACCGTGGTGAAGGACCCCATCCAAATCTTCGATGCAAATGGCTTCTGGATAGGTAAGTGGTCCGTACTCTGCAAGTTCAGGAAGGACCCTTCGGGGGACATCCAGCACCTGCAGCCGTGCTTCTCCCTGGGCAACTCCGCAAGCATCCTTTACTACCCCGGGATACCCTACACCTGCAACAGGTGTAGCCACACCGGACATATGGGTAAGGATTGCAAGAGCTTGCTTGCAGGTTCTGTAGGGTCACAGGCCATGAGACCAAGGATTGTCCAAGGTCCAAAGCCTGCAACCTCTGCGGAGCGGCCGAGCATGTGTTTAAACACTGCCCTCAGCGGTCCCGGTCCTACGCTGGAGCCCTAATCGAGAGCAAGCCACCCGCCAGCACCGGGAAGAAGCAGCCGGAAAAAGAAAAAGAACCACGGAAGACCACTGGTAAGCCCACCCCTACCTCCGCCACTGCCCAGGCCCCAGCCCAGACCCCTTCCCCTGCCCAGGCCCCTGCCCCAACATGTGTTTAAACACTGCCCTCAGCGGTCCCGGTCCTACGCTGGAGCCCTAATCGAGAGCAAGCCACCCACCAGCACCAGGAAGAAGCAGCCGGAAAAAGAAAAAGAACCACGGAAGACCACTGGTAAGCCCACCCCTACCTCCGCCACTGCCCAGACCCCAGCCCAGACCCCTTCCCCTGCCCAGGCCCCTGCCCCAACCCCTGCCTCCAGCACACCCCCACCCACCACCTCTGTGCTGGAGGAGACCCTCCCAACCCCTCCCCCACCCACCCTGGGCCTGTCCTCCCTGGAGGACTTCCCCGCCCTCCGTTCCATCCCCACCAGTGGACCCTCAGGTAGCCGGAAACGGAAACCTAGCAGTCCAACAGCAGACGAACCCGCTACCTCCACTAAAAGGCCCAATGGGGACCAGCGCAACAGCGATGGACCAGAGCCAATAGTGGAGGACCTCGAGTCAGCAGGGGAGGAGGCTGAGGATGTGGGGGGAGAGGAGAAGATCATGGCCGACACTGTGCCTGACCTCCCCCTCAACTACCACATCTACATCAACCAGAAGACGATGGAGGCTGTCCTGGAGGAGCTCAGTCTGTCCGAGAACACAGGACAAGCAGGGGAAGCAACGGAAGACCCCCCTCCGGGGAGGTAAGTTCGGTCCCTTGCTGACTAGACCTCATACCCTTTTTCATTATGGCAGAGATCTCAATCTTTTCCATTAATGTGAGGAGTATCAAGGATACATCTAGAAGGCAAACAGCACTGACATTTCTTTCCACTCAGCAGAGTGATGTCTACATGCTACAGGAGTGCGCACTTCCTCCTCTGAGGAGGTACACCCATCTGACCTCCCAGTGGACCCTTGGTCCCTCCTACTGGTCCGGGGGTGGCGATTGTAAGTCTGCGGGGGTAGCCATTCTTGTCAGGGGTGGGCGCTTCACGGTTGACTCCATCCATGAGCTAGTCTGTGTCCGTCTTCTGGTCATAAACGGCTCATGGGTGGGAGAGCCAATTAGGCTCATCAACGTGTACGCCCCCCCAGATAAGAATGAGCGGCTGGAACTTTTCCAGACCCTGAGGACCCAACTCGTCACCACCAGGGCAGTAGTAATTGGCGGTGATTTTAACTGTCCGATAGAGGAGGATGGGCGCAGCTCCAGCATGTACGCAAAACTTGATGCTACATCCAGGCTGGGCTGCTCAAGGAGATGATCTCGGAGGCCTCCCAGCAGGACGCCGTGGGATCCATAGGGAAAGGTACAGTGAACTACTCATGGTGCCAACCCGATGGATCGGTGCATTCCAGGATCGACTTCGTGCTCACTTCAAGAGCAGTCAAGCATCGCGATTTCTCCATGATCCCCTGCTTTTTCTCTGACCACAGGGCTATTTACTTTAGGGGTGACCTGGGCGAGGGCTTTGCCCGTGGACCAGGCTCCTGGAAGCTGAATAGTACCCTGCTGGAAAATGAGGAATTGATGGGGGAACTCCGGGAGGCCTATGCCACCTGGACGGAGGAAAAGCGATTCTTCGGAAGGGTAAGTGACTGGTGGGAGTTCGTGAAGGTCAAGCTGCGCAGCTTCTTTCAGGCAAGGGGACGCCAGCAAGTGTGTGCCAGGAAGAGGGAACTCAGAAGACTGCAACATCAGTTGCAGTGCCTGCAGGACCTTCATCACTGTGGCTGGGACGTTAGGCAGGACCTGGAGGACACCAAGAAGAGCCTGAAAGGGCACTTTGAGGAAGAATCCAGGCACATTGTCTTCCGTGCCAAGGTGGAGAATCTTGAGAAAGGTGAGAAGTGTAACTCTTTCTTTTTCAGGAAACTCCACTCAGGACACACACCCTTGTCAGAGCTGCGTGACGAGACTGGAAAAAACTCCAGAAGGGAAAGGAGGCTGTGATGCAAGTGGTCAGCGACTACTATACCAACCTCTACTCCCCGAAAACAACAGACACACAGGCAGCCGACAGGTTCCTGTCAGGTATCTCTAACCCAATTGATCCTGCAGGTTCATCGCCTGTCAACACCCCCTTGGTGTTGGAGGAGCTGCACTCTGCCGCTAAATCCTTTAGGCGGGGCAGGACCCCGGGCTGCGATGGTCTCCCAGCTGAACTTTATGTAACGCTGTGGGATCTCGTGGGCCTGGACCTGCTCAAGCTGTATGAAGAGATGGTGGTGGAGGGCAGAATGCCTCTGACACTGAGGGAAGGGATGATCACGATTTTGTATAAGAGTAAGGGGGAGAGATTAGACCTGAAAAATTGGCGTCCGATCTCTCTTATGAACGCGGACTACAAAATCCTCGCCAAAGTTCTGGCCAACAGGCTGAAATCTGTCATCGGACAGATCATCCACCCGGATCAGACTTGTGGCATTCCTGTTCGCAGGATTGTGGACAGCTGGTACTCCGCAGCGAGATCCTCCCTGTGTTGCAGTACCTCGCCCAGGCCTGCCCCCCCCCCCGGGTTAACGCCTGCAAGGCCATCACCAGGGCAGGGTTTCACTTCACTTCATCTGGAGCTCCAAAATGGACAGAGTAAAGCGGGCTGTTATGTTCAAGGAACCCCTCAAGGGCGGTAAGGGCGTGCCCAACATCGCCACTCTACTGAGGATGTTCTTTGCCTGTAACTGCATCCGCAGGACTTTGGTGGACAGAACTGTAGACTCTGGTGGTAATTCCATGTCCCGTTTTTTCTTCCTGCCTCTTTGGAGGTCCCTTGGATGGGACAAATGGGACAGCTCCATCCCCTACAACTGGGACACTCCTTGGTACTACTTGGACACTTTCAAGTTTATTAAGGAGCTGGGGCTACATGGAGTGAAGCAAAAAAATATCCAAAAGGTGATTAGAGCATCGGACATTGTTGAGAATGTTCCAGGCCTCCCTTCAGCCACTTGTAAAGTGGTGTGGAGGAATGTTTCTTCAAAGAGACTCACCAACAGGCACAAAGATCTGGCATGGATGGAAATCCAAGGGGGGTTGCCAGTCAGGACATTCATGCATGCCAGAAACCTGTGCAGATACAGACACTGCCCCTTTTGCATCATCCAGGAGGAAACTGCTCTGCATTTTTTCTGGGAGTGTCCCCTTGCACAGGGCCTGTTGAGGGCTCTGGAACCTGATCTCAAAGACTTTGTACCACAGACTGCTATCACACACTTTGGTGTGCTGAATGGACTCTTTTTGTGGAACTCATTCACAGGAGGACATCGATAGTGCCTGGCGGGTGCTGTGTTGCTTTAAGGACACTGTTTGGTGCGCCAGAAAGCGCCTCATCCACCAGAGGGAGAGGATGTCCATCGAGGACTGTCGCAGACTGATTCACAGTGACTATCACCTGATGGACTTGAAGGAGGAAGAGGAGGTCTGAAGATTTCCCACCCTCCCGTACCACTATGTATCTTTTGGCAGTTCAATAAAGCTTCGGGCCTGTGAACTATTTTTTCCCCTCCCTACCTAGGGTTGCCACCTGTCCGGGATTCACCCGGACAGTACGGGTTTTGAAACATGTGTCCGGGTCTCTGCCTGCCTATGACCCGGGCACATTATTCAGACCCGCTGGTGGCTCCCTGTGCAGCGTGCCTTGTCTACACAGTGACAGGCGGCCTGCTAATTAACTTCCCCGGTAATTCATATTAATGGAATGCCTGCTGCAGCTTGTGCGGGTGATCTTGGTTCCCGCACGCCGCCACTGAGGTCCATTGCCTCCACTTTTCATGACAGGGCTCGACATGTCTGCCGACATGTCTCCCTGCTGTCCCCAGCTCCACGGACTAGTTCAGAGAGAGTGCTGTGGAGAGAACTGAACCCGCCCCTCCTCCTCCTGCTGTTTTGTTTTCCTGTGTACACAGAGGAGGAGGAGGGGGGAGAAGGCTCACCACGCTGCCGACAACGCTGCTGACTAAGTTCATCTGTCAACGAATCCACACAGTGAGTCTTCCAAAGGTGGGGGGCATGTTCAAGAGGGTTGGGGGGAACTAGCCTGCAGTTCACTTTGTGTGATGGGGGCACTTAAGTAACTGTGCTACAAGGGGGCTTGGATATGAAATCCACCCCCCTTAGCACATATCCCCCTCCCAATATTAAAGAGATGATTCCTGCCAGAAAGGGGGTGGCCCTTGGCACCCCACAAGAGATGTGGAAAATTGCTCCAGGTGCCCATACTAGTGCCCCCCCAGGCAAGTTAGTGGAGCAAAGTGTGGGTTCCAGCTCACAGGGCAGGTTCATACCATGAAAACACAGGAACGCGATGTGTGATTAACATGATACCCGATTGCAATTTCAGCCCAATTATATATGCAGTCTCTGACCGTCTCCTGTAGTATGTAGGGATGAGCTCAGGTGTGTTCGCATGGAACATGTGCAGAGCCCGCCAGGAAGTCGGTGCAGCGCTGCGGTAATCACAGGCAGTGAGACATTGTCCCGATGTGCGGCTGCAGTGATCTGGCCACCTCTCACTGTCTTTGATAAGCGCAGTGCTGCACCGACTTCCTGGCGGGCTCTGCACATGTTCCATGCGAACACACCTGAGCTCATCCCTAGTATTATGTCTGCAGTCTCTGACCATCTCCTGTACTATGTCTGCAGTCTCTGACCATCTCCTGTACCAGGTCAGCACACTCTCTGACCATCTACTGTATCATGTATGCAGTTTCTTAACATCTACTGTACTATATCTGCAGTCTCTGACCATCCCCTGTACCATGTGCTCAGACACTGACCATCTCCTTTACTATGTCTGCAGTCTCTGACCACCTCCTGTACCATGTCTGCAGTCTCTGACCACCTCCTGTACCATGTCTGCAGTCTCTGACCATCTTCTGTATCATGTCTGCAGTCACTGACCATTCCCTGTACTATGTCTGCAGTCTCTGATCATTTCCCGTATCATGTATGCAGCCTCTGATCATTTCCCGTATCATGTATGCAGTCTCTGACCATCTCCTGTATCATGTATGCAGTCTCTGACCATCTCCTGTATCATGTATGCAGTCTCTGACCATCTCCTGTATCATGTATGCAGTCTCTGACCATCTCCTGTATCATGTATGCAGTCTCTGACCATCTCCTGTACTATGTCTGCAGTCTCTGACCATCTCCTGTACTATGTCTGCAGTCTCTGACCATCTCCTGTACTATGTCTGCAGTCTCTGACCATCTTTTGTACCACGTCCGCACACTCTCTGACCATCTCCTGTATCATGTCTGCAGTCTTTGACCATTTTCTGTATCATGTTTGCAGTCTCTGACCATCTCCTGTACTATGTCTGCAGTCTCTGACCATTCCCTGTACTATGTCTGCAGTCTCTGTCCATTCCCTGTACTATGTCTGCAGTCTCTGACCATCTCCTGTACCAGGTCCGCACACTCTCTGACCATCTACTGTATCATGTATGCAGTTTCTTAACATCTACTGTACTATATCTGCAGTCTCTGACCATCCCCTGTACCATGTGCTCAGACACTCTGACCATCTCCTGTATCATGTCTGCAGTCTCTGACCATCTCCTGAATCATGTATGCAGTCTCTGACCATCTTTTGTACCATGTCCACACACTCTCTGACCATCTCCTGTATTATTGTATGCATTTTCTTCACATCTTCTGCAGTATGTCTGCAGTTTCTTACCATCTCCCGTACCATGTCCACACACTCTCTGACCATCTTTTGTACCATATCCGCACACTCGCTATCTCTTGTATCATGTATGCAGTTTCTTACAATCTCCTGTAGCATGTTTGCAGTCTCTGACAATCTCCTGTATTATGTCTGTAGCCTCTGATCATCTCTTGTATTATGGCAGCGCAGTCTCCTAGTCTAATATAGACTGAAACGAGAGCCACCAAGCTGGAGCTCAGAGAGGACCATCTGACTGAGCCCTGCATGGTGGACCTGAGTGGTGGTCAGTGACAGCGTAGCAAGGCCTGTCTGAGGGGGGTCACTGATGTAGGGGGCAGTGAATACAGTAAGGTAAAGGGGCACTGATATAGAGGTTACCCCTTATATCAGTAGCCCCCCCCCACCTTACCTTATTGCATTCACTCTGCAGAAGGTGCTCTATGGTGACCAGTCACTCCCCCCCATACAATACGCATACATACTTAGGCTCATGTATTATGCACAGCCAATGCCTTGCAGGAAAATTACACTGGGAGGCTCCCCACCAAACATTACACACTATATATACACTATATTGTACATTACACACACCTGCACTATTTGCAATTGGCTACACCCACAAGTCAACGCTGCGCTTGCGTTACTACTTCCCTAGGACACACAGAGGTGTCCCAGGTATTTTACAATCTCATAGTCTATGCTACAAAAAAAAAATGCTAAGCCCCGCTGAAGTGTTCGGGTTTGGCTTGAAGAAAAGGTGGCAACCCTATCCCTACCCCACCTTCTCCATCCCCCCCCCCCCCCCATCACACCTGTTGTTCATTGAAATGCCATTTGATTTGACTCGATTATGACAGTATGACTTGATTTGTTGACATGTAATGCTTTCAGGGTAATGCAGTCATTCATGATGTGATGTTTCGGGGTATTATTACTCTGCGCAACACATCAGGCATCATACCGCAGGATGAATGTAATTTATTTGTATGCTTGGAACTGTATTGTTATGTAGTGTATTTATGTGCTGCGTCGCAGTACAGAGTAGAATGTACCCTGTTTAAAGTATTTTGTTTTTTGTATATGTTCTTGCAAAATAAAGTATACATTTTCAATCAAAAAAAAATATATCTCTCTGATAGTCAGATTGGAGGAAGCGGGATGTACTGACGGAAGCATTCAATCGGAGTGTGGGATTGGATCCGTCACAATGCTCATATAGGTTTTGATGGTCAGATGACCACGAACTTTGACCCCATAATGTATGTCATATAGTTTATTTGAGGTTGCACCCATGCATTGGTTGTTATCTTGTTGTATATGTTTGTTTTGTCTCATTTATTGTAATTATTTAAAAATATTTTAATATTTAAATTTCTTACCATAATGCCCTGAAGCAGTTATCTGTGAATCTTTGATTGTTCCTGATGATAAACCAAGAGGTTGGTGGCACCCTAAAAGACAAATCACATCTACAATATGTATTATTTTCTAAATTCAACTAGCACTATGTAATGATGCATTAATATGTACACTATATGGACAGAGGTTTTTGGCCACTCTCCAAATGATTGGGTTCAGGTATTTCCAGTGAAGGGTACGGTTAATATAAAATACAAATACATTTTAGACAATTATTCTCATCCGCCACTGTGATAACAGTTTGAGGAAGACCCCTTTCTGTTCCAGCATGACTGTACACCTGTGTACAAAGCCAGCTGCACAGAGACATGGTTTGACCAGTTTGGTGTGGAGGAACAGAGCCCTGACCTCATACCCTACTTTAGGAAGACCTTTTGGATAAGGTCTTCTCATCCAATGTCGGTTCCTACCCTCAGCACTACTAAACACCTTTAGGATCATGTCTTCTCATCCTACATCACTACCTGACCTCAACCCTACTGAACACCCTTTGTGATAAGGTCTTCTCATCCAACACTGGTACCTGATTTCAACCCTACTGAATACCTTTGGAATTGGGTCTTCTCATCCTATATCAGTACCTGACTTCAACATTACTAAATACCTTTGGGATCAGGTCTTCTCATCCTACATCAGTAACTGACCTCAACCCTACTGAATACATTTGGGATTGAGTCTTCTTATCCAACATCAGTGCCTGACTTCAACTCTACTAAATATCTTTGGGATTGGGTCTTCTCATCCTACATTAGTACCCGACCTCAAACACTAATGGACACCTTTGTGATCAGGTCTTTTGATCCAACAGCAGTACCTGCCCTCAACCCTACTGGATATCTTAGGGATTAGGTCTTCTGATCCAACACCAGTGCCGGACTTCAATCCTACTCAACACCACTGGAATCAGGTATTCTCATCCAACATAAAGGCCTGCCCTCAACCCTACTAAACACCTTTGGGATCAGGTCTTCCCATCCAACATGCAGTATCTCACAAAAGTGAGTACATCCCTCACATTTTTGTAATTATTTTATTCTATCTTTTCATGTGACAACACTGAAGAAATTACACTTTGCTACAATGTAAAGTAATGAGTGTACAGCTTGTATAACAGTGTACATTTGCTGTCCCCTTAAAATAACTCAGCACACAGCCTTTAATGAGGAAAGTTAGAGGGCATGATGGTGGGAATTTACATGAAGCATGTAGCAGCAACTGAATACAGGTGGATATGTAGAAAGGATATTTATTGGTACAGAACATGGATATACATACATAATATACATAACTGTTGGGGTGTAGTTCCCACATAGTAAAACATAATGATAATATGAATATCAACTGTATTACACAATAATTTACCAGAATCCACCAAAATTAATATATATACAAACGTTAATGACAAGGCATTGCCTGCATGGTCTATGGCAGTGATGGCGAACCTTGGCACCCCAGATGTTTTGGAACTAAATTTCCCATGATGCTCATGCACTCTGCAGTGTAGTAGAGCATCATGGGAAATGTAGTTCCAAAACATCTGGAGTGCCAAGGTTCGCCATCACTGGTCTATGGCCTCCCTATTCCCAGTGGAGATTGATAAAATTGTAAGCATAAATATATAAAAATTCTGATGACCACATAAATGGTACATAACACAGCATCTTGTAGCTCTATGCTTTTCATGGCATATAGCCACTCGTCAGGAGCAGGCACGTGATGAGTCTAAATAAACAAATAAAAAATAATCTAAATATTTTGTCATATACCAAAATGGGGGAGGAAAACCCCGCTACCACATGTTACTTAAAAAAAATCATGTACTGGTGGTATACTGCTGTGAATCGCAGGTCACCCAGAGACATCATGGTCGGAAGCTGTGGTGAGGACATGTCCAACGAAGGTGTCCAACGAAGGTGCCCAACAACACACAGCATCCCAGGTGGCTGGGAGTCTGGAGGCACCCGTGATACAGATGAGAAATAGTGATTGAGCCGAGCAAGTGGGGTCTCTGTAAGGGAATGTGATGAATTGGCGAATAAAAGGAAGCCCAATCTAATGGGGCAAAGTGGGGTGCAAAAGTGAAACAAATTATCAAAGTGACCTAAAGCAAGAAGAAAGTGAGGTTAGGGAGGTGTGAAGGAAGAATGATGCGGAAGGCCAAGTTAGAATTTCAGAGGGGGAGGTGGCCGGACAAGAAGGGGAAGGAAGGAGGAAGCCTGCAGTGCACATGGCAGCTCCCGAAACCCGGATGAAAGACAGGTGGCCCAGCAAGACCACAGCACCACCACCAGTAGCCACAATTTGATTGTATGATGGTTATGACCTAGTAAAAGTATAACAAATAATTGTCAATCACTAAACCTATATATTGTTGTTACTCTAGAAAAAAAGTATAAAGAATAAATCGGGGAAGACTGCCATAGAACTAACTAGTTGCAAGAATCATAAGATTTTAAAGTATATAAACTTAGGGCTAACTACGTGTTTCCATCTCTAGTTTAGATAATACTTGCTATTAACACAGCCATTAAGGTCTAAACCGTTGGCAACAACAGTGAGTGAAAATTTCAGAATTGGGACCAATTAGACATTTTCCCTCCCCGGTGTCATGTGACTCGTTAGTGTTACAAGGTCTCAGCTGTGAATGGGGAGCAGGTGTGTTAAATTTGATGTTATCGCTCTCACTCTCTCATACTGGTGACTGGAAGTTCAACATGGAACCTCATGGCAAAGAACTCTCTGAGGATCTGAAAAAAGAATTGTTGCTCTACATAAAGATGGCCTAGGCTATAAGAAGACTGAGAAAGACCCTGACACTGAGCTTCAGTATGGTGGCCAAGACCATACAGCAGTTTAACAGGACAGGTTCCACTCAGAACAGGCCTCGCCATGGTCGACCAAAGAAATGAAGTGCACGTGCTCAGCGTCATATCCAGAGGTTGTCTTTGGGAAAAAGCCATCATTGCTGCAGAGGTTGAAGGGGTGTGGGATCAGCCTGTCAGTGCTCAGACCATACGCCGCACACTGCATCAAACTGGTCTGCATGGCTGTCATCCCAGAAGGAAGCCTCTTCTAATGATGATGCACAAGAAAGCCTGGAAACTGTTTGATGAAGACAAGCAGACTAAGGACATGGATTACTGGAACCATGATAAACTTATTTGGTTCAAATGGTGTCAAGCGTGTGTGGCGGCAACTCGAGGAGTACAAAGACAAGTGTGTCTTGCCTACAGGCAAACATGGTGGTGGGAGTGTCATGGTCTGGGGCTGCATGAGTGCTGCTGGCACTGGGGAGCTACAGTTCATTGAGGGAACCATGAATGCCAACATGTACTGTGACATACTGAAGCAGAGTATGATCCCCTCCCTTCAGAGACTGGGCCACAGGGCAGTATCCCAACATGATAACGACCCCAAACACACCTCCAAGACGACCACTGCCTTGCTAAAGAAGCTGAAGGTAAAGGTGATGGACTGGCCAAGCATGTCTCCAGACCTAAACCCTATTGAGCATCTGTGGGCATCCTCAAACGGAAGGTGGAGGGGAGCAAGGTCTATAACATCCACCAGCCACTTGATGTTATAATGGAGGAGTGAAAGAGGACTCCAGCGGCAACCAGTGAAGCTCTGGTGAACTCCTTGCCCAAGAGCAGGGATCTCCAAACTACGGCTATCCATCTGTTGGAGAACTACAAATCCCATGAGGCATTGTTAAACTCTGACATTCACAGACATGACTAGGCAAGAAGGGAATTGTAATTCCTGAACAACTGGAGGGCCATAGTTTGGAGACCCCTGTCCAAGAGGGTTAAGGCAGTGCTGGAAAATAATGGTGGCCACACAAAATATTTGGCCCCAATTTGGACATTTTCACTTAGGGGTGTACTCACTTTTGTTGCCAGCGGTTTAGACATTAATGGCTGTGTGTTGAATTATTTTGAGGGGACAGCAAATTTATACTGTTATACAAGCTGTACACTCACTACTTTACATTGTAGACAAGTGTAATTTCTTCAGTGTTGTCACATAAAAAGATAGAATGAAATATTTACAAAAATGTGAGGGGTGCACTCACTTTTGTGAGATACTGTAAGTGTCTGACCTCAACCCTATTGAACACCATTGGGATCAGGTCTTCTCATCCAACATCCGTACCTAGCCTCAACTCTGTGGAACTGTCAGGGCCGGGCTCATCCCTTCTCTGAGCTGGCCGCTCAGCTGTCGGCTCCTATCTCTTCACAGTTACTCAGCTGTTGATGATATCCTGCTCGTCAGTCCTGCCTACTTAAGCCGTCCATTCCAGCGGAGCTCTGCCTTCGCCTTGGTCAACATCTCAGAAACTATCTGCTCCAATCCTGTTCAAGACTTGTTTTGCTGACTTGCCTTCCCTCCTGGCTCCAGATCCTGCTTGCTGTTCCACTACATTGATCCCTGACTTCTGGCTTGGCTGACTATCCGTTCTAGTTACTGAACTTTGGCTATGTTTTGACTACGTTTGTTCTTTTTACTTTTATTATTAAACAAGTGTGATTTAACTGTATTTCTGTCTCGGCCTGATTTCATGGTTTCTGACAGGAGCACCTTTGGGATGAATTGGAATGCTGATTGTGAGCCCAGGTCCTCTTATCCAACATCAGGACCTGACCTCACAAATGCTCTTTTGGCTGAACGAGCACGCATCTCCCAAAGATACCCTTCAAAATCTTGTGGAAAATCTTACGAGGACAATAGAGACTGTTATAGCTAATAGCTAAAATGGGGGCAACAATATAATAATGGCCATGGGTTTTGTAAATGAATGTCCAACAAGCCTATAGAGGTGTGAAGGTCACTTTTTGGGAGTAAAACGTAGAATTAATGACATCTTTATTAACAATATTGCCATGTTTAAATATTAAAATTACAAACACCCCCCAGTCACTGATCTCCATAAACTCCCCGCATAGACTCACTTGGATTATAGACTAGGTAGAGCGCTGTCATATTATAGCTATTATGTTCCCCTTCTGGTTCTATAAGCCACAGGCCAGTTGTCTGAGCTGTCATTTCCAGAGTCACTCCGACACCTGAAATAAACACATCAATGAAAGTTGAAGAGAGTAAATAAAGTTGACAAAAAAATAGGGCTGTAGAAATTAAAGATTAATTCCTCGATTAATCAATTGATTTTTTTGATCGGTACTCACCTCTCCGCTGGCTTCCGGGTCTTCAGGGAGTTCCGTCGGATATCCGTAACGTCACCGGACTCCTCCCCCCTTCCCCAAATGCCTCAGTCTGCTAACGAAGGGAAGGGGGGAGGAGTCCAGTGACGTTGAAGTTCTGATTGAACGTAATGCGTTTGGGGGAGGAGCTACGCATGACGTCACCTGCTGCTGCCCTACGGAACTAACACGATTGTTGGCTTTACATGCTGTGTTTTTATCATCTTTATGTGAGTATCTTGTGTTTGAACACAAAAATGAAATCTTATACTTAAGCGGTGAGCACTTAGATCTTTTTTTTCTACCCATGACCTGGCGTCCTTGCTGAGATCTAAGGAGACGTGAGTTAACCCTTTTGATACCCGCTTGCATGACCACCTGTTTGCACAGGGGTCCAAGCCATAAGGTGAGAGTGGGGGTCAGGACTGTCCTTGGCCTTCAATTAATCCATGGATACTTGGCCTACTGCAGGTAGTGCCCACCTCTGCTAGCAATCCTTACCCTCCCACCCCCCCCATCTATAACCTGGTATCTGGCATTCATAGTACCTCCTCCGTCTCTCCACCCATCACTAACCATGAACCTGGCACATGCCAATCAAAGCCCAACATCCATCAAATCACACCTCGCAAGACTGCAGCCACCAGGGAAGCCTTGATGGTGCTGGCTGAGAGCGAGCGCGGTGGTGACTCAACAGGGACAATCTTCCTCAGCACTGAACTGCAACACAATAGGCCCCCTGAGCAACAATAGACCCCCCCCCCAGCAAGAATAATTCCTCCTCTTCAACAATAGGCTCCCTGTGCAACAATAGATCCCCCCTGCAACAATATACCTCCCCAGCAGTAATACATTCTCCCAGACCCTGATAGCAACAATAGATCCACCCCAGCAACTAAAGAGCCCCACCAGCCATAACAGATCTCCAAACAGCCACCATCAATAGACCATCTAGTAGCCGGCAACAATAGACCTCAACCATCAAATGTAGCTTGCCCCCAGCAACATTAAAGCAACACTTGATCTCCCACCAACAACAATAGATCCGCCTCAGCAGCAAAACAGCCCCACTGGTAATAACAGATCCCCCGTCAGCCAGCAAAAACAGACCCCCCCCACAAAAATAGACCCTTCCCACCAACATAAAAAACCCATGTGACAGGAGGGCACATGGAACCCAGAATCCCTTGGAAAGGTTGGGAAGCCCATGTTTCAGCTCCCCGTACAACTCTTATGTCTAAGTCACCCTGTGCCATCCTGGTACAGGGTGAGTGAGAAAATATATCTTGGATTACTTAAAATGTAAGTAAGTAATATTTATCCACAGTATCTCCCAGGATATATGTAAAGACTATTCTTAGGTTGTTAATTCTGAATACACAATCCTTGAAAGAGCGGATTACATTGACCTCCGGAGATGGACTGTCTGGTCACCTAGGCTGCCTTAAGTGCTAGGGTAATTAACATGTTAATTGTGTAATTTGTCTTTTAAGTTGTTGCTATAGGGGAGGGGGGGGGGGGTATCCATGAGCAGCCCTACCTCGTTATCTACCCCCTTGTGTAAAATGTGGATAAAAGGCTGTATTCTGTCCAATAAAGGATTCAAGATTCTACAAGCTATTTTCGGCTTGATTTCTATTCAATGCAGCTATGAGAATATATCTCTCTGATAGTCAGATTGGAGGAAGCAGGATATACTGATGGAAGCACTCAATCAGAGTGTGGGATCGGATCCGTCACAACCCAAGCAACAATAAATGCCCCACCTGCAACAATAGAGCCACCCCAGTAACAAAAGAGTCTCAGCAGTAGGGATGAGCCGAACACCCCCCGGTTCGGTTCGCACCAGAACTTGCGAACGACCCCCGCGTTCGGTACGAACGTTAGAACCCCATTGAAGACTATGGGACTCGAACGTTCGAATTGGAAAGTGCTAATTTTAACGGCTAATATGCAAGATAGTGTGCTAAAAAGGGTTTGGCGACCTGCCTCCTGCCTCAGGGGACATGGGTCACTGCAAAAAAAAGTTTTAAAAACTACCGTTTTGGCGGGAGCAGTGATTTTAATGACGATTAAAGTGAAAAAAAAAAAGTGAAATATTCCTTTAAATATGGTGCCTGGGGGGTGTCTATAGTATGCCTGTGAAGTGCCATGTGTTTCCCGTGTTTAGAACAGTCCCTGCACAAAATGACATTAAACAGAAATAACACCATTTAAAACTGCTTGCGGTTTTAATGTTATATCTGGTTCCTGCAATATGGTTGAAAATCATTCAGAAAAATGGCATGGGTAGCCCTCCCTGCCCATTACCAGCCTATTTGGGTCTTGTACACATATTAAGGGGAACCCCGTACCCATATTAAAAAAAGGAAATGCGTGTGGCCCCCAGGCCCTATATACTCAGAACAGCAGTATACAGGCGGTGCAAACAAGACAGGGACTGTGTATGTTTGTTGTGTTAAGTTGAATCTGTTTGTCATTTTCAACCGGTACATTTTTAAAGTGTAGCTCCAGTCAAAAAAAATATCTTTAAGCTTTTTGGAAAACATAGGGAAGGGTTATCACCCCTGTATAATTTTGTTTTGTCGTCCATCTTTTTTCATCTCACTTGCTGCTGTCTCCTTGCGTTTGCAAGTAGGAGATGTTTGTAAGTTGGATGTTTGAAAGTAGGGGCCTGCCCTATATTATAGCGGTATGTACTGGGTACAGAGCACGCAGACAGCACGCACTATCTCCTAACACTACTGACTGCAAGCTCTATTATTAACCACTTGTTAGCCCAATGTTTGCATAAAGTGAAAGATGAAGTTATGCTGAGTAAATAGATATCAAACATGTCACTCTTCAAAATTGCACATGCCCGTGGAATGGCGCCAAACGTCGCTACTTAAAAAATCCCCATAGGCGACGCTTTAAATATTTTTTTACTGGTTACATGTTTTGAGTTGCAGAGGAGGTCTAGGACTAGAATTATTGCTCTCGCTCTAACATTCTCGGCGATACCTCACATGTGTGGCACATGCGAGCACATGGGGACATGGGCGCTTTAATTTTTATTTTATTTTTTTATTGTTCATTTTACTTTATTTTAGTTTGACATTTTTTTTCCCAAAAATATATTTTTGATCACTTTTATTCCTATTACAAGAAATGTAAACATCCCTTGTAATAGGAATATGGGATGACAGGTCCTCTTTACAGTGAAATCTGGGGGGTCAATATGACCCCACATCTCACCTCTAGGCTGGGAAGCCTGAAATAAAAAATAAAAAAAAAGATTCTGGCTTTGATCGTACTGGCGAGTTGGTAGAAGCACCAGAGGGCGGTGAGGGGTGGGGGGTGTCTATGGCTGGGTACTTCAGGGTATCACCGAGTATGGCTGGGTATCTCTGAGTATGGCTGGGTATGGCAATTTATGGCAGGGTATTACAGAGTATTGGCGGGGTACTACAGAGTAATAGCAGGGTACTGCAGAGTATTGGGGGTACTGCAGAGTAATGGCGGGTACTGCAGAGTATTGGGGGGTACTGCAGAGTAATGGGGGTTACTGCAGAGTAATGGGGGTTACTGCAGAGTAATGGCGGGGTACTGCAGAGTAATGGCAGGGTACTGCAGAGTATTGGGGGGTACTGCAGAGTAATGGGGGTTACTGCAGAGTAATGGGGGGTACTGCAGAGTAATGGCGGGGTACTGCAGAGTAATGGCAGGGTACTGCAGAGTATTGGGGGGTACTGCAGAGTAATGGGGGTTACTGCAGAGTAATGGGGGGTACTGAAGAGTAATGGCAGGGTACTGCAGAGTAATGGCAGGGTACTGCACTGCAGAGTAATGGCAGGGTACTGCACTGCAGAGTAATGGCAGGGTACTGCACTGCAGAGTAATGGCGGGGTACTGCACTGCAGAGTAATGGCGGGGTACTGCACTGCAGAGTAATGGCGGGGTACTGCAGAGTAATGGCGGGGTACTGCAGAGTAATGGCAGGGTACTGCACTGCAGAGTAATGGCGGGGTACTGCACTGCAGAGTAATGGCGGGGTACTGCAGAGTAATGGCAGGGTACTGCAGAGTATGCACTGGTATTGCAGAGTATTGGCAGGGAATTGAGGGGTTAAATTCGGTGAGCAGCGATGTGGGCACTGCAGATGCAGCCCACATCGCTGCTGACACCGATCTCTTTCCCCTCTGCTTTACCGATCGATACAGAAAGGGGAAGGAGGAACAGGCGTCATAACATGACGCCGGTTTGTTTCCAAGTGATCACTCCGTCATTTGACGGAGCAATCACGTGGTAAACGGCCGCTATGAGCCGGCGGTCACGGATGCTCTCGAGTGCGCACACCTCTGGGCACGCGAGAGCAGAATTCTGGGAGGCCGTTAATTAACGGCCTCTCTGAGTTAAACAACCGCCCTGAAGCCGTTAATCGGCAATGGGCAGTTGTTAAGTGGTTAAAGCTAGATCACTAGCTATATAGGTGAGGTGAATATAGTGGTGTATACTGCAGTCAGGGCACAGACAACAACCACTACACAGCAGCAAGATAGGAAATCAGCCAAAAACGATTGGTGTGTACTGTGTTGAAGGTACACAGAACACCCACTGCTTCAGATGCAAAGTAACACACTACAGGAGGCCGCCTTAAAGGCGGCCTTATATAGTGTGGGGCGTGCACTACACAGTCTGAGCTATGATTGGCCACAGGCAGGATGCCTGTGGCCAATCATGGCTCTCCTCGCTGCCGGCGCTGCGATTGGCCAAGCATGCGGGGTCACAGTGCATGCTTGGCCAATCATCGGACAGCAATGCACTGCGCCAACGCAGTGCATTGTGGTCCGCGCGCGCGTCACTCGAATTTTGACGCGAACGGCCAAAACGTTCGGAATTCGCCGAACGCACGAACAGCCAATGTTCGAGTCGAACGTACGTTCGACTCGAACACGAAGCTCATCCCTACTCAGCAGCAATAAAAGATCCCCCAGCAGCCACAATCAATAGGCCATTTAGCAGCCAGCAACAATAGACACCCCCCAACCCCCTCAAAAGTAGATCTCTCCCAGCAACATAAAACAATTAGGAAACAATAGATTCCCCACCAGCAACAACAGACCTCCTGAAACAGTAGACCACCCCCAGCAACCATACACCCCCTCACGACAATAGATCACCCAGCAGCCAGCATGAATAGAATTTCCCAGCAACAACAGACCCCCCACCAGCAACAATAGATGCATCCAGCAACTAAAGAGCTCCACCAGCAATAATAGCTCCCCAAACAGCACCATCAATAGACCATCTAGTAGCTGGCAATAATAGACCTCACCCATCAAAAGTAGATCGCCCCCAGCAACATTAAAGCAACACTTGATCTGCCACCAACAACAATAGATCTGCCTCAGCGGTAATAACAGATCCCCCATCAGCCAGCAAAAATAGACCCCCCTCAAAAATAGACCCTTCCAACCAACATAAAACACCCAAGCAACAATACATGCCCCACCTGCAACAATAGAGCCACCCCAGTAACAAAAGAGTCTCGGCAGCAATAAAAGATGCCTTAGCAGCCACCAGCATCAATAGAATTTTCCAGCAACAATAGACCCCCCACCAGCAACAATAGATGCATCCAGCAACTAAAGAGTCCCACCAGCAATAATAGATCCCCAAACAGCCACCATTTATAGACCATCTATCAGTCAGCAACAAGAGAACCCCCACAAAAGTAGACCCCAGCAACATAAAACACCCAAACAGCAATAGATGCCCCATCTGCAACAATAGATCCACCCCAGCAACAAAAGAGTCTCAGCAGCAATAATAGATCCCCCAGCGCCCATCATCATTAGACCAATTAGCAGCTGGCAACAATAGACACCTCCCAATCAAAAGTAAATCTCTCCCAGCAACATAAAACAATTATGCAATGATAGATTCCACCACCAGCAAAAATAGACCTCCCACAACAGTATGCAAGAGAGAGGAGCCAACAACTCCAAATTCCTTGACGCAAAGATGTATTGGCTACATTTGAGAATTAAAATGCCAATGCAATAGATCCCCCAGCACACCCCAACACCCCTTATTACCACATACGTTCCGTGCTGGAGGTTCCAGAACTGCAGACCACTGACAAAAAAAAAACATCCTCTACTCCTACTAGTAAGTCAACTCCTATGTGGTGGAAACCATGCGTGTCTTTGGATTTAGTGGAAACGGAACTTCAATTGTTATTTCCCATACATAGAAGGATGAATCCTTACCAGGGTACAGGTTCACTATACTACATGGGTGGTCCTTCTGGCTTCCTTGCTTGAGGATGTTCCCATGAAACTGCACGGGAAGGATGTCTCTTCTTCCAACGTTTAGTAGATGCCATCGTGTCTTTCTATCCAAAGGCGAGACGAGTCCAGGAAGAGAGTCATCCACATAGCCATTGATTGCTAAAAAGCCAAGAAAGATTTAAAAAAAAAAGACAATATGACTCTTTACTGCAATGAGATCATAGAGACATCATTGCCCAACCAGAATAGGTAGTAGACATGTGCAATTTGTTTTGTTCCAAATTAGTTTTTTTTACGAATTTTGAAATTTCGGAAATTGGACATTTCGGAAATTGGAAAATTTCAGAAATTGGAATTCGGAAGTTCGGAAATTGGAAAAAATTCTAAATTAGGAAATTTGAGTCCTAAAATTTGAAATCGGGGTAAAGTCGTGGGTGCGTGTTATACGCCGATCCCCACTGTCTGTGAGTCTAAAATACTGAGCGCCGCCGAAAAATACAGAGCGCCGCTGAAAAATACCGAGCGCCGCCGAACAAGACAGAGCCGACTGCTCAGCTAAGCTCGTAGTCCCGCCTCCCTGCTGTTTCTGGAGGGAGCGCTGCCGAAAAAGACTGAGCCGACTGTACTGTGTACTCGGGTCGGCTCGGCTTGCAGTCCCGACAATACTGGGCGGGACTGCGAGCGGAGGCCAGCCGAATACACAGTACAGACGGCTCGGTCTTTTTCGGCAGCGCTCGCTAGAGAAACAGCAGGGAGGCGGGACTACGAGCGGAGGCGAGCAGTCGGCTCTGTCTTGTTCGGTGGCGCTCGCTCGGTCTGTCTCGGCGGCGGGAAATTTAAACATGGGCAAGACTGCAAACGGCGCTGGACAAGCTGAAAATGACACTGCAAAGCTGCAAACAGCGCTGGGCAAGCTGCAAGTGATGCTGGGCAAGCTGCAAATGACACTGATGATTCTGCAATGATGGACAAGGCTGCAGATGCACACTGATAAGGCTACATTGACGGGCATTTAAATGTAAGTTTTTTTTTCCTTAAACTTCCCTCCTAAAACTTTTTTCCTTAAAATGCCCTCCTAAACTTGGGGTGCGTGTTATACGCCGGTGCGTGTTATACCCCGATAAATACGGTATCTGAAATAACAAATGCCCTATCTAAACAAATGGAATGTAACAATCTAATAATAATAAATAACAATAATACAACCTTTTTATTATTATTATTTATTATTAATTTGTTCCATTCCATTTGTTTAGATGTGGCATTCGTTACTTCGGATAATTCGTAACTTCAGATAAATTTGTATTTGCTATGTTCACAAACAGCCAAATTTGAAAGGAAATTCCAATACCTATAATTTAATAGCTAGTTATTATTTAGAATTTTACTGATTTTCTTTCTTTTTTTCAGATTTTTGAATTTTCGAATTTCTGAATTCTGTATTCCAAATTTGAAAATTTGTCATTCAAAAATTCAGAAATCCCAAAATTCGAAATTTGGAAATTTGAAAATTCCGAAATTTGAAAATCTGAATTTTCGTATTTCCGA
This sequence comes from Lithobates pipiens, assembly GCF_037356315.1. Taxonomy (NCBI): domain Eukaryota; kingdom Metazoa; phylum Chordata; class Amphibia; order Anura; family Ranidae; genus Lithobates; species Lithobates pipiens. The sequence goes on along the minus strand of NW_027507685.1, from coordinate 94,328,210 downwards.
AAAAAGCAAAAAGCAAATGAAACGAAAAAACCAGCACATTTTTTGTCAGTGCACATGTCTAATAGGTAGATACAACCCAGGATTTCCTCACTTTGGAGGAATTTCCTCACTTCCTGTTTTGGTCTACGGGATAGGAAGTAAAGGGAAATGTCCCCAATGGCAGATAAAAACTGATATAGAGTTATAACTAGGGATAACTAGGGATGAGCCGAACACCCCCCGGTTCGGTTCGCACCAGAACTTTCGAACGGACCCCAAATTCGTACGAACATTAGAACCCCATTGAAGTATATGGGACTCGAACGTTCGAAATTAAAAGTGCTAATTTTAATGGCTAATATACAAGATACTGTCCTAAAAAGGGTTTGGGGACCTGGCTACTGCCCCAGGGGACATGGGTCAATGCAAAAAAAAGTTTTAAAAACGGCCGTTTTGGCGGGAGCACTGATTTTAACCACTTGCTTACTGGGCACTTAAACCCCCATCAGTCCCAGACCAATTTTCAGCTTTCAGCGCTGATGCACTTTGAGTGACAATTGCGCGGGCATACAACACTGTACCCAAATGAAATTTTTATCATTTTTTTCCCACAAATAGAGCTTTCTTTTGGTGGTATTTAGTTACAGCTCGGAGTTTTATTTTTTGCTAAACAAACAAAAAAAGATGCAAAAAAAAAATATCATGTTTTAATAGTTTGTTATAAAATTTTGCAAACGGGTCATTTTTCTCCTTCATTGAAGTGCGCTGATTAGGCGGCACTGATAGGCTGCATTGGTGGGCACTGATGGGCTGCATTGGTGGGCACTGATGGGCTGCATTGGTGGGCACTGATGGGCTGCACTGGTGGGCACTGATAGGCATAGTTAAGGCGGCACTAATAGGCACAGATAAGGCGGCACCGATGGGCACAGATAAGGCGGCACTGATGGGCAAAGATGGGCACAGATAAGATGGCACGGATGGGTGGCACGGATAAGTGGCACGGATGGGTGGCACGGATGGGCACTGATAGGTACCACAGATAGATGGGACTGATGGGCACTGATAGGTGGCACTGATAGGTGGCTCTGATAGGTGGCACTGCTGGGCACTGATGGGCGGCACTGCTGGGCACTGATGGGCGGCACTGGGGTGCAGCACCTTTGAGGCAGATTGGGTGGCACTGTGGGTGGCACTGTGGGGTGGCACTGTGGGTGGCACTGTGGGCACTGACAGGGGGCACTGACGGGGGGCACTTACTTTTTCTTTTATTTTACTTCAGGATGGCACTGCGGGAGGCAGGTGGGCACAGGCAGGTGGCAGGTGGTCCCTTGTATTGATGGCCGTGATCGGGACTGATGTCCCGATCACGGCCGCCGGTGATCGGCTTTTTTTTTCTCTCCTCGCGCTGTCAGCGCGAGGAGGAATAATAGCCGATTACCGGCTCCGTTCTATCACATGATCAGCTGTCATTGGCTGACAGCTGATCACGTGATAAGGGGTCGGGATCGACCCCTTACACGGATCGGTGATCAGGCGAGTCTCACGGACTCGCCGATCACGGGGCGCGCAGGCCGCTCGTAACCAGGACGACGTCAATAGACGTAGTCCTGGAAATGTAGGTCCGCGCTAATGCCGTCATTTGGCAATAGCGCGGATCTGAAGTGGTTAATGACGATTAAAGTGAAAAAAAAAAGTGAAATATTCCTTTAAATATCGTGCCTGAGGGGTGTCTATAGTATGCCTGTGAAGTGCCATGTGTTTCTCGTGTTTAGAACAGTCCCTGTACAAAATGACATTTAACGGAAATAACGTCACTTAAAACTGCTTGAGGTTTTAATGTTATATCTGGTTCCTGCAATATGGTTGAAAATCATTGAGAAAAATGGCATGGGTAGCCCTCCCTGCCCATTACCAGCCCCTTTGGGTCTTGTACGGATATTAAGGGGAACCCCGTACCCATATTAAAATAAGGAAATACGTGTGGCCCCCAGGCCCTATATACTCAGAACAGCAGTATTCAGGCGGTGCAAACAAGACAGGGACTGTGTAGGTTTGTTGTGTTAAGTTGAATCTGTTTGTAATTTTCAACTGGTACATTTTTAAAGCGTAGCTCCAGTCAAAAAAACTATTTTTAAGCTTTTTGGAAAACATAGGGAAGGGTTATCACCCCTGTATAATTTGTTTTGCTGTCCATCTTTTTTCATCTCACTTGCTGTTGATGTTTGTAAGTTGGATGTTTGAAAGTAGGGGCCTGCCCTATATGCTTTGCAGAAATGGCGGAACAAGGTGTTGGTTTTGCCACAACATTGTAAGCCCTCAAAGTGACTTTTGGTGGGCGCTGGAGCGCCCTGCTGTGAACGATTATATCAAGAATTGTAATTACATGCCATTGTTGAACAGTGGTAGAAAAATTGACCTTTGGTGGTTGTGGTGCAGGTGCCACAACACTATAAGTCCTCACAGTTACTCTGGGTGGGCACAGGAACGGGCCCTCCTGTGAAATATTATATCAAGAATTGTAATTACATGTCCCTGTTAAACAGGGGCTGAAAAATTGGGCTGTTGGCACTGGTGCTGGTGCCACGACACTGCAACCTCTCCCATATACTCTAGTTTTAGTGCAGGAATTAGCCCTACTGCAAAGCATTGCATCAAAAATTGTAATTAAACGTCCCTGTTAAACAGGGGCAGAAAAATTGGGCCTTAGGCACTGGTGCTGGTGCCACGACACTGCAACCTCTCCCATATACTCTAGTTTTAGTGCAGGAATTAGCCCTACTGCAAAGCATTGCATCAAAAATTGTAATTAAACGCCCCTGTTAAACAGGGGCAGAAAAATTGGGCTGATGGCATCACCCAGAACCAAAAAATGTTCTTCCAACATATCAGCGGAGGAGGAAGAGGATAGACAATCAACATAACAGGACAGTCACTCAGCATCAGCATAGGCAGTCTTGAAGGGATGTGATATTTAAAAAAAAAATATTCGGTTACATCAGCTTCAGGTGCTTGGTAGCTGTGGGTGATCCAAGACTGATTCATCTTGATGAAGGTCAGTCGATCAACTGATTTGGTGGACAGGCGCACCCTGTGATCGGTAACAAAGCCACCAGCAGCACTGAAGGTGCGTTCCGAAAGAACGCTGGATGCAGGACAGGCCAGTAGCTCAATTGCATACTGTGCAAGCTCTGGCCAGTGATCCATCCTCAAGACCCAGTAAGCCAGAGGCTTTTCGGTGGGAAAGGTGTCCAAGTCTGACCTTGCCCCTAGGTATTCCTGCACCATGTACATCAGACGCTGGCGATGGTTGCTGGAACCGATCATACCTTGGGGCTGCGGACTAAGAAATTGTCTGAAAGCATCGGTCAGACGGCCACCTTCTCCACCGCTCCTTCTGACCGATGCCTCAGCAACACGTTGTCCAGGACCAGGAGTTTGTAACCTCCCAGTCTCTGGGAACGCGTTGCACAGACCTTTCTGAAAGGCCTACTGGAGATGTCTCATCCTCTGCTCCCTCTGCGATGTCAAGATAAGGTCGGCAACCTTACCCTTGTACCATGGATCAAGGAGAGTGGCCAGCCAGTAATGGTCCCTCTCCTTGATCCGAAGAATACGAGGATCCTTCCGCAGGCTTTGCAGGATCAGGGAGGCCATACAGCGTAGGTTAGCTGAGGTATTCGGTCCGGAGTTCTCTGGGTCACTAAGGACAACATGATCCGCAGCTACCTCCTCCCAGCCACGTACAAGTCCACGGGTTTCTTGGGACTGTAAATCATCCCTACAAGACTGCTGCTGCTGCTGAGTGCCAGCCTCCACCTCCATGCTGACACAATCATCCTCCTCATTCTCTTCCCGTGTGATGGGTGGCACAGCAGGAACACTGTCTGGATAAAGGGGGCCTTGAGAGGCAAGGAAGTCCTCCTCTTCCTGCCTCTGTTCTGCCTCAAGTGCCCTGTCCATTATTCCATGCAGCGTATGCTCCAAGAGGTGGACAAGAGGTACAGTGTCACTGATGCATGCACTGTCACTGCTCACCATCCTTGTGGCCTCCTCAAACGGTGACAGGACAGTGCATGCATCCCTGATCATGCCCCACTGACATGGTGAGAAAAAACCAAGCTCCCCTGACCCTGTCCTGGTGCTGTAGTCGCACAGGTATTCATTGATGGCCCTCTGCTGCGTGCGCAGCCGCTGCAGCATGGTCAACGTTGAGTTCCACCTGGTGGGCATGTCACATATAAGGCGGTTCTTGGGCAGGTTCAACTCCTTTTGGAGCTCAGCCAGCCGAGCACAGGCATTAAATGAGCGGCGGAAATGCACACAGACTTTCCTGGCCTGCTTCAGGACATCCTATAAGCCCGGGTACCTGCCCAAGAACCGCTGAACCACCAGGTTAAGGACGTGAGCCACACAGGGCACATGGGTCAGTTGTCCCTGTCGGAGGGCGGAGAGGAGGTTGGTGCCATTGTCGCAAACCACCATTCCTGGCTTAAGCTGACGTGGCGTCAACCACCTCTCGGCCTGCCCCTGCAGAGCTGACAAAACATCCGCCCCAGTGTGGCTCCTGTCCCCCAAACAAACCAGCGCAAGCACGGCATGACATTGTTTTGCCTGCGTGCTTGCGTAGCCCCTGGAACGCCTACGGAGCACCGCTGGTTCTGAGGACAGAGCACTGGAAGAGGCCATGGAGGAAGAAGAAGAGGAGGGGGTGGAGGAGAGAGGTGTGTCACAACCAATAGTAGCATTTTGGAGGCGTGGTGGCGGAACAACCTCCAACACTACTGCACCTTGTCCTGTATCCTTCCCAGCTGCCAGAAAAGTGACCCAATGGGCCGTGAAAAACAGGTAACGTCCCTGTCCATACCTGCTGGACCATGAGTCAGCGGTAATATGCACCTTACCGCTGACCGCCCTGTCCAGCGAGGCAAGGACATTGCCTTCCACATGCCGGTAGAGAGCCGGAATCGCCTTCCGTGAGAAAAAGTGGCGTTTGAGGACCTGCCACTGAGGAACCGCACATTGTACAAACTCACGGAAGGGGGCCGAGTCTACCAACTGAAAAGGCAGCAGTTGAAGTGCTAGCAATTTAGCCAAGCTAGCATTCAACCGCTGGGCATGTGGATGGCAGGGAGTGAACTTCTTTCGCCAGTTCAGCAGCTGGGGCAGGGACATTTGCCTGCTATAATCGGACGTGGGTGTACTGCTAGCAGAGTGCCCGGAAGCACTTGGCTGTGACACACCTAATTCTACACCTTCATTCCTCTCAGAGCAGGTTTCAGAGAGGACTGAAGGTCTAGTGGGGTTGGAGATCCCAGCTGATGAGGAGCAAGGAGAGGTCCGCTTTGTTCTTTGGTGTGGGTCTTTGAGGTACGCTTGCCAACGAGCTGCATGGCAGGTCAACATATGTCTGGTCAAGCATGTGGTGCCCAAGCGGCTGATGTTTTGGCCACGCGAGATACGCTTGAGACATATGTTGCAAATAGCAGCAGTGCGATCTGATGCACTCGTCTCAAAAAAGGCCCACAACAAAGAACTTTTAGAATAACGTGCAGAGGCAGCGCCCTGCACAGGCGGAGCTCTGCGGTGTGATTCAGTCGGTGTGCTGCCCCTAAGCTGGCCCCTGGAGGGCATCCTGCCTCGTTGGACATGTGCCTCCTCCTCCTCCTCTCTCCTACCAGGCACCCACGTGGAGTCAGTGCCCTCATCATCCCCACCCTCTTCATCGCTGGAGCTAACCTGGCAGTATGCTGCAGCTTGTGGAACATGACTGCCAGATTGCTGTCCTTTTTTAGCATCCCCTCTCTCTGCATTCACGCTAATGCCTTCCTCTAGCTGAGTATCATCATCAGAGCCTACAAAACACTGGGCATCCTCCTGGAGCATGTATCCAACACTGTGCTCAAAGAGTTCAGGAGACTCCTCAGGAGGACGTGGTGGGTCTAGGGAAGGAGTCACTGATGATGACATTGAGAGGAGGGAAGACGATGCGTTGGCAGCTGCTTTCCTAGTACCCTGAGCCTGGGTGAGAGAGGATGAGGAGGATGAAGAGGGCTTGGTCATCCACTCTACCAAGTCGTTGGCATGTTGCGGCTCAACATGTCCAGCTGCCGAAAAGAAGGACAAGCGTGTCCCATGGCCACGTGCTGATGATGACGATGCACCGCGTCCACGACTAGCACTGTTGTCTCTAGACACAGAGCCTGCTTGCCCTCTTTTATCGGCTCACGCCTGTCTGCCTCTCCTTGCTGGCCTTCCAGACATGGTAATGGCCTGAAGGGAGTTGGGAAAACCAGCAATTGGGCAGTGAATATTGTGCTGGAGGCACGCACAACACCCACTAACTCCTGCAGATGGCAGATGGCTCAATTAGAGAAGAGCTATGTAGGTGGATATAGCGGTGTATACTGGGTTCAGAGCACGCAGACAGCACGCACAATCTCCTACCACTGACTGCAAGCTCTATTTAAAACGAGCAAGAGAGCTAGCTATATAGGTGGATATAACAGTGTATACTGGGTTCAGAGCACGCAGACAGCACGCACAATCTCCTACCACTGACTGCAAGCTCTATTTAAAACGAGCAAGATAGCTAGCTATATAGATGGATATAGCGGTGTATACTGGGTTCAGAGCACGCAGACAGCACGCACAATCTCCTACCACTGACTGCAAGCTATATTTAAAACGAGCAAGATAGCAAGCTATATAGGTGGATATAGCGGTGTATACTGGGTTCAGAGCACGCAGACAGCACGCACAATCTCCTACCACTGACTGCAAGCTCTATTTAAAACAAGCAAGATAGCTAGCTATATAGGTGGATATAGCGGTGTATACTGGGTTCAGAGCACGCAGAGAGCACGCACAAACTCCTACCACTGACTGCAAGCTCTATTTAAAACGAGCAAGATAGCTAGCTATATAGGTCAGTAATGGCGAACCTTGGCACCCCAGGTGTTTTGGAACTACATTTCCCATGATGCTCGGCTACACTGCAGAGTGCATGAGCATCATGGGAAATGTAGTTCCAAAACATCTGGAGTGCCAAGGTTCGCCATCACTGATATAGGTGGATATAGCAGTGTATACTGGGTTCAGAGCACGCAGACAGCATGCACAATCTCCTACCACTGACTGCAAGCTCTATTTAAAACGAGCAAGATAGCTAGCTTTATAGATGGATATAGCGGTGTATACTGGGTTCAGTGCACGCAGACAGCATGCATAATCTCCTACCACTGACTGCAAGCTCTATTTAAAACAAGCAAGATAGCTAGCTATATAGATGGATATAGCGGTGTATACTGGGTTCAGAGCACGCAGACAGCACGCACAATCTCCTACCACTGACTGCAAGCTCTATTTAAAACGAGCAAGATAGCTAGCTATATAGGTAGAAATAGCGGTGTATACTGGGTTCAGAGGACGCAGACAGCACGCACAATCTCCTACCACTGACTGCAAGCTCTATTTAAAACGAGCAAGATAGCTAGCTATATAGGTGGAAATAGCGGTGTATACTGGGTTCAGAGCACGCAGATAGCACGCACAATCTCCTACCACTGACTGCAAGCTCTATTTAAAACGAGCAAGATAGCTAGCTATATAGGTGGATATTTTTTTAATCCAAAACTGCTACCGAAATATACAATACTTTACATAAGAAAACCAAACATTAGTTTACATCCACTTGAACATAATACAAACTTACAAAAATACTAGGCTATACAAGGAAATAAAATTTTACATATCCTCATCACTATACTCTTCTCCCGAAGAGAAGAGTATAAGCGCAGCATCCCCTTTGTTACTAGACCCTGACTGGGGCCTTGATTCCACCTCAAGGGGTGGGGCCTTTTTTTTCTTCTTCTTCCCACTCTTCTTTTTAACTGTTACCCAGTTAACCTCCCCCTCTTCATCAGACTGTTCCTTGGGGCGCTTTTGGGCACCCTTCATCGAAACCTCCATCTCCTCCTCCCCTGTCTGACTGTCCCCTGCCGAAGAGTCAGATGAGGAGACCCTAACTGGGCGTCCACCTGGTCGCCGCCTCCGAGGGAGGGGAACAGGACCAGAAGACTGGGGGGCTGGAACCTGAACCACCCCCTCTGAGGGGGGAAGCCCAACCACCCCTTCTTCCTCCACCTCATTTGCAGGTGCTTGAGCAGTCTCCCCAGGCACAGACCTGACCTCTTTAACCTTCTGAGGTATATTACCTTCTTGTTGAGGCTGGGTTTTCCCACGTCTCACCCCAGCCTCAGGGTCAGCACTTTGTTTTTTATTCCCAGGACCCCGCCCAGCAGGAGGCGGAGCCTTACTACTGTTTGGTTTATTCCCATCTGCTGTTTCCCCTCTGTAGGCCTTAGGGCATCTACTAAATGGATGTCCCATCTGGCCACAGAGGTTGCAGCAGATCTGATCACATGCCTCCCCCGAGTGCCCGAACCTGTTGCACTTAATGCACCGGACCACTGTGCAGTCAGCACTCAAATGGGTCGGGCACCCACACCTAAAACACCGACGGGGCTGTCCTGGATAGAACACTAGGATCCTGTCCCTTCCCAGAAAAGCACTGCCCGGGACATGCGCAACTGTGCTGCCAGCTCTTTTTAGCTTGATCCTAGTGTTCCATGCTCCAGTCCAGACCCCCTTCTCATCACGACACTTGTTTAGAGGACACTGCAACTGGCCGTATCTCCCCAACCAAGTCGCAATGTCCTCTGGGGGCAAACTCTCATTTCTTACCAATATTGTAAGAGTTTTAATATCCTCCTGCCTACTTAGAGGGATCACCCGAAACCCCTTCCAGGGATCGGTTCCCCTAATCATGCCAAAGGCTGTGATAAACAGCTCCATGATGACCGCGTTCATGAAGCTGATATCAAAATCAGGGGAACCAGACGGGTGAATCACCGCATAAAGTTCCTCTACCTTAATACCTAAGGACAGGACCATATCTACCACCTGGCCTCTAGTGGGGCACTGACCACCTCCCTCCCAACGCAACTGTACCACATTTCTCCTCTTACGCTCCGGACCACCAGTCCCTCTTGACCAAGAATTGGCCCCTGAGGACTGATCAGCCGGGGGAACCCGGAAATTCCCGGCCCCAAACTGGTGATAGATGTGGTCCAGAGCCACATTTGCTCCTGCTACTTTAGCATAAGACCGTTTCTCCCTTAAGGCCGTTAGTAACCTTATCTCTGGTGAACCCCTCAAAATAGGCTCAGGGGGAGGGGCTCCTGTCACAGGTACAGAGGGGGGAGCAGACGGTGACACCCCTATCTCCCCAGCACGAGAAGCATTACCCTCCACCCCTTCTACACTCGGATGATTTCCTAAAGGGGTCTCATCCTCTGAACTACAAAGAAGCGCGTTCCAGACCTCCTTCCACTCTACTTCCATATGAGCCCCGCAGGAGTCTACTGGAACTTGTCCTCCTTCACTTTGGGATCCTTCTAGACCTCTAATATAGTCCAGTGCTGGATTACCCTCATCCAGTTCCCCCATTGGGCAATTTCCCCATGCAATCCCCTGACCAAGTTCCAAACTATCAGACATATCCATATTATTAGAACTGTCAACAACATTTGCGTGAAGCGCTGGACCGGAAGCTGTGTTAACCACCGGCCGGAAATGCTTTCCACGGCCAACTTCCGCTCCCGCTGACATCACTTCCGGCCCTGAATCAACCCCGCAAGAGGCCGATCCGCCTACCGGAAGCGCGTCACCCTCCCCCATTGTCTTTACATTAGGCTCACGCCCAACAGACCCGCCTTTTTGCCCGCGAAAAGACAGCGTTTTTCTATCAGCAGCCGCCATTACCGCACCACCAGGAGCCTTGCCGCCGGCCGTCACTGTAACCTTCCCCACAGCGGCGGCCAAGCTGGCCTGGCTCTTTACACCACCATTACAACCACCAACCCCCTTCCCCTCTCCCTGAGGTCGGCTTGCAGCAGCGGCAGCCGACAGCTCTGCTGACGGCATGCCCTGCTTACAACTACCGCCCGGGATCACTGGGGACTGCATACAAGGTAAGTCCATTTCTTGTTTGTCTTTCAGTCTTGTTAACTGCACCACTGGTGTCTTCACCTTTTTAGAGTCTTTCTTGTTCCTTTGCTGCTTTCCTTCTGCTTCACTGGGACCTACAACGCCACCCGGGGTCACAGCCTCACACACAGGCTGATTACCCGTTTTGTCTTTAGGGACACTTTCCACTTTTCCAGGTTTCTCTGCACCTTTACACACTGGGACTGTCTCTTTGCAGGTCAATGGCTTTCCCACACCCACAGTCTTTTTCACTGGTTTCTCACCGTCCATCTTTCCTTCCACTACTCTTTCTGTCTCTTCACGGGTGGCCTCCTCAGAGGGACCCGCCATTTCCTCCTCTTGCGTTGTGCTTGGGGCTAGATGCTGTCTGCGGCGTCTCCCTGCCTGGGACCCCTCGTCACACGCTACTCTCACCGCCTTCTCCACATTAGATAGGAATTCTTTCTCACTAGAAGCACTGTCAATCAGGTTGGATAACAGCTCACCCATCAAGTTGCACTGCTTCTTCAACCCGTCTATCACCGTCTTGAACTCCTGTCTCTTTACAACACCTGATCTGTCTCTCCGGTTCCTTAGCTCCGCCAGGACCTTCATTTTCTCGCAGTAGCTGCGGGAAGCCTTCACAATTAAGCTTTTAGCTTTCTTCCTTCTGTCTGCAGATTTCTCCGCATCCTCTCCTGGCTGTCTCAGAGACCAATCTGCAAGATCCAGCTGGTTCTCCAAAAACAACCTCTCCTCCTTGACGAGCTCCAGGAGCTTAGGGGCTCCACGTCCTTCATTAGGCTGAGAAACAGGCACCTGGCCTGGGCTTACTGAAGTCATCAGCTCCCTCTCTTCCTCCACCACTCTGGAAGTCCTCAGAGATCAGAGCACGCAGACAGCACGCACAATCTCCTACCACTGACTGCAAGCTCTATTTAAAACGAGCAAGATAGCTAGCTATATAGATGGATATAGCGGTGTATACTGGGTTCAGAGCACGCAGACAGCACGCACAAACTCCTACCACTGACTGCAAGCTCTATTTAAAACGAGCAAGATAGCTAGCTATATAGGTGGATATAGCGGTGTATACTGGGTTCAGAGCACGCAGACAGCATGCACAATCTCCTACCACTGACTGCAAGCTCTATTTAAAATGAGCAAGATAGCTAGCTATATAGATGGATATAGCGGTGTATACTGGGTTCAGTGCACGCAGACAACACGCACAATCTCCTTTTACTGACTGCAAGCTCTATTTAAAACGAGCAAGATAGCTAGCTATATAGATGGATATAGCGGTGTATACTGGGTTCAGAGCACGCAGACAGCACGCACAATCTCCTACCACTGACTGCAAGCTCTATTTAAAACGAGCAAGATAGCTAGCTATATAGGTGGAAATAGCGGTGTATACTGGGTTCAGAGCACGCAGACAGCACGCACAATCTCCTACCACTGACTGCAAGCTCTATTTAAAACGAGCAAGATAGTTAGCTATATAGGTGGATATAGCGGTGTATACTGGGTTCAGAGCACGCAGACAGCACGCACAATCTCCTACCACTGACTGCAAGCTCTATTTAAAACGAGCAAGATAGCTAGCTATATAGGTGGATATAGCGGTGTATACTGGGTTCAGAGCACGCAGACAGCACGCACACTCTCTTACCACTGACTGCAAGCTCTATTTAAAACGAGCAAGATAGCTAGCTATATAGATGGATATAGCGGTGTATACTGGGTTCAGAGCACGCAGACAGCACGCACAATCTCCTACCACTGACTGCAAGCTCTATTTAAAATGAGCAAGATAGCTAGCTATATAGGTGGATATAGCGGTGTATACTGGGTTCAGAGCACGCAGACAGCACGCACAATCTCCTACCACTGACTGCAAGCTCTATTTAAAACGAGCAAGATAGCTAGCTATATAGGTGTATATAGTGGTGTATACTGGTTTCAGAGCACAAAGACAGCACGCACAATCTCCTACCACTGACTGCAAGCTCTATTTAAAACGAGCAAGATAGCTAGCTATATAGATGGATATAGCGGTGTATACTGGGTTTAGAGGACGCAGACAGCATGCACAATCTCCTACCACTGACTGCAAGCTCTATTTAAAACGAGCAAGATATCTAGCTATATAGGTGAATATATCGGTGTATACTGCGGTCAGGGCCCGCAGACAACAACCACTACAGAAGAGCAAGAACGAAAAATCGTCCGATAACAATCGGTGTATACTGTGTTGAAGGTACACAAAACACCAAATAACTCCTACAGATGCCAACACACTACACAAGGCCGCCTCGCTTGCGGCCTTATATAGTGTGGGGCGTGTACTACAAAGCCTAAGCTATGATTGGCCACAGGCATCCTGCCTGTGGCCAATCATGGCTCTCCTCGCTGCCGGCGCTGTGATTGGCCAAGCATGCGGGGTTACAGTGCATGCTTGGCCAATCATGAGCCAGTAAGGCACTGCGATGGCGCAGTGCATTGTGGGCCGTGAGCGCCACACGAATTTGGCACGAACGGCCCATAACGTTCGGAAATCGCCGAACGGGCGAACAGCCGATGTTCGAGTCGAACGTATGTTCGACTCGAGCACGAAGCTCATCCCTAGTTATAACCCATCCTTAATAAATCTAAATAAAATAACAAATTTAGTTCAACTTTGAGTGATAAGAATATCATCAATAGACATGGAGCAGTGGGATGTCTGTAAATACAAAATATACAGTATCTGCTGAGTCACTGCTGAGTGGAGGACTTGAAATGCTGAGTCGCTGTTGGCATCTGCCTGGGGGGAGCTTCTGAGTCACTGCTGGGAGTGGGGAACAACTGAACCACTTAGAGAACAATTTGGAAGACTCCAGCGAATCTGCTGTGAACTTTGAGAATGAATTGCTCCACTGTGCCTGCAGCTACTGAGATCAGTGGGGGGCCTTATTTTAAAGTTGGTTTAATTGCTTGCCAATAATGCTTAAAAAAACTGAATGCCTATAGCCCTGCCACAGAGATTAGAAAAATGAATTGGTCCACAGTGCTCGCGGCTACTGAGGTCAGTGAGGTGTTGGTTTAAAGTTGGTCTAATTGCCTGCCAAGAATGCTTTAAAAATATTTTTGCCCCAGTTGAAGTCCAACTTGGAAAAAACGCGTAGGACTGCCTCTTATGTGGTCACATTTTTTATTAAATTTTTTTATGCTTTTCATTATAATGCCAACCCTTATTCTCAGATCTACACCATTGGGAGCTTGTCTTTTTTATGTTTTTACATGTTACTTGCCCCATGTGTGCATTGATTGTTCCGAGAAACACATATTCAGATCTCCTTGGTATCTGCGCTTTGGCTTACTGGACCTCCCAGATGATTGTTGACAGTGAAGGACCTTACACAGCCAGCTTTCCAAGTGGTCTTCGTTTCATGCCTGTAAGATCTGGTGTCGCTGACATACAGGTCCACCAACTCTGGTAAGAGTGTTTTATCATATCCATTTGTTTGGATCCCACCACTTCTTAAAGTACAGTCACCGTTGGTTCCCCCTGTGCAGGATTAATTTCCAAGTTTCGGTGGCCCACCATCCATCTAGATGGACTTCTAGTGGACTCTTTCTTTATTTTCACTATTTGTTTTTACACTTTTTAGCACTACATTTTTTCTTTTCCATTAATGTCTATAGTGATTCTGCTGTGAACTTTGAGGATGAATTGCTCCACAGTGCCTACAGTTACTGAGGTCAGTGGAGGCTTGTTTTAAAGTTGGTCTAACTGCTTGTCAAGAATGTTTAAAAAACCCTGAATGTCTATTGCCCTTCCACAGAACTCTGAGGAAGCATTCCTCCACAGTGCCTGCAGCTACTGAGGTCAGTGAAGGATTGTTTTGAAGTTAATCTAATTGCTTGCCAAGAATGTTTCAAAAAATATGAATATCTATAGTGATTCTGCCGTGAACTTTGAGGATGAATTGCTCCATGGTGCCTGCAGCTACTGAGATCATTGAAGGATTGTTTTGAAGTTAATCTAACGGCTTGTCAAGAATGTTTAAAAAAACGGATTAACTATAGCCCTACCACAGAACTTTGAGGATGAATTGCTCTACAGTGCCGGCAGCTACTGAGGTCAGTGAAGGATTGTTTTAGGCTCCATGCACACTGGCTTAAATAATGTTGCTTCTACAGGGGTTTTGTGTTTTGCCTGTAGAAGCAGCTCAATGTTATCCTATGTGGCCATGCACATTAGGACGTTTAGAGTCATATTTTGGGTTCAACCTTAGAGGCAAGAAAATAAACCCTTCTAGTTGCGTTCCTGATTGGAGCTTACTGGCAGAAAAGACGTAAAACTCTTCTAAACTTGACTAGACTTTGTACAGATAATGCTCTATATGAGCTTTTTTTAAGGCCAGTGTGAATGTAGCCCAAGAATGTTTTAAAAATCTGAATATCTATAGCCCTACCACAGAACTTTGAAGAAGCATTCCTCCACAGTGTCTGCAGCTACTAAGGTCAGTGAAGGATTGTTTTGAAATTAATCTAATGGCTTGTCAAGAATGTTTTAAAAAAACGGAATAGCTATAGCTCTACCACAGAAATTTGAGGATTTATTGCTCAACAGTGCCGGAAGCTACTGAGGTCAGTGAAGGATTGTTTTAGAATGTCTAAAAAAAACAGAATATCTATAACCCTACCACAGAACTTTGAGGATGAATTGCTCCACAGTGCCTACAGTTACTGAGGTCAATGGGGGATTGTTATAAAATTGGTCTAACTGCTTGTCAAGAATGTTTAAAAAACCCTGAATGTCTATTGCCCTGCTACAGAACTCTGAGGAAGCATTCCTCCACAGTGCCTGCAGCTACTGAGGTCAGTGAAGGATTGTTTTGAAGTTAATCTAATGGCTTATCAAGAATGTTTAAAACAAACGGAATAACTATAGCCCTACCACAGAACTTTGAGGATGGATTGCTCTACAGTGCCTTCAGCTACTGAGATCAGTGAGGGGTTGTTTTAAAATTAGTCTAATTGCTTGTCAAGAATCCATAGCCCTGCCACAGGTCACCTTAAACCAGCTGGGAGCCACAAAGAAGGAGCAATATGAGCCCACGCAGCCTAAATCACCATTCTGACATGTCTGACATAGACTAACTTTTGGATCGTGCTTGTGAACTGTGATCGTTCTTCCTTTACTATAACCCTGTAGTAATCCAACCAAGGTTTTGCATAGGACAGAAATGGTCATATTGTGACTGAAGCCCATTACCATGGAAGATGTGGTCATGCTGAATATCCTCAGCAGGCGCAGCTGATGGTGACTTGCAGGCACGAGGGCAGGAACGTAATCCATTGGCTTGAAAACCACAGGTGGGGGGACAATGTCGCTGCCAATTCTCTCTGAAGTACCAGCTCTTCATTTCATCCATCTCCATAAACACGAGAGAGAAATCTTCCATCGGAATCTGCTGCACAGTAGATCGCTTCAAGACATTCGGTCGGCAGACGAGCAAAGGTCCAATGAGCCCGGAATTAAAATCTTTGTACTGGTTGGAAACACGGGAACAAAAGTCAAGTTTGAATTACATTGACATCTATCTCTCTCAAATGTTCTTTAAACATCTATGTTGCCACACAAGACATATGTCATATTGAGGTGCAAAATCACACATAAGTCCTTTGTAGCAAAGAAAGAGACAATTCACACTCATAATAACGCTGGGAACTTTTTGTTAAAGGTAAAAAAAATTAAGTAAGATTCAATTGCTCACCAAGTGGCCATTAGAGGTGTAGAACCAGGTCCGGCACTCTTCAGATCCAGTGGGCCCGAACTGTGAGCTGACTTTTCCTGTGTATGTACGGGTGTGTTGTGGGGGAACACTGTCTTCCTCCTTCCATTGTACAGCTAAAACATTGGAGTAGAACGAGTAGGGTTGGGAAGCCATGTTCTTAAACTGTATCTGGAGGCACAAGACAAAATGACAAACTGGTTCAAGTAAATCATTGTATGCTAGAAAGTCACAATAATAATTAAGAAATAAAAATGAATGAATTGAATTATAAAGTATTATAAATTTAATAATTATATTTAGTAAATGTAATACATTTACTAAAAATAAATACTAATGTAAAAAAAACAAAAAATATATATATAGTTGTATATACTGTATTTATATATATTGTGTGTGTATATATATCATTTTTTATTTTATTTTTATTATTTTTTTACGTGTTTTAAATTTACTAAAAATAAGCACTAATGTTAATGTAATATATATATATATATATATATATATATATATATATATATATATATATATATATATATATATACACATGCCATAACCCATTGCAGGGCGGCCTTGACTGAATGGGCTTACCGGTTACCTTCTCTTGGCCTGCTCCTCCGCGTCTAGGGGTTTCCAGGATTGATACCCAACGACTTGTACACTGACACAGATAAAGTCCTTTCAAAAGGTTTTATTTTGCAGTAGAACTTTCACAAAACACAGTCTCTTTGGGAACAAAGGGCACGGGTGAAGAACTCAGGTACATTGAAATGCAGGTTTAGCAAAGTCTCTACTTCCACCCCGAGAGTAGCCACTCGCAGCTGGGTACTTCAAGGCTGAACAGACCTCTAGCCAGAGGTCATGGCAGTCAGCACGTTGACTCAAAACTTGAACAATCAACTGAAGATAAACAGGAACCTTTTTCCAACCGTACCTGGAACGTTTCCCGCTTCCTTTGAGGTACTGGAAAAGTGTGAACTCATCAATATCCTTCCCAACTCAGTAACCAAGGAACTTCTCAGGATGCCACTTGTCGACCCTCCTCCGAAGAGTCCTCCCCCGGTCACTTGCACAAGCTCTGGTGCCCCTTCAAGCCGAGAGCACAACCGGACACTGCAAATCCTTCCTCAGTTACAGCGCCTTGGACCAGCAGGTTTCCGAGAAATCGGGAGCGGACGGATCCCTACCCCAGACCAGTCAGGTCTAACAGGGGCCACTGACAGGAACATGTTACGGGATGTCAAACACCCCGTGACGGGACCCCTCATGGGGCCACCCTGGTCCTGGAACCAGAACAGACCACACGGGTCTCACGAACAACTCCGGAACCCCAAACACGTGACCCACACTTGCTTAAGTACCCCCTCCCAGACTCCTCAGCGTGCCCGACACTCCCGCTGATTGGCTCCAAGAGGGCCATACCCAAACATCCAACCAAGCCTGGTTCTCGCCTGTCATGTGCACCTCACCGTTCACATGACCAGGCAGAACATCAATCATGGCCTGGCCAGACTGGTGTTAAGGCTTACCTACACAATTAACCCTCAGTACCGTAAGATCCTGAGGCAAAAACTAAATTTGCAATGCGCGTGACATTTGATCCCAAATGTCATCTGCTACACATATATTTGTATATACTGTATATATATATATATATATATATATATATATATATATATATATATATATATATATATATATGGTGTGTGTATATATAGATATATATATTTTTTTTGTTTGTGTATATATATATATATATATATATTTTTTTTTTTTTCCGTGTGTGTGTGTATCTATCTATCTATCTATCTATCTATCTATATATATATATATATATATATTATTTTTATTTTATTTTTTCCATTTTTCATTCATTTGCTATTTCTTAATAGCAGTGGTGCACACTTTCGGCTGCTGGATGTCAAAAAGGGATGTATATTAAAGTTTATTCACCACAGACAGAGCCTCCTGCAGAGAAGAGCTAACCCACAGGGGAAAAGTTTAGACCCCAACATTTTTTACATTTTGAATAAAGCACGGGAATGTAAATATTTTACTGGTTGAGAAAGAATGATTTAAAATTAAGGAAATGTCCACTGCATGGATTACATTTAGTCACATGACACAGAAAGCTTACTTACTATGATTTCATCATTGACCTCTGCCCGGATACATGGCCCTAAAAGTCCTAAATGGGCGTCTCTTTCTCCACGGAAGGCGGGTTCACTAAAGCTGCTATCTAGATACTCCCGAAAAACCACTTTCTTATATGATGGGAACCCATGCAGCATATGGTGACTGATGGAAAAAAAAGTGGAAATGTATTAAACATGGTGGCTCAGTCACTACAAAATATAAAAGAAAAGAAAGAAAGAAAAGAGGTAATAAAACTAAATAAAAATACAGAAAATAAAAACAAATAAAACAAAATAAATAAAATAAAAGTAAGGAAAAAAATAAAGAAAAGTAAGGAAACAGGGGACCTCGCCTTATTTAAAAAAATCCAGGTAACACAATACAAATTTAGACACATTAAAAATAAATACATACAATTAATTAAAAAATATGAATTAAAATTACCTGTCTTTTATAAAATAAGGGGACCGTCCACCACCATAATCCCACTCTATCTCCTCAGCTGCAATGAAATAAGTGTGTATTTGCCATATATGGCTCCGAGGATCTAGTTCTCCATACAAGTCAATATACTCAAAATCACCACTGTAATCATCATAGAAGTCCACATTGTCATCCACCGAGTTATTAGCGTGAGATCCATTTTCTAACCATTTGTGTGCTGGGCCCACCAAGTTGTTAGCATGAGATCCATTTTCTAACCGTTTGTTTGCTGGGCCGATTTGCCCCGTATCTCTGCGCTGTCTACTTAACTCTTTAACTGGTTCCCCTTTCACTTCGCCATTTTGGATTCCAGTAGATCCAATGGGTTGCCAAGCCTTTGTAGAATTTTTCAGAGACTTGTTGTTTAGGACTCCATCATCCAAATATTCTGGGGTTGGCAATTTTGTCAAGTAGCTTTGAGGTCCAGAGGGTGGGGTTTTTAAAGGGGTAATAAATGGAAACTGATAAAAAGTGGAATCGAGGGTGGAATTTTTTGAATCGTCATGATCATATTCATAGTAGTCATCTTGATGATGCTCACAACTAGTGACTGTTAATGTTGCTCGCATACCTACATTTGTGAGAGGGGAGTCTGGTGCCACATGCCATTGTCCTACAGGAAAGAAATCAACCAGTCATGAATTTAAAGAGTAAGGAAGTACAATTGTACCCTTATATGGTTTTTTTAATGATAATTTTTTCCCACCTCTGGTGGGAAGACTGGTGGCTCTAAGTGCTGCCCACATTTGGAGCCACCAGCCTTTCTAACAAAGTGGCTGGTCTGTATTGTCCCATTCATTCCTATGGAAGTTTATACTCTTGGCAGCCCCAATCAGTCCCCTTTCCCTTAAAAATAAATAGGGAAGTTGGACATTTTGGGAGAAAGGCTGTGCAGCTCACACATCATTGGATTATCGCTGAAGGTAAGTATTTCAATTTGTGGGCAGAAACAACTTAGATGAAAACTGTACAAGACTGCAGTTGCCCTTTATCTACTTCCAGTCTGGACCTTTTCTGGCACTTTTTCTTCACATGAAAAAATTTGTATTTTTTTTTATGCTAGAAACCGACTTAAAACCCCTAAACATTATATATATATTTTTTAAAGCAGGGGCCTTAGAGAATAAACTGGTGGGTTTTGTATTTTTTTATGTCACGTGGTATTTGCACACCGGTTTTTAAAATGCACATTTTTGAGAAAAAAATAATTTTATTAAAATATTATTAATTAAAAAAAAAAACACAATACATAACCCAATTATTTTGTAAATATAAAACACGAAGTTACGCTGAGTAAATAGATACCAAACATAGCATGCTTTAAAATTGCACACGCCCATGCCGTGGCGACAAAAGACTTACATTTTACTATCCATAGGTGATGGTTTAAAAGCCTTTACAGGTTACCACTTTAGAGTTAGAGGAGGTTTGGTGCTAGAATTACTGCCCATGATCTGGCGTTCATGGTGATACCTCACATGTGTGGGACGATTGTCGTTTGTGTGCGTACAAGACTTTACAGGTTTTTTATTTTAATTATTAATTAAATTTTTTTTCTTTACACTGTTACTTTAACCGCTTCAGCCCCGGAAGATTTTACCCCCTTCCTGACCAGAGCACTTTTTGCGATTCAGCACTGCGTCGCTTTAACTGACAATTGCGCGGTCATGCGACGCTACACAAAAACAAAATTGACGTCCTTTTTTTCCCCACAAATAGAGCTTTCTTTTGGTGGTATTCGGACACTTCTGGGGTATTTATTTTTTGCGCTATAAACAAAAAAATTGACGTCTTTTTTTTCCCCACAAATAGAGCTTTCTTTTGGTGGTATTCGGACACCTCTGGGGTATTTATTTTTTGCGCAATAAACAAAAAAATAGCGAAAATTTTGAAAAAAAAAAACATTATTATTTACTTTTTGCTATAATAAATATCCCCCAAAAATATTTAAAAAACGAATTTTTTCCTCAGTTTAGGCCTATATGTATTCTTCTACATATGTCTGGTTAAAAAAAAATCGCAATAAGCGTACATTGATTGGTTTGCGCAAAAGTAGCGTCTACAAAATAGGGAATAGTTTTATGCCATTTTTATTATTAATTTTTTTTATTAGTAATGTCGGCGATCTGCGATTTTTATCATGACTGCGACAATATGGCGGACACATCGGACACTTTTGACACTATTTTGGCACCATTGTCATTTATACAGCGATCAGTGCTATACAATCGCACTGATTACTGTGTAAATGACACTGGCAGGGAAGGGCTTAACACTAGGGGGCAATGAAGGGGTTAGGTGTGTCCTAGGGAGTGATTCTAACTGTGGGGGGGTGGGCTTCAACTTACATGACAGCTATCACTGCTCCCGATGACAGGGAGCAGTAGATCTCTGTCATGTCACAAGGCAGAATGGGGAAATGCCTTGTTTACATAGGCATCTCCCCGTTCTGCGGCTCAGTGACACGATCGTGGGACACCGGTGGACATCGAGTCCGCCGGTCCCACGGGCATGGTTTAATTGGCTAACCCCGCCAATTAAAGGGGAAGTACAGGTACGCCCATTTGCCCACCGCTGCCATTGTGCCGAAGTATATTGGCGTGCAGCGGTTGGCAAATGGATAAAAAAAATGAAAATCTTTTTTTTGATCACCTTTATTGCTGTCACAAGGAATGTAAACATCCTTGTGATAGCAATAGGCATGTGACAGGTACTCTTTATGGAGAGATCTGGATTCTGGTATAAGACCCCAAATCCCTCCTCTGCCATTAAAAGCATTCAAAAACACCAAGCGCCGATGGTTTCCGAGTAAACCGGAAAGTGATGTCATGTCATGTCATGGTTTCCAGGTTACCAATACAAACAGCCGATAAAAGCTGATCCCGGCTTTGCTTGGTTGTCCGGTCAGCTGGCGGACATGCCGGCTGGTCACTCTGGTCTCATGGTAGGAGGGGAGAGCCAGAGAAAGCCGCAGGGGGTGGGGGTTTCCCATCCCGCGGCTTGTAATAGCAACCAAGCAACTGGTGAGCCGCTCAGATTGTCATTACAAGAGAGCCGAATGCTGTTTTCTATTGAGCCAGAGGTGCCTTGTGCAAAAAACTTAACACCGAAAATGAACTTAAAAAAGTGCACTTAGGGTATCTAGTATGCTCCCCTCCCGAAGAAGGAGAACCCTTCCCTGAGCCCCCCCTCTACCCCAGGGTGCAAGACTACTGATGGGGTCTAGAAACACTTAGGTCCATCTAGCCAAAAGGCCTGGTGGCCCCTTCTACTCATGATCAGCCAAAGTCAACCAGCCAGCACTAGGTGAGGGCTCTTCCAAAGACCCCCCCTCAGCCCAAGGCAGGGAAGGAAGGAACCTAAGGGTCACACATCCTCCCCAAGACTACGGCGTCAACTTGAAGACCCTAAATAGTGTTTTACCTCAGAAGGATTTGTATTTCTGGCCATCCAGTCCTGAGGTCTACACAGCCCTGCCACATCCAGGTGGCCGATACCATTTACAGTTGAAGAATACAGTGGTATCTGCTCTCTACTCCCACTCTACTCCCACTCTCTACTGGGGGAGCTGTTAGATGCCCCGGTAGAAGTCCTTTTTAGACGAAACGCATAGAGCCCAGTTTCTCTGATCCCCATATTGCTTTTTAATCTCGTGATCACTATTTTATTTCGCTATGTATTTTTTTGTTCTCTTGGTTTTTATGGAAATAAATAGACACTTTGCCTTTTGACCTGCAATATTGGGAGCTTCTGTTCCTTTGTGTTTTACATATCATCTGCTCCAAGAGCCTGTTGATTTTCTTTGGGTGATATACCATTTGCTGGCCATCCATGCACTTCCTGGATTCCATCATGTGAATATTTGGTTTCTTGAGGACATCGCAGATTGGTCTATATGGATGGAGGATCATTCGTGACCTGTTACATCGTTTCTGTATGCTCTTATGATCTGGTGTCGCTGACACACAGGTCCCTCAGCTCTGGTAAGAGTACCCATCTCTATATTACCAATGTCATTGCCTTCAGATGTCCACTCAACTGCTGGTTGCCCCCCTTTATGAACTGTTTTGTTTGTGGCGGATCCATCAAGTATCTGGAAGGACACTTTTTGGACTTACTTTACTTTCAAATTTAAATTTAACCACTGACCAGTTTATTTAGACCGATGGTTGTTTTTACAGTTTGTTATGAGCACATGTTATTTAGACATTAGCGTTACATTTCACCTCTCTCTCTACTCCCAGCCTGTTGACTGGACAGTGGGAGCAGCAGCAAACTGATAAGGTAATCCTTCTGTTCACTGTACTCTCTCACCCTATCACTATGTCTCTTGTCAGCACATTTGTATTCAGCGCACCGGATTGGCTTCCAGTCCTGCCTCTCCCAATGTGAATGCTGTTGTATAAAGGCCTGCAAGTGGTGGATACCAAGTCTAACTTCTGTACTTATTTTACCTTTTTTTTGTTAAGTAAAAATATTTTGATTTACTAATAAATTAAAAAGATGTGACATCTCTGAAAGATTAAAACCAAAGTGAGCATAGTGTTGAAGTGACTTGTGTTTCTCCCCTCTGTAATTGTCAGCCATCTCACTGAGGTTGCAATAATCAACTTTGAGCCTTTGCTATTTGGTAGTCATTACTTACAACACTGCAGCTCAGGTATGTGCAGTGCACACCTGCTCTAATCAATAAAGCTTAAGTAGACTGCTGAACATTCAGCCTATGCATGATTAAATGGCTAGCCTGTCTACTGGATTAAGGTCATTCTGGCTTCTGTCTGTTCATGCTGTGGATTAGACCAGCAAATAGTTTTGACTACTGTCCAATGTGTGCTCTGCCTATATGTCTGGAACATTGATGGGCAGTCTGGACCTAGTCTGATGATCAGCTTGTGAACCAGGTGCCATGTGGTGTGGTGGGTAGTAAGCACACAGAGCCAAGTTAGGCAATAACAAGATATTGTAGGAAAATCCAACACAGTACTACTAGGCCCGGCAGGTAGGCATAACCGCCCGGAGCCACATAGGAACTATAACAGTGACCAGCAGACTTGATAGATGCAGACAGTGTCTGCAACGAGGAGTGGAATGTGGCCTGGCTGGTCCACACCCAAAGGGGAGGCTTCCTAAAGTGAGGTAGCCATAGTCCCTGAACTGTCCCTACTCCTCCGGAACCTTTGCCTACTTCTAAGTACTGTTCCTGCCAGATAGGGAACCTGTCCCTAAAGCACGCCAAACCTGGGAGCAGGAGTATTAAGTAGACTCGGCCTGACCCAAGATGGCCACGGAGTCACATGGGGCCCAGCGTCCAATTGGAAAGCTGTCTCCTTGTGACCACAGGAAGCCAAAGAGGAACCAAGTTCCTCATAGCTGTCTCCTTGTGACCACAGGAAGCCAAAAAGGAACCAAGTTCCTCATAACTTCCTTCCACTTCTACATTGCCCCTGCAGTGGGAAGTACAGACTGCACCTGCCTACAAGCTTGCTGAATTGCTACTTCTGTCCATCTGTCTGAGTACATACACCTATTGCCTGTTGGTTGGCCATCTACCACAAAAACACAGTGGGTCCATCAAACACAGTGACAGGTTTTGTCTGTTTTCTGGATCAACAGCATAATTAATGAACATGCCTATAGACACTGCCTTAAAGGTCTTATTTAGCATTTACTATCAGGAGAGTTAAGATAAAAAGTAACAGACCTGGTTTTTCCATGACCATAATTACTGTCTTTCCATTCATTGGGATCAGAGTCAGTGTCTCTTGATAGTTTGAGTCCACCATGAAGGTGTTGCCTCCAAAATAAACGGAGATGAGTTCTGTGCCCAGACCCAGATTTAACACATGCCACACGCTGACCTCATTCTGGCAAATACTGAGTTGCAGAGAATCCAAGATCCCATTTATAGCTGGAAAGAAAATATTTTTTCTAATGGTTAATGGAAGGTAGGTATCATCATGACAACAAAATGCCATTGCCTTTCACATTCATGCCATTGGCTTTCACATTCATGCCATTGGCTTTCACATTCAGTTAAATTGTATTTCAGTATTAGCTAGAGCAGGGGTCTCCAAACAGTGGCCCAAGGGCCAGATGTGGCCATTTGCTAGCCTTTATCCGGCCCTTGGAGCACTATTCCTCCCACTGATATGAGGCAATATTCCTCCTACTGACACCAACAATGGGGCACTATATCTTCCACTGATACCAATAATGGGATACTACTCTTCCTTATATTGACCACCAACCCTGGGGCCATACTTATTTTCACTAATGCTGGGCCCCTCACATCTATTGCCCCTGCTAGCTTAAATCTTTAGTCAACTTTGTATTGCTGTCTGTGCTCCCACTGGGGAGATTCAACCTTACCAGGACTATTGTCTCTGGCACGAAAAGTGACAGGTACTGATGAGCCGAAGGCCGAACCAGAGGGAAACTGTCTCTTGATAGCAGGGTGCTGACACAATCAGTTGCGACCTGGGAATTCTCCTCCCCACAGGAGCACAAAGCAAAGGTGTAAGGGTGCTGGTGACATCATCAACCTAAAAATGGCAATGTGGCCATGCAGTAGCGG
Organism: Lithobates pipiens; assembly: GCF_037356315.1. NCBI lineage: Eukaryota > Metazoa > Chordata > Amphibia > Anura > Ranidae > Lithobates > Lithobates pipiens. The sequence goes on along the minus strand of NW_027507685.1, from coordinate 94,303,223 downwards.
CCCGTCCATTAGGGGCACACAGGTGCCAACCCCTCCCCCCATCCATGCATCTGGCCCCCTAATCTACATGCAGGGCGCTGGACTCATGGATTCCAATGGGGGGGGGGGGGTTAAGTACGTGATTTGAGCCAGATGCTATAATAGGCTTCAAAAAAGGGTGGGCTTGAGGCGCAGAGCACTGCACTCCGAGTCCACCCAGTTGTGTGACAGTAGTAGTATTTTTTACACTGATTCTCCTCCCGGCCAATCAGGTTCTTGTTCACCCCTTTTTTGGGCCAGAGCATTTTTTCCAAATTCTGCTATTGGCCCATTTTGGCAATAACTTTGCTGTTACTCTTAGTGATTGTAAAGACTCGTTTTTTTGTTTTTTTTTTCTTTTAAGCACTTGCCTACCTGGCACGTTCATCCCCTTCCTTCCTTCCTTCCCAGGCCATTTTTCAGCTTTCAGCACTGTCACACTTTGAACGACAATTGTGCGGTCGTGCTACACTGTAACCATGTTAATTATTTTCTTCACACAAATAGAGCTTTCATTTGGTGGTATTTAATCATTTCTGGGGATTTTATTTTTTACAAAAAAAAAAGAACGAAAATTTTTACTTAGTTTGTCAGTAAATTTTGTAAATAATTTTTCTCCTTCACTGATGTGCGCTGATGAGGTGGCAACGATGGACACTGATGAGGCAGCACTTATGGGCACTGATGAGGTGGTACTTATGGGCACTGATAAGGTGACACTGATGAGGAGGAGGCACGAATATTCTGCACTTATGGGCACTGATATGTGGTACTGATAGGTGGCACTGACGGGCACTGATAGCCGACACTGGTGGGTACTGATAGGCGGCATGGATAGGCGGAACTAATGGGCACTGATAGGCGGAACTAATGGGCATTGATGGACTTTACTGATATGTGGCACTAATAGGCACTGATGGGCGGAACTAATGGTCATTTATGGGCTTTACTGATAGGTGGTACTGATGAGTGGCACTGATGGGCAGAACTAATGGGCATTGATGAACTTTACTGATATGTGGCACTAATAGGCACTGATGGGCGGAACTAATGGTCATTTATGGGCTTTACTGATAGGTGGTACTGATGAGTGGCACTGATGGGCAGAACTAATGGGCATTGATGGGCTTTACTGATGAAGGGCACTGAAAGCCTGCACTGACTGGCATCACTAATGGGCACTGATTGCTGTCTCTGGTGGGCACTGATTGTTGACACTGGTAGCTGGCACTGGTGGGCACTTGTTGCTGGAACTATGTTGTAATCATGGCACTGATCTTGAGTGCCCTGATTACATTTCTTTCTGTCCCCTGCAAGGAGAGGCCGCTGATCAGCTCTCCTTGCCGCACACTCTGTCAGTATTGCGAGGAGCGACGATTACCGGCACTTCCTTGTTTACATGTGACTTGTTGTGATTGGACACAGCCGATCCCATGATTAAAAAGCCGCACTAATGGCTCTTTACAGAGATCGGGGTAGCGCCACGTCCTAGCCACATGGTGCTACCACGATCGCCGCGTTGCGTGCTCCTGTGGGAGTGGGTGTGTCATCATATGACGTCCACCCAGAATGAGAGATGCACCGCCCCACCGTCATTTGAGGGTGAGGCGGGTGGCAAGTGGTCATGGTATTTTTGGCAGTGCAACACAACACACATCCGGCAGTAAGGTGCGTTGAGTTGCCATTTGGATTTGCACCGCATGGTTCCAGCGCATGTGACATGATGGTATAAATGGCCCCGTAAGTCAGCATGTGTCAATTTACATTCTAAAGTATATTACAAAAAAGAGATAGATATATGCATTGGCATTATATATACTATATATCAGGTTCGATCCCAGAGATTTCCCAATGGCGCCCTTGTCTTCTGATGATGTGGCAGCAGACTGTTGCCTATTTTCTTCATGGTACCAGCTGAGAGTTTCATTAAAGATGCAAAAGAAGAGGATATTTTCCTTATCCGTAATTATCTACAAACAACATGGACAAGGACATAGTATGTCAAATAAAACTAGAATTCTACCACTTTACAAGACTCTGGTCCGGCCACATTTTGAGCATGCCGTCCAGTTTTACATAATTACATAGTTAGTCAGGTTGAAAAAAGAGACAAGTTCATCTAGTTCAACCATAAAAAATATATATATATATATCATACAATCTCTCTCCAGTTCCCCCAATATCCTTCTTGAGAACTGGTGCCCAAAACTGAACTGCATAGTCCAGATGAGGTCTTACTAATGATTTGTACAGGGGGCAAAATTATATGTCTCTCTCTGGAGTCCATACCTCTCTTAATACAGGAAAGGACTTTGCTCGCTTTGGAAACCGAAACTTGATATTGCATGTTATTATTGAGCTTATGATCTACCAGAACCCCCAGATCCTTCTCCTCTATGGACCCCCCCAGTTGTACCCCCCCTAGTATGTATGATGCATGCATAGTCTTACCCCCCCAAGTGCATAATTTTACATTTATCAACATTAAACCTCATCTGCCACATAGTCGCCCAATTAGACAGAGCATTGAGGTTGGTTTGTAAATTAGAGACATCCTGTAAGGAAGTTACCAGATCACCAGGATGTGCTTGAACTGGAGAGAACCCAGAGAAGGGCAACAAAGCTGATAAGGGGACTGGAGGAGTTATGAGTAATGACTACAAACATTAAACTTACTTATTGGAGAAGAGTCACTTCAAGAGGCAGAAGGTTTTTTTATCTTTCTCTTCGGCCTACCCCTAATACTTACATGAGCCCTATCTCAATCCAGCGATGTTGTGCGAGAGATTCGGCTGTCCGGGACTCTCCCTCCTCAGTGGCTGAGACAGCCATTGGCTCCCGCTGCTGTCAATCAAAGCCAATGAGCCAATGAGGAGAGAGAGGGGGTGGGGCCAGGCCTGAATAGACACAGGGAGCTGTGGCTCGGCTTGGAAGCCCCCATAGCAAACTTTGGGGGCATTTAACAGGAGGGAGGGTCCAGGAGAGCCGAAGAGGGACCAGAGAAAAGAAGGATCTGATCTGCTCTGTGCAAAACCATTACACAGAGGAGGTAAGTATAACAGGTTTGTTATTTTTAACGAAGAAAAGTAAAAAACGAGATTTAGTATCACTTTAAAGAGGAGTTCCAGCCTGGGGAGAAAAAAATTAAAAGTCAGCAGCTACAAATACTGTAGCTGCTGACTTTTAATACATGGACACTTAACTGTCCAGGGATCCCACGATCTTGGGATCCCACGATGTTGGCACCCCAGCCGCCATTTCTGGTAAGGGAAACCGACAGTGAAGACTTTTTGCTTCCCAGCCGATTCCCTAATGTGTGAAATACTCTGCACTTTCTAACTGGCCCAGTGGCTGAGGAAGGAGGAGAAGGGCCGAACTTCCGAGGGACGGTGCCGAGGTGCAGTCTCCCAGAAGTGGGGATGGGTACCTTGCCAAAAACAGGTCCCCGCCCCCCCCTCCCCCCTAAAAGTTTCCACTGGAGGGGGGGGAGCAGATAAGCAGAAGTTTTGCACTTTTGGGTGGAACTCCGCTTTTTAAGCCCTTGTACACACGGTCGGACATTCCGACAACAAAATCCATTGGATTTTGTCCGAAACTTGTGTTGCATACACACGGTCGGACAAAGTTGTCGGAAAATCCAATCATACGTAACGTGATGACGTTATTTAGTTAGGACGGGACTACGTTCAGGCTAGTAGCCAATAGCTTTAGTCTAGGCCCTTGATCTGATCTGAGCATTCGTGGCACTTTGTCCGATCGGAATTCTCTACACACAACCGGACAAAGTCAGATCGGATCATGTTGTCAGAAAGTTTTATAGCCCAGCTCTAAAACTCTGTCCATCGGATATTCCAATGGAAACAGTCCGATGGAGCCCACACACAGTCAGATTATCCGAGAACACGGTCCGATCTGACATTGTCCGTCGGAATGTCCGACCGTGTGTACAAGGGCTAAGAGATGATATGATAGAGATGTACAAATACTTGAATGGTGATTCTTGCACTGGGAGGAAATAATTTAATCTTAGGTACAGTATATAAAGAAGACGCGTCCACACAAGGAAGTTGGAGAAGTGGTTACATTTTTTTTTTTTTTTTTTATATAAAAATCTTTATGGAATTTTTTTTCCAATTATATAAAGAAAATAAAAGAACATAACAATTTAGAGGGCATCAGCTGACTTTTTTTCCCCAAAAGTCCGGCAGACCTAGAAATAAAACATGTTTCAAATCTTTTCCGACGGACTCGAGTCCGGTCGAAAAATCCGTTCGTCTGTATGCTAGTCCGACGGACGAAAACCGATGCTAGGGCAGCTATTGGCTATGAACTTCCTTATTCTAGTCTGGTTGTACGCCATCACGTTCGAATCCGTTAGACTTTGTCCTGCTTGTGTGTGGCCAAGTCCGTTCATTCGGAAAGTCCATCGGAACTCTGCCCGAAAGTCCATGAGGAGGACCGTCGGACCTAGTCCGGCGAAAAGTCTGGTCGCGTGTACGCAGCATTACGCACGCTCAGGTTAAACTGGTTAGACCAGTGTCTTTACTCAATCTCACGACTATTGCCCTTAAATGTTAAAAGCCTCAAAGCTATGGTTTTGGAATGGGATGTCCAACAAGCTCATATAGGTGTGATGGTTCCATGGTATATATATATATATATATATATATATATATATATATATATATATATATGCAAATAACAGATATGTTTTGATACAAATAAAAGATATGAAAAAAAAAAATTACCTGATTTCCTGCTCGATCCAAAGTCTGTTTTGAGCAGATCAGCAGAGGCCCAATGAGGCCAGACGCTAAATCTTTCTGTAAATTGAGGAAGCTGGAGTAGAATCGAGTAAGACATCGTGGATCAGATGAAGCCGGGCTGTCATATGTGGTCACCTGCCAGACGTATGTTATGGAATCATTGGGATAGATGGGGTAATCCCTTAACTGCTCACCTAGAAAATAGGAAGAGGCCGATGTACTAGAAAGATAGCAACCAATGAACTGTGCTAGTGATGTAAAAAAAAAAAAAAAGTATATATATATATATATATATATATATATATATATATATATATATATATATATATATAAAAAACAGCTTTCCTTAACCACCTCAATACAGTGCACTTACACCCCCTTCCTGACCAGACCAATTTTCATCTTTCAGCGCTCTCACAGTTTGAATGACAATTACTCAGTCATCCATCACTGTACCCATATGAAACTTGCGTTGTTTTTTCCACACAAATAGAGCTTTCTTTTAGTGGTATTTAATCACTAGTGGGTTTTTTATTTTTTGTGCTATAAATAAAATAAAATTTTGTGAAAAAAATGCCTTTTTCTTTGTTTCTGTCATAAATTTTTGCTAATTAGTAATTTTTCTTCATAAATTTTGGCCAAAATTTATACTGCTACCTATCTTTGGTAAAAATAACCCACATTAGTGTATATTATTTGGTCTTTGTGAAAGTTATAGAGTCTACAACTATGGTGCCAATCGCTGAAAATTTATCACATCTGATCAGGCCTTCAGTACATCAGGTGTATCTCATTTCTTGAGACACTAACAAGTCAGGAAAGTACAAATACCCAACAAATGACCCCTTTTTACAAAGTAGACATTCCAAGGTATTAAGTAAGTAGCATGGTGAGTTTTTTTAAGTTGTCATTTTTTCCCACAATTCTTTGCAAAATGAAGATTTTTTTTTATTATTATAATTTTTTTACAAAATTGTCATATTATCAGGTTATTTCTCACACACAGCATATGCATACAACAAATTACACCCCAAAATACATTCTGCTACTCTTCCCGAGTACGGCGATACCACATGTGTGAGACTTTTACACAGCCTGGCCACATACAGAGCACCAACATTGATGTAGTACCTTCAGACGTTCTACGAGCAAAAATGACGCATCTCATTTCTCAACCACCTATTACACTTTTGAAGGCCCTGGAGTAACAGGACAATGGAATTTCCCATAAAATGACCCCATTTTGGAAAGCAAACACCCCAACGTATAATCTGTGAGGCATAATGAGTCTTTTGAACGTTCATTTTTTCCAGAAGTTTTTGGAATATGTGGAAAAAAATTTAAACGCATTTTTTTTTACACAAAATTGTCAATTTATAAGATATTTCTAACACATAGCATGTATATAGCAAAAATTACACCCCAAAATACATTCTGCTACTGTTCCCGAGTATGGCGATACCACATATGTAGGACTTTTACACAGCCTGGCCACATAGAGAGGCCAAACATTGAAGTAGTACGTTCAGGCATTCTAGGAGCATAAATGACACATCTCATTTCATTCCTACCTATCACACTTTTGAAGGTCCTGGACCACCAGGACAGTGAAATTACCCACAAAATTACCCCATTTTGGAAAGCAAACACCCCAACGTATATTCTATGAGACATGGGCTGCAAATAGGTACTCGGGTACTCTGATGGTCTGATGACAGGTACTCGGGTACTCTGATGGCCTGGTGACAGGTACTCGGGTACTCTGATGGCCTGGTGACAGGTACTCGGGTACTCTGATGGCCTGGTGACAGGTACTCGGGTACTCTGATGGCCTGGTGACAGGTACTCTGATGGCTTGGTGACTGGTATTTGGGTACTCTGAAGGGCGGTGACAGGTACTCATATGGACTGTGACAGGTACTTGGGTACTAAGATGAACTGTGACAGGTACTCAGGTACTCAGATGAACTGTGACAGGTAGCTTCATGCTGATGGTCTTGTAGCCCATTCCGGTTAATGAACTTTAGCTATGTTTTGACTACGTGTGTTCTTTTTTACTTTTATTATTAAACAAGTGTGATTAACTGTACTTCTGTCTCAGCCTGATTTCATGGTTTCTGACAAGGCCTTACTTAGCAACGTCGGGGGGGGGTATTCCAGTCAGGCTTTGGGAGGAATGTAAATGGCTTAGACCTATAGCAAGAGCATTGTTCAACTTTAGTCAGAGCCAATAACGCCACAATGTGCAGATTCCCAAACAAATGGATTTGCCATTCCTATCTGGCACTGAACCAATATTACCATACCTGCCATAGAAGAGTGATTGGAACTCACACTGCTCAGCCCTTGAGGATATAAGTTAAATGGACGATGAGCCAGATTCTTGAATACGATCTAATGAACACGAGACAAAATTTTATCAATGCATTTTATTAATTGACCAAAGCAATCTATAGGCATGATGATCCAGATGGCTATTATGAGTCAACCGCTTAAGGACTGCCTCACGCACATATACTGTGGCAAGGCTGCACTTTATTGCAAATTCACGTACCTGTACGTCTCTGTTTGTACCTGGTCTGGGGCACCCAGGCGCCACGGGAGCCCTCGCTCCCACGATCGGCGGGCTGGACCTGCTGATTGGCTCCCGCTCTGTCCAATCACAGCGGGAGCCAATCAGCAGGTCTGGCCCGCCGAACGTTCCCGGGGAGAGGCAGAATGCCAGTCTGCCTATGTCAACCAGGCAGATCGCTGTTCTGCCAGAGAGGGAAACGGGGATCTTCTGTTTTCTTGTTTTTAAGCAGAAACACGGATCTCGGTTTTCCTGCAGTATCAACATTCCCCCACACACAGTAATGCCGCGTACACACGATCGGACTTTCCGACGTAAAATGTGCGATCGAAGCTTGTTGTCGGAAATTCCGACCGTGCGTAGGCTCCGTCGGAAAGTTTCCATCGGAATTTCTGTCCCACAAAATTTGAGATCTGGTTCTCAAATGTTCCGACAACAAAATCCGCTCACGCAAATTCCGATCGTGCGTGTGTACACAATTTCCGAAGCACAAAGTGCTAGGCATGCTCGGAATCAAGCAGAAGAGCCGCATTGGCTATTGCACTTCAATTTTCTTGGCTCGTCGTACGTCACCATATTCTTGACATTCGGAAATTCCGACAACTTTGCGTGACCATGTGTATGCAAGACAAGTTTGAGCCAACATCAGTCGGAAAAAAATCCCATGGATTTTGCTGTCGAAATGTGTGATTCTGTGTACAGGGCATAAGAAAGCACTCCATAGGAGCACACTTAACCCCTTGATCACTCCTGATGTTAACCCCTTTCCTGCCAATGTCGTTTGTACAGTGACAATCCATTTTTTTTTTAGCACTGATTGGTGTTACTGGTCCCCAAAAAGTGTCAGTTAGTGTCAGATTTGTCCGCCGCAATGTTGCAGTCCCACTAAAAATCACTAGTAAAAACAATAAAAAAAAGTCAATAAATCTGTCCCATAGTTTGTAGACGCAATAACTTTTGCGCAAACCAATCAATACACACTTATTGGGATTTTTTTTTTTGTTTACCAAAAACATATAAACATGCATATTGACCTAAATTGATGAAGAAATTGATTAAGGAAGTGCTGCAAATAATAATACTATGTTGTAATACTACTAAGAATACAAATAATATTAATTATAATAATATTAAAAAGAAATAATAATAACAATACTTTTTAATAGCAATAATAATACCAATATTAAAAGTAATATGTTATAATAATACTACTAATAATATTAATACCACTACTACTAATACTAAAAATAATAAAACTACTACCAATAATAATAATAATAACAACACTATACTATTACTAATTATTATTATTATTGCTATTATTATTATTATTTTTAATTTGGTCTTCAACGTCCATAAATCAATCCCTTATTTTGTAGGCACAATAACTTTTGTACAAACTACTCAATATACGCTTACTGTTTTTTTTGTTTTGTTTTGTTTTTTACCAGAAACATATAAAAACATACATATTGGCCTAAATTGATGAAGAAATTCGATTTAAAAAAAAAAAAGAAATTATTGGATATGTTTCATAGCAGTAAAAAAAAAAAAAAAAAATATATATATATATATATATATATATTTTTTATTTTTTTTTATTTTTTTTATAATAATAATTATTACTGAACTGCAATGTTTTAGGTCTAATGTATCTGCCTGGAATTCAGCTTTAAAGCGGAGGTCCACCCTAATTACCAGTCCTACGTCTATGTGATCCCCCCTTCCCTAATCGCTAGATATCCCCCTTACCTTTCTGATTTCTTCTGTTTTCTTCTTCTTTCAAATTTCCTGCCACTGGAGATTCCGGAAAGGGGCGGTGCCGCTGCGGAAATGGGCGGGGCTTCAGCGGCAGGTCAATTCTTCCTGTCGGCCACAGGGGCTCCTGGGATCATTGTTTTAATTTCCCAGGAGTCTGTGCGGCGCCAGGCTCGAGTTCTCGCTGTTGTCAGTGCTCGAGCGTTATAATCTGCGCATGCGCGAGATCGCAGATTATACAGGCGGTGCATGCTGGGACATTAGCTGCACTGTGTCCCGGAAGACAATGCCTGTGGGCTTCACATGCCCACAGGAAAAATAGTAAAAGTCGGGAGACGTTTTCCTAATGAGTTTAGAAGAAAGAAAAATGGCTGCAAGATACTCGGACATCATTTAAAAGTAAGTAAACTATTTAGAATACTTAATTTTAAAGATTAATGCGGAAAAAAAAATGGCGGTGGAACCCCGCTTTAAGGAAGGTAGTGCTGCAAATAATAATACTACGTTGTAAAACTACTGAGAATACAAATAATATTAATTCTAATAATAATATGAAAAATAAATAGTAATAATACATTTCAATAATAATGCCCATATTAAAAGTAGCAATATTATGTTATAATACTACTACTTATATTAATACTAGTATTACTAATACTACTACTAATACTAAAAATAATAAAACTAATACTACTACCAATATTACTGCACTATTACTAATTATTATTATTGCTATTATTATTTTTACCATTATTATTTTTAATTTGGTCTTCAACGTCCATAAATCAATCCTATATTTTGTAGGCACAATAACTTTTGTGCAAACCACTCAAGATATGCTTCCTATTTTTTATTTTTTTATTTTTTTACCAGAAACTTATAAAAACATACATATTGGCCTAAATTGATGAAGAAATTCGATTTTTTTAAAAGAAATGTTTGGATATGTTTCATAGCAGTAAAAAAAAATATATATATATATATATATATATATATATATATATATATATATATATATATATAATTTTTTTTTTTTTTTTTATAATAATAATAATAATAATGATTACCGAACTGCAATATTTTAGGTCTACTGTATCTGCCTGGAGTTCAGCTTTAAGGAAGATAGTGCTGCACATAATACTACTACGTTGTAATACTACTAAGAATACAAATAATATTAATTCTAATAATAATAATATGAAAAATAAATAATAATAATAATACGTCGCATGACCACACAATTATCATTTAAAGCAACACACTGCAAAAAATTGGCTTTTCAGGAAGGGGGTACAACCTTCCAGAGCCAAAGTGGTTTAAGGATGGAAGTGCACCTATCCTATTTTCATCTCTTGCCTTATCCTAACCTCCTAACTTAACCCGCCATACCCGTCCACAGATACACACTTGCCAAAATCTGATGGTCGCGGTTCTGGTGTTTGTTTACATCCAGAGATACAAGTCTTCACTGGCAATGCCTGTGCATTACACCTACATAGGCTTCTATGTGCCCGATCATCTCCAACCTCGGGGCACAAATCCATAGTCTATAGGGGTGAAATGCGCAGGTGTGGGCAGGACGGTGAAGACTTACACTGCTGGATGTAAACAAACAGGGGAAGTGCAGCTGTCAAATGAAGCTAAATGTAAATCCATGCGGGGAGGGGGGAGTTGAGTTAAATATGGTCACCAGGGAGAGACTGCAATAATTTAGATCTAATGAATCTGCCTGGAGTTCAGCTTTAACCACTTGCTTACTGGGCACTTAAACCCCCCTCAGTCCCAGACCAATTTTCAGCTTTCAGCGCTGATGCACTTTGAATGACAATTGCGCGGGCATACAACACTGTACCCAAATGAAATTTCTATCATTTTTTTCCCACAAATAGAGCTTTCTTTTGGTGGTATTTAGTTACAGCTCGGAGTTTTATTTTTTGCTAAACAAACAAAAAAAGATGCAAAAAAATAAAAAAATTAAATCATGTTTTAATAGTTTGTTATAAAATTTTGCAAACGGGTCATTTTTCTCCTTCATTGAAGTGCGCTGATAAGGCGGCACTGATAGGCTGCATTGGTGGGCACTGATGGGCTGCATTGATGGGCACTGATAGGCTGCATTGGTGGGCACTGATAGGCTGCACTTGTGGGCACTGATAGGCATAGTTAAGGCGGCACTAATAGGCACAGATAAGGCGGCACCGATGGGCACAGATAAGGCGGCACTGATGGGCAAAGATGGGCACAGATAAGATGGCACGGATGGGTGGCACGGATAAGTGGCACGGATGGATGGCACGGATGGGCACTGATAGGTACCACAGATAGATGGGACTGATGGGCACTGATAGGTGGCACTGATAGGTGGCTCTGATAGGTGGCACTGCTGGGCACTGATGGGCGGCACTGCTGGGCACTGATGGGCGGCACTGCTGGGCACTGATGGGCGGCACTGGGGTGCAGCACCTTTGAGGCAGATTGGGTGGCACTGTGGGTGGCACTGTGGGGTGGCACTGTGGGGTGGCACTGTGGGGTGGCACTGTGGGCATTATGGGCACAGACGGGGGGCACTTACTTTTACTTTGTTATATTTCAGGATGGCACTGCAGGAGGCAGGTGGGCACTGGCAGGTGGCATGTGGTGCCTTTCTTTGCCTGCCGTGATCGGGACTGATGTCCCGATCACGGCCGCCGGTGATCGGCTTTTTTTTTTTCTCCTCGCGCTGTCAGCGCGAGGAGGAATAATAGCCGATTACCGGCTCCGTTCTATCACATGATCAGCTGTCATTGGCTGACAGCTAATCACGTGATAAGGGGTCGGGATCGACCCCTTACACGGATCGGTGATCAGGCGAGTCTCACGGACTCGCCGATCACAGAGCGCGCCGCGCGCGCCCCTCAGGGGGCGCGCAGGCCGCTCGTAACCAGGACGACGTCAATAGACGTAGTCCTGGAAATCTAGGTCCGCGCTAATGCCGTCATTCGGCAATAGCGCGGTACCCAAGTGGTTAAGGTAGTGCTGCAAATAATAATACTATGTTACTAATACTAATACTAATACAACATAATACTATGTTGTAATACTACTAAGAATACAAATAATATTAATTCTATTAATTAGAAAAATAAATAATAATAATAATAATATGGTTTAATGTTAATAGTAATAATAATACCAAAATTAAAAGTAGTAATATTATTATGTTATAATACTACTACTAATAATAATACTAGTACTACCAATGCTACTACTGAAAATAATAATAATAATAATAATAATATTACTACTACTAATAATAATACTACACTACTACTACTATTTTTTATTATTTCTATTATTATTATTTTTACCTTAATTTGGTCCCCAACTTCCCCTCTGAGAACAGGGCCAAGTATTCCCATTCCAGGAATTTCTGAAGGTTTTTGGTGAGTGAATTCAGAGTTGGTAAATTCTCTATAGAGCACTTTAGTAAAACGATTCCTGCATAACAAATACAAAAAAAAAAAAAATAGAAGATAACTGTAAGGAACAATTTGTACTAAATTAAATTGTATGTATAGCCAAAACTTTTTTTGCTGTCTGAATATCATTGAGGAAATTTCCTTCCACTTCCTATCTCAGGGAGTTGGAGAAAATCTCCCAGTCAGTGGAATTCCTTTCCTTTTTTCCGACGGAATTTGTCCAAAACTTGTGTTGCATACACACAGACGGACAAAGTTGTCGGAAAATCCGATCGTTCAGAACGTGGTGACGTTCGTTGCGTACAACGGGACTACATAGAGGCTAGTAGCCAATAGCTTTGGTCTCGCAATTTGATCTGAGCATGCGTGGCACTTTGTCTGATCGGAATGCAAACGATCTAAAAAAAGTCTGATCGGATTTATTTGTCTGAAAATTTTAGATCCTGCTCTCAAATTTTTTCCATCGGAATTTCCGATGGAAAAAGTCCCATAGAGCCTACACATGATCGGATTGTCTGACAATATAATCCGAACGGACCTTTTCCGTCGGAATTTCCAACCGTGTGTACAGGGCATTAGACAATTGTCCCTGGAACAGATGTCCCCATTGGAAGATTTCCCCTCATCTCTTGTTTTTGGAGTCAGTTTTATAATTTTGGATTTCCTCCAACTTTCTTTCTTGGAGACAATTGTCACGGAGGGACAAATCTCCCAGACACAGACAGCAATAAAAAAAAAAAACTTTTATGATCATAGGATTTATCAGAATATAACTTAGGAAATCACAATCATAAATATAAAGAGAAAGGTACAAAAATTTTTTTTTTTTTATTACTATAAAATATTCTTGCAGCCAGAGAAGACCCCCTTTTAGGTTTAAAACAGAGTCACACTTATCATGCAAATTAATAGTATTGTAATAGTATTGTGGTCTAAATTCAGAAATGTTTGCTGTAAAGATATAACAAGCATCTCTACACAATCAGGATAAAAATTGCAATATTTTCTCTAATATGTGGAATTTCTATATCTTTACCGCCACCTAGTGGCCATAGTGCATCTCCCCCCCCCCCCCCCCCAGAAATACTCATATGAGTAAGCGCTAGGTTTAGCGTGAAACGCGTCAACAATTTTGTTTTTGTTTTTCTCCTTTTGTTGCTGTTATTTGTGTGATGTTAGGTTATTTTAGTTTGAAGAAATAAAAGGCATTTTTTACTTTTCATCTGATCCGGAGTGCGGCTGTCCAGAGTTTGTTCATCCTTCATCTATTTGGTTTGTGCAATCAGCCTGCACCTGGGACCCTTACTTGCTTGGAGAGTGAGCAGTCTTTTGGTGAACTGACCTGGAGCGGTGGTCTTTTATTTTCCTTAGAGACCCCATAGTGTTATATCAAAATTATCTACATGGCATCTTCACAAATTATCCCGACAGTTGCCATACTTACACTGACAATCATGGATAAGTCCCTTGGGCTAGTGTGGTTTTTATTATTATCTATATTCTCTTATGTGGTGCACACAACCTCCATAGAGCCAGTTCCATCTGGATGAGAAAGACACTCAGACTAGTGTCTCATGATGTGCAGTGGGACCTGGACTGTATTTCATTGTAGAGTTGGGAGTACAGGAGCATTTGCCCCCCCCCCCCCCCCCCCCCCCTTGACCAGTGCAAATAATTTATGTTAGGCTGGTGGCCCTGAGTGGAGATATTTTACCATTCAGACGTCAATCACAGCAGGACCTACAGTCAGTGACCCACAGTGGCCATTATATATTTACCTGTTGCCCACCCAGACCCCCCCCCCCCCCCCCCCGATCACAGGGCCAAACAGAGGGAAGTCTTCCAGCCCCACTTCCTTTTTTTTTTTTTTTTTTTATTCGTTTTAAAAGAAAAAGTATAGAACATAGCCTCGGGGCATTCCCCGGCTCAAACAATACAACACAACAGGTAAGGCAGAACACCAAAAAAAAACTATCCGCCTAACCCAAAGAACATACGACAACCAAACCCCCTAGCTTGCTGCTAAAATTGACAGGAGCAATGTAAGTCTCAGTAATTAACATTAAGCGTAATGATGTACCATAGGCAGTCTACCAACAGAGATCTACAAGTGGGCGTCAATCGGATACTTAGGCATCCCAAACGCTACCCCAGAGAGAGCTTACCAGAGGAGTTGTCTACTGGATAGATTAGGTTGATAACCCAACAGGGCTGTCCCGTTCCCCAATCGTTGTCTCCGACTCCAACCAGATATTCCAAACCTTCTGAAACTTCTGAGGGCAACCCCGGATGGAATATGCTTCTTTGTACAGTGGTATTGCAAGGTTAACTAATGATTTCCATGCACTCAGGGTGAGGGTCGCTGTAGGGGCCCTCCACCGAAGCACAACAAGTTTCCTCGCATAGTAGAGTAGCAGCCCCAGCAATGTGCGGACTGCCCGCGAGGGAACCAAAGCATCCATCAACCCAAGCAGACATATCTTCACCGTCTGAGGTATAGGGATCGTTGTCAGCTCAGTAATAAAAGAGAGTATGCTTGACCAATAACGTTGAACCACGGGGCAAGCCCAAATCATATGAATTTACCCCGCCAAATCCGCTCCACAGCGCCAGCACTTTGACGAAGAGTCAGGGTAAATCCTATGAAGTCTACATGGGGTGTAATAAAATTTATGTAGTATTTTAAATTGAATTAGCCGATCTCTTGAGGAAATCAAATGTCTAAAGGGGGAGTCCCAAATGTCCTCCCAGTCCTCCCCATCCAATCCCGGCAGCTCCTCCACCCAGAATTCCCTAAGTTTTTCCAATCCACTATGAACCGAGGGCTGCAAAGCCTTGTATATCGTGGATAATGGTTTAAGCAGCGACTCCTGACGTAGAAGCGTCTCCATACTAGACTGGTATAAGGTCAGGGGCGAACCACCAAACTGAGTCCCAAACGCATGACGAAGCTGCAGGAATCGGAAGAAGTACACATTGGGCAAATTAAACCTAGATTTAAGCTGGTCAAATGTCAGCAATGCACCATTCTCACAAATGTGGTGTAGACACCGAACGCCCCTCGACGCCCACACAATCGGATCCGGAATAGAGTAGAATTCAGGTAGGGAGGGATTGAGCCACAATGGAGTATTAGGAGAGAGCACTCGGGGCCCAGTTAGCCGGTGGCCACACACCCCAGACCACGCCCTCAGCACCGTCCTCATCGAGATTGTGAGAGGATGCGGAGCACGGGGGCCCCTAAATAAAACGTTCCGCAGTGCTTCGAACGAGCCCACAATGGAGGCCTCCAAGGCAACAGCTGCGTTGGTGGCATCCGAGGTAAGCCAGCCATGGGCATGCGTGAGCATCGCTGCTATAAAGTAGAGAAAAAAATTAGGGCACGCCAGGCCCCCCTGCGTCCAAGGTCTCTGTAGTATGGACAAGCGGAATCGGGGAGGCGTGGCGCCCCACAAGAAACTGGAAATATGTGAGTCCAGTCGCCGAAAAAGAATTTTGGGTATCCACGTTGGAGAATGGCGCATTACATATAGGAGAGGGGGAAGCAATTTCATTTTAATTAAATTAATTCGACCTATTAACGTAAGGGGGAGGTTGGCCCACACTTTGAGCCTATTCTGTGTGGTTTGTAGGATGGGAAGAAGATTAAGTTTACAAAAATCCTGTACCCTGGGAGAAATTATGACACCAAGATACTTAATTTGTCCCGCCCACTGTAGCGGAAGGGAGGGGTCAGCCAGCCTCCCAGCCTCTGGGTCCACTGGCAGGATCTGGGACTTGTCCCAGTTAACCCTCAGGCCCGACACCTCCGCAAAGCGCGATAAAAGCTCCAACACCGCCCGGAGGGACGGGCCGGGATCCCGGAGGAAGAGAATAATATCATCTGCGTACAGTGCAATCTTTTCCTCCAAGGATCCCACCCGCACCCCCCGAATGTCGTCCGAGGATCGCAGCGCAACCGCTAAGGGCTCCACCATCAAGGAAAAAAGGGCCGGGGACAGAGGGCACCCCTGCCGGGTACCCCTCTCCACCGGAAACAGAGAGGACAGCACACCTCCCAGTTTGATTTGTGCATTTGGTTTCCGGTATAACATTCGAATCCACTTCCTATAGACGGGGCCAAAGCCATATAATCTGAGTACCTCCTCCATGTAGGCCCAGGACACTGAGTCAAATGCCTTTTCAAGGTCCAAGGCCACGAGAACCCTGGTGTCCTGGTCCGTAGAAGGGATTTGCAAATGAGTGAAAACTCTACGGATATTGATATCCGTTGACTTCCCTGGCATGAAACCGGTCTGGTCCATGTTCACTAAAAACGGGAGGATTCCCATCAGCCTGGTGGCTAACACTTTTGTCAGTATCTTCAAGTCATAATTGAGAAGGGATATAGGACGGTATGCCGAACAATAGGAGGCATGCTTCCCCGGCTTATGTACCAGAACTATGTGGGCATGTGTCATCGAGTCAGGTAGAGATCCGGTCTCCAAACAAAGGGCATACAATTTATGGAGCCGTGGGACTAAATCAGCCATGTACATTTTGTACCAGTCACCCGGAAGTCCATCAGGGCCCGGCGTCTTATTAGGAGGCAGGGAGCGGATTGCTGCCTCTATTTCAATGATGGAAATGTCTGCTTCCAGTAAGGCCACGTCTTCCCCCGTCAAACCCGTCAGTGAGATACCCTGAAAAAATGAGAGGTGCTCAGGGACAACTGCTCATACAATGAGGAAAAATACTTTTGAAATTCATTAAGGATGTCAGCTGGTTTAGAAGTCACACCCCCAGTCGCAGTATGTATCATGGGTACAACCGTTTGAAATTTGGGGTCAGCCACCAGACCGGCCAAAAGTCTCCCATTCTTGTCCCCAGATTCAAATATCCTGGCTCTAAGCGACCACTCCGAGGAGGTCGTCTTATCAGAAAGGTGTAGAGACAGCTCTCTCCGGGCCCGTGCCAGGGAGGAATACGCCCCAGGAGAAGGATCCGACGCAAACTCCCCCTCTGCCATACACACAGTGGACTCCAGATCTTTAGTCTCTGAGGCACAGTCCACCCTGGCAGCCTTTATGGCCGAGATGTAATCCCCTCGTATAGTTGCCTTGAAGGCATCCCAAGCGATCTGTGGGGTGGACACATTATCATTACAGTCCCAATATTGAGCAATCTTCCCTCGCATATTCTCCTCCACCCTCTCATCTCGCAGCCAGCGAGTCGCTAGTCTCCAGCCACCCCTGCCCTTCCCCCCCCCCAAGCTGCAGAATGACCTCCAGAGGGGAATGATCTGAGATTCCCGCCGGCAAGTATGCTGCGGAGGCTATATATGGAAGCATAGCCAGAGAGCAAAAGGCCAGGTCTATTCTGGAGCCCGAGCGGTGGACCGCAGACAGGTGGGAGAAGCGCTTATCCTGTGGATTCTTCCATCTCCAAACCTCCGTGAGCTGCAGGGCCGTAGCCCATTGCTCCAAATCCGGCTATTTAGGCCACGCACATTCCAGGACAACAATTTAAGCTCCATCCCGTACATACATATATAGATAATAGAGCAGTCCATCGGACGGAGGGGGGAGAGCAAATCGCCCTGTCCCCCCACCCTCCGACCCGCCACACCCACAGCAGCATGTGCCAACCAACACCCACACAGAGTAAATAGTGCGTGTACTCAAGTATAAAGATAGCATTAACACATGAAAATTTAGCAGAAAGCAAACAACCCCTGCCAACCCGCCAGAACCAATGAGGTAGGTCAGCTTCATCCCCGAACAAAAACTGGAACAGTCTGTTACCAAAAAACAATCGCTGGGCAAGTAGAACCAAAAAAGGTCAATGTCCTCCACTCCTAGGCGATGCGATGACAGTACTTGAGTTGGAGACAGACTCGAACAAAAGAAAAAGAGCACAAAAAAGAACAATCAAAAAAAACAAAAAAAGGAGAGGGAGAGGGGACAGCGTCCCCTAGTGTAACCGTCTTCCAAACGTTATAGCTCCGTTAATTGCAGGATGCAAAAAAAAAAAAAAAACATCAAAAAAACAAGACAGGAGCATAGGAGGTAGTACCGTAGAGGAGTAAGGCAATCATAGGACAGAAACATACATCAGCTCGGCATCCGGAACCATCGTAGACAAGGACGCCCTACCGCAGGGTAGAGAACCAGGAGTCCGCCTCCTCTGGGGAATCAAAGAACTTGGTAGCGCCCGCATGTACCACACGCAGCCGGCTCGGATATAGCATGCTGTAAGGAAGGCCCTTCTCCCTGAGGCGCCGACGGATGTCCTGGAAGGTTTTCCTCCTCTTCTGGAGATCCGCTGAGAAGTCGGGATACAGATGTATTTCGGCGTTTTCATACTTGAGGTTTGGATGTTTCCTGGCTTCACTTAGGATGCGGTCTCGATCCCGGTAGTTAAGGAACCGTACCAGGAACGGTCTAGGTGGAGCCCCAGGTGGGCGACGGCCAGTCGGCACTCTGTGTGCCCGTTCCACCACGTAGGTCGGCGAGACAGGAGCCAAGTCCAGGATGCCTTTAAAGAAGGCTTCAGCAAAGTCCGCAGGGCGATCTCCCTCGGAACCTTCTGGCAATCCAAGTACCCGCACATTGTTCCTCCTCAGTCGGTTCTCGGCATCGTCGGATTTAGCCACCAGCATTTTAACCGTGCCCTCCAGCGCCTCGATGCGACGGTCATGATTAGCGGTCAAGTCTTCTGCGACTGATATGCGTGACTCAGTTTCGGTGAGGCGGCCTCTAAACTTATCGAGGTCAGCCCGTATGCAGTTACATTCCTCTGCGAGTTTGTCAATACGGGTCAGTAGCGAGGATCTACTGTTTTCAATGGCAAGTAGGATCACCGCCGTGTCGCCAGAGGTTGGGACCTTCCGGGGCAGAAGGGCCCCCCTGCCCCGACTCCATGCTCAAATCAGCTATCAAACTATGAAGGCCGTCAGTCGAGGTGGTGGTAGGGCGCTCGGCTTGCGCCAACTGTTGCTTTTTGCTGGAATGCGGGGTAGAGGTTTTGTGCTTCGCCGGCATGGAGGAAGGAGAGATGGGCAATAAAGCAGTCGCTGACGCACCGGAGCGTAAGACCAAGTCTCTCCCAGGTGACGAAGTTCCAAATGGACAGAGGCAGTCGGATGATCAGATAAGCAGCAGAGCAGCAGCAGCACTTAGTAGCAGCAATCCCAGACCAGCAGTCGCAGCAGTAGGATGGGAGAGAAAGGGCCGAAGGGAGCAGGGGAGGCCGGTTTACACTAAGTGCCAGCTGAGTCCAAACAGTAGCAGCAGCAGGGCTGGACACATAGAAGAGGTGAGGGCAGGTAAAGAGTCCCCCAGGCCTGAGGCACATCAACTGGACTCTGCTTCTGCCTCAACAGCCCTGGCCAGGTCAGCATGCAATGGGTAGGCAGGCAAGGATGGGCCCGGACCCCCAGGCGAGGAGCGGCGCGGCCGCGACGATCCTCCGCGGCCAGCCGCCGTAGGAAAGACCGGGGATTCACAGGCCTCACTAGGCCGCACTAGGCCGGAGCGGTCCGCGGCCTCCCCTCTCGCCCCCAAAGCCCAGAAACACCACCGGAGCACTCAGGGGGGAAAGCCCAACAGAGGTGGATGGTGGATGGGGATCCCCTACCTCCCGTTGCGGCCTATTTTGTCCCGATTTTCGGGCCTCCGGAGCGGCAAGATGGCGGTCGCGAGCCTCCCGGCGGCGATCGTCCCACAGCGGACAGGAGGGGTGAGCAGGAGAGATACCGGCACCGATCGCCTCAGGGCACCCCAGGGATCAGGCCACGGTAGATGTTATGCTCCTATTTGATCTGGCTGGGAAGGATGGTGATGGATTCTGTCAGGATGCCCGGAGCTCTCACAGAAAACGTCAGCCGCCGCTCACATCCGGTTACGCCCCTAGCCCCACTTCCTTTGAGGCTCTGAAATGTCATGTGACCCAGTTCCGAGAGTCGCAGAGGCAGCTGATGCAAAAAGTTGTGTCTCAATAAACATGTCCTTTAAAAACATCCACCTTTCACCATGGCCATCATTCACTGTGGCACCATGGCACATTTAGTTTAACCCCCCCAAGAATTCTGCCCCTACCATGAAAGGGCCAGTTGGTTGTGTTTGCCCCCTTCTCTAGGGGAGGTATTAGGCCCTTGTCCCTGATCCCTGATGTCCTATATCTGCCCCCATCTGAGGGTTATTTCATATTTGTTTTTACCTTTTGTCATTTCTTGTTGGTTGATAGTCCCAGTCCACCTCTATTGCTGCAATGTAGTGTTCCCATGTCACAGGATTGCGTTTACTATGGGATCGCGGGTCGACGTGTCCAGGATAGTCCGCCATATCCAACACTGTAGAATCATAATAGTCATCATCCTCTTCATAGTCATTATCATCAGGTACGTGTGATCTGGTTTCTGGTTCCCTTAAACATTCTTCTACCCTGACCAAGGATGTCATCCTGCCTATGGACAATTATCGATAAAGTTTATAACAATACACAATGCAATAAAGGATATCATTTTATATATCATGTACTTTTTAAACTAACCATAGGGATACCCTGCCTGACAGAGAGCTGCCTGTAAGAACTGAACAACAAGTATGAAATCTCGGGTGAAGTTGTTCCCGCATAGCAAAGGAGTGGATCTATTTATCTAGCAATTAGCTGCTGGTGGAGGTAATATCCCGCCAAGAGGCTTAAAGGGGTCACCTATCTATCTATCTATCTATCTATCAATGCGCTGTTGGTGGAGATAATGTCCTGCTGAGAGGCTTAAAGGGGCCATCTATCTATCTATGAGCTGTTGGTGGAGGTAATATCTCTCCGATAGGCTTAAAGGTGCCATCTATCTATCTATCTAGCAATGAGCTGCTGGTAGAGGTAATATCCCACCAAGAGGATTAAAGGGACCGCCTATCTAGCTATCCCTCTCTCTGAGAAGTTGTTCTCTCTCTGCTCATTGTTTCCAGCATCTCCCAAATAATTTCTATATTATTATCTATATTATCTATCAATGAGCTGCTGGTAGAAGTGACATCCTACCAAGAGGCTTAAAGGGGCCACCTGTGTGTCTATCTATCTATCCAGCAATGAGCTGCTGGCGGAGGTAATAACCCGCCAAGAGGCTTAAAGGGGCCATCTATCTATCTATCTATCTATCTATCTATCTATCTATCTATCTATCTATCTATCTATCTATCTATCTATCAATGAGCTGCTAGTGGAGGTAATATCCCACCGAGAGGATTAAAGGGGTCACCTATCTATCTATCCCTCCCTCTGTTCATTGTTTCCAGCATCTCCCAAAAAGATTCTATATTATTATCTATATTATCTATCAATGACCTGCTAGTAGAAGTGACATCCTACTGAGATGCTTAAAGGGGCCACCTGTGTGTCTACCTATCTATCTATCTAGCAATGAGCTGCTGGCTGAGGTAATATCCCGCCAAGAGGATTAAAGGGGCCACTTATCTATCTATCTAGCAATGAGATATTGGTGGAGGCAATGTCCTGCCGGGAGGCTTAAAGGGGCCATCTATCTATCTATCTATCTATCTATCTATCTATCTATCTATCTATCTATCTATCTATCTATCTATCAGTGAGCTGCTGGTGGAGGTAATATCCCACCGAGAGGATTAAAGGGGTCACCTATCTATCCCTCTCTGAGAAGTTGTTCTCTCTCTGCTCATTGTTTCCAGCATCTCCCCAAAAATGTCTATATTATTATCTACATTATCTATCTATGAGCTGCTGGTAGAAGTGACATCCTACCGAGAGGCTTAAAGGGGCCACCTGTGTGTCTATCTATCTATCTATCTATCTATCTATCTATCTATCTATCTATCTAAATACATAATATTTACCTTCTGGGTGTGTCCTGGTTTGACAGGAAAGTTTGTATACTTCTTTCTCTCCTGGGTTCACCACCGCTGTAAAAAAGCTGAACGCTGTCACAGGAAGTATGGGTACCCGGTGCTCTCCTATGACAAAGCTATGCCCTTCCAGAGAAAAACGGTGAACTTCAACGTGTGTCCCAAATCCAATGACGTGAAAATAAGATGGCTTCTTCACACACATGGTTTGCTCTAGGGCATAGAAATCACAATATTAGTAAATTAAAGTCAACATAAAGTACAGTATGTGTTAGTCTCTTATAACCCCCTGTGCAGCAGCACTCAGACTGGGAGAGAAAGAAGCAGGGCTGGAAGTGCTCCATAGACGTGCTCAGACAGAACATGCTGACAGGAGGAGAGAGCAGAGAGATACCTCATAAGTCTGTTTCTGCCCTTTCCCTGTCCAGTCACAGGCTGCAGGCAGGGAGATGACCTCATACGACTGTTTCTGCTCTTTCCCTGTTCAATCACAGGTCATAGGCAGGGAAATGACCTCATAAGTCTGTTTCTGCTCTTTCTCTGGCCAATCACATGCGGTCAGTGGGGAGGTGACCTCATAAGTCTGTTTCTGCTCTTGCCCTGGCCAATCACAGGCTGTCAGTGGGTGGATGGCCTCATAAGTCTGTTTCTGCTCTTTCTCTGGCCAATCACAGGCTGTCAGTGGGGAGATGACCTCATAAGTCTGTTTCTGCTCTTTCCCTGGCCAATCACAGGCTGTCAGTGGGTAGATGGCCTCATAAGTCTGTTTCTGCTCTTTCCCTGGCCAATCACAGGCTGTCAATGGGGAGATGACCTCATAAGTCTGTTTCTGCTCTTTCCCTGGCCAATCACAGGCTGTCAGTGGGGAGATGACCTCATAAGTCTGTTTCTGCTCTTTCCCTGGCCAATCACAGGCTGTAGGCAGAGAGATGATTTCATAAGTCTGTTCCTGCTCTTTCCCTGGCCAATCACTGGCTGTCAGTGGGGAGATTACCTCATAAGTCAACCAGTCAGGAGATGACTTGGCTGTGTTGCAGCAAGTCAGGTCTCTAGAATAGTTGTGCTAAATTGACAGAGATGTATTTTGTCTGTGCATTTAGCTGCTACCTGGGGTTCAGATTTAAGGAGACACATATATATATATATATATATATATTGTGGCAGCACGCAGGTAAAATCACCTGGTTGTATCCAGGATGGGAAATATGTGTGTCCTAGATTCAGGCTTTATGCAGACTTTTACAATTAGAGGGGAAGAGTTAATGAGCCCAGCTGTAGTAAGTGGGCTCATTAAGGCCTCTACAAAAAACCCCAGCATGCATAGGAAGATGCTCTATCCTGGAACCAGTTTTGTGTGTATAGACTGGGGAGTCTGAGATCTGTTCTGTGCGGTGAGTTAACGCCTGTGTGGCAAACCCCTACAATAGAGACAGGGACTGGGGCAGCACAAGGCTGCACCCAGTTGTTAGACAGGGAGTCTACGTGTGTAGTTAGAGGTCAAGCTGACCAGGATTTATTTTCTTGTTTTATTTTGTTTGGCTGTTATATGTATCACTGCATGTAGCGTAAATAAACCGGATCTTTTGTTTTTTTGAACCTACACCGCTGTCTGCTGTGCCTGACTTTGTGTTGTGAACCCATCCAGGGGGTCACAACACCCGCTACCGAGCAAACCCCTCACAGTTGGTGGAGAATTTTGGCAGTTTTTTTTTGTTAAGGCCAGCATGGAGGAGATACTGAGACAGCTGGCTCTAGCAAATGCAAACCAGCAGCAAACAAATGCAGGTTTACAAAAGAGCCTTGCAGCTCAACAACAGAGCCTTGCAGCCCAGCAGCAGACAAATGCAACTTTGCAGCAGAGTTTGGAAGCTCAGCAACAAGCCCAGCAGCAGGCAAATGCAAATCAGCAGCAGACAAATGCAACTTTGCAGCAGAGTTTGGAAGCTCAGCAACAAGCCCAGCAGCAGACAAATGCAACTTTGCAGCAGAGTTTGGAAGCTCAGCAACAAGCCCAGCAGCGATCTGAAGCCCGCTTCATAGACCTGTTGCAGAAGCAAGAGCAGAATTTTCAACAGCAAATAGAGACATTTATACAGCAACGTCCGCAGACCTATGAAGCAGGTGGGTACAATAATACCGCATCCTTTGGTGTGAGCCGTTTACTGACAAAAATGACTGGAGAGGATGATCCGGAGGTGTTTTTGACCACATTTGAAAGGACTGCTGAAAGGGAAAAGTGGCCTAAGGAGCAATGGGCTGGACTGGTGGCCCCTCTGTTAACTGGGGAATCGCAGAAAGCTTATTATGACCTAGAGCCTGACCAAGCAAAAGACTATGTGGTGCTAAAAGCAGAAATATTGGCACGGCTGGGTGTCACCCTGGCAGTCCGGGCTCAGCGTGTGCATAACTGGACTTTTCAGGTTGGAAAACCTCCCAGGTCTCAAATGTATGATCTCATTCACCTGAGCAGGAAGTGGCTGCAGCCAGAGATTTTGACCGCACCAAACGTTGTGGAATGTGTGGTTATGGATCGTTTCCTGAGAGCTCTTCCTACTGCCATCCAAAAATGGGTAAGCCATGGAGACCCAGAAAATGCAGATAAACTTGTGGATCTGGTTGAGAGGTACTTGGCTACAGAGAACTTGACCACCTCTTCCAGGGACTCACGGACTTTCCCCCCTAAGACCAGATCATCCCCAGTGGCGGGTAAGATGACTCCAAGGGGTGAGGGTGGAGAGAGTGAGAGGGTGGGAGTTCTACCTAAGGTCTGGCGGGAGCAGCCCAGGAAGCCCTTGCTGCAAGAGGCAGCGAAAAAGATTATTTGCTACCGCTGCCGGCAAGAGGGACATATTGCAGCCAATTGCCCAGTTGTGGATGAGCCTATGCAATGTGACTTTATAAGGGAGAGACGTCAGTCGCTGTTTGCGACAGTTACATGCACTGCCATTCGGGGACCTGAGAAACATTTATGTAAAATGTGTATTAATGGTAGACATGTTGATGTGTTGCTAGATTCAGGTAGCCTGGTAACATTGATAAAAGCTGAATTAGTTACTACAGAGGTCTCTGGGAAGAACAGGGTGGCTGTTATTTGTGTGCATGGGGACACCCGAGAGTATCCTGTAACTTCAGTGTTTTTTGAGACCCCCAAAGGTAACCTCTCTCATCAGGTGGGGTTAGTGTCTCACTTACCACATGATGCTATTGTGGGAAGGGATTTTCCAAAATTCTGGGAACTCTGGGATTGTCCTGAGGCCCCCATTGGTGCCCCTATAAACCAGGAAGATGACCAGAATTCCTCTGGGAGTGGTGAGGACTCTCCTGAATTTCCCTTGTCGGTATTGGCGGGGGAAACTCGAGAAACTGGGGAGGAGCCAACAGCCTCAGATGAAAACATGCCGTCTGTGGAGTTTTCGGATCTTGAGGTTCACAGGGAAAATTTTGCCACAGAACAGTTAAAAGACCCCACCCTAATAAAGGCACGGGAAAATGTGGTGAAAATAGATGGAGAGTTAGTGAACCCAGATAAGACTTGCCCTTATCCTTACTTCACTATGGAAAGGGACCTGCTATATCGAGTGTCTCAAAGGGCAGAAGAAACCATTGAGCAACTTGTAGTGCCCAAACCTTACAGGAAGTTGGTGTTAGAATTGGCTCATGGACACATTCTGGGAGGTCATCTGGGGACAGAGAAAACCAGAGAGAGGGTATTGCAGAGATTCTATTGGCCTGGGGTCATGAAGGAAATAGAAAAGTATTGTTCCTCCTGCCCTGTGTGTCAGAAGTCGGCACCTATGCCACATTTCCGTAACCCACTGGTACCTCTTCCTAATATTGAGGTCCCCTTTGAGAGGATCGCAATGGATTTGGTAGATCCGATAATGAGGTCTGCTAGGGGGCATCAGTACATTTTGGTTATATTGGACTATGCCACCCGTTATCCGGAAGCAATTCCTCTCCGAAATACCTCGGCCAAAACCATAGCCAAAGAGCTATCCCTTGTTTTTAGCCGCATGGGTATTTGTAAGGAACTGCTTTCGGACCAAGGTACACCCTTTATGTCCCGGGTTATGAAAGAATTATGCAAGTTGTACAAAGTGAAGCAATTGCGTACATCTGTGTATCACCCCCAAACAGATGGGTTGGTTGAAAGATTCAACAAAACCCTAAAACAAATGTTAAAGAAGGTGGTGGATAGAGATGGAAAGAATTGGGATTGTCTAATACCCTATCTGATGTTTGCCATTAGGGAGGTACCCCAATCCTCTACGGGTTTCTCACCCTTCGAGTTGCTCTATGGGAGACACCCAAGAGGGCTGCTGGATATCGCCAAGGAAACTTGGGAAAATGAGAGTTCTCCTCACAGGAGTGTGATTGAGCATGTCGCCCTGATGCAAGATAGAATTGCACAGGTAATGCCAATTGTAAAGGAACATTTAACCCAAGCGCAGTTAGCACAGCAGAGAGTGTACAACCGTGGGGCCAAGACCCGTACTTTTTCCCCGGGGGATAGGGTCTTGGTGCTAGTCCCTACGGTTGAAAGCAAATTTTTGGCCAAATGGCAAGGTCCATATGAAGTAATTGAAAAAATTAGTGAGGTGAACTACAGGGTTAGACAGCCAGGAAGGCGAAAGCCGGAGCAGATCTATCACGTCAATCTGCTGAAAGCCTGGAGGGATAGGGAATCCCTAGTCGCGGAGACTTTGTCACAAGCACAGCCTGTTTGCTTAGTTCCTGAGGTTGGAATAGCAGACACCTTATCGAAACCCCAACAACAGGAGGTTAAAGAGTTTGTACTTCGTAACAAAGAGATTTTCTCTGAGCTTCCGGGACAAACATCTGGCGTAGAGCATGACATTATCACCCAGCCAGGAGAAAGGGTAAAACTAAAACCTTATAGAATACCAGAGGCCCGACGGGAGGCAATACGTGGGGAGGTTCAAAGGATGCTGGAATTGGGTGTGATAGAGGAGTCCCAGAGTGACTGGTCCAGTCCTATCGTACTAGTGCCCAAACCTGATGGGAGCTGGCGGTTTTGTAACGATTTTCGACAATTAAATAAAGTTACAAAATTTGACACCTACCCCATGCCGCGTATAGATGAGTTGATTGACCGGCTGGGAACAGCCCGATATATGACAACTCTTGATCTCACCAAAGGGTATTGGCAAATTCCCCTGGCCGAGTCGGCCAAGGAGAAAACTGCGTTTGTAACCCCAGATGGGGCATTCCAATATAAGCGAATGCCGTTTGGGTTACAGAATGCACCGGCAACATTCCAGCGGAAAATGGATAAGATTCTGAGGCCCCATCAGAAATATGCTGCAGCTTACCTGGATGATGTGATTATCCATAGCACAGACTGGGTCTCACATTTGCCAAAAGTACAAGCAGTCCTAGACTCTATCCGGGAAGCTGGGTTTACGGCCAATCCAAAGAAGTGTACCATTGGACAGGAGGAGGCCAAATATCTTGGGTACACTATTGGGAGGGGGGTGATAAAACCCCAAGTCAATAAAGTCGAGGCCATACAGAGTTGGCCACGTCCCAACAGCAAGAAACAGGTACGAGCCTTTCTGGGAATCGCTGGCTATTATCGACGATTCATTCCCCATTTTGCTTCTCAGGCTGTGCCCCTCACCAACCTGACAAAAGGGAAAGAATCTGTCATGGTTAAATGGTCCCCAGAGGCTGAAGAAGCATTTCAGTCCTTAAAAACAGCCTTATGTAGCCAGCCAGTGTTGTACTCACCAGACTTCTCTAAGGACTTCGTGGTACAAACTGATGCATCAGACGTTGGGTTAGGAGCAGTGTTATCCCAGGTCTGGAACGGGGAAGAGCACCCAGTCATTTACCTCAGCAGGAAGTTGAAGTCCCATGAGGTAAATTACTCCACGATTGAGAAGGAATGTTTAGCAGTGAAGTGGGCTCTAGATTCCCTTCGGTACTATCTGCTAGGTAGGCACTTTGACCTGGTGACTGATCACGCTCCTTTAAAGTGGATGGCTCAGAACAAGGAGACCAATAGAAGGGTAAATAGGTGGTTCCTGGCCCTACAGGAATTTAACTTTACAGTTAAGCATCGCCCTGGTGTTAAAATGGGGAATGTGGATGCTTTGTCTCAGATACATGCGTGTCTGGCTGCTTGTGTTACAACCCCAAGGTTGAAACAAGAGGGGGGGGGTATGTGGCAGCACGCAGGTAAAATCACCTGGTTGTATCCAGGATGGGAAATATGTGTGTCCTAGATTCAGGCTTTATGCAGACTTTTACAATTAGAGGGGAAGAGTTAATGAGCCCAGCTGTAGTAAGTGGGCTCATTAAGGCCTCTACAAAAAACCCCAGCATGCATAGGGAGATGCTCTATCCTGGAACCAGTTTTGTGTGTATAGACTGGGGAGTCTGAGATCTGTTCTGTGCGGTGAGTTAACGCCTGTGTGGCAAACCCCTACAATAGAGACAGGGACTGGGGCAGCACAAGGCTGCACCCAGTTGTTAGACAGGGAGTCTACGTGTGTAGTTAGAGGTCAAGCTGACCAGGATTTATTTTCTTGTTTTATTTTGTTTGGCTGTTATATGTATCACTGCATGTAGCGTAAATAAACCGGATCTTTTGTTTTTTTGAACCTACACCGCTGTCTGCTGTGCCTGACTTTGTGTTGTGAACCCATCCAGGGGGTCACAACACCCGCTACCGAGCAAACCCCTCACAATATATATATATACTATAATTGTGTGATAAATGTATTCCTATTATTCAAGGTGTATTTATTTTACCTGGAATCGAACCATTAATAAATCCATTGATTGTATGCAGAGGTGTATCTTCAAATCCATTGTTATAGTGGCTTAAACCTGTATGTGAAGAAGATACATTGAATGTCACCCTAGTACTGGACTACAGGAACACGACAACCTCTCCTCCTCTTCATAACATGGGATGTGGGGTCTGTAGTACTCAAAGAGAGCCAAAATCATTGTAATTGATAAGAGCATCACAGAAGCAAAGAGCAATGCAAAATTTTTACCTGACACTATTTCTGGCAGGATCAACAGGTATTTTATGCATTTGTCAAATAAATATCACAAAACACTTTTGATGGTGTATATAACAGACCAAAATGGAGCAAATAGGTGAAATTCCTTGTTAGGGCTCATGCACGTGGCTGTATGGGTTTATATACACTTGAACATAACTTACGTTCATCAAATACTGCCAGGACAATTATTTTTTCCTGGATTCCATACTGAGACCCGTCTTCTGAAAGAGATCCTGCAAATGTGGAAATAAACATATTAACACGCTGAATTGTTTTCATCCATATGCAGGGCTGACCTTTGCAACAAGGCATCACCCCTGCTCCATGCTAGCAGCCCCTGGTTCTCTAGCAAGTCCAACTTTTTTCATTTTACAGACATAACAGCATGGTGGCACTGAACGCCCATGGCAGAGGCAACCACATTGGGATTGTAAATGGCAACGGTTTTAAGGAGTGAAAGATGTCAGGTAGCAGGGGCGGACTGACCATTCAGGCACTGCCCGAGGTCCCCATGCCACTCAGGGGCCCCATCAGTAAAAATCTGTGTTTTTTTTTAAATCCCAAGATTATAGCTGCTCCTCCTCTCCAGTACCTTTTCAGTGTGTGTATGTGTATTCTGTGTTTGTATACTGTGTGTGTATATTGTGTGTCTGTGTGTGTATACTATATGTGTATGTATACTGTGTGGCTCCTTAATCTATTGCCTTGGGTCCCCATAATCTCTTATTGCCCGGGGGCCCCATAATCTTCTCCTATTGCCCGGGGGACCCATGAGTTGTCAGTCCGCCCCTGTCAGGTAGATATCATCAGACAACCATTTTTTGCTGATAAAACATGTAAAATGTCCCAACATGCAGGTAAACTCGAATATACCATTTACAGACACAAAAATAGGGGGAACTTATTCAAACAAGGTGCATTACGATTCTGGCATCAGCTATGCTGACTATAAGTATGCCAATCAAGAAGTGTCCAAAGGTTTGCGTGAAGACAGAAATATTTTCTACAAGCTTTGCTCCAGGTTGCAAAAAACCCAAAAGAGTTCTAATAACCTCATCAGATCTCAGTCCAAGTTTCGAAAATCCAACAGGGTTCTAGCAAGCTCTGTAGATGTCATTCCAAGTTGCAAAGATCCAACAGGACTGTAGCAATCTCTATAGATGTCAGATCTGGTTGCCAAATTCCGACAGGACTTTAGCAACCTTTATAGAAGTCAGTCCAGGTTGCAAAAAAACAAACAGGTTCTAGAAACTTCTACACATGTCATTCCAAGTTGCAAAAGCCTAACAGGACTCTAGTAACCTCTGTGGATGCCAGTCCAGGTTGCAAAAACACAACAGGGTTCTAGCAACCACCATAGATCTCAGTCCAGATTGCAAAAACCCAACCCAAACCCTAGCAAGCTCTATAGATGTTAATCCAGATTTGAAAAATCCAACAGGGTTATGGAAACCTCTTAGATGTCAGCCCAGGTTGTAAAAACCCAGAAGGCTTCTAGTAGCCTGTATAGATGTCAGCCCAGGTCGCAAAAATCCAACAGGGTCTTATCAACCTCTATTGATGGCATGTCAGGTTGCCAAAACCCCACAGGCTCGATCAACCCCTATAGATGTTGTGACGGATCTTGGATACTCCTGCTGAGCATCTCGGCCAGACCTGTGTCTTCTGTCCTCTAAACGCACCCGAAGCCTGCAGATTCGCCATAACCAGCCCTTAACCCCTCAATCACGAGACAAACCACACAGGTGTTGAGGGTTAAAAATGCAGAGCACAAAAACTCTTTATTAAGTTTCAAACATACACTTTAAATGCAGTTAGGGGCACTCCCCTTAGCCTTGTCATAGAGGGGGTAGGGGAGAAGGAAGAACCAATGGAAACTCAACACTTGTATATTCAAACAACTACAGTTGAAACACATAGAGGGATTATGATAAACAGGCAGCCCCTCCTTACACATCCCCTGCTGGGATGTGTCTCCAGTCCAGACCTTTTGTCTACATGCCATGACCCAACATAATTAAACACAGCAACAAGGGGGGGAGAAGGGATGTAGCATTACATTACATTATCTCAGTACCATTTTGTATATGTCTTTATCAGCTTAAAGTACATTGTGGAATAAAAGTATATATTTAGCCCAGACGGGCCAATAGGTTTAGGTAGCCAGGAACGACTCCACAAGCCCAGCCACAGATCCCTCGTTTAACGGCTTACGATGAACAAACCGACACAAATGACTGGAGGTGGCATCTTCTCCAGGTGGTGGGAGACGGCAAATAGCCCTCCAAATATCATGTTCTCTGCTGGGCCATAGTCTGTGGGTTGGAGGCGAGCCCACAGCCCCATCCAAAACACGCCAGTGACAGTGGGTTCTGTCACATTTCTCCCCTTTTAAAAACAGAATAACCAGATCCCTGACCCTCAACTGGTCTGGACCTGCGTTAGTCACAAATTCCCACCCCGGGCAAACAGGAAAAGGAAAAGTATGACTCTGGCGCTGGGGAGCAAACTGCACATACGGTCTCCCGTGAATAAAAACAGCCACTTCAGAGTAGGAACAGCTGTTCACACTCCCCTGATCCGGGGCCTGGTTGCAGGTATTGGGGGGAGCTAAATAATCCACTGTTCCGTTGCCAGCACTTCAGCTGGTAGGAAGCTTAGGCTGGTAGTGCTAAGCCGTTGGGGAGGAAAAGTTACTTGATTTTCTCCTGGTGTAGTTATCAACTGCTGTGGAGATATCTTGCAGGGACTATCTCCCGTACTCGCCATTTCTTTTTCTGATGCTGGGCAGAGACCAACAGCACTCTGCCCCGTAGCCAGCACTTCTGCTGGGGGGACATATACAAAGGTAGAGTTCAGCCGCTGGAGAGGGTGAAGGGTATTCTCCCCTCCCGGTTCTGTGACCAACTGCTGGGGCAACTTCTGACAGGGGCTGTCTCCCAAACCCTCCAAAAGCATACTGAGGGCTGGGCAGGGGCCAGCGGCACTCTGCCCCGTAGCCATCGCTTCTGCTGGGGGATAAGCACTGGTAGTGTCCAAGTGCTGGGGAGGGAGAATTGCTTTCTCCACTCCTGGTGGGGATATCTGCTGCTGGGGAAACAGCTCACTGAGGTCATCCCTCGGATCCCCTGGATCTAACTCTGAGGGTGGGCAGAGGCCAGCAGCACTCTGCTCCATTGCCAGCGCTTCTGCTGGGAAGGTGAACACTGGGGTAGTGTCCAATTGCTGGGGAGGTAGAATGGCCTTCTCCACTCCCGGTGGGGATATCCGTTGCTGGGGAAACAGCTCCCGAAGATCATCTCTCCGACTCTCCAGATCCAATTCTGAGGGTGGGCAGAGGCCAGCGGCGCTCTGCTCTGTCGCCAGAGCTTCTGCTGGGGATATAAACACTGGGGTAGGGTCCAAGTGCTTGGGAGGGAGAATTGCTTTCTCCACTCCCAGTGGGAATATCTGCTGCTGGGGAACCAGCTCACTGAGGTCATCCCTCGGTCTCCCTGGATCTAAATCTGAGGGTGGGCAGAGGCCAGCGGCGCTCTGCCTCATAGCCAGCGCTTCTGCTGGGGAACAAGATGCAATACTCTGGACTTGCTGCTGATCACCATCTACCAGCCTTCCAGCACCTGTCTCAACTCCCCCTTCAGAGACTTTTATGCTGTTAGCTTGTCTCGCTGCCTGGGGAACCTCCGATGCGTTCCGGCATTCTAGCACTCGTAGTGCCCTCTGTATCATCGCCGCTTCTTCCATTGAGGTTAGGACTGGAAAACGTAGGGACACCCCTGGCCCCATTTGCTCCGCATCTTCGCGGCTGTCCGCTATTTCTCCCAGACAGTCTAAGGCAACAGGAGCCATGCCAGGCTGCTGATCACCATCAAACAGCCACTTGTAGGCAATCTCGAGCTCCCATTCCTGCTCAACAAGGAACTCCAATTCATTCCTCCAGGTCACATGCCTCTTCTGGGAGGTCCAGCACCTCATCTCGGAAGTCCAGGATGTCTTCCAGCCGCCACTCCTCGATGCTCCCAAAGTCTGGGTCTCCATACATTTTTTGATGGAGCAGCCCCACGCTGCTGTAGCCAATGCCTTCTGTCGGACTGCCATCTGCTGTACCTGGCCACAGTTGAACCGCGAACCACCGGAGGGCTCTATAGCTGGCACCCAATCTCATCTCCTCCCAAACCAATCTCAGAGCTCCGTCTTCCACTCATCTCGCGGTTGTTCCCTGAGGAACACCTCTCGTGCACGGTACTGCGTCCAGTTCATCTCTGTGGAGGAGGAAAGGACCTTGCCCTGATGGTGCCGCTCGTGGCTTAGCGTCTCTTGCCAGAGTTGCCGGCGGATCACATCCTCCAAGCTGAGCATGGTGTGCTCGGTCTCTGGTCCCCGATGTTGCTTCCGCATGCCTTGCAGCCTCCTCCCGAACTCTGCTCTCATGTTGGCTGGTCCCCGTATCGCTCCTCGGTGGCTGCCCGGATCTTGAATCCCGGTGGTGATTTGGATGTCCTGGACTGCAGGAGACGTACCACTGTGACGGATCTTGGATACTCCTGCTGAGCATCTCCACCAGACCTGTGTCTTCTGTCCTCCAAACGCACCCAAAGCCTGCAGATTCGCCATAACCAGCCCTTAACCCCTCAATCACGAGACAAGCCACACAGGCGTTGAGGGTTAAACATGCAGAGCACAAAAACTCCTTATTAAGTTTCAAATATACACTTTAAACACAGTTAGGGGCACTCCCCTTAGCCTTGTCATAGAGGGGGTAGGGGAGAAGGAAGAACCAATGGAAACTCAAAACTTATATACGTATATTCAAACAACTCCAGTTGAAACACATAAAGGGATTATGATAAGCAGGCAGCCCCTCCTTACACATCCCCTGCTGGGATGTGTCTCCAGTCCAGACCTTTTGTCTACATGCCATGACCCAACACAATTAAACACAGCAACAAGGGGGGGGGGGGGGGGGGGGAGAAGGGATGTAACCTTACATTATATTATCTCAGTAACATTTTGTATATGTCTTTATCAGCTAAAAGTACATTGTGGAATAAAAGTATATATTTAACCCAGACGGGCCAATAGGTTTAGGTAGCCAGGAACGACTCCACAAGCCCAGTCACAGATCCCGCGTTCACCCGGTTCCGATGAACAAACCGACACAAATGTCTAGAGGTGGCATCTACTCCAGGTGATGGGAGATGGCAAATAGCCCTCCAAATATCATGTTCTCTGCTGGGCCATAGTCTGTGGGTAGGAGGCGAGCCCACAGCCCCCTCTAAAACACGCAGTGACAGTGGGTTCTGTCACAGATGTCAGGTCAGGTTGCCAAAACCCAACAGGCTCTATCAACCCCTATAGATCGCAAAAACCCAGAAGGGTTCTAGTAGCCTGTATATATGTCAATCCCAGTCTCAAAAATCCAACAGGGTTTTATCAACCTCTATGGATGCCAGATCAGGTTACAGGGTTCTAGCAACCTCTATAGACATCAGTTTAGGTTGCATAAACCCAACAGGTTTGGGCAACCTCTATAGATTTCAGTCCAGGTCACGAAAAACCAACAGGGTTCTATCAACTTCTATATATACGCCAGATCTAGCAACCTCTATGGTTGTCAGGTCAGGTTGCCAAAACCAAACAGGTTCTATCAACCCCTACAGATGTCAGTCCAGGTTACAAAAACACAACAGGACTCTAGCAACTTCTATAGATGTCAGTCCAGGTCGCAAAAATCCAACAGGGTTCTAGCAACCTCTATAGACATGCCTGGGCTGGGCTCAGCCCTTCCTTCTCAAAGCTGGCTGCTCAGCTGTCGGCTAATTGGCAGCTCCTTTCTCTCCACAGTGACTCACCTGTTGATGATATTGTGTTCGTCAGTCCTGCCTTCTTATGCCGTCCAGCCCGGATGATCTCTGCCTTCACCTTGGTCACATCTCTAGCCACTTCTCGACCGGCGCACGCCGATGTACGTAGGAAGAATGGCACGGACAGGCAAATGGGCGTACCTGTACATCCTTTTAAATTTGACGCCGTGTCATCGCGTGCGCGCCGGCTGGGACCACTGTGAGACGGATCGCGGGTCCTGTGGACTGGAACGCCGTGGGGATACCCGCGATCGTCTTATAGGGAGGAAGAACGGGGGGATGCTAATATAAACAAGCATCTCCCCGTTCTGCCTAGTGACAGAGTCACTGATATCTGCTCCCTGTCATCGGGAGCAGAGATCAGTGATGTGTCACACACAGCCATGTCCCCCCCCACAGTTAGAAGCACGCCCCTAGGACACACTTAACCCTTACACTGCCACCTAGCGGTTAACCCCATTCACTGCCAGTGTCATTTACACAGGAATCAGTGCATTTTTATAGCACTGATTGCTAAATAAATGACAATGGTCCCAGAAATGTGTCAAAAATGTCCGGTGTGTCTGCCTTAATGTCGCAGTCATGATAAAAATCGCTGATCGCCGCCATTACTAGTAAAAAAATATATTAATAAAAACGCCATAAAACTATCCCCTATTTTGTAAACACTATAACTTTTGTGCAAAGCAATCAAGAAACGCTTATTGTGATTGTTTTTACCAAAAAATATGTAAAAGAATACATATCGACATAAACTGAGGGAATCAGTTTTTTTTTATACATTTTTGGGGGATATTTATTATAGCAAAATGTAAAAAATAATGTGTTTTTTTTGTTTATAGCGCAAAAAATAAAAACCGCAGAGGTGATCAAATACCACCAAAAGAAAGCTCTATTTGTGGGGGGGGGGAAACGTCACACAACCGTGCAATTGTCAGTTAAAGCGATGCAGTGCCGAATCGCAAAAAAGTGCTCTGGTCTTTGGCCAGCAAAATGGTCTGGGGCTTAAGTGGCTAGAGACGCTCTCCTGTGTTCCTGTTAAACACTTGCTTGGCTGACATTCCTTCTGGCTCCAGATCCTGCTTGCTGTTCCACTACGCTCATCTCTGGCTCCCTGACGTTTTGGCTTGTCTGACTATCCGTTCTGGTTCCTGAACTCTGGCTATGTTTTGACTATGTTTACTCAGTTTACCTTTTTATTATTTTTATTAAACAAGTGTGATTTAACTGTACTCCTGTCTTCATGGTTTCTGACAAGACATCAGTCTAGATTGCATAAACCCAATGGGATCAAGCAACCTCTAGAAATGTCATTCCAGGTTGCAAAAAAAAACCCCAGAAGGATTCTAGTAACTTCTATAGATGTTAGTAAGGCCAAACATGTCCATCTTATGTCCATCCATCCAAAAACTATCACAAATCTCAAAATACAAAACAATAAGGAGCTCTTCTTTTGCTCTTTTGGTACTTTTCATTTAAGCATTAATTCTGGGGGTCTACAGAACTAGTGATGGACGAACTTCCGACGGGACGTTTCGTGAGCGTGAACCGCAAACTTGGCCAAAAGTTTGCGAACCGCAAGGTTTGCGGCGGGCCCCATTGACTTTAATGGCAGGCGAACCTTAAAAACCTCCAGGTCATATTTTCAGCCACAAAATACTTACTAGCTGTGCACACATAGTCCCATAACATGGACACTGACATAACAAAAGTATTAAGTGAATCTGGGATCGACAATGACAAGCATTCTTTTTTTATCTGTGAAATTTTGACAATTCAGGAGTGTATGAAGGCCATGGAAGAGAGGCAAGGTCCAGGCAGGCTATGAAGGGGGTGCAGGAGATGATCAGTGCCACAGTCGGGGTAGCGCAGTCCTGTGCCAGTGTCCCAGTGTGCCAACCTGTGCTTGAGCCCCTCCCTCTGCCCGACCCTTACCCCCACCTATGCAGGGCTCCAGTGGTCCGGAGGTGCCAGCCCGGTGCTGATCCTCAGCCATGGTGCTGGTACTGCCTGCTGATTGGCTTCTCCGCTGCTATCTCCCTCACTGTCTGAAACCAGCACCGTGATAGAGACTGAGCACCGGCACCAGTACCATGATAGAGAGCACTGACACCAGCACTGTGATAGAGAGCACTGACACCAACACCGAGATAGAGAGCACTGACACCAGCACCGTGGTAAAGAGCACTGACTCCAGCAAAGTGATAGAGAGCACTGTCACCAGCACCGTGATAGAGAGCACTGAGACCACACTGACCAGCACTGACAGCACACCAGCACCGAGATAGAAAGAGAGCACTGACACCAGCACCGAGATAGAGAGTGTGGTGGAGATTTTTGGTGGAGATTTTTGAAATATAATATTTATAGCAAGGAGCTTAAAGGAAACCAGTCTGAATGTATAATTTAATATTTTCAGGTTTATGTGTGTATGTGAGCACAGGTTTTAATACAGAAATGTCTCCTATCTCATGGGAACCATTGAACGTCCCCAGGTGTTCAGTGTATCCCCTTTTGTGTTCCCAATCATCTGTGCAGACAGTGAGGCTCCATCTCCCCAGGGGACATTAACATGCTAATGTCGGAACTGTTTGGGCTTAAGGATCAAAGGAGGTGGTTCATTAATTGTTAGACGAAGTGGCCCCGGACGTTCAGGCCTGATCTATGGACATTTCTGGGAGCTTGAGAATTAGCCAATCAGAGTGTGAGCCATCCTGAACCAATCGGCATTTAGACTTGAGAATCAGCCAATCAGAGGTTGATGCGAACTCAGAGCCAATGGGTGCATTCCATCTTCTGATTGGCCGAGAATGCATATAAAATAGGGCAAGAGTTAGCTGATGGGGCTCTTGAGTTCCAGACCATGAGGGACGACAGGATGTCCATGTAATGTATCTCTCTCTCTCTCTCTCAGGACTTGTCTTGAGATATTGATAAATATATTGAAAGTGTATGTCTATTGTAACCATATGGCCTAAATTATCTTTGCAGCCTGAGCAACATGGTACTTGTAACTTCACTTGAGTTATATGATAAGTTCTAATTATTCTAAAGTTTCTTTTCTGTATAAATAAATGTAATTGTTTATCTTTTCGCACTGTTATCATTCATTTTTATTCTTATGTAGACAAAGGTTTAATCACTGATTTCTTGTATCGCTAATCATTTAAGTGAGATATAAAAATAGCCTTAACAAATGGTGCCCTGTGTGAGGAAGCTTAACGTTTGAGCGAATTGGGATCTTGTATGTGGAGGACAAGACAAACTCCAGAAGCGGTAAGAATTTTTATGTCATTGTTTGTGTGTCTGTCTTCCCTGTAGGACCATTAAACTATCAAGCTTCTTTGAACATTTTTTTATATTTATATAACCTTTTGTCTGTACTAATACTTTAATGAGACTGATTTTGAATAATGAGCATATATAAAATTAAATTGTACGTGCGAATAATGGTGAAATTTGGAATCTTTGAGACAGTGGAAAAGGATATGTGCCTGTGCCAAAAAGCAATTTCAGTTGGCCCTTTGAATGAGATTAGGCCAACCATTGTGATGTGGACACACACCGGTGGGCATAGAGCTGTGTTTCCACTTGTGCAACTCCAAAGTCGCATGATTTAGAGTGACTGTGCGGTGCGACTTTGGTGTGGCTTTGAATGCGACTTTGATCCAAATTTACACTCTGGGTCGGAGTCGCATCCGGAGTCACACAGGAGTGGTGCAGGTACCTTTTCATAGTCATTGCAGCTTTGAGTCGCATAGATTGGGACTGGTGCTATTGAAATCAATGGGCTGCGACTTGTAATGCGACTTTGTGTCCAAAGTCGCATGGCAAATTGCATTAGTGGAAACAGAGCCTAGGTCGCATGGAATTATCTTGTGTGTATGAATTGGGGCTGCAACTGACGATTGTTTTCATAATCGATTGGTTGGCCAATTTTTTTATTTATTTTTCTCGATTAATCGGTTGATAGCCTTGGGGAGAGCAAGGTGTATGATTTGGTTAAAATGTGGGGTTTGAAGAAAGAGGCGGTTTGTTCTTAAATATCTCTATGCAGTGGTGAATGTAAATAACCATCTATATGGTTAGGGAACAGAGTGGCAGACAGAGGATGTATACTCTGTTTACTGTTTAATTCTTCCTTCAAGAAGGATGTCATTTTGGGA
Organism: Lithobates pipiens; assembly: GCF_037356315.1. Taxonomy (NCBI): domain Eukaryota; kingdom Metazoa; phylum Chordata; class Amphibia; order Anura; family Ranidae; genus Lithobates; species Lithobates pipiens. Next base: position 94,263,718 of record NW_027507685.1, on the reverse strand, counting down.
GCGTTCGTTACATTTTTTTGGTCGGATCGATGTTAACTTTCAACTACAGTGATGGGAAGATTTGGAGATAATAGGGAACTTCTTGGTCAAAGGAATTTTTTGGCGGTGTTTTTCGTTCAGAAATTACGTTGATTTTAAAAACAGGATGTTAAAAAACAAGTTACATTTCAAACATTCAGCAAACGTACATGGATTTTTCGTCAATGTTTTCTCGTCTGAGAGTTGATCTGGGTGGCCAGCATGAAGCTTGGTGCATGCCTATGCAGTTTGCTTTTGATCTGTTTCTGCAGTGCTTTTTGCTGTGCGTTTTTGATTTTCATGCATGTGATTTTGCTGCGATTTGCATTTTCTTTTGGCCAGTTTGTTGTAGGTCAGATTGGAGGACACGGGTTGCTGCAGGGGCGCATTGCATGCTTTTCTGCAGCCTCTCCATTAAAGTGTGTTGAACCAAAAAGGCACCTTTTTGCGTTGAGGGAGGAGTCCCTGACTCTTTCCAGGTATCCTGCGGCTGAAGAGAGCATAGATGTGAATGTGTCTCATGGGAAGCCATGTAGGTGAACTGTGGTGCTTTTCTGCAGGAAGCACCAGAGGGAGAGGGCACATGGGGGTGAGCCAGGTCTAGGACATTTGTTAACATAATGGTGTTGAGGAGGCTAGGGGTGGCCCTTTGCGTTGCAGGAGGAGCAGATAGTCACTACTATAAGGGGTTAATTTTTACTGTAGAACTGTGAAAGTGTTGTTTTTTTGTACAATAGAAGGCTCATTTTGTTTCTTTAACCCCATTATGTTACTGGCCGATTGACCGATTTGTGAAGGTAGTAGTCGATTGATTTCATGGCCGATTGGTTGTCGATTAGTTGTTTCAGCCCTAGTATGAATCTGTCTTTTTGTAAACTGCTAACTGTGGATGGTGAGCTTTGTAATTAGACCTGTAAACATTGTAAATGCTACAAATCCTATTGAAATTAGGTGTGCCTCAGTGGACGGCCTCCTGTACTACAAGCATCAGGGTTCTGATTATCCAAGTTTGTGCTAATCATTGAGATAACAGAAGTACTAGCCCTTCATTAAGCATTTCTTTTAGAATACTTCAGAAAAGTCCATGGGGGAGATTGAACTATTATAGTTTGGATAATCTCCAGGCTAATTTTTTTGAAGGACTATAGTCAGAACAGGGAACATTTGGAATAGTACGCTAGCAGCCCGCACAGGCCATGTACAATAATCGGAGATGCGGGGCCGGTTATAGTGATAAAGGCGCAAACCATAACCGCTCCAAAAAGTAAAGTGCCGGGTTCTCTGTACGCAGAGCCCGAGAAAAAAAAAAACTGTTCTGACAAGTAGTGAAAAAAAAAGCAGCAACGGTGACAGGGGCGGGGCCTGTCAACCCAATTCTTGGCCAGAGAGTAGCTACCTCTGGGTTAAAGACAACCTGTATAAAGGTTGGGGGAATCAAGGTCCATCATCCATAAAGGATGGGTAATCGAATCACTTCAAAGAGGGCGTCTAACCGTGGGGACATTCGGAGTAGTACGCTAGCAGCCCGCACAGGCCGAGGTACAATAATCGGAGATGCGGGGCCGGTTATAGTGATAAAGGCGCAAACCATAACCGCTCCAAAGGTAAAGTGCCAGGTTCTCTGTACGCAGAGCCCGAGAAACCCTACCACGTGACCCCGAAGGAAGAGAGGATAGATAAATACGGGCCTTGGGTTATATATGCAAGATTGGGATCGTTGGACTGTAAAGAGGTATTCTAAGAAACCTAATGTACGGGAAGATCTGTACCATGCTCATCACACTAAGATGACCAACCATAGGACTTCAGCTGCCCAGGAGATAACAGAGCAAGGGATTTGGGTATGTCTGAATTCAGGGGGACATCCTCCACACTTAAGGTATGTACCAACAACGTTCCATCCCTGGTGTTTCTGCAAGAATAAATCCCGGGAAGGTAAGAGTTTTTTATTGCCCCCTTACAGGCGGAGAAGGGGCTAATGAAATGGGATGGATCTCTGAAAGAATTTCAAACTTACCAAACAGATGTTATGGGTTTAACAAGAAGTACAGGCTATGATAGAAAACATGTTAATAGGTGTGATATCTAGAGATCATCTTTGACCTAATTGTGTGAGTGTGGGTGTGGAGTATGCAATATAGATTGTGTCGTGTGAAGTTTGTTCTCAGCTGCTGACAGCCCACCCAAATGACCCCCCTTCTGTCTGACCAGGTCAGTGAGAATGTAAAGCAAACTGTATTGACATGCAAATGACCTGAGCCAAGATTTTTACTAATGAATTGAAAAGGTGCATTTACTAAATTGTGTTTGTTTTCCAGAGAAGACAGTTCTGCGAGAGGAAATGGTACCCCTGAAAGGTTTATTACAAGTTGAAAATTTTTTCTTTCTCACCATGGTGAATACATTTTTTGGGGGGGAATTATTGGTATACCATTAAACAAAAATCCACGTGGTATTAATATGTACTAAGTAATACATATTAATAATGAGTTGAGCTCAACAATTTTTTGATATTTTAAAAAAGTGCACTATTTATGTAATGCAATGTGATGTATATTGGTTTCACATGCTAATGTCTTATCACAGGTATATAACCAGTGTTTTTTTTCAGGAAAAAAAAAATGGAATGTTTATTACTAAATTTTAAATTTTAACTAAAGAATATCACTGTCACCATAGACAATTTTTTTTCTTTTTCCTGGTTTCAGCACCAATATCTAGTGGATGCTTCTATTTGTCAGGCCAATCAGCTGTGTTTCGGACTACCTAAGTGTGGTACACCCTGGAGTCCATCTTGTTCTGATGGTTTGAGTCTGGACAGCCTCAGATGACTGGTACTGATGAGTGCTGGAGAAAGGAAGGTGTTGTGCTATGTGAAAAGACAACAATACTGGCACAGGAGGGGATCATGTCCAATGGAGGCCGGAGTAGTGTCCCAACTGGTCCTAAGCAAAGTTAAAAATAATCAAGACCTGAGACAAGGGTATTGGTGCTGGTATCGAACGTCCAGTGATGCCCTATTTTCTGCATACGAGTTGAACTGTTCTCAGCATGGTACACTACCTCAGGGAGTCTATTGCACATCTTCCCCTGTCCTGGTAATAGATATAGCAGGGACAAAAGGGCGGACCCCTATTACCCCAGAGAAAAGGTTTTATAAAAAAAAAACTGACATCCCCTATTGAAACTTCCATTGGGATTCGGGAGGAGTTAAGAGTTAAAAGTTGGGTAGTTTGGGCAACAGAATTTAGAAAGTGCCAACAGTCTGTGCAGGGCATAAATAGAAGGGCCCTGCTCAAAGGGTTTATGATCTAAGGAGAGAAGGGTGATACAAAAAAAATATATATATATAATAATAGCGGCTGGGAATATGGAGCTGGCTGAGGTAACATTTTAGGTGGAGGCGGGGTAGGCTTCCTGTAATAAAAGTTTTTTTAGGGATCACCTAGTGGTGGTCAGGGTAGGAGCTGGTTGGACATGTGGGGATGGTGGAGTTCCAGAGGTCTGGAGCGGTCCTGATTTGGGTGAGCTCACAATCAAGAAAAAATTTATCTAAATATCTCCAACTAAGGTTTCTTGATGGGAAAAGTTTATTCAGGTACCATCTTAGGGCCACAGCTTTTAGTAAACTCCACCCTGTTGCTGTCCTGATGTGGGTAGCTATTAAGAGACTGATGTAGAGTATTGTGCGCATTTAAAAGAGGACCATTGAACTATATTTTTTCTCTTTTTGTAAATTTTGGGAAAAAGCCTCTAAGAAACTTTGAGCAACACAGTGCAGTTGGGTTTGACTAGATTCTAAAAGTTTTTTGGCAACCATTGTTTTATTCTCTCCTTTTTTTAATATTCTTTTTGCACCCGACTTGTAAATTTTTAGTGACAGTGATCCGGTTCACCTGTTGATCACTAATATGGGAGAGGAGTTACCTATTTTTATTCTTTTGTTCCTCTTTATTTTAAATTTTTTGCTAAGTTGCTGCGGTAACAGCGGCAATGTATCATTTTTCAAGGCACTTTTTAATAATTTTTCAGGACAGTTATATATTGTTAGTTTGTTTTTTTATGAATGCAGATTCAATGTTCTTTGACATCTGGGTTGAAGTAGCATTAAACCTGTATGTGTTCTTTTTTATTTTTTTGCTTATTTGATTTTTTTTCCTCTTCTTTCTTGTTCCTACTTTCTTTATTTCATATTCTTATCTTTAATTACTTTAGGTGATGGTACCAGTCCATTAGCTGATAATGTTCTTCTATATCTTTAAAAGTAAATGTATTAGTCTTCTGGAACTCTTGTTTGAATAGCAGAGACGATCTGTGAATTGGAAGGCTTTACCGTTTCTGCCTTACTTAATGTAATTCTACTTCCTGCTTTAACCTGAGCCCCACGAGCAGGTGTGGTGAACCCAGGGACCTGGCAATAACAGGCAGTGTTGACTATCCCTACCATCAGGGGCCATGGATGATACTGGCTGTTGCTTGGACTCTGTTCCCTCTGGGGAGCCCACTATACTCATCCACATTAGACTCCTTATAAGTATTAAGTCTCAATAGCCAACCCACTGCTCCTGTTTGGCATTCCTCCACTATCTGTACACTGACATTCTCCTTTTTTTTGTTGTTTTCTGTATTCATGCACGACTGTCCGGAGGCCCGCCAAACCACCACCAGAAGACAACCTTGAGACAAGTCATCTCTTGAGACAAATGTGCAACAAATAAGACTCTCCTGAACTGTCCTTCACCATGCTGAAAAGTGCTGTCTCGTGGTTCGATCCAATTGGAGCAACCATTACACGGTCTTGCCAAGTTACAGGACCAGATATGTCAGAATCCCGCTATCAATGTTGGAGTTATGCTCTTCCAAGGCAGAGCGGCGATAAAACATTGCAGTACAGACACTCATGGTTTGGATGTGAAGTCTCAAGGGCACCAGGATTTCTTTGCTGTCTCAAGCAAGCCTACATGGAGGAGTTCCAGCGTTTTCAAGAAAGAAAGAGGAGGCTGTGGTGGTGGTGGGGAAGGATTGGGGCTTCTGGGCTGTTGTGGGTGGGTACAAAATCACTGAAGGAGGATATAAGTTCAAGAATGAACTTCAGGGGGAACTGTGGTGGACTGACACCAGCACCGAGATAGAGAGTGTGGTGGAGATTTTTGAAATATAATATTTATAGCAAGGAGCTTAAAGGAAACCAGTCTGAATGTATGACTTAATATTTTCAGGTTTATGTGTGTATGTGAGCACAGGTTTTAATACAGAAATGTCTCCTATCTCATGGGAACCATTGAACGTCCCCAGGTGTTCAGTGTATCCCCTTTTGTGTTCCCAATCATCTGTGCAGACAGTGAGGCTCCATCTCCCCAGGGGACATTAACATGCTAATGTCGGAACTGTTTGGGCTTAAGGATCGAAGGAGGTGGTTCATTAATTGTTAGACGAAGTGGCCCCGGACGTTCAGGTCTGATCTATGGACATTTCTGGGAGCCAATCAGAGTGTGAGCCATCCTGAACCAATTGGCATTTAGAGTTGAGAATCAGCCAATCAGAGGTTGATGCGAACTCAGAGCCAATGGGTGCGTTCCATCTTCTGATTGGCCGAGAATGCATATAAAATAGGGCAAGAGTTAGCTGATGGGGCTCTTGAGTTCCAGACCATGAGGGACGACAGGATGTCCATGTAACGTATACCTCTCTCTCTCCCTCTCTCTCTCTCTCTCTCTCTCTCTCTCTCTCTCTCAGGACTTGTCTTGAGATATTGATAAATATATTGAAAGTGTATGTCTATTGTAACCATATGGCCTAAATTATCTTTGCAGCCTGAGCAACATGGTACTTGTAACTTCACTTGAGTTATATGATAAGTTCTAATTATTCTAAAGTTTCTTTTCTGTATAAATAAATGTAATTGTTTATCTTTTCGCACTGTTATCGTTCATTTTTATTCTTATGTAGACAAAGGTTTAATCACTTATTTCTTGTATCGTTAATCATTTAAGTGAGATATAAAAATAGCCTTAACAAGAGAGAGCACTGACACCAGCACCGTGATAGAGAGCACTGAGACCACACCAGCACCGAGATAGAGAGCATCGACACCATACCAGCACTGTGATAGAGAACATTGACACCACACCAGAACTGAGATCGAGAGCACTGACACCAGCACTGATACCAGTAACTCGCTGCGGGACCCAAAAATTTGACACTGCTCAACCTCTTCAAACAGGAGAGTAAGGGCATATAGTACGGTGTGCTTTTTTTGTACAAGAAAGTGAGCCAAAGGTAGAAAAAAGGTCAGTGTGCTAGATTATATAAATCGTTTATAGAGTTATGCATATACATGGTCTACTGGTCACGTGTTGAATTCCTCCGAGATCCATGCCTCATTCATTTTTATAAATGTGAGGTAGTCAACACTGTCGTGAGCTAGGTCGAGTGTGCTTATCGGTTTCGATCCCCCTTGCTGCGCTGAATGTCCTTTCGGACAGGACACCGGACGAGGGGTAAGCCAACAGTTCCATTGCAAATTGGGCAAGCTCTGGCCAGAGGTCAAGCCTGCCCACCCAGTAGTCCAGGGGTTCATCACTTCTCAAAGCGTCCACATCGGCCGTTAACCTGATGTAGTCGGACACCTGTCCCCCCCCTGGGAATTCATCCAGCATTGCGACTTCCTCATCTTCCTGCTCCTCCATGGCTTGATCAATGACACGACGCAATGCACGCTCCATAAAGAAGGCATAAGGTACGATGTCACTGATGGCACCATGGCTGCGACTGACCAGTTTGGTGATCTCCTCAAATGGCCGCAGAAGTCTGCATACGTCGCGCATGAGCAGCCACTGGCGCGGTGAGAAAAAACCAAGCTCCCCAGAACCTGTTCTGCCGCAGAGTTTGTACAGGTAGTCGTTAATTGCACGTTTCTGCTGGAGTAGCCTATCAAGCATATAGAAGGTTGAGTTCCATCGCGTAGGGCAATCGCAAATAAGACATCTGACCTGCAGATTATGTCGCCGCTGAATGTCAGCAAGGCGAGCCATGGCCGTGTAAGATCTTCTGAAATGGGCCGAGATTTTCCTTGCCTGCCGCAAGATGTCCTGGACCGCAGGGTATTTGACAACGAATCGCTGCACAACCAAGTTTAAGACGTGTGCCATGCATGGCACGTGTGTAATTTTGCCCTGTTTCAATGCGCTAAGCAGACTGGCACCATTGTCACACACCACTTTACCAATTGTTAAATTGAGCGATGTTAGCCACTGATCTGCCTGTAAACGCAAAGTTTAAAGGAGTGCAGGGCCAGTGTAGCTCTTGGCTTCCAGGCACAACAGACGCAGCACAGCATGGCAACGTCTCACCTGACATGTCGAATAGGTCCTGGAGATCTTGCGCAGCGCAGCGGAAGAGACGCTAGCAGCGGAAGAGGAGGAGTCAGCCAAGGAGGAGAGGGAGGATGGAGTAGGAGGAGGAGAAGAAGAGGCAGGCCTGCATGCAATCTGTGGCGGTAAAACCAAATCTACACGGGTGCCACGGGTTACATGCTTGATGGGCGTCAGAAGGTTCACCCAGTGGGCAGTAAAAGTTAAAAACCTTCCCTGCCCGTGTTTGCTAGACCACGTGTCTGTGGTCAGATGTATCTTGGCACCGACACTGTGTGCCAGAAATACATTCACTTGCCGCTGAACATGGCCATATAGCTCTGGGATGCCCTTCTGTGAGAAATACTTCCTTCCTGGGACCTTCCATTGTGGTGTTCCAATGACCACCAATTTTCGAAAGGCCTCCGAGTCCACCAGTTTATATGGCAGTAGTTGGCGGGCTATCAGTCCTAAAAAAGCCAGAGGTCAACCGTTGGGGAAGAGGGTTATCCGGCGTCATCATTTTTTTACGCTCGAACATTTAGCCCACGGAAGCCTGCCTTTTTCCAGAAAAACGTGAGGACGGCATGATGGAAGGTGGAGTGGAGGACAATTCTGAGGAGAGAGGAGAAGGAGAAGTAGAAGACAAGGCTGGATGGGGAGAGCCTGGAGTGTGGCTTTGTGGGTTCCGTTGCTCCCACTAGGCTCGGTGATGGCAGCTCATGTGCCTTCTTAAGGCGGTCTTCCCTAGGTGAGTGTTGGGCTTACCATGACATATGCGTTGACTGCAAAGGCTGCAGATGGCAACACTATTGTCAGCAGCGTACACGTTAAAAAAAAAAATATATATATATATAGCACCCAGCTTCAATCTGTTGTTTTAGGGGGCCACTGGTCTATCCCACCAGTTATAATACTTTTTTCTAATTGCGTTTGTCACTCTTTGTAGTATCACTGCAGAACCGCTCAGCAGTCACAATGCTGCACAGTGGAAATGCACTATACTATGCTTTCTATATTTGAAAGTATTTTATACGTGTATTACACCCCTATATACTGTACACCAATACCAGTCCTTAAAAGGACCTTTGTGGACCTAATAGTATCTAGCTAGTAGCTAGTGAATTGCAGACTGTCCCTGCTCTAAACACCAAACTGTCCCTCCCTACACTGAGAAACGACAGCTGCAGAATCGGTCAGCAACACTGCATACAGTGGACTATAATATGCTTTCTATATTTGAAAGAAAGTATATTATACGTGTATTACAACCCTATATACTGTACACCTATACCAGTCCTTAAAAGGACCTTTGTGGACCTAGTAGTAGCTAGCTAGTAGCTAGTGAATTGCAGACTGTCCCTGTTCCAAACACCAAACTGTCCCTCCCTACACTGAGAAATGACAGCTACGGAATCGGTCAGCACTCAGCAGTACAGCAGTGAAGTATAATATGCTTTCTATATTTGAAAGAAAGTATATTATACGTGTACAACCCTATATACTGTACACCTATACCAGTCCTTAAAAAAAACCTTTGTGGACATAGTAGCTAGTGAATTGCAGACTGTCCCTGCTCCAAACACCAAACTGTCCCTCAGTCCCTACACTGATAAAAGAAAGCAGCAGAAGCTGTCAGCACTCAGCAGCACAGCAGTCAAGTATAATATGCTTTCTATATTTGAAAGAAAGTATATTATACGTGTACAACCCTATATACTGTACACCTATACCAGTCCTTAAAAGGACCTTTGTGGAAGTAGTAACTAGTGAATTGCAGACTGTCCCTGCTCCAAACACCAAACTGTCCCTCAGTCCCTACACTGATAAAAGACAGCTGCAGAATCGGTCAGCACTCAGCAGCACAGCAGTGAAGTATAATATGCTTTCTATATTTGAAAGAAAGTATATTATATGTGTATTACAACCCTATATACTGTACACCTTTACCAGTCCTTAAAAGGACCTTTGTGGACCTAGTAGTAGCTAGCTAGTAGCTAGTGAATTGCAGACTGTCCCTGCTCCAAAAACCAAACTGTCCCTCCCTACACTGAGAAATTACAGCTACGGAATCGGTCAGCACTCAGCTCAGCAGCCCAGCAGTGAAGTATAATATGCTTTCTATATTTGAAAGAAAGTAAATTATACGTGTACAACCCTATATACTGTACACCTATACCAGTCCTTAAAAGGACCTTTGTGGACCTAGTAGCTAGTGAATTGCAGACTGTCCCTGCTCCAAACACCAAACTGTCCCTCAGTCCCTACACTGATAAAAGAAAGCAGCAGAATCGGTCAGCACTCAGCAGCACAGCAGTGCACCATAATATGCTTTCTATATTTGAAAGAAAGTATATTATAAGTGTATTACAACCCTATATACTGTACACCTATACCAGTCCTTAAAAGGACTTTTGTGGACTTAATAGTAATAGCTAGTGATTAAACTGACTGTCCCTGCTCCACACAGCGTCCTTTCCCTAAACTGACAAACGACAGAATGTAAAATGGCCGCCAGATCAGGTCTAATTATAAGGTAGGGGGTATGTCCAATTGTCCATGTGCTAAAATGTCTCAATTGACTGTCCTGTACCCCATGATGGATGTGTCATGGGTCAAAGTTCTTCCCAATGTAAACGCATATGTCCGCCGTGCGAACAGCGCCAGAAGTCCACCGGTTTGGCTAATCGCGAACGAGCAAAATTCACCGCAAACCAACCGCCGGACGAACAGCAAGGCCATCTCTATACAGAACCATTAAAAAGCAAAGCAAGTGACACATAACAGGTTCTCTTTGCTTCACCACACACATTTTGTACTACCTGGTTTACAGATGAGAAGGACGCCTACTAGTCCAGAGTTTATGTCATAAGATGTATTACTGTGAGAGTGATAGGCAGAAGTGATGCAAGGTGGGTCAGACTCCACAGGCCCATAGCCTTCTGGGATATCCCAGGTATATATGTATTCCTGTCCAGGTGGAATAGCGTCATCCGCCTTTTCCAGTTTGTTGGTTCCATCTTCATATCCAGCACCTAAAAAAAAAATTCAGTTCAGGCAAAAGTGGAAGATGTAGAAATATAAAATACGTAACAACATTTACTTATCAGATTCATGTACTGAAAATGTTGTACCAAACTTTGGTATCAAAATTATCGTAAATTGACAATCATATAATAAAATTGTAAAATTGTTACATTGTTTCATATGATATTGCAGGCAGCACAATAATATATTCATGCTCCTGAGGAAGTAGATTTAAAGTTGTTCTAAAGCCTCAAGGTTTTGTTAACCCCTTGGTGCCGCCCCTTTAAGGGGTTTGCTGTACCGGGAGGCGGGCGGAGCTTATGGCCACGTGACCGGCGTGATTGGCTGTCACGGTGTTCACACGATCGGATAAACTTTCCATGAGCCGCGAGTAACTGTGCCGGGAGCGCGCAAGGCACACACTCATAGCACAGCGCTGTCGGTGCTAACGCATGCAGTAGAGCTGCGGCTCTCCTGGCTTTGTCTCTCCTCCTGATACAGGTCGATAGCAGCGGGAGCCATTGGCTCCCACTCCTGTCAACCAACTCCAGTGACAAAAAAGGGGGCGGGGCTAAGTCCTGCTGTCTGTGTCTATGGTGGCAGCGGGGCTCGGGAGCGAGCCTGAATGAGTGGAATCAGTTTCGTCTTGGGGGCACGAGCAGGAGCAAGGAGTGGGGGTCCCAGAGAAAAGGAGGATCAGGGCCGCTCTCTGCACACAGCAGGTAAGTATGGACATGTTTGTTGATTTTTTTTACATTTCCCTCACAACCACTTTTACTGTTGAAATGCGTTGAGAAAGCTCCCCTTTCCACATGACCACCTATGGATGCAAATACGTGAGGCAAAGTCCTCTTATAGAAATTCCTCTCAAGCATGCATTAAAATTCATGGATTAAAATAAGATGGAATTGGGAAGCTGCAGAAGCCTCTTTTGAACAAAAAAAATGCATTCAAGTGGCTGCCCTATGTATGACATGCAGAAATGCATGTAAACTGCGCACAAAAAAACTCAAGTGGGAACGCATGTGATGATTGGGTGGGCCTTAATACTTCCAATTGTCAATATACAATTTAAAAAATAAATTTTGGTACGTTTTAGGATAACCCACTACTTGCTAGGGTGCTTGCGTAGGAATGCTCATCCAGAAAGCCTAATGAAAAACCATAGCAAAGCCACGGTGCACCAACGGCTCCAAGTGTATTAATAACGAAGAGCGGCCTCTGCCCTAGCAAATACTAAAGACCACAAAACCAACGCGTTTCGTCCTGCCCACCAACGCATTTCGTCCTGTCATTGGTCGTAACATAAAGTATACGGTCCTATCGGTGGCTGGGCAGAAAGTCAAGTGAGGGCAACATAGCCCTCACTTGGCTCTATCCCCTTGGAGGACCGGAGCGACCTCTTATGTCACGTCCAGTTCTCGGCCATTAACTTTATTAAATTTTTTTTACATTACATTTTAATTTTTTTTAGCTTATAAAGAATAATGAGAGATTTGGGATCTTTTTGACCACAGATCTCACAATAAAGAGGACCTTCTATACTTATTTCATTTACAAGGGGTGTTTACATGACTTGTAATAAAAATAAAAGTGATTCAAAAAAATTGAAATTAAAAAAGTGTAAAAATAGAAAGTAAAATAAGGGAAAAAAAATTATAGAGCCTCTATCCCTCTGAGCTCACGTGCAGAAGCGAACGCATATGTAAACCGTTCATACCGTGTTCAAACCGTACATGAGAGGTATCGCCGCGATCATTAGAGCAAGAGCAATAATTAGCACTAGACCTCCTCTGTAACTCTAAACAGATAACCTGTAAAAAAAAAATGTTATGTGTTGCCTATGGAGAATTTTAGGTACCGTACTTTGTCACCATTCCATGACTGTACGCACTTTTAAAGAATGACATGTTAGGCATCTATTTACTTGGCGTTACATCATCTTTCACATTACACAAAAATTGGGCTTTACTGTTTTTTTGTTGTTTTTTTTTTATTTATTAACCACTTGCCAACCAGCCGCCATCATTATACTGCGGCAGGTCGGCTTGTTCCCGCAAACCGCCGTAGCTGTACATTGGTCCCTTTAACAGCTATAGTGGGCACCCCGCAGGGCAGGGGGGGGGTTGATGCGCGCGGCCGGCAGCCGCGGTGTCTGCCGGCCACCCGCAATCGCTCCACAGAGAGCCAGAACAGGGATCTGTCAATGTAAACAAACAGATCCCCGTTCTGACAGGGGAGTAGAGAGAGATCATCTGTTCCTAGTAATTAGGAACAGCGATCTCTCCCCTCCTCCAGTCAGTCCCCCCCCCCACAGTTAGAAACACCTCCCAGGGAACACATTTAACCCCATCATGTATTTTTATAGCACTGATCGCTGTATAAATGTCAATGGTCCCAAAAGTGTCCGATCTGTCCGCCACAATCACGCTAAAAATCACAGATCACCGCCATTACTAGTAAAAGAAAAAAAAATTCATAAAAATACCATAAATCTATCAATTATTTTGTAGACGCTATATCTTTTGCGAAAACCTATCAATACATGCTTATTGTGATTTTGTTTACCAAAAATATGTAGAAGAATACATATCAGCCTAACCTGATGAAGACATTTTTTTTTTTTTTACATTTTATATATATGAATGAAGAAAATAATTACAAACCCGCGCTATGGAAAAAAATATACAGAAAAAAAAAAAAAATATATATATATATATATATATATATATATATATATATATCTCAGGGCTGCTGCTGTGATGAAGGGTAAAATACCCCAAAAGTTGAAAAAATAAATGTATTACTTAGCACTGCTCCTATATATATAATATCATAATATAATAATAATATAATATCATATATATATATATATATATATTATATTTTACATTTATATTTATTATAGCAAAATGTAAAAAATATTGTTTTTTTCCATTTAAATTGTTGCTCTTTTTTCATTTATAGCACAAAAAATAAAAACCACAGAGGTGATCAAATACCAATAAATGAAAGCTCTATTTGTGGGAAAAAAAGACGTAAATTTTGTTTGGGTACAGCATCGCACGACCACGCAATTGTACGTGAAAAGCAACACAGTGCCGTATCGCAAAAAATGGCCTGGTCATTGAAGGGGGTAAAACCTTCCGGTCAGTAAGTGGTTAAAGTGCATTTTTCCCAATAAAATTATGTTAAAGACTGCTGCGCAATTACAGCTTGACATAAAATACTGCAACGACCACCATTTTATTCTCTAGGGTCTCTGCTAAAAAAAAAACAAAAAAAAGTATAATATAATGTTTGGGGTTTCCAAGTAATTTTCTAACAAAAAAATACAGATTTTTACTTGTAAACAACAAATGCACTTAAAGTGGTTAATATATATATATATATACACAGATAGATAGATATATTTATTATATTATATATTCTTTTTATTTATATATATATATTTATTTTAAGATATTACAAGGCAAAATTTCTGACCTTCTGATCTTTTCGTGTATGAAACACTGATGCCATACAGACTGTATGGGATGCTTGCTAAGTTTTTAAAATGAATAACAGCAGAATCAAATGTTTCTAATCGAATTATAGGGCCCAGTAGACATATATTTCAGTTGGGGGCGTGACCGGATGGTGATGGTGGCGGCAGCGTGTGAGGAGTGAGAGAGGTGTGTGCTCTCACCGCAATGCCGACGGCTGAAGGCTGTGCAGGGATGACAGCATAGCACTGCATTGTCCCCGGGAAGGGAAGAGAGAGGTGGACTCATGCAAGCTGCACACTTACCTTGCTAAACAGATCCCATAAGCCTATTCCATATCTCCGAGAGTACCTAGGTGTGCGGAGGCCCCCCGGTTTTCTGGGGCGGGAGATCTGCCGAGCCGGTCCGGAGGCCGTGGAGGCGCTGCTGGGTGATCGCCAGCGGGACTGTGCGGCGCAGAGATCGCGGAAACGCCGTTATCTCGCGAGACCTTAGCCAGGGGTGTAGGAGAGAGGCCAGGAAGTGAAGGCTCGACAAACACGGCAATCCAGGATTAGAATGCCGGACCGGGCATTGAACAATCGGGGTCATTAGCGGAACAACAGCGGAGGGAGACCCCTGGAGGACACCTGTATTACCGGCCGGTATTCAATGTATGTACTGTATTTCTATGTTAATAATGTGGAAAGCCCTTGAGAGACTTTTACTTTATTCAAGTTACATATGACTGCCAACTGCTCACTGTGCTCTAGGGGGAAGGCTGAAGGTGTGGAGGAGTGAAATATGTGCTGCATTAGTCTATGTGCACTAGTCTGCTAATCAGTGGGTAACATTTGATCAGATTCTGAAAATCTGCTGTTTCTGCCACTGCTGTTGCTGCTATTGAAAAGAAAAAAAAAGAAATCAAGGGAAAGGGACTATAACTGGACAGTGGAGTTGTTGGAATTATCGGAATCCATATACCCGTAGTAACCCCCCATTGCATTGTGGAAACTTTGACCTAGGAGAATCCCCCCCTCCCCCCTTTTTTTTGGGGGGGGGGGAGAGAGGAGGAGAAGAGAGCCCCCCCCCCCCTTGGGCTATATACGGGAATTAAACCATGGCTGCAAGGAGGAGAGGGGAGGAGCCTGCAGGCCAGGAGAATGTCGGGATACAATCTTTAAGGTCAGCTAAGGACAAAGATAAGGAGAAGGGCTCCCAGGCCACAGCAACAGGGACATTAGCAGCAGCAAAACTGGAAAAGTATGCTCATACCCCAGACCACACGCCAATTAAGGGAGCACAGGGAGCACAAGTAAAAACTTCAACGGACAGAAAGAGCCAAGGGCAACCAGTACTGGCGGGAGTAAAAATGTAGTCAAACAAACTTCAGGCTCCTCAGGATGACCCGAAACAGTGCTTATGCAGGTCCCCCTGACAGATGGAGAAGGAGAACATTAAAGGAGGTGCTGGGGGCAGTTAATGTATGTAAACAGTCTCTGGTAGAGCTATGTGATCAAACAAGAGGTATTAAGGAGGAGCTAGCCTTGATGCGGCAAGAACTCCAAAAGACGGTTGATAGAATAACAGCAGCAGAGGGGGGAATATCCCAGATCGAAGATGAGATATACCCATTGAATCAAGAGGTCAAAGATCTAAAAATACAGATGGGGAAATTTGAAGGGAAATTGGATGAAATGGAAAATTAGGACTCCCGGAAAAATGTGAAGGCTCTGACCCAATTATGTTTCTGGAAACATGGTTTGTTGAAATCTTTGGAAGAGAGACTTTTTATCAACAGTTTGCAATAGAAAGGGCGCACAGAGTTCCGATTAGAACCCCACATCGGGGGGGGGGGGGGGGGTCAGCCTTGATCCATGCTACTGAAATTCTTGAATTATAAAGACAAAGCAGCTGTGCTCCATAAGGCCAGAGAAATGGGAAGCATCACTTATAAAGGGGCCAAAATTTCATTTTATTCTGATTTTTCTCCAGATCTGCAGAGGCGCAGAGCAGAGTTTGCGGAAACCAAGCGTAGACTTCAGAAACTAGACGTTACTTACGCTCTGCTGTATCCAGCTCGGTTACGGGTTGCAGCACTGGGAGAGACTTTATTTTTTGATTCTCCAGCTGGCGTGGCAGCCTGGGTAAAGGAATTACCTGGATTTACAGATTTTTAAATCAGAGGGTACTTTGGGTACAAGGACTTATTTCAAATCTACAGATCGGAATGGGTACATACCCACCTCAAGTTGCCATCATCCACGTTGGATTAGCAACATACCCAAAGGGCAACTCCTGAGATTATATAGAAACTGTACAAATAGAGAGGACTTTGACACACAAGCCGAAGTGATTATTGAAAGATTTTTGAAGAAAGGGTACAAAGAATCACAGTTACGGAACCTTAAAGAGAGTATAACAAGAATGGAAAGGAAAAAACTGTTAGAAAATGTAACAATCAAGAAAAAAACAAAGAATATAGAGACAGCTTTCCTCACGGGTTTCAGTAGACAACACAAGGAAATAGAAAGAATAATAAAAAAACACTGGCCCATTTTGAAAGTAGACGATACTCTGAAACAATTTTTACCCAATAATCCCTCTTTTATCTACAGAAAAGCCCCTAACTTAAGAAATAAACTGGTCAAAAACACAATTGACCCACCAAGAGAAATAAAGATTGCAAAACACTTGAAAGGATTTTTCAAGTGCGGTCAATGCCTCCCCTGCCGTAAAAGTAGAAAAACTAATAGGAAAACCACCACTTTCACCTCTACTACCAATGGTAGGACTTTCCCCATAAAAGAACTTATTTCCTGCAGAAGCACCCACGTCACATATGTTATAGAATGCCCCTGCCGCAAGCAATATGTGGGAAGAACCACGCGAGAACTACACGAAAGAATTAGGGAACACATTACTAACATTAAGAATGGATTTGACAAACATAGTGTCTCACGGCATTTCAGAGACTATCACAATCAGGACCCCAGACAAATGATTTTCTACGTAATTGACAAAATCAAAGGTCATTGGAGGGGAGAAGACAAAACCATAAAAGTCTCACAGAATGAAACCAGATGGATTTTTAACATGGAAACTTTACATCCTGCAGGAATGAATATCGATTTAGATCTTAATTGCTTTTTAACTAATTTTTAATGTTTAATTACTTGACTTTCTATACAGGTCGAATGTAATACATTCAACCATAAACCATAGAACACCTGCATTTTTTAACTGTTAATTTTACTAAAGGTATATTCATTCCCACTAAATCCATCTTTAAGCTTACCCCCTCCCTGGACCTATTCATCCACTTTACAAACGGGTCGAATGTTATTCATTCAAAGTTCCCATATATATAAAAAATAAAGAATAAAAAATAATCCACAAAAGAATAGTCCATCCTCCTTCTCTTCAAACTATCCCCTTAACGTAACAAATAAGTACTAAGAACACACCATTTTGGTGTTTGGTTCCTTTCAATACTTTTTCCTAACCTACTTTTTAACCTACTTTTTAATACAGTATTACTATTATTATTATTATTACATACATTTCCCTCTTTTAATATTTTTTTATATTTTTTATTTTTTACCAATTATATTTTTTCAGTCTATTATATCTTATATTCTCCAGTTCTAATATTTTTAGCCCATTAAAGAATTTTTAATATAAATACTCTCCTCCCACAATCTTAATATTCACATAACCTCCTCCAGTAATAAATATTCCCTAGGTAAAAAAACACACACCTTCGGTAGAACATCTTTTTAGATTCCTTTTCTAAATCTCTAATAAATAAAATATATTTTTAATATTAATATTTTTAATACATATCGATATCATAATTAAAATATTGAGGTCTTTTCGTTATACTTAAATTATGTACATTTTTAATTGGTCTCGCTTTGTTTTAATTAATTTCACATAATTAGTGTTTGTTTTTGTTTGGCTCCGTTTCATATTAAACTGTATGCAATATTTGGAATGTTAATTTTCCCTTATACATTAGGGAATAGTGTGTCCCGGCAATACATACTTCTATATTTATGTTTACATTTTCAGAGGGCATTCCCTCAATTAAAATGGCCGCGGGATTACCCGCACATGCGTGGTTTAAATTTTCAGTATAATACCAACAGAGGGCATTCCCTCAATTAAAATGGCCGCGGGATTATCCGCACATGCGTGGTGACACACTACACCCTATAAATGGGAAAAGGTGTATGCAAATGGCCGCTCCAGAGGACGTCTTTGATGACGAAACGCGTGGGGCGTGGCCACGAAGCATACACTGCTAACTCAGAAGGCGTGCTAGCCGAACGGAATCTTTCCTTTTCAATATAAGCATATGAACGGATGTTTGTGAGTAGTACTTTTGCCTATATAATAAATACGAAGTTTTATAAGACGTACTGCACCATGGATATGCCTCTTATTCATTACATATAACCGAACACGGCATAAGAACGGAGGAACGAAGGTTTCCCGGAACCATAATAGAGGCCAGCCAGAGAGCTACACAGTGGCTGATACTGTGAAGGTTGATCCACCCCGGAAGGGGCCTTAACTCTGGTGAGAGCAACTGCATAAAAATAGCCACAGAGCACCGGGAACAACAATTGAAATTTCCTCCACCCTTCACTTCACTTTCACTCGCAGAGGACACCCCACTAATTTATAATCACCTTTTTGAGGGACACTCTTTACTACTTTTTAATTTTTTAATTTTTTAATATTTTTAATTATTATTCTTATTTCCATTTTTTGCATTTTTTACTGCTAAATTTTACCACATTTTTTCACCTTTTTGTATCTTTTCACCTATGTAATATGTACCTTTCATCACAGTTACACTACGTGAGGACTTGATACGTGTAACAGATAAACCTATTTTTTATATATTTTTTATATACACATATTTTGTATACATATTTCTTCTATATATACTAAGCTTTACTTTTTATTTATATAGGTTTGTCACAAATACCAGAATTTGTTCACCAGCACCTTGCACTTTATATAATTTTATGCTGTTACAATTGTTTAATGATTTATGCATTTAGGATCTGTTATGACACTTATGGTCTCTAAAGGACATAATAATTGTTGACACTTATTGACACATACACATCTATTTTATTTTATTTTATTTTATTATCCAGCCTGCTGGAAATTTCTTGCTAATTGTATACCTTAGTCTCCAACCTTTAAAGGGTATAGCGCCAATCCTATTTCCCCCCCCCCCTCCCTACTTCATTTTATTCCTTCCCTTATTGGGTAGGAATTTAAATAGGGGCTGCTCTTACCCAAACCACTATCCATAGCGCGACCTACAAACCCCCTTACTGGGTGGAGGAAAGGGGGGACCGGTTGACGAGGAGGTGATGGGTCAGAGGGGAAGGAGGAAAACTTCATTCCCCCTTTCTCCCCTTCTTTTTTTTTTTCTTCTTCTCTCCTTTCTCCTTTCCTCTCTCTCTCTTCTCCCCCTAACCTCTCCTTTTGTAGGGGGGGGGGAGGGAGAGTGTGTTTGGATATGGGGACATATCGGGTACACTGCACTTGAATTATGGGCACAATGTATATGTTTACATATCGGTGGGCGGTGGGACACACACAGTATAATGGAATATATGAATGAGATTAAGAAGGGTTAAAAACGAGACACAGGTTGAGTTTAAGGGGAGGGGAGGGGGGATGGGGAGAAAGTACGAGAGTGGGAAGGGAGGGGGGGGAGCACGAAGGTATGGGTGGGTATGCTTCGGTCACAGAAAAAGCCCCTAGGGATAACCTAAAATGGTACGGGGGGGGGGGGGGGTAAGAATAAGGAATAAAAGGGGAAACAATGCACAGGAAAAGGATGAAGTTTGTACAGAAATAGAAGATAAATTAAAAATAAGGTTTGGAATACATGAAAAGTTTATATTTTTCTCACAGATGGGAAGTTTAGGATGGAATGTTATCACAATATATGAGAGGATGCACAAATTTATTATGATTTTTATTTTGAGTGGATTCTTCTTTCTCCTCCTGTCCCCTCTCATGTCTCAGTCTGTTAGCTGGGGTGTAGATGAGAAGTGTCCTCACGATATTAACCATAACATTGAGATTTCTCCTTCTTCTCTTTCTCCTTCTTTCTTTTTGTTAAGATATGCAGGCTAGAGTTATGAATATTGGTTCATGGAACGTACGGGGGTTGGGTACACCTGTTAAAAAAGCAGCGGTGTTTGATGCCCTTGAAAAATGTGATGTTGGGCTGATCTGCCTACAGGAGACACATCTAACTGAAGACTCCAAGTTGGAGAACTACAGTAGGAAATTTCAAGCTCAGTTCCACTCAGTCCACACCTCTTACTCAAGAGGTGTGGCCGTGTTGGTAAGAAAAGAAGTTGTGTTTACGTGTCGGCAGACCAGCATTGATAAAGAGGGGCGGTATGTGTTTTTGCACTGTGTGATTGAAAATCGGGAGTATGTCCTTGCAAATATCTATATTCCACCCCCGTTTAAATTGGACGTTTTATATAGCCTAATGGAATTCATAGTGGATAAATCTGGGATCCCAGTTGTAGTAGTGGGAGACTTTAATGAGGTTATTAACAAAAATCAGGATAGGTTTTAACCAGGGATACATACGCAGAGGGAGGGTGAGAGTCGGCTATCCAGGTTTATGCAAGAAGGGGGACTGTCTGATTTGTGGAGAGTTCGGAACCCGGACCTGTTACAATACTCTTGTTTCTCAGGTTCCTACTCCTCACTCTCAAGAATAGATTTAGTTTTGGGGAATGAAGAAGCTAACCAAGAGGTAAGCGAAATAGTATACCAACCTAGGGGGCTGTCAGATCATTCATTGGTGACGGTATCAGTAAATTTAGAGGGGAGAAGACCTCCGAAAGTATGGAAAATGAATCCAGTATGGTTTGAGATAATTGGAGATTCAGATAAGGTGCTATCTCAGCTAGAAGAGTTTATAGAGCTCAATAAAGATACCGCCGCAAGAGGAGTGATATGGGACGCACTAAAGGCCTACCTTAGGGGTATCCTTATTCAGCAGGTAGCGAAAATTAAGAAAATATCTAGAGAATGGGAGAACACAGTTAAAAGGGAGTTAGCAGAAGCAGAAAGAGAATATGTTGTAAACCCCACCCCAGAGAAACAAAAGACATGGTTAGATAAACAGCAGGAATATAAAGCAGTGATCATTAGGAAAGTCGAGAATAAAAGATTGTTTCAGAAATAAGTAGCGTATGGGGAGGGGGAAAGAGTCGGGAGGATGCTGGCACACTTAGTGAAGACCAATTGCTCGCCATCTACCGTCCCCGCGATCAGGACAGAGAAGGGAGAAATCTCAACACAGAGCTCAGTGATTATAGATACCTTTAGATCATATTATGCAAACCTGTACAGATCACAGGGGCTGCCGGGAGACGAGGAAATGGACATATTCTTTGGAAACATTAAAGTTCCTTCCCTTACTGAGGAGGAGAGAGAGATAATGGAAGCACCATTAACATTAGAAGAAATTCAATCTGCAGCGACAGCAATGGCTAATCAGAAGTCCCCAGGACCAGATGGTCTTCCATTGGAAACCTATAAATATTATGGGAAAGTATTGCTTCCGGAGCTTCTGAAAGTATTAAATAGGGCAAAGGAGGAAGGGAGACTGCCCACCTCAATGACAGAAACAACGATAATTGTTCTGCACAAAGAAGGGAAGGATCCGTTGGAAACTAAATCTTACCGACCTATTTCCCTTCTGTGCACGGACGCAAAAATATTAGCTAAGGTACTAGCGGCCAGATTGAATAAAATTATCTCCAGATTGGTACATCCCGATCAAACGGGATTTATCCCTGGTAGATCAACCAGCATGAATATTAGAAGGCTGTATCTTAACCTGCAGATACCAACGGAAAATGTAGGTAATAGGGCAATTATGGCTTTAGATGTAGTCAAAGCCTTTGACGGTCTAGAATGGAGATATATCTGGCGGGTACTGAGCGAATTTGGATTTGGTTCTACATTTATTGCATGGATAAAAACTTTGTATAATGGTCTTAGTGCTAGAATTAGGGTTAACAAGGAGTATTCAGATAAGATATTATTAGAGAGAGGGGCAAGACAGGGGTGTCCATTGTCACCCCTGATCTTTGCCCTCGCAATGGAACCATTAGCCATCACAATAAGATCCAATATTAATATGGAAGGCTTCCAAAGAGGGTTGAGGGAAAAGAAGATTGCGTTATACACGGATGATATTCTCCTTTTTTTGGGGGACTCAGAGCAGTCCCTCAAGCAGGGGATGAAGGTCCCTGGGGAGTTTAGTCGTTTCTCGGGATTAATTATAAACTGGGAAAAATCAGCTCTGATGCCTGTAGATACATTGGGGAGTCAAGGTATTCTGGCAATCCCGCAGTTGGAAGTGGTGGAAAAAATAAAATATTTAGGAATACACATACAAAGAGACCCTAAAAAGAATATAAGTGATAATGTAGCCCCACTATTAGCTAAATTTAAAAATAAAATAGAAATCTGGAAGAGACTCCCACTATCAGTTGCAGGGAGATGCAATCTCATTAAAATGCTGTGGATGCCTCAGTTATTGTATCTGCTGCACAACTCTCCGATATGGATAGATATAAAATGGTTTAAAAAAATGGAAACATTATTTCGAGAACTCATATGGAGAGGAGGTATTTCAAGGATTGGCCTACAAATCCTGCAGTTACCTACAAGGAAGGGAGGAATGGCAGTACCACATCCAAGAAGCTATTTCTTAGCTGCCCAATTGCAGCATCTGGGGACGAGTAATGAGCTTAGTGGAGGTACAAACACGGCACTAATGATTACAGGGACACCTCATAAGACTATAGTAGAGGCTTTGGAGGCAAATTCATTTCCCCATAGAATGCCTACAATAAAACTTGCTTTAAAAGTATGGAAGGCAGTAAAGGCGATAAAAGGCCTGGAAGGGATGACTAAAGAAACCCCCCTATGGAATAACTTGAATCTACAGGAAATGGAAATGATAGGAAGATACAAAGACTGGGAAACTAGGGGGATTGACAGGCTGGCCCAGTTGTACGAAGGAAATACAATAAAAACATTTAACGCACTGAGAGCGGAATTTGATTTACCAAAACATTCGTTTTATAAATATTTACAAATTAGACACGCCTTATCGAAACAATTTGATACACCAGGGCCAGTTTGGAGTAATTCCCCCATTTATAACATATTAAACTCCCAAGATAGAGTAAGAGGTTTTATAGCAGAAATGTATCCACATATATGTGAAGGGAGTATAGAAAGCCCAGGAAAACTTAAAAGTAGAAGAAAATGGGAGGAGGAATTAGGAACATTTTCAGATGAGCAGTGGATGAGGATACTTGAGGGGGGGCATTTGATATCCGTTTCGCCGGCCCAGAAGGTGTCACATCTGATGCTGTTACATAGAGCTTATTACACGCCGAATAGGTTATTTCGTTTTGGGCGAAGAGTGGATGATGGATGTCCGAGATGTCAGGAGACTGGGGATCTGACACACATGTTCTGGTGGTGCCCTAAACTGTTTCGCAACTGGTCAGAAGTTATTGCTGATCTGAATGAAACATTCAGAGTGACGGTTAATGGGAACCCCAGAATGTGTGTGCTGGGCTTGAATGAAGGAATAGGAGGATCAGCTTGCATAAACAAAGCAGTAATGAGGTGTATGTTTCAGGCAAGGAAATTGATAGCGCAGAGGTGGCAGGCAGAAAACCCCCCTTCAGTAGCAGATTGGAGGCAGTTAATTACAGAGACGGTTTGAGAGGGAATTTTGAGGACTTCAAAAGAATGTGGAAACCATGGGTGGATAGGTTGGGACATCCAGTATAAGGGCTTGGAGTGACTGAGGACAGGAGGGAAGAAGGAAAGAGAAAACTCTTTGAATAGGTGTTAAGAAGAATGAGATGCTAGGAGAATCACAATCACAGTTTGGGAGGGGAAAGGGAAGGGAACTGTTAATTTGTAAAATTGATTATTTAACTGCATAAAGTTTGTTTATTGAAAAATTATTATGAAAATAAATAAAGATTATGTAAATTTAAAAAAAATATATATTCTTTATATATATATATATATATATATATATATATATATATATATATATATATATATATATATATATATATATATATTTTTTTTTTTTTTAAGATATTACAAGGCAAAATTTCTGACCTTCTGATCTTTTCGTGTATGAAACACTGATGCCATACAGACTGTATGGGATGCTTGCTAAGTTTTTAAAATGAATAACAGCAGAATCAAATGTTTCTAATCGAATTATAGGGCCCAGTAGACCTAAAAGTGAAATTAAAAAAAAAGGCAAAATCATAAGAATTACATTGAATGCTACAGATGCAATTTAAATATAATGCAAAAAACAAACATTGATTACCACACATTATTACATCACTCAAAGGGTAACTCCATTTTGATAAAAAAAACAAAAAAAAATATATATATATATATATATATATATATATATATAGCAAATAATAATTAAATAATAATAAAATAATATATAATACAATTTTTTTCTGTAAAATGCAATATGACAACCTAGAGGCATTCTGCTTCTGTGATTGGCTCACTGAGATTTTAGGCATCCCCTGCAATAGGAATTTAACCCTAAAGGGTTCAATACCTCTAATGCCGCGTACACACGATCGGAGTTTCGGCCAGCAAAAGACAGAAGAATGCTTTTCATCGGAAAATACGACCGTGTGTATGCTCCATCGGAATTTAGCTGGACAAAATCCTGCAAGCAAAAATCTGAGAGCATGTTCTAAATTTTTCTGACGGAATATCTTTCTATCAGAAATTCCGATCGTGTGTATGAAATTCCTACGCGCAAAAACTCACGCATGCTCAGATTCAGCTACGAGATGGAAGCTATTGGCTACTGGCTTTTGAACTTCCTTTTTCTAGTCCCGTCATACGTGTTGTACGTTCTTGACGGTCGGAATTTGGTGTGACCGTGTGTGTGCAAGACAGCTTGAGCGAAATCCCGTTTTAGAATTCCGTCGGGAAAACAATCAGACCTTTTTCCGAACCAAAATTCCGATCGCGTGTACGTGGCATAAAGGGATCCAGACCTTGCAGCTTTCCTCATCAGAACACTGAGAATGCACCAGGTGATTATAATGAATGTTAGACTATACAGTCAAAGTACCAAAAGCTGTGGACAGACCAGGTTGTCAGTGGTCCTACCTGCCCAGGGCTCCCTTGGTGTCGGATCCGTGAAAGAGGCATCACTATATTCCATGTAGATGGCTTTTTTGTATATTGGAGCGCCAGACGACTTCACGATTTCCCTGTAACGTGTAAGAGAATAATACACTTAAAAATAATAAAATAAAAATAAATCTACCAGACTCTAGTGGCATTCCATGTTTATAGATGGTTGAATTATGAATAATTATTAACCTGCTTATATTTTTCCTTCCCCGATTCATCCATTGCCCCTCACCAACAAATTAATGATGTGTGAATTAAAAAGAAAAAAAAAACTTTCTATTTTCATTAAATTCTTTTTTTTTTTTTTTAGACCCAGTGATGTCATTCCTGGGTCTCTGTGCTTCCACTTCCAGTCCAGGCCTTTTCTGGTACTTTTTGTTCACAAATATAACAATCAGTATATTTTTGACTAGAAAATTACTTAGAACCCAGTAATATTATATATATATTTTTAAAGCGAGACTCTAGAAAATAAATTGGTGGGTTTTACAATTTTTTATGTCACGTGGTATTTGCACAGCAATTTTTCGAAAACACTTCTTTTTTTTTTTAAATACTTTTTTTGAATTTTAATGGGAAAAAAATATATAAAATATAATATATATAAACCCAAAATATTATATAAAAAAAAAATGTTTTGCTAAATATAACAGGTGAGGTCACGCCAACAAAATAGATACACTTTAAAATTTTGCACGCAACTAAGTAAATTTTACTACCCATAGGTGGCGCTTTAACCACTTCAGCCCCGGAAGATTTTATCCCCTTCCTGACCAGAGCACTTTTTGGGATTCGGCACTGCGTCGCTTTAACTGACAATTGAGCGGTCGTGCGACGTGGCTCCCAAACAAAATTTACGTTCTTTTTTTACCACAAATAGAGCTTTCTTTTGGTGGTATTTGATAACCTATGCGGTTTTTATTTTTTACACTATAAACTAAAAAAGAGCGACAATTTTGAAAAAAACACATTCTTTTTTAAATTTTGCTATGATAAATATCCCCCAAAATATGTAAAAAACATATTTTTTTCCTCAGTTTAGGCCGATACGTATTCCTTTACATATTTTTGGTAAAAAATAAAAAAAAATTGCAATAAGCGTTTATTGATTGGTTGGGCATGTTATGACCTGGGCAACCCCCACGTGTGATGCTGAGCCTCCATGATTGAAAGAACTGAAATGCGGGAAATGAAAGAGGCGGAGACAGTTTTAGTTTTAGTAAATCTCTTATATAAAGTTGCATGACAAATCGCAGCCCATTGGTTTCAATGGAACCTGTTCAAATCGATGCGACTTAAAGTTACAGCAACTTTAAAAGGGTCCCTGCTCTACTCTGAGGCGACTTGAGTCCCAGAGAGTGTAAAAGTTGCATCAAAGTCACATTTAGAATCACATAAGTGTGAACCTGAGCCTTACTGACACTACAAATCAGCAATGGGGGCTTCCTTTATGCAAACAGCTAAATCCACAGGTATAATATATACATATATGGGGGCATCTTTACCTGCCAAAGCAGTGGTTTCCAAACTGTGGCCCTTTGTTTGCCTTTATCCGGCCCTATTTTATCTGCTGACAATGATGGGGCAGAATTCCTCCCACTGACACCAATGATGGGTTCCTCCCACTGATACCAATGACGGGGCACTATTCCTCCCACTGATGCCAATGATGGGGCACTATTCCTCCCACTGACACCAATGATGGGGCAGAAATCTTCCCACTGACACCAACAATTTGGCAGAATTATTCCCACTGGCATTTCGATGGGGCAGAAATCTTCCCACTGACACCAATGATGGGGAGAATTCCTCCCACTGACACCAACGATTTGGCAGAAATCTTTCCACTGACACCAACAATGGGGCACTATTCCTCCCACTGACACCAATAATGGGGCAGAATTCCTCCCACTTACACCAACAAAGGGGCACTATTCCTCCCACTGACACCAACAATGGGGTTCAATTCCTCCCACTGACACCAACAATGGGGTTCAATTCCTCCCACTGACACCAACAATGGGGTAAATTCATCCCCCTGACACCAACAATGGGGTTCAATTCCTCCCACTGACACCAACAATGGGGTTCAATTCCTCCCACTGACACCAATGGGGTTAATTCCTCCCTCTGACACCAACAAAGGGACAAAATTCCTCCCACTGACACCAATGATGGGGTTCAATTCCTCCCACTGACACCAATGATGTGGCAGAATTCCTCCCACTGACACCAACAATGGGGTTCAATTCCTCCCACTGACACCAACAATGGGGTTCAATTCCTCCCCCTGGCACCAACAATGGGGTTCAATTCCTCCCACTGACACCAACAATGGGGTTCAATTTCTCCCACTGACACCAATGGGGTTCAATTCCTCCTTCTGCCACCAACGAAGGGACCTGATTTTTCCCTGCTGCTGTTTGGCAACGTATACAGGTCTTGTCCCTCCCCCAACCTGTGAGTGGAAAGTGAAGATGTGGACTGCAACATTGTAACAAGTTATGAGGGGTACAGCTGCAGCAGGGGGATGATCTGTGTCAGACATTTGTGAACACAGCCAAGAACTGCACAGACACCAGGATCCTGGTCCCCTGGATGATGCCTGAACAAAAATGCTGCCGTCCTTCTGGAGAGAAAGATAAAGATATTGTCAGGGGGAACACTGTGATCTCTTTAAGAGGTAATAAATGCCTGGAAATGTTACAATGACACATTACTGAGAATTCACAATGTGAGAAAATAGAGCTGATAACATAATTGGTTCCTTCCTTCTGGTTCCCCTCTTATCTTATAGGGGAGGCCGAGAACAATCCAACCACAAACTCTGCTGTCCTACTACAGATACTGCTATAGTGGCCGGCAGACTGCAGAGAAATATGGAACAGCTACTGAGAAGAATATTTCTATATAGGAGACTGCGATCAAGGCTTTCATTTTTAACACAACTGTTCTCAGAATTATGAATCCCATCTGTTCAGTCAAGAGGACTACAGTATGTATGAAGATTGATAGTCATATTATATATACACATACACACACACACACACACACACACACACACACACACACACACACACACACACACACACACAATATATTACCAAAAGTATTGGGACACCTGCCTTTACACGCACATGGACTTTAATGGCATCCCAGTCTTATGCCGCGTACACACGAGCGGACTGTATGGTGTACTTAGTCCGTCGAAACACATTTCAGCGGACAATCCGCTCGTGTGTGGGCTTCAGCGGACTTTTTCAGCGTGCAGTCTGGCGTACTAAGTATTTCGTTTTTTTTCGAAATTCTGTCCATCGTACTTTGGTTTCAGCGGACAGTACGGTCGTCAGTATGCTAGTTCGACGGACTAAGAATGGCGCATACCCAGAAAGGATTTACACGGCGGAAGGGTGCTTTGCTGTGTCTTGGACTTCCTATTTCTAGTCCCGTCGTATGTGCTGTACACGTCATCGCGCAAGCTTTCGACGGACTGTTTGTGCATCCGTGTGTGGTCAAGTCTGTTCAGTGGAAAGTACGACGGACTGTCCGTCGGATTGTATGACGAACTAAGTATGCCATACAGTCTGCTCGTGTGTACGCGGCATTAGTCTGTAGGATTCAATATTGAGTTGGCCCAACCAAGCTATTGCAGCTATAAAAGCTTCAACTCTTCTAGGAAGGCTGTCCACAAGGTTTAGGAGTGTGTCTATGGGAATGTTTGACCATTCTTCCAAAAGCGCATTTGTAAGATCAGGCACTGATGTTGGGTGAGAAGACCTGGCTCGCAGTCTCCACTCTAATTCATCCCAAAGATGTTCTATCGGGTGGAGGTCAGGACTCTGTGCAGGACAGTCAAGTTCCTCCACACCAAACTCGCTCATCCATGTCTTTATGGACCTTGCTTTGTGCAAGAGGACCTTTTGATAAAGTCACGTGGACAGTGAAGAAACGCGTCAGGGAGCAGCCTGTGATCTCATAATGTGCGATCAGAAAGCAGAGAGCGAGCTGCTGGGGACACAGGGCTGAGGATCTGCGTATGTTTCAGTGATACAGGGGGCTATTCACCCCAACCACACAAGCTTATCACCCGTGTGCACCAGGAATTTGCATATGTAAATATGAGTTTATAACTGCTTATTTTAATAAAGATAGTGTTTTATACAGTTCAGTCACTGTCAGTTCTTTCCTTACCCCTATGATACCTATGTATGAGAACCCCATGATGCTCCTGCGCTCTGCATTTTAGTTGAACATCATGGGAAATGTAGTTCCAAAACATCTGGAGCGCCAAGGTTCACCATCACTGCCTTATACCGACAGAGGAACGGCAGATTGCTGGATTGATACCCCTAAGTGGAAGGCGTTACTGGACCCTTTTGTTGGTTTCCCTAGAAGGTATGCGCATGGTGTGACTGGTGAAGGGCACTTTGGTTATTATATAATGACAAAGTGGTAGTTACGGCGCTCTCCTATAACAGTGCAAGAAATCGCTTCCTATTTATAAGTTGAAAATCGCATGCTACCTAAGTTACAAATATTCAACCTTCCCAGGTGCTGGTGTTACTAAATGACAGTGCAAAAAATTTACAAATTATTAGAAATCTGCAGAAAACGTATATAAAAATGAATTAGATAAATAAAATAATATAACAACTGTGCAAAAAAGTGCTGACGTGCTGTAGTGTAAATTATGTGCGGAAAGTGCCTGACTAGCTTGTATTATCTTCACACAAACAAACTTATTAAAGTGCACAAAGGACCATTTAAGATTTGGTAAAAAATCCCCCAAAAAACTGAAAAACTGAAAAAAAATGTATCCAAAAAATATAATATAAATAAATAATAAACTGAAAAAAAAAGTCCTCAGAAAAAATATATTTTTTTCTGGAAAAGTTTTTTTTCCTCCAAGAATTTCACAGAAAGTTCAATGAGGGGCGTGGCCTAACGTACACACTCTCTCCTACAAGGCGGCGGCCGTGTTTTGGATACCTGTGACAATACGAACGTTTTTAATCTATATACATGTGAGTAGCCACTTGTTATACACAATAAAGGCGCTAATTTTAAATACAGTACTGCACTATGGAAGCTTTTATATTTCTTTACATAGGAGCAAATGAGACACCAAACCGGACCAGCTCTATACAGCGACACAGGGGCTCACACTGTGGAGACAAGTTAACCCCTGCAGGGGCAGGGGAGCTGGTGAATGCGGCAATTTGCTTCACGCATGGAAAACGCACCGGTTCTGTTCCAGTATACACTAAGGCACTGAGCATGAGTCATTTTCTTTTTTTGTCAAATAACTTTTTATTCTTACAAACAGTGCATTACACTTCATGCAATACTACGGCACAATAAATCAGTAGGAAAATGAATGAGTAGTCTTTAGGGACCTCCCACCCAATGGCCCGTCCCAGGGAGCCCCCCGGGGCTGGCACATACCAAGTCAGGGGGGGGCCCCCCGCGAACATCCGGGCCGACCCTGGAGATTGAAAAATGGCGTTGCCCATCGTAGGGTACAGTAGGGTAGCCCAGTACTTAGATATAAACATCTACAATCGATATTAACCACTCATTACAAGCGTCATCCTCAAAGTAGCATTCTAGAGGAGCAACAAAGCACATGAAAGCACAAGCCAGACAGAATAGAGAAAGAGAGGCAAACAAAAAGGAATAGTAAGTCTGAGCGGTAGGGAGAGAAGAAAATCGAGAGCAAAGACGGGAAGGATAGGAGATAGGAAGGGTAAGGAAAGAGAGAGAGAACATAGCGAAAGAGGAAAAAAAAAAGGGGGGGGAAGGGTAGGGGAAGGGAAGAAGGGGCAATCACCGTGTGTGGTCCCTGCATTCGATCACATCTGGTCCTCCCGGGAGTTCCATGGGCTCCAGACCACATCATGGGCCTCGAGCCGGTCCTGTATCCTGGCGGTCATCCTCTCCATCAACTCCACGTCTTTGATTCTAGCATGGAGTGCACCGAGAGCAGGGGGCAGCACCCTTTTCCAATGTAGGGCTATTAGACATTTCGCCGCTGTCAGAATGTGTCATGACAATTTCTTACGGGACTTCGTCAGCTTAGGGAAGGGGATGCCCAACAAGAAGGTCTTAGGATCCAGGACCACTCGCCGATCCAAAAGATCAGACAGGAGGTGCCGGACCCCCTCCCAGAAGGGAACTATAAGGGGACACTGCCAAAAAATGTGGAACAGCGTCCCCCTGTGGGCCATGCATCGCCAGCATCTGTCGGAAGTGGTGGGGTAAATGGTGTGAAGAACGTCCGGGGTCATGTACCAGAAAAATAAAATTTTGTACGCGTTCTCCCTGTAGAGCGTGCATAGAGAGCTTTTTGAGGCCTGGGACCATATCGTCTGCCATTGCTCCTCCGTGATCTCCTCACCCAACTGCTCCACCCACTTGAGCATATAAGCGTGTTTGCCTGTTGGAGCTATAGGGGGGGCATTGAGTATTTTATAAATAGCAGATATCAATCCCCTTTGGGCTGCGCCCTCGAGGATTACGGTCTCAAAAGCGGAGGGCGGGGAGAAGCGCAGGTCAGAGGACATGGTCTGGGCGTAGTGTCGTATCTGCAGATAGCTGTAGAAGCTCTGTCTCGGGAGGTCGAATTTGGACTGAAGGTCAGCAAAGGACAGCAATCTCCGCGATCTGGGGTCCACTAAGGTCCCCAGATGGAAAAGGTTCCGGGATAACCATGGATGGGACATCGCATACGTCAGGCTATCTGGCATCTTAGGGTGATACAGGAAGGACGTCAGGAGCGACTTATCTGAAGACAAGACATATATCTTAGATAGCTTGCACCATAGGCCCTGTAAATGAGACCTAGGACCCAGCAATTGGGCCCGGGGAACCAGTGCTGCTGCACTCCAGAGCATACTATTAGAGTGAGCTGGAGCCAACCAGAGCTTCTCGATTTCCGTCCATCTGTTATACGACCTCTGGGTGAACCAGGAGGTCACTGCACGGAGCTGGGCCGCCTGGTAATACTTAACGAGGTCCGGAAACGCCAGACCCCCGTCTGAGCGGGAGGCTGTCATTACCGAGCGGGGGATTCTGTGGCGTTTGTAGTTCCATGTGAAATCCAGCAGATCTGCTTGTAATTTTTTCAGGTGGTGATAAGGTACGGGAATAGGAAGGGTCTGGAAAAGGTAGAGGAGTTTCGGGAGAATCGTCATTTTCACCGAAGCTATCCTACCGAAAAGGGAGATCTGGTGCTTCCGCCATTGGGAGAGTAACTGCCTGATAGTGCCATACAGGGGCGGGAAGTTTGCCTGATACAGAGAGTCAAAGGTCGGGGTGATATGTATCCCCAAGTATTTCAAGGAGGTGGTTTTCCAGTGGTATGGAAAAGTGGCTCGGAGGTGTTCAACCTCCAGGGGCGGTATATTTACCGGGAGGGCTTCCGATTTCGATGCGTTAATTTTATAACCCGATAGGGCGCTGTAGCGATCTAGTTCCTTATGTAAATTAGGCAGGGATATCCTGGGCTGGGTCAAGGTGAGGATAACATCGTCCGCGAACAATGAGACCTTAAATTCCCTGTCCCTAACTGGGATGCCCCTGATATCCGGATTCCGCCGGATGGACGCCGCCAGGGGTTCTACACAGATAGCAAATAATAAGGGCGACAGGGGACATCCCTGTCGCGTGCCATTGTAGACCGAAAATGTCGAGGAGGTAGCGAAGGGGGTCTTAACTTGGGAGGACGGGTTGGAGTAAAGGTGCTGTATAGCCTGCAGGAACGGTCCCCTCATCCCCATGTGCTGCAACGTGGCGAACAGGAAGGGCCACCCCAATCTATCAAGACTCAGAAGCAAGGACGGGACGCCCCCCCTATTCGCCACGTCGACTAAGTCTATGACCTTCCTGGTATTGTCGCTAGCTTGACGAAGAGGGACGAACCTGATCTTTATGAATGATGGAAGGGAGGACCATATTGAGCCGGAGGGAGAGAAGTTTCGTAAAGATCTTCAGGTCCGCATTCAGGAGTGCAATGGGCCTATAATTGGCACAGAGAATGGGGTCCTTATCGGGCTTGGGTATCAGGGTGAGGAAGGAGCGTTGCATATCGGGAGGAACCGGGGTATTCAACAGAAACGCATTGAACAGTCTGTCCATGTATGGGAGCAGTAGGGGCAGAAACGTTTTATAATATTCGTAGGGTAGGCTGTCCGGACCCGGGGATTTATGAGCCGGTAACGACTTGATGGTCAATTCTATTTCC
The DNA here is from genome assembly GCF_037356315.1 of Lithobates pipiens. Taxonomy (NCBI): domain Eukaryota; kingdom Metazoa; phylum Chordata; class Amphibia; order Anura; family Ranidae; genus Lithobates; species Lithobates pipiens. Next base: position 94,230,329 of record NW_027507685.1, on the reverse strand, counting down.
TCCTCTGTAATGGGCTTATTCAGGGAGGCTAGATCCAGGTCTCGGATGCGGGGGATCCCGCTGTCCGTCAGGTATTGGTGCATGCGTTGGGAGAGCCCCGCCGACAGGGGGGCACTGGGTATGTCACTGCTGTTGTACAGCTCCTCATAGAAGCTCGCAAACGTGTCTACTATCTCCTTAGGGTGGGAAACTACAGTGTTGGTTTTAGTTTTAATCTAGTGTGGGGCGGACAGGAGGGTTTTATCTTTAAGTTTCCTCGCCAAGAGTGAGTGCGCCTTATTGCCCCTGTCATAAAACGTCTGCCTAATCCGCAAGAGGGTCTTTTCCACCTGGCGAAGCGCCAGGTCCTTAAGCGCCATGCGAAGTTTAGTGATCTTCCGGAGGAGTCGCAGCGACGGGGAGGCCTGCATAATCCTTTCTAACTGCCCAAGCTCCCTTTCCGTTTGCAATTTAGTGGCCTCGGCATCTTTCTTCAAAGCAGAAGAAAGGGCCATGCACTTACCGCGGATGACCGCCTTGTGGGCCTCCCACAGAGTAGGGAGAGCAACGTCCGGGGTTGCGTTTTCATCGAAATAGTATTTCAAAGTTGAGACCAGTTCCGCCTGTGATAGGGAATGTTGCAGGAGAAAGGTGTTAGCTTCCAATTATAGGGTCTAACTGCAGGGGCTTCTAGATCCAGTGTTAGCAGGATCGGTGCATGATCCGACCACGAGATTGGTAGAATAAGGGCCCGCCGGGCCATTCTCAGTGTGGTATTGTTGGTAAAAAAGTAGTCTATGCGGGAGTGCAGCTGGTGCAGGGCCGAGTAATACGTGTACTGCCGGTCCACCGGGTCAAGGGCCCGCCAGACATCGAAGAGAGCGTGTCTGCGGGTCAATTGGCGAAAAAGTTTTGAGTCCCTAAGCGCTTTAGCTGAGGGTGGCCGGGGCGTCGTCGCCAAACGGTCCGCAGTAGCGGAGTGGGCCAGATTAAAATCACCCCCCACCACTAAGTAACCATGATCCGTCTTGAACAAGCGTGACAAGAGTTTGGAGAGAAAGCTATGCTGGCGGACATTCGGGGCGTACAGGGTACACAGGGTGATCGGCTGGGATCTCCACTTGCCCTTGAGAACCAGGAAGCCTCCCCCGGGATCACTGTAATGATCGAGGTAGGTGAAAGGGGCTCCATGACGAATCAGGATGGCCACGCCTGCCTTCTTATGAGGTCCCGAGGATAGGTAAGCTAAAGGAAAATATCTAGAGGCAAAAACGAAGGACCCCCCCTTATCAAAATGTGTCTCCTGGACAAGGACAATATCCGCTCCTGACTGCCTAAATTCCCTCAGTGCCAGATGCCGTTTCCCGTTGGAGTTTAGTCCATGGACATTTAGGGATAAAATCTTAGCCATCAGTCATGTCAGGGGCGGGAGAATGTAAGCGAGGTCTTACCCAGTTTCCACCATTCAGGACGACCGCCAGGAGCCAGGAGCTTGCATGTTCCGGAGGAGGGACTCAACAGGGAGTTCCACGATGCCCACCGACCACGACACGGTGGGATGCCAGGGAGGGGAAGGGGAGAGGAAGAAGCAGAGAAAGAGAGAGAAAGAAGAGGTTAGAGCAACAAACAAAAAAGCACATGTCAAATAGACAACTGTTGTACAATATAAAATTGAACCATAGGAGACCATGAACAGGCAAATCGCTTAGGTCTAAACGGATTCCCAGGGGCCACCAGAGCCGGAACCCGTGGGCCGGGCCCGGCGGCCGCATGGGAGTCCAGCTCCCCCCGTCAGGAGTTGCAAATAAGGCGGGTGGTGAGAAGTGGGGGGGGGCTGAGGAAATGCCCTTGCGATGTTAATCGCCAGACATTTCCTAGGGTCCCGGATGCAACACCAATGCATCCGGGTAGGAGGAGGGTGACACAGAAACAGGGGAAAACCCACTTTCTCGGTTCTCCCATGTGTACCAGCCATAAAAAAAAAACAGAACGTCAGCAAGAAGGCACTTAAAGGGGGGAAAAAAAAGCAGAAAAAAAAAACAAAAAACGGGAACTCTTGGGGCAGGATAAGAGGGCAAGTTCGGAGCGTCTGGACATCGGTCCAACGGCCAACCAACAAACAAAACGGGCCGTAATCCCTTGCGCCACAAGGGCCTACGGGATCAAAAAAGGAAAAAAAGGTATGCAAAAATTGCCGCTATGCAGTACTTCAGCCATTCCCTTGTCGGGCCGATTTTTTAGGTGCCTCCCGGTTGCGAGGACGTTGTCGTGAGGGGACCCTCTGCCACAGGGTTGGAGCGGGTGGCTGGGTAGCCACAAGATCCCATTCCGGCAGCTGGGGAGGGTGGACGCCCAGGTCCTCACAGAAGGCGAGTAGATCTTCAGGGTACCGCAAAGTTGCCGTCTTGCCTTGATGCTTAGCTGTAAGAGCGAACGGATAGCCCCAATGTGGAATGTGAGCGCCCTGCAAGGTGCGGAGCAGCGGTTGAAGGAGTCTACGTTTCTGCAGTGTAAGCCAGGATAGGTCCGGGAAGAGCTGCACTTGGGTGTTGCGAAAGGTCACCACCCTGGCCAGGCGGGCCTGTCTCATAATGTCCTCTTTAATATGGAACGAAGTTATTCTACAGATGACATCCCTGGGGTTGGAGGTTGCGTTTTTGGAGCGCAAGGCCCTGTGTGCTCTGTCCATTTCAATAAACTTGGAGGGGGGTTCCCCAAGAAGATCATTAAATATCTCCTGCAGGATAATTTGGAGGTCTTCTGGCCCATCCGCCTCTGGAATCCCCCTCACCCTTATGTTATGCCTACGCCCCCTGTTATCCAAGTCCTCCACATGACGCTGCATGTCCCTCAGGAGCATGCGATGATCGGCCCCTTGTGCTTGGGTCCTGTGGATCGCTATTTTGGTCTCCTGTATCTCCTCTTCTGCCATCTCCACCCGGTCCGCTAGATGCTTGAGACCGGAGTGTAACATTTGTATTTCTGATCTACAGGTTGATTTAACATCTTCGATCAATTGCTTAAAATCCTCCTTAGTGGGGATTGCTTGTAGGTATTGCTGTCACTGCGGGTGTAGGGGCGGTGGGGGGGCCCTCCAGGGTCACCCCCGGCCGAGTGCAAAAGGGGCGGTGGTGGAGGTCCGAGGCTTCCATAATCCGTCTCTCGTGGAGCTAGGGGAGGCCCGGTGGGTGAGTCCCACACCCCGTGCCAGGGAGGCGTTGGGGCCGGGGGGGTCGGGCGGCTCTGTCTCTCCCCTCGATGCGGGGTTAGTCCCGCCCTCAGCGCGGCAGGAGCCGGGGAGCCACTCCTGCATCGCTGTGGGCCAGGGGCCCATGAGGAGGACAGTCTTTGGGACTTGGATGGTGGGGACCGGGCCCCCGGACTCAGTCGGGGCTCCGCCGCTCCCCCACGTCCCAGCTGAGGCCAGGGCAATGGTTCTCCTGGGGGGGAGGGCTGGAAAGTAATTATCCTCTGGGGAGGGGGGGGGGGGCCCAGTGAGCTGGCGGGGAGAAGGGGGTCCGACGTCGCCCATCAGCCTAGGGAGGGCCATCGTGCATTGAGTGTCCATTGGGGGGGAGGGGATCCGTGCCCCAAGTACCCCGGGCTCTGATCAGGCACGATGCGGCCACTAGCCACCCCCCAAGCATCCCCCCTGTCCTGCTCCCAGTCCAGTACATTGCGTGGGGGGGACTGCCGGCCCCACCACCGTGGGCTCTGGTCCCTCAGGTCTGTGCGCTGCTCCGGTGCCCGTGGGGGGCTAGATGCACGTGCGCCCGGGGGGAAGGGCAGCGTAGTAGGCCTCGGGCCTAAACGGGCGGCTTGGTGCGGGGGTGGGTCGTCACTCACCACAGCGGAGGTCCGAACGGCAGCGCTGGATGGGAGCGGCATCCCATCCTCCTCGGTGCCCGCACGGCAGCCTGCTCCGCTCACTGGAGACCGGGGATGAGGCCTGTAGCGTCTCCTCCGTCGCGGCCGGCGCCATCTTTGAAGGCCCTCCGGCCGGAGTATCCGGCGACGAAAAGTATGCCCGGAGGCCGGCCGCGGGCCCCGGGGGGACGGCGGAGGGTCCCTTGGTGGCAGCAGAGCGGGTGGCCCTCGATCTGCCCATCGGATGGCGGCGGATTATCCCCCTATGTGCCGCTGGAGCTAGGCTGGTGGGAGAGCGAGCTTAGCAAGCGTCCATGCGGGTCCACTTCCGGTCATGCCCCCCGAGCACGAGTCATTTTCATTGATCTTTCTGTGAAATTCTTGGAGGAAAAAAAACTTTTCCAGAAAAAAATATATTTTTTCTGAGGACTTTTTTTTTCAGTTTATTATTTATTTATATTATATTTTTTGGATACATTTTTTTTCTGTTTTTTTTGCCAAATCTTAAATGGTCCTTTGTGCACTTTAAAAAGTTTGTTTGTGTGAAGATAATACAAGCTAGTCAGGCACTTTACGCACATAATTTACACTACAGCACGTCAGCACTTTTTTGCACAGTTGTTATTTTTTTTTATTTTATTTTTTTTTATTCTTTATTTCTTTGCAAGAATACAAAACAAATTTTTTAGTCAATAAAGTACAACATAATGCATTCCTACCCTTTTTATAAACAAAACAAAAACAAAACAGTATCAGTACAATATCCAATACAGTATATAGTATCTATTCCCCATAGTGGTCCAAAAAAAAATAAAAAATAAAAATAAAAGGGGGGGGGGGGGGAGAAGGTCAGTCTCACCCACCGGCGGGTTTAGTTTACATTACTCAACCAGCTCATCTAATCTTCAGTTTCATCTCCAATCAACCTCTTCCCCTCCTCTGACTGTAAAAAAATGTCCCATGGAGCCCAAATTTGCGCTATGGCTTCCCTTTCCTCAGGAGGCATAGGGATCAAATTCTCCATGATCCCAATTTTCCTTACTTTGTTTAACCATTGCGAGACTCGCGGTGCCCCCTTTTCCTTCCAGCAGATGGTTATGCAGCTTTTAGCTGCATTCATCAGATGGCATAACATTGAATTCTTATATCTCTCTAATGGGATATGTGTACATTGTAATAGGAAGAAAGCCGGATCTTCCTCGAGATGATACTCAGTAAACAATTGAGAGATTTTCCGAACTTCTTCCCAAAACTGTGTAATCACTGGGCAATGCCAAAAAATATGGGCAATAGTGCCTCTCTCCTTACCACATCTCCAACATTTATCTGATGTCTCTGGAAAAAAGGTATGCATTCGTGATGGAGTATAATACCAACGCATTAGTACTTTATAATTTAGTTCCTGTATCTTAACACACCTAGATGATTTCAAAGTCAAGTGTATTATTTTCTGACGTTGAGTCGGAGTGAAAGTTTGTCCGAGATCTCTTTCCCATTTATCCAAACTCACTATATCATTATCCTCCAAAGGAGAAATTAACAATGCATATATTTTGGAGATAATATGGGAGAGGGACTCCTTATTCTCGCAGTACTTTTTAAACTTAGTAAGTGGCCGATCAAAATCCTTAGCCGGTCCTAAGGTGTCCAAAAAATGTTTAACCTGTAGCGCCTGCCAGAGGGGTAGTTCATATTGTCCTCCTGGTTACATTAACATTTCTATTGATAGCCATTTTTTATATCTCAAGAAATGTAATGCCTGGAAACAACCCTTCTCTCTTAAATTTCTAAATATACCTGGTTCCATGCCAGGTGGGAATAGTGGGTTCCCTAGAATGGGAAATAGAGGAGATTTAACTGTTGAGATTCTGGGATTCCGCACTGCTCTAGTTCCCATCTGGAGCGTAGGTCCTACTAAGGGATGAGCTCTTAATATGGGAGGTATAGCTGTGCCGCACCACAAAGCTCTTACTTGTTGTTCCATAGCAACCCATCTTTTACTGTCTCTATGACGGCACCAATCCACAATTCTACCCAACTGGAATTGGTCCCTCAGGTCTGTGCGCTGCTCCGGTGCCCGTGGGGGGCTAGATGCACGTGCGCCCGGGGGGAAGGGCAGCGTAGTAGGCCTCAGGCCTAAACGGGGGGCCTGGTGCGGGGGCGGGAGCGGGTCGTCACTCACCACAGCGGAGGTCCGAACGGCAGCGCTGGATGGGAGAGGCATCCCGTCCTCCTCGGTGCCCGCGCGGCGGCCGCTCCGCTCACTGGAGACCGGGGATGAGGCCTGTAGCGTCTCCTCCGTCGTGGCCGGCGCCATCTTGGAAGGCCCTCCGGCCGGAGTATCCGGCGGCGAAAAGTATGCCCGGAGGCCGGCCGCGGGCCCCGGGGGGACGGCGGAGGGTCCCTTGGTGGCAGCAGAGCAGGTGGCCCTCGATCTGCCCATCGGATGGCGGCGGATTATCCCCCTATGTGCCGCTGGAGCTAGGCTGGTGGGAGAGTGAGCTTAGCAAGCTTCCATGCGGGTCCACTTCCGTTCACGCCCCCCGAGCACGAGTCATTTTCATTGATCTTTCTGTGAAATTCTTGGAGGAAAAAAAACTTTTCCAGAAAAAAATATATTTTTTCTGAGGACTTATTTTTTTCAGTTTATTATTTATTTATATTATATTTTTTGGATACATTTTTTTTCAGTTTTTCTGTTTTTTTTGGATTTTTTGCCAAATCTTAAATGGTCCTTTGTGCACTTTAAAAAGTTTGTTTGTGTGAAGATAATACAAGCTAGTCAGGCACTTTACGCACATAATTTACACTACAGCACGTCAGCACTTTTTTGCACAGTTGTTATTTTTTTTTTATTTATCTAAGTTCCAATCCAAGTTTTCCTGCAGATTTCTAATAATTTGTAAATTTTTTGCACTGTCATTTAGTAACACCAGCACCTGAGAAGGTTGAATATTTGTAACTTAGGTAGCATGCGATTTTCAACTTATAAATAGGAAGCGATTTCTTGCACTGTTATAGGAGAGCGCCGTAACTACCACTTTGTCATTATATCGTTTTCCCAACCAATCTAGTTGGGCCGTTTTTGGTAGTGGCAGCCTCCCTTCTTAACCACTTGCTTACTGGGCACTTAAACCCCCCTCCTGCCCAGACCAATTTTCAGCTTTCAGCGCTGATGCACTTTGAATGACAATTGCGCGGCCATACAACACTGTACCCAAATGAAATTTTTATCATTTTTTCCCACAAATAGAGCTTTCTTTTGGTGGTATTTAATTACAGCTGGGAGTTTTATGTTTTGCTAAACAAACAAAAAAAGATGCAAAAAAATAAAAAATAAAAAAATCATGTTTAATAGTTTGTTATAAAATTTTGCAAACAGGTCATTTTTCTCCTTCATTGAAATGCGTGGATGAGGCGGCACTGGTGGGCACTGATGGGCGGCACTGGTGGGCACTAATAGGCACAGTTAAGGTGACACTAATAGGCACAGATAAGGCAGTACTGATGGGCACAGATAAGGCGGCACTGATGGGCACTGATAGGTGGCACGGATGGGTGGCATGGATGGGTGGCACTAAGGGGCACTGATAGGTACCACTGATAGATGGGACTGATGGGCACCGATAGGTGGCACTGATAGGTGGCTCTGATAGGTGGCTCTGATAGGTGGCTCTGCTGGGCACTGATGGGCGGCACTGATGGGCACTAATGGGCACTGGTAGATGACACTGATGGGCACGGATATGTGGCACTGAGGTGCAGCAATGTTGAGGCAGATTGTGGGCACTGATAGGTGGCACTGTGGGCACTGATAGGTGGCACTGTGCGTGCTGATGTATGGCACTGTGGGCACTGATGTATGGCACTATGGACACTGATGGGTGGCACTTTATTAATGCTCTGGGGGTTACTGGCAGGGGGCAGGTGGGCACTGATACACTGGCCGTTATCGGGACTTATGTCCCGATCACGGCCGCTGGTGATCTGCTTTTTTTTTCTCTCCTCGCACTGTCAGCGCGAGGAGGAAAAATAGCCGATTACCGGCTCTGTTTTGTCACATGATCAGCTGTCATTGGCTGACAGCTGATCACGTGGTAAGGGGTCGGGATCGACCCCTTGCTCGGATCGGTGATCAGGCGAGTCTCATTGACTCGCCGATCACGGGGCGCGCAGGCCGTTCGTGCACGGGACGACGTCAATAGACGTAGTCCTGGCAAAGGAAAGGAGGTCTCAAGAGGTTAAAGTGTTTTCTTTGTTCTTTTTTATTTTTATTTTTTCTATCCAAAGTCTCCATAGCGCAAACCCTATCCCTCTTTCACTTTGGTTATTAGTTTATGGACATTATGTTTATTTGATTGTGTTTTTAGCACATAGAGACATTTATTGGTTTTACAGATCGTAAATTCTACACATACTATTTGGAGCCCAGCAGAGCAGTTGCTGAGTGAGGTAGCGCTTCAGAATATTTGTATTTTTTCATTCTATAGGAGTTGTTGGAGACTGGGGACATGCTACAGGAGGTGGTACATCATTATTCGAGGCTGGAGACATGGTATAGGAGTCATCAGAAGCATGCTTTAGGAGTTGTTGGGAATTGGTGACATGTTACAGGAGTTGTTGGAGACTGGAGACATGCTATAGGAGTTGTTGGAGACTTGGAACATGGTAGAGGAATTGTTGGAGACTGGGGACATGCTATAGGGGTTGTTGGAGACTGGGGACATAATATAGGAGTTGTTGAAGACTGGGGACATGATATCGGAGTTGTTGGAGACTTGGAACATGCTAGAGGAATTGTTGGAGACTGGGGACATGCTATAGGAGTTGTTTGAGACTTGGAACATGCTAGAGGAATTGTTAGAGACTGGGGACATGCTATAGGAATTGTTGGAGATGGGGGGGACATGCTAGAGCAGTGGATCTCAACCTGGGGGTTGGGACCCCCTTGATGGTCGAATGACGATTTGCTAGGGGTTACCGAATCCTAGGCTGTCCCTGGAGCATGTGGCTACCCAGCTGGGATGTTCCTGGAGACCGTTGCCACCCACTCAGCCTCTTCGTAGGTACCCATTCAGTTTACACCATGGCGGGGGGGGGGGGGGGGGGCAGAGACTAGAGGTCAGCTGACTGGTGAGGAATGTGAAGTGGGAGGGGCTGGAGGAGACCCTATTTTCTGATTTCGGCATAGGTGTCACTGCTACGAGAGACACCACAAGTCGGAGACACAACGAGTAACACTACCTATGATTACTGTTGCCATTAAAAGTTCCCACAGTTCTCAGATCAGCAGATGACCTTGATCAAGAGCACCTAAGTTGGCTGATTAGAACTCCCCCCAGCACTGCCACTGATCTCCCCCCCCCCCCCCCCGCCAAGCAGTAAGTGAAAGAATAAAAATAGAGAATACATGGAAGGGAGAGGAAAAGGGGGGGGGGGAACAAAGAAAAAGGGAGAGAACGAATAAGAGAACAAGAAATATGGCTAGAGAGAGGGATGGGGGGGGGAGAAAAGAAAATTACGATAGAGAGAGATAAAAGGGACAGAAAGGAGAACAAAGAAAGAGTGGTACATCCAAAATGTACCATAATGCCGCATACACACGACCGGACTTAGGTCCGACAGACTTTCGACGGAGTTCTGACGGAGTTCTGACAGAGTTCTGAAGGACTTTCCAAATGAACGGACTTGGCCACACACAAAGCACACCAAAGTCCGACGGATTCAAACGTGATGACGTACGACTGGACTAGAATAAGGAAGTTCATAGCCAGTAGCCAATAGCTGCCCTCGCATCGGTTTTTGTCCGTCGGACTAGCACACACACGAGCGGATTTCTCAGTAGGAACTGGGTCCGGCGGAGTTCTGTCGGAAAAATTTGAAACATGTTCAATTTCTAAAGTCTGTCAGACTTTTGCAAATCAAAAGTCCGCTGCAGCCCACACACGATCGAATGGTCCGCCGGAATCATTATGTCGGGCTTTTGATGTTGAATAGTCTGGTCGTGTGTACACGGCATAAGGGGTTTTACTACTGTACGAGTGGAAAGGGAGAGAGCGCTAAATGTTTTTGGGTTAGGGGTGCAAATTACTTGTCTTTTTTTTTTTTCCTTTTTTTTTCATAAAATATTTATTAGTTTTTCAAACAGTATGATAACAAGCTGAACTTAATGTACTAAGAAGGCACAGTACATATCGTTATCACAGACAATTAAAGTTAGAACATTTAAACAATTGAACATTTGAACAGAGCCTTGATTCAATGTTAGGACATAAGGTGAACTTGTGCCTACATCTCTGGCTTGAACCTAAAACAATTCCCCCTATATCCAAAAGAGTGGGTGTAGCTGTTCTTTTGAAAGCTCATCATTGCAGTAAGTGTTAAGGGGTGCCTCCTAAGGGGCAAGCCTTGTGCCTCGGGAGGATTCATTCGCTTATAAGTGTCAGTCTACCTCCCAGAGACCCATTGTAAGGCTGTGGGAGATTACATCAGCTGGGAGCGGGATGTAGAGGACAAGGAAAGAACTCGCCCAGCCAATGAGTATCAGTCAACCGTTCGTGGGGTATGGGTGTCTGTGTCAAAGGTAGCTTCCCTAGGAGGGGGAGTTATAGGGGTGTAAGGAAAAGAGGGGGGGGTAGAGAGGAAAGCGGAGATGGGGGGGAGGGGGGCAACAGGGGCATCTTCTCTCCGGTCTCCCCCAACTGCCTAGGCACAAGCACATGAGGGGAAACGACAAACCGTTCTGGCCTATATGATCTGAAATATATTGGGCAGTTTATGTCTAAACGGGATCTCTCTCCAGATCAAACGGGAGTTTGCTCGGAGGGTATAAGGATAATTGAGTTGGCCACGGGGTTAAGGCAGTCGTACTTTCGGAAACGTGTCCATCTATCCCATGTCTGCGCAAATTTGTGTGGGGAGTCTCTAGCAATATGAATGAGTTCCTCCATTTCTGCTATCTTCGCTACCCTATTTAACCAGTCATTTGTGGAGGGAATGTCGGGAGAGCCCCAATGGATTGGGACACAGAGCTTGGCGGCATTGAGTAGGTGCATGCTCAGAGATTTCATGTATGTGTGTGTTGGGACTGGAGTGTGGTGAAGGAACATGCGGGCTGGTGTATAGTCAATAGAGCTGTCGGTAATGATGCTGGATACTCTGTTTACCTGAATCCAGAAGGTCTGAATTCTGGGGAAGGACCACCAAATGTGTAGGAGAGACCCATCATTGTTACTTGTCTTGCCTTGGGTGCTGATAAACCACGCTACTAAAATAATTTTACTGTTAGGGGTCCCCACAACTTGAGAAATTTTATCAAGGGGTCATGGCACTAGAAAGGATGAGAACCACTGTGCTAGAGGAATTGTTGGAGACTGGGGACATGCTATAGGAGTTGTTGGACACTGGGGACATGCTATAGGCGTTGTTGGACACTGGAGACATGCTATAGGCATTGTTGGAGACTGGAGACATGCTATAGGCGTTGTTGGAGACTGGGGACATGCTAGAGGAATTGTTGCAGACTGGGGACATGCTATAGGTGTTGGTGGGGACTGAGGACATGCTATGGGAGTTTTTGTGGCTGGCAGCCAATTCTCCTCAACCACCCCAGGTGAACCTGTTCTTGTATTCCATGTTTTGATGTACAGTGCCTTGCGAAAGTATTCGGCCCCCTTGAACTTTTCAACCTTTTGCCACATTTCAGGCTTCAAATATAAAGATATAAAATTTTAATTTTTTGTGAAGAATCACCAACAAGTGGGACACAATTGTGAAGTGGAACGATATCTATTGGATAATTTAAACTTTTTTAGCAAATAAAAAACTGAAAAGTGATGCGTGCAAAATTATTCGGCCCCTTTACTTTCAGTGCAGCAAACTCACTTCAGAAGTTCAGCGAGGATCTCTGAATGATTCAATGTTGTCCTAAATGACTGATGGTGATAAATAGAATCCACCTGTGTGTAATAAAGTCTCTGTATAAATGCACCTGCTCTGTGATAGTCTCAGGGTTCTGTTGAAAGCGCAGAGAGCATCATGAAGACCAAGGAACACACCAGGCAGGTCTGTAATACTGTTGTGGAGAAGTTTAAAGCCATATTTGGATACAAAAAGATTTCCCAAGCTTTAAACATCCCAAGGAGCACTGTGCAAGTGATCATTTTGAAATGGAAGGAGTATTAGACCACTGCAAATCTACCAAGACCTGGCCGTCCCTCTAAACTTTCAGCTCAGACAAGGAGAAGACTGATCAGAGATGCAGCCAAGAGGCCCATGATCACTCTGGATGAACTGCAGAGAACTACAGCTGAGGTGGGAGAGTCTGTCCATAGGACAACAATCAGTCGTACACTGCACAAATCTGGCCTTTATGGAAGAGTGGCAAGAAGAAAGCCATTTCTCAAAGATATCCATAAAAAGTCTCATCTAAAGTTTGCCACAAGCCACCTGGGAGACACACCAAACATGTGGAAGAAGGTGTTCTGGTCAGATGAAGCCAAAATCTAACTTTTTGCCCACAATGCAAAACGATATGTTTGGCGTAAAAGCAACACAGCTCATCACCCTCAACACACCATCCCTACTGTCAAACATGGTGGTGGCAGCATCATGGTTTGGGCCTGCTTTTCTTCAGCAGGGACAGGGAAGATGGTTAAAATTGAGGGGAAGATGGATGCAGCCAAATACAGGACCATTCTGGATGAAAACCTGTTGGAGTCTGCAAAAGACCTGAAACTGAGACGGAGATTTATTTTCCAACAAGACAATGATCCCAAACATACAGCAAAATCTACAAAGGAATGGTTCACAAATAAACGTATCCAGGTGTTAGAATGGCCAAGTCAAAGTCCAGACCTGAATCCAATCGAGAATCTGTCGAAAGAGCTGAAAACTGCTGTTCACAAACGCTCTCCATCCAACCTCACTGAGCTTGAGCTGTTTTGCAAGGAAGAATGGGCAAGAATTTCAGTCTCTCGATGTGCAAAACTGATAGAGACATACCCCAAGCGACTTACAGCTGTAATCGCCGCAAAAGGTGGCTCTACAAAGTATTAACGCAAGGGGGTCGAATAATTTTGCACACCCCACTTTTAATTTTTTTATTAGTTAAAAAGGTTTCAAAAATCCAATAGATTTCTTTCCACTTCACAATTGTGTCCCACTTGTTGGTGATTCTTCACAAAAAATAAAAATTTTATATCTTTATGTTTGAAGCCTGAAATGTGGCAAAAGGTTGAAAAGTTCAAGGGGGCCGAATACTTTCACAAGGCACTGTATATGTTTGTTTTTTTCTGCTTGTTCTTGTGGTATTCAGATTGGATAACAACAGCCAGCTTGCAGAGTACCATCATGGCTCCAATTCTGGGGCCAACTACCCACAATCTCTTTAGACTTGACAACTGGTTAAATAAAAATTTGATATCGCCATGCTACAAGAAAAACATATAACGGAGAGTGGCCTCCCACAATTATGCAAATTCTGGGTTGGGGAGGTAATAGGATTGTTGATGACAGGAGGGTGGCCATCTTAATACTTAAATCCTTCCAACTCATCATTAAATCAATACAAATTGACATAATGAGGAGCAAACTCAGAGTTCAGTGACTATATGTTTTACAATGTTTATGCTCCAAAGTCCACTATAGAGGCTTTTTTTGCCAAAAGGTCACAGCATGGGTTGCCCGTGAAATTATTGATTTTAAGATAGTGGGTGGTGATAAAATGCAGTTGTTTCTGAGGTTGAAGAAAATCCTTTAAAACGCTCACAGCCTTACCCTCTACCCACATCCCCATCTCCAGTAGCAATGCTATAAGAAAACCTCTCCTTTTTTGTTTCACTATAAAAAGACCCTTCATAGACTTTGTGGCCATACTTACCCCAACACCACCCACACAGATGACCACTCTTACAAACAACATCACATTAATCTGCCAGGGACCTTGGTAAACTTCATCACCATCCATACCCAATTTTTGCCATCCCAACCTACAGCTCCACACACATCCGACACGGCCCTTAACACCTAACAAGAATGTGTTGCCATTCTTACCCTCAACATTCTCTTCTTCCAAGTGTCTGTGGCCACCTCTACCCACATATCAATCTCCACTTTCAATTCTGTAAGAAAACTCCTCCTTGCATGATGTCTTGGGATTTTATTTTTACTATAGGGATTACTTAAAAAGTCTCTGAGCACGATTACCTACCTAGGTTCTGAGGCCACCCTTACCCCAACACCATCTACACCTATAACCATTCTTACCAACACCATCACTTTCATCTGGCAAGGATCTGTGAGAAGCCTTAGCTTCATTGCCACCCAAACCTAACCTTTTGCCATCCTTACCCACATCTGACACAGCCCTCAACCCCCTCACCTAACAAGAAGGTGTTGGCCACTCTTACCCTCAACGTTCTCATCTTCCAAGTTTCTGTGGCCACCTCTACCCTGAATGGTTGAAAAGGCCCTTATACACTGAGGTCAATGGGCAAGTCTTCAGCATCCTCACCTACCATGGCCTGTGCATCCTCCTTCAACCCAGCCTCAGCACTTTTACCTACCAAGGCTCTGTGGACACCCTTTACCCCCAACACCATCCACACCTGTGACCACTCTTTCCCACAACATCCCTCTCATCTGACACGGCTCTCAACACCCTCACCTAATATGAATGTGTTGGCCACTCTTACCCTCAACATTTTCATCTTCAAAGTTCAATCTACCTCTACCCTGAGGATCTCTCATATCGGTTCCTTTCACACCCGGTCCAACTGCCTCTATCTTTATGCCTACCATTATGACTATATTAAGGTATATAACTATTTTATTTTTACTATGAGGTAAAGGTTTCAGCATCCTCACCTACCTAGGCTTGTGGCCTTCCCTACCCCAACCTTAGCACTTTTACCTACATAGGCTTGGTGGACACCCCTACCTCAACACCATCTACACCTATGACCACTCTTTCCAACAACATTACTCTCATTTGACACGGCCTTCAACACCCTCACCTAACAAGAATGTGCTGCCACTCTTACCCTCAACATTCTCTTCTTCCAAGTTCAATCTACCTCTACCCTGAGCATCTCTCATACCAGTTCCTTTCACTGCCTCTACCTTTAGGTCACCGATAACCTCTGCCTTCATCTTTAGGCCTACCAATAGGACTATATTCAGGTATATAACTAATTTACTTTTACAATGTGGGTCAAACGGCAAGTCTTTAGCATCCTCGCCTGCCTTGGCTTGTGGCCTCCCCTACCACAACCTCAGTACTGTTACCTACCTAGGCTCTGCAGACACCCTTTAGCCCAACACCATCCAGACCTGTGACCACTCTTTCCCAAGACATCACTCTCATCACACAATGCCAATTTATCTCTTCCCTGATCATCTCTCATACTGGTTCCTTTTACAAATAGTCCATCTGCCTTTAATCACCTATACCTCTGCCTCCACCTTTTCTTAAACCTAAGCTTACCATTATGACTATATTCATTTACACAACAAACTGACTTTTATAATTGGGTCAAAAGGCATGGCTTCAGTATCCTGAGCTATCTAGGGTTGTGGCCGTCCCTATTCCAAAGCCATCCACATCTATGACCACCCTTACCATCCAACCAGCCCTCCCCTGGAAAGTCTGCGTGTCAGCCTTACCCTGAACACCATTCGTGACCTGTTTCTAGCCTTACCCTCAACCCGAACCTCACCTGCCAAGCCTCTGTGGCCAATCTTAATGTTAACACCACCCACATTTGAAAATGTTCTTAGCATCATCACTTCTCTAGATGGGGGAGGGGTTGGGCTGATGGCTTTACAGCTGAATCCTATTAGACCCTACAAGACCATAGTGCACCCACATTACAGGCCATGTACAGAGATGTCTTGGGGGAAGGGGACCACCTACCAGCTTAGAATGAGGCCTATATCTATTTTTTATAAGCTCCTGATATTGGAAATCTGAACTATATTGAGAGGTAGGGTACTGTCATGTTTTCATAAAGCTATGTACAACACCCTGCTGGCCTTTTCCACCAGCCAAGATATGACTGCATTGAATAGAGAGACACAGAGACCCAGTGATGACATGGGGGGGGGGGGGGGGGGGCTAAGGTAAGGTATGTAATATGAGCACAGAAAGATTTTATTTAAAATTATAATTAACATATTATTGAAAGGGGTGAGGCAGGGAAGACAAAATAGAAGCAGATTAACCACTTGGCGCCCATACTATGTCTATTGACGTCATGGGCTTTCGGTGGTTATATCTTAATGATGCCTGAGGCCACAGACATCATTCAGATATCAGCGTTTTCAGCCGGCGTTTCCCTGCACCATAAGAATGATCATAGTGGCTGTTCCGCCGCTTGATCGTTTCTTACGGGCGGCGGGAGGGGACGCCCCCCGCCCTCGCGCCGCCCTCCGGTGCTTGTACCGACTCACCGCTTACATCGGTGAGTCGGTGACAGGATCCGCCGGCCCCCGCCAGTTACCATAGAGATTTCCGGTGGACCAGATCGTCCCCGGAGTCTCTATGATCGTTCGGAGGCCGGGCGCGATGTTATGACATCACGCCCAGCCTCGGTATTCAAATTAACGGCGCCGATTTGGCAGGGAAGCCAGGATCGTTTTTTTTTGTTTTTTTTTATTTTATTCTTCCCAGCCTAGAGGTGAGATATGGGGTCTTATTGACCCCATATCTCACTGTAAATATGTCAGATTGTGCCATATTCCTATTACAAGGGATGTTTACATTCCTTGTAATAGGAATAAAAGTCATACATTTTTTTTTTAAGTGTCAAACTAAAAAAATAAAAATAAAATTAACAATATAAAAAAAAAAAAAAAAAAGTAAAGCGCCCCTGCCCCCGTGAGCTCGCACACAGAAGCGAACACATACGTAAGTCCCGCCCACATATGAAAACAGTGTTCAAACCACACATGTGAGGTATCGCTGCGAACGTTAGAGCGAGAGCAATAATTCTAGCTCTAGACCTCCTCCGTAACCCAAAACATGTAACCAGTAAAAAAATTTAAAGCGTCGCCTATGGGGATTTTTAAATACCAAAGTTTGGCGCCATTCCATGAGCGCGTGCAATTTTGAAGCGTGACATGTTGGGTATCTATTTACTTGGCGTATCCTCCTCTTTCACTTTATGCAAAAAAATTGGGCTAACTTTAATGTTTTGTTTTTTTTAAGCATGAAACTGTTTTTTTTCTGAAAAAAACGTGTTCGAAAAATTGCTGTGCAAATACCGTGCGAGATAAAAAGCAACAACCGCCATTGTATTCTCTAGGGTCTTTGCTAAAAAAACATATATAATGTTTGGGGGTTCTATGTAATTTTCTAGCAAAAAAATTAGGAATTTTACATGTAGGAGAGAAATGTCAGAATTGGCCTGGGTTAAACTTCAGCTTTAACTTCCAGTTTGGGTGTCACCTGGGAAAGGAAGTGAGGAGAAATCTCCCTAATGGAGCATCGGATAGAAGTAAAAAACCGAAGGGTTTCTTATATTTCCCTATGCTATCCAAAACTAAAAATACAATTTAAGTATTTAGGCTATGATTGGCATTAAACAAATTGGTAAGAGCAGATAAAACATACAGACAATGTATATTTATACCTTTGCCCCAGAGAAGACGTAGTCCCTTCCTTATAATTCCAGAATCGTTCCACAGCCGCAATATAGAACGTCCTTGTGATAGCATCACTTGAGTGGAGGAGAACGAAGAGCTGAAGAAGAACCAGGGACCCCATTGAGGATCTTCTCATTCCCGGAGGTCTCTTTGCATTCGCTGAATAAGTTGATATCATTCTTGAAAACTTTTCTGAAAAGGAAGGAAATCTCACATCAGGAAACCAAGGGTGTGGCGTGTGCTGCACTGCCCTTTGATGCCCTATTGCTAATAAGGAAAATTGGCACTGGTGTAAAACAAAAAGTGACACGGCTATTGTAGTCTGTGCTTAACTATAGGAAGCTGACAAAAGAAAAATTCAATGGTGGACGACCTAAGATGAGAAATGTCTTTAATAGACAAGGTCACAACCTGCTTCTAAAAATGCCCACTTCCTCTTTACAGAAAATGTACATAGTTTACATCCCTAGTGTCTAACCTGTGGCCAGAAAGCTGTACTTCCTTAGAATGTCTCCAGCCTCCGACAACGCCTATAGCATGTCCCCAATCTCCAACAACTCCTACATTATGTCCCCAGTCTCCAACAACTCCTATATTATGTCCCCAGTCTCCAAAACCTGCTATAGTATGTCCCCAGTCTCCAATACCTCCTATAGTATGTCCCCAGTCTCCAACAACTCCTATAGCATCTCCCCAGTCTCCAACAATTCCTCTAGTATGTTCCCAGTCTCCAACAATTGCTCTATCATGTTCCCAGTCTCCAACAATTCCTCTTGTATAAAATCAATAATGATCCTGCGCAAGTAAAATATGTAATAGTAAATATATAAAGTGCTACATTGCTATTACACATTTTACTTGCGCAGGATTATTATTGATTTTATTTAGATTTTTGGTATTATGCAGTGGCGGCTGGTGAGGTTTTAAGATGGGGGGGGGCGCAAGACCACGCCCTCAGATTTGGCCCCTCACACTTCTCACAAGCCACACCCCTTATCGACTCAACATCATATACCAGGCTGCACATTATACACTGGGCTCTGCACATCATATACCAGGCTGCACATTATACACAGGGCTCTATTAACCACTTGCTTACTGGGCACTTAAACACCCTTCCTGCCCAGACCAATTTTCAGCTTTCGGTGCTCTCACACTTTGAATGACAATTACTCAGTCATGCAACACTGTACCCAAATTAATTTTTTGTCCTTTTTTTCCCACAAATAGAGCTTTCTTTTGGTGGTATTTGATCACCTCTGCGGTTTTTATTTTTTGCGCTATAAATGAAAAAAGACCAAAAATTTTGAAAAAAAACGCATATTTCTTTGTTTCTGTGACAGAATTATGCAAATTATTAATTTTTCTTCATACATTTTGGACACAATTTATACTGCTACATATCTTTGGTAAAAATAACCCAAATTAGTGGATATTATTTGGTCTTTGTGAAAGTTAGAGACTCTACAATCTGTGGTGCGAATCGCACAAAATTGATTACATCTGATGTACTGTTGGACTATCTCGCTTCTTGTGACCCGAACAAGTCAGGAAAGTACAAATACCCCCCAAATGACCCCTTTTTGGAAAGTAGACATTCCAAGGTATTTAGTAAGAGGCATAGTGAGCTTTTTGATGTTGTCATTTTTTTCCCACAATTCTTTGCAAAATTAAGATTTTTCATTTTTTTTTTCCTCCACAAAATTGTCATTGTAATAGGTTATTTCTCTCACATGGCATGTGTATACCACAAATGACACCCCCCAAAAAATTCTGCTACTCCTCCTGAGTATTACAATACCACATGTGTGGGACTTTTTCACAGCCTGGCCACATAGAGAGGCCCAACATGCAGGGAGCGCCATCACGTGTTCTAGGAACATAAATTACACATCTAACTTGACAATTTATTACACTTTTGAAGCACCAGGACAATGACACGTGACACTGATGAAAGATGGCACTGATACGTGGCAATGATGACACTTATACGTGGCACTGATGACAGATGGCACTAATATGTGGCACTGATGACAGATGGCACTAATATGTGGCACTGATGACACGTGGCACTTATACGTGGCACTGATGACATGTGGCACTGAAGACACGTGGCACTAATACGTGGCACTAATGACAGATGGCACTAATACGTGGCACTAATACGTGGCACTGATGACAGATGGCACTAATACGTGGCACTAATACGTGCCACCAATGACAGATGGCACTAATACATGGCACCGATGACGCGTGACACTGATGACAGATGGCACTGATACATGGCACTGATGACAGATGGCACTAATAAGTGGCACTGATGACAGATGGCACTATGTGGCACTGATGACACGTGGCACTGATGACAGATGGCACTTATACGTGGCACTGATGACAGATGGCACTGGGGACAAATGGCACTGACAACAGGTGGCACTGGGGGCAGGTGGCACTGGGGGCAGGTAGCACTAGGGTGGATGGCACTGGGGGCAGGTAGCACTGGGGTGGATGGCACTGGGGCAGGATGGCACTGCTGGGGGAGGATGGATGTCACTGCTGGGGGAGGATGGATGGCACTGCTGGGGGAGGATGGCACTTTTTTTTTTTTACTTTTTTTTTATCAAAAGAATGCAAAGCAGAACGGCTGCCGCTGCAGCCGTTCATCTCTCCCCTCTCACACTCTGTCTGTGTGAGGAGGGAGAGCGGCGCTGAGAGATGATCTCATATGTTTACATATGAGATCATCTCCCATTGGACACGCCGATCGCGCTGTAAACGGCCGCTGTGATTGGCCGTTTACAGCGATCTGTGTTTGCCTGTCCCCGGGGGACACGGCGAACACAGAACTTCCGCGATGCGCGCCCACCTTTTCTGCAACCTGTAAATCACACATATCTGCCTTCTGCAACCTGTAAATGACACATATCTGCATTCTGCAACCTGTAAATGACACATATCTGCATTCTGTAAATCGCACATAACTGCATTCTGCAACCTGTAAATTGCACATATCTGCATTCTGTAAATTGCACATATCTGCATTCTGTAAATCGCACATAACTACATTCTGCAACCTGTAAATTGCACATATCTGCATTCTGCAACCTGTATATTGCCCATATCTGCATTCTGCAACATGTAAATCGCACATATCTGCATTCTGTAAATCGCACATATCTGCATTCTGCAACCTGTAAATTGCCCATATCTGCATTCAGCAACATGTAAATCGCACATATCTGCATTCTGTAAATCACACATCTACAACCTGTAAATTGCACATATCTACAACATGCAAATCGCACATATCTACAATCTGTAAATTGCACATATCTACAACCTGTAAATTGCACATATCTACAACATGTAAATCGCATATATCTACAACCTGTAAATTGCACATATCTACAACCTGTAAATTGCACATAGCTACAACCTGTAAATCGCACATATCTACAACATGCAAATCGCATATATCTACAACCTGTAAATTGCACATAGCTACAACCTGTAAATTGCACATAGCTACAACCTGTAAATCGCACATATCTACAACCTGTAAATCGCACATATCTACAACCTGTAAATCGCACATATCTACAACCTGTAAATTGCACATATCTACAACATGCAAATCGCACATATCTACAACATGCAAATCGCATATATCTACAACCTGTAAATTGCACATATCTACAACATGCAAATCGCACATATCTACAACCTGTAAATCGCAAATATCTACAACATGCAAATCGCACATATCTACAACCTGTAAATTGCACATATCTACAACATGCAAATTGCACATATCTACAACCTGTAAATCACACATATCTGCATTCTGTAAATCACACGTATCTACAACCTGTAAATCTTGTTGGGGGGGCAGGTATGGGGGTTGATGCTGCCGACCACCGATAATAACCCTTTTTTTTATTTTGTTGGGGGGGTATGCTGCCTTTTAAAAAAAAAGGGTTAATAACCCCCCACCCCCCCCCCCCGCTAAACAAGATTTTAAAAATAAGGGTTATTATCGGTGGTTGGCAGCATACCCCCCCTTAGACAAGATTTTTTTTTAAAAAGGGTTATTATTAATAACCCTTTTTTTTTTTAAAGCTTCTTTGGGGGGGGGCCCGACCACCGATAACACTTTTTCTTTAAATCTTTTTTTAGCAGGGGGGTGGGGTTGGGGTATACTGCGGTATGCTGCCGACCACCATAGTAACCCTGCGGATGTGGAGGGGGTACTGGCGGCGGCGCTGAATAAAGAATCAAGATTCAAGAAGAAGATTGAATTTTTAAGCAGCCTTGTGGTAGCCCCTTACCTGATCCTCTCATGCGTGAGTCGGGACAGAACAGTGAAGTGCCGTGCCAACGTCACTTCCTTGAGTGACATCAGAAGCACCGCCCACCGCTCACTCAAGTGCAAGTCTATACACTTGCTCGGCCAGTCGATCGCGCCGGAACCTGTGGCCTGATCGTCTGTGCCACAGAGTGCTCTTTTTTTGGCCAAATGAAGCGCCTCGTCTGCAATCTTGAGATTGCATAGACGTGGCGCTTCCTATATTGCACTGCGCCCGGCGCCAGGATACAGTGCACATAGGGAGGGAATTATTATTTTTTTTTTAAAGGGACATGGGGGGTGCGGCGCCCCCTATGGACGGGCCTCCACTGGTATTATGTGAATACTAATAGATAAAGCTGCAGTTATTAGCACCTTGTTTGCAATTTGCACGAGTACATTTATTTATTGCTGCATACACTTGTTCAGTGTATGTTCATTTTTTATAATATTAGAAGCCAATTAACCTACCTGCATGTCTTTGGATTGTGGGAGGAAACCGGAGTACCCGGAGGAAACCCACGCAGGCACAGGGAGAACATGCAAACTCCAGGCAGGTAGTGTCGTGGTTGGGATTTGAACCAGCGACCTTCTTACTGCTAGGTGAGAGTGCTAACCACTACACCACTGTGCCACCCATCTAATGTGTCTAAATGTGTATAATTTACGATCTGTAAAACCAATAAACTCTCTTTAACAGCCCATAAGAGAGTCTCAAAACATGTCTCTATATGCTAAAAACACAATCAAGT
Source organism: Lithobates pipiens (assembly GCF_037356315.1). Taxonomy (NCBI): domain Eukaryota; kingdom Metazoa; phylum Chordata; class Amphibia; order Anura; family Ranidae; genus Lithobates; species Lithobates pipiens. The sequence goes on along the minus strand of NW_027507685.1, from coordinate 94,207,742 downwards.
AAACATAATGTCCATAAATTAGTAACAGTTGACGCAAGCGACAAACTTGATATGACGATTCATCCAATCATTCAATTAGTGTTCTCATCTATATGCACTGTGCAAGTGTCTAAATATTCAACAGTGAAAGTCCGGTGATAATAATAAAAACTGCTGTACACACCAAAGTGCCCTCCACTGGTCACACTATGCGCTCACCTCCCAGGGAGACACAAAAAAGGATCCAGAAATACCTTCCACTTAGGCGTAGCAATCCAGCAATCTGCCATTCCTCTGTCGGTATAAGGGCTCCTGATGCCTTATATGGTATTTCTCATACATAGGTATCATAGGGGTAAGGAAAGAACTGACAGTAATAAACTCACATTTACAGATGCACTTTCCTGGTGCACACAGGTAATAAGCTTGTGTGGTTTGGTGAATTGCCCCTGGATCACTGAAACATCCGCAGATCCTCGGCCCTGTGTTCCCAACGGCTCGCTCTCTGCTTCCCACTCTTATGCGATGACGTTACAGGCTCTGCCCGACACGTTTTGTCACTGCCCGCGTGACTTTATCAAGGGGTACTCTTGCACAAAGCAAGGTCCATAGAGACATGGATAAGCGAGTTTGGGGTGTAGGAACTTGACTATCCTGCACAGAGTCCTGATCTGAGTCCTGACCTCAACCCGATAGAACACCTTTGGGATGAATTAGACCGGAGACTGCGAGACAGGACTTCTTGTGGACAGCCTTCCCAGAGGAATTGAAGCAGTTATAGCTGCAAAGGACAGGCCAACTCAATACTGAACCCTACGGACTAAGACTGAGATGCCATTAAAGTTCATGTGCGTATAAAGGCAGGCGCCCCAATACTTTTGGTAATGTAGTGGATATGACTCTCAAGTTGTAGGAAAGTCATATAATGCACAATATAGTTGCGGTCACGCTTACACAAGGCTTCAGGCTTCCATCCACTAGATTGGCACACATGAGGAAATATACTTTAGGCAATCAAACTCTGGTCATCTCACAATGCATGGGTAAAAATGAAAAGGAATCAAGCCCTCTGCATAGTGTGAAACCCGACTAACTTTTTTATTAAAACAATTCACATTATCACCCTTTGGATCTATTTGATTGAGGTATATTTTTTTATAAACTATTGCACCAAGTGTAGACTTTTGGAATCACTATTATTTTGTTTATTTTATATGGTTTTGTTTATGGTGTAGGTTTGCATTTAGTTTAGTAGCACAGCACAGTTGATATATGAATATTGGTGCTATGTTAAAGATCTTATAGCATGCTAACAGCTTCCTATTTTATAATATACAGTATATTGTTCCATAAACACGGTTTCTTTTGAATACATCAACTCCTATAGCATGTCCTCAGTCTCCAACAACTCATATAGCCTGTTCTCAGTCTCCAACAACCCCTATAGAATGTCCCCAGTCTCTAAGAACTCCTGAAGCATGTCCCCAGTCGCCAACAACTCCTATAGAATGTCCCCAGTCTCTAAGAACTCCTGAAGCATGTCCCCAGTCGCCAACTCCTATAGAATGTCCCCAGTCTCTAAGAACCTATGACATGTCTCCAGTCTCCAACGCCTTCTGTAGCATGTCCCTAGTCTTCAACAACTCCTATAGCATCTCCCCAGTCTCCAACAACCCCTATAAAATGTCCCCAGTCTCCCACAGCTTCTATAGCATGTCCCCAGTCTCCAACAACTCCTATATCATGTCTCCAGTCGCCAACAGTTCCCATAGCATGTGCCCAGTCTTCAACAACTCCTATACCATGTCCCCAGTCTCCAACACCTCCTACTGTAGATCATGTCCCCAGTCTCCAACAACTGCTATCGCTTGTCCCCAGTCTCCAACACCTCCTATAGAATGTCCCCAGTCTCTAAGGCCGCGTACACACGGGCGGACTGTTCGCCCAACTTTGTCCGTCCAACAGTTTCGGCAAACAGTCCGCTCAAACTTAGCATGGACGGACATGGCCACACACGACGGACGAACAGTTTGCTGAAACCGTGCGCGATGACGTGAACGGCACGTACGACGGGACGAAAAATACGACGTCCTATACACTGCATTATAGCTTTCGGCGTGAAAATCCTTTCTGAGCATGCGCGCAACTTTGTTTGACGAACAAGCCTACACACGAGCGGACTGTTCGCTGAAACAAGGTTTCAGCGGACAGTTTTACGGAATTTCCGAAAAACCTTGTCCGTCCAACTGTCCGCTGAAACTGTCCGCTGAAAGCCCACACACGAGCGGACTGTCCGCCCAAACACTGTTCAGCGGACAAAGTTGGGCAAACAGTCCGCCCGTGTGTACGCGGCCTAAGAATTCCTATAGCATTTCCCCAGTCTCCAACACATCCTATATCATGTCCCCAGTCTCCAACAACTGTTATAGCTTGTCCCCGGTCTCTAAACAACTCCTATAGCATGTCCCCGGTCTCCAACACCTCCTATAGCATGTCCCCATTCTCTAACAACCCCTTATACCATGTCCCCAGTCTCCAACACCCCCTATAACATGTCCCCAGTCTCCAAAAACTCCTATATCATGTCTCCAGTCACCAACAGCTCCCATAGCATGTGCCCAGTTTCCGACAATTCCTATAAAATGTCCCCAGTCTCCAACACCTCCTACTGTATACCATGTCCCCAGACTCCAACAACTGCTATCGCTTGTCCCCAGTCTACAACACCTTCTATAGCATGTCCCCAGTCTCCAACAACTCCTATAGCATGTCCCCAGTCTACAAAACCTCCTATAGCATGTCCCCAGTCTACAATACCTCCTATAGCATGTCCCCAGTCTCTAAGAACTTCTGCAGTATGTCCCCAGTCTCCAACACATCCTATATCGTGTCCCCAGTCTCCAAACAACTCCTATAGCATGTCCCTGGTCTCCAACACCTCCTATAGAATGTATCCAGTCTCTAACAACCCCTTATAACATGCTCCCAGTCTCCAACAACCCCCATAGCATGTGCCCAGTCTCCAAAAACTCCTATACCATGTCCCCAGTCTCCAACACCTCCTACTGTATATCATGTCCCCAGTCTCCAACACCTCCTACTGTATATCATGTCCCCAGTCTCCAACAACTGCTATCACTTGTACCCAGTCTCCAACACCTCCTATAGAATGTCCCCGGTCTACGACACCTCCTATAGCATGTCCCCAGTCTCTAAGAACTTCTGCAGCATGTCTACAGTCTCCAACAACTCCTATAGCATGTCCCCAGGCTCCAACACATCCTATATCATGTGCCTGGTCTGCAACAACTGTTATATCATGTCCCCAGTCTCTCACAGCTCCTATATCATGTCTCCAGTCACCAACAGCTCCCATAGCATGTGCCCAGTCTCCAACAACTCCTATACCATGTCCCCAGTCTCCAACACCTCCTACTGTATATCACGTCCCCAGTATCCAACAAAGCCTATAGCATGTCCCCAGTCTCCAACACATCCTATATCATGTCCCCAGTCTCCAACAACCACTATAACATGTTCCCAATCTCCAACACCTCCTATAAAATGTCCTCAGTCTCCAACAACTCCTATAGCATGTTCCCAGGAATGCTGATGCAGGCACTGTCGGGAGGAGTAGTGTGATCTGAGAGATAATAAAATACCTGTAAATGTTACACTGATACATTACTGAGCAGGCATGCACTTTACAGTGCATCTGGAAGGTATTCATATGGCTTCACTGTTTCCACATTTTGTTCTACAAACAATACCACATAATGACAATGTGAAAGAAGTTTTACATTTATAAAAAAAAAAAAAAATCCCATGTACATAAGTATCACAGCCTTTGCTCAGTACTTTGGTGAAGCTCCTTTGGCACAAATTACAGCCTCAAGTCTTTTTGAGTATGATGCTACAAGCTTGGCACACCTATTTTTGGACAGTTTCTCCCATTCTTCTTTGCAGGAACTCTCAAGGTCCATCAGGTTGGATGGGGAGCGTCGGTGCACAGCCATTTTCAATCGGGTTGAAGTCTGGGCTCTGGCTGGGCCACACAAGGACATTCACAGAGTTGTCCCGTAGCCACTCCTTTGTTATCTTGGCTGTGTGCTTAGGGTTGTTGTCCTGTTGGAAGATGAACCTTCTCCCCAGAGTGCTTCGAAGCGGGTTTTCATCAAGGATATCTGTGCTTTGCTGCATTTATCTTTCCCTTGATCCTGACTAGTCTCCCAGTTCCTGCCACTGAAAAACATCCGTCACCACCATGCTTCACTGTAGGGATGGTATTGGCCAGGTGAGCGGTGCCTGGTTGCCGCCAAACATGACAGCTGCCATTTAGGCCAAAAAGTGTTTGTTTCATCAGAGCAGAAAATATTGCTTCTCATGGTCTAAGAGTCCTTCATCCTTCGGTTGCCTTTTGGCAAACTCCAGATGGGCTGTCATGTGCCTTTTACTGAGGAGTGGTTTCCGTCTGGCTACTCTACCATACAGGCCTGATTGGTGAAGTGCTGCAGAGATGGCTGTTCTTCTGGAAGGTTCTCCTCTCTTCACTGAGAAACACTGGAGCTCTGTCAGAGTGACCATCGGGTTCCTGGTCACCTCTCTGGCCAAGGCCCTTCTCCCCGATCGCTCAGTTTGGCCAGGTGGCCTGCTCTAGAAAGAGCCCTGGTGGTTCCAAACATCTTCTATTTGCGGATGGTGGAGGCCACTGTGCTCATTGCTTCAATGCTGCAGAAAAATTTCTGAACCCCTCCCCAGATCTGTGCCTCCATAAAATCCTGTCTTGGAGGTCTACATACAATTCCTTGGACTTCATGGCTTGGTTTGTGCTCTGACATGCACTGATAACTGTGGGACCTTATATAGAGAGGTGTGTACCTTTCCAAATCATGTCCAATCAACTGAATTGACCACAGGTGGACTCCAATCAAGTTGTAGAAACATCTCAGGGATGATCAGTGGAAATAGGATGGAACCTGAGCTCAATTCTGAGTATCATGGCAAAGACTGTGAATACTCATATACGTGGGATTTTTTTTATTTTTAATAAATTTGCAAAGATTTCAAAACAAACTTCTTTCACGCTGTCATTATGGGGGATGGTTTGTAGAATTTTGATGAAAATAATGAATTTATTCGATTTTGGAATAAGGCTGTAACAACAAAATGTGGAAAAAGTGAAGCACTGTGAATACTTTCTGGATACACTGTACATGAAAAATATACAGTATCTAAAAAAAATCAGATCTAATGCATTTAAAGGGGCTGTATGTACAAAACCTGAAAACTCTCTTAGGCCCGGTTCACACTAGTGCGATGCCAGACATTGCTTGTGATTCGCACCGCATTACTGATCAGATCGCATGCGATTTCTGCCTTACAAACTGTATGGCTGAAATCGCATCACATTCGCACCAAAATTGTGCAGGGTGCCTTTTTTTGGTCTGCACTGGAATCAGAATCGCATTGGGTGTCCACACTTATGCGATCCGATTCCTGCACCATTTCACAGATCGCACTGTGATCTGCTGACCAACCTGGGGGTGTAGTTAATTTTACATTGACGCCCGCAGCGGTTCGTAGGTCTCAGTCTGAACCACTGCTGCGATTCAGGTGCAATGTGTGAACCCGCACTGGATTCGCAGGGTCCTCGTATCACACTACTGGGAAACGGCATTTAACCGCTTGCCGACCAGCCACCACAGTTTTACTGCGGCAGAATGGCACGGCTGGGCGAAACTACGTTATGTAACGTCCCTTCGCACTGTGGCTACCATGGGCACGCGTGTGCCCACTGCTTGCCCACGGAGCTGATGCGAGTGCCTGGCGGTCGCGTTCACCGCCGGGCTCCCGCAATCGCTCGTGGCACACCGAGAACCGGGATCTGTGTGTGTAAACAGTTGCCAGTTCTCTGAGGGGAGAAGAGACTGATCGTCTGTTCATATGAACAGCGATCTGTCATCTCCCCTACACAGTCCCCTCCCCTCTTCAGTTAGATATATAGGGAACACATTTAACTCCTTGATCACCCCCTAGTGTTGACCCCTTCCCTGTCAGTGATATTTTTACAGTAATCAGTGCATTTTTATAGCACTGATCGCTGTATGAATGCCAATAGTCCCAAAAATGTGTCAAAATTGTCCGACGTGTCCGCCATAATGTTGCAGTCACAATAAAAATCGCTGATCGCCGCCATTACTAGTAAAAAAATAATTAATGATAAAAACTATAAAACTATCCCCTATTTTGTAGACGCTATAACCTTTGCGCAAATCAATCAATTGCAATTTTTTTTTCACCAGAAAATATGTAGAAGAATATGTATCGGCCTAAGCTGAGAATTTTTTTTTATATATATATTTTTGGGGGATATTTATCATAGCAAAAAGTAAAACAAAATAGTTTTTTTCAAAAATTGGCGCTCTTTTTTTGCTTATAGCGCAAAAAATAAAAACCGCAGAGGTGATCAAATACCACCAAAAGAAAGCTCTATTTGTGGGGAAAAGCGGACGTCGATTTTGTTTGAGTGCAATACCACACGACCGTGCAATTGTCAGTTAAAGCGGCGCAGTGCCGAATCGCAAAAAGTGCTCTGGTCAGGAAAGAGGGTAAAATCTTCCGAGGCTGAAGCAGTTAAAGGAGTAATGAATACAAATAAAAAAACTGAAATCCCCCAACTGTTTGGGGTAACCTATGTGTAACAATGCTAGGATTCCAAAATTGGTGTCCAACGGCGAACAAAATTACTCTAGCAGAGTTAGCTTTCTGTTATCAGAATAATGACATAACCGAGGGGGTCGGTTTTCACCCAAGATTCACACAACATTCACAGGAGGTCTGGTGGTAGAATTATTGCTCTGGCTCTAACATTCGCAACAAGACCTCACATGTGCTTGAAAAAAAAAAAAATTATTACTACTTTATACAAACTTTTTTCTTTTTTTTAAACTTTTGTTTTTTTGGGTTAACTTTATTTCTATCACAAGAGATGAACAAAATCCCTTGTGACAGTATGGGCTGTGACAGGTCCTCTTTAGGGAGAGATCTGACGTCTATTAGACCCAAAATCTCTCCTCTGGCCTCCAATGCAGCCGATCAGACACAGATTGGTCTGATCGGCTGCTTTTCTGTCCGCTAATGGGTGTATAAACAAAGAGGCGGAACCGGAAGTGACGACAGCATTTTCTTGCACTTTTTGTTTACATGTGAAAATCTGTTTGTTTTTCCTTTGCTAGAAAATTAGTTGGAACCCCCAAACAGTGTGTATGTGTACACACATATATATATATATATATATATATATATATAAAAGATACACCTTCCTGCCCAGGACAATTTTTCAGCTTTCAGCACTGTCGCACTTTCAATGACAATTGTGCGGTCATGCAATGCTGTACCCAAACTAAATTTTTATTATTTTGTTCCCACAAACAGAGCTTTCTTTTGGTGGTATTTGATTACCTCAGGGTTTTTTTTATTTTTTGCTAAACAAATAAAAAAAGACTGAAAAAAAAAAAGTTATAAAATAAAAGTTCTACAAGTTTTGTAAATAAGTATGTTTTCCTTCACCGACTGATAAGGAGGCACCGATAAGGTGGCACCAATGAGTGGGCACTGACGGTCACCGATGATGGGCATCGCTGGTGGCACTGGTAGGCATTCAGTGCGCACTGATTGGCAGCTGCCTGGGCACAGATGTGCCTTTCCCTGGGGTCTAGGGGGGCATACATGGTGGTCCAGTGTGGATGGCCATCCTGGTGGTCCTGGCCCCCCTCCCCCGTCAGGAGAGCAGCCGATCGGCTCTCCTCTAGTCATGTCTGTCAGACGCAAGTGAGGAAAAGCCGATCAATGGCTCTTCCTATTTATTATTATTATACAGGATTTATATAGCGCCGACAGTTTATGCTCGTGATCAGCTGTGATTGGACACGGCTGATCACATAGTAAAGAGTCTCCGCCAGAGACTCTCTACCTAGATCGGTGTTGCAGGGTGTCAGACTGACACACCGCAAAAACAACGATCGCCGCAATGCGCTCCCCCTGGGCGCTCGCAGCGGCTTAATATCCCGAGGACGTCATACGATGCCCAGTCAGGATGTTCAAAACCGGAGTTAGTACTCACCAGTAACTCCTTTTCCAGTGGTCTTTCAGGACAGCCCTTGAGCCATCGACCCAGGAAACGCATTGCCAAAAGTTCAAAAGGCGGACCTTCAGATCCCTGGTCAGTCATTTACCAAGAACCGAAGGATGGAACTGTAAAAAAACCACAACAAGCAATATGGTTATTGTATTAAACTTATGAGAGAAAATAAAGGATGGGATCGTGCTGTCCTGGAAGACTACTGGAAAAGGAGTTACCGGTGAGTACTAACTCCGGTTTTCCCCAATTGTCTTCCAGGACAGCCCTTGAGAGGATCCTCAAGTACTCACCAGATTAGGGTGGGACCACAGCCTGGAGGACTTTCCTCCCAAAAGCCTGATCCTGACTGGACATTAGATCCAGTCGATAATGTTTTGTAAAGGTGAAAAAGCTTGACCACGTGGCTGCTTTACATATTTGCTCTGGGGTGGCACCAGCCTTTTCTGCCCAGGATGCCGCCAATGCCCTCGTGGAATGGGCTCTAATACCCCCAGGAGGGTCTTTGTTCATTGCTCTATAACCCTCTGCTATAGCCAGCCTGATCCACCTAGCTATGGTGGCTTTTGAAGCCTTCTGTCCTTTATGCTGACCTGAAAACAGGACGAAGAGGGAATCTGAGATTCTAAATGGATTTGTTACCTTAAGGTATTCTAAAAACATCTTACATCTAACAAATTAAACCTTTCCTCTTTCTTATTTGATGCATTCTGGCAGAAAGAAGGAAGGACAATGTCCTGTGACCTATGGAAACTAGATGCCACTTTTGGCAAGAACCCAGTGTCTGTCTTTAGAATAACTCTGTCTTCTAAAATTTATAGGAACGGTTCTATTATAGAAAAAGCTTGTATCTCACTAACCGTCCGAGCTGAGCTGATTGCTACAAGCAGAACCGTCTTGAGTGTAATAAGTCTCAAGCCCCATACACACTATCAGTTTTTCTGCTGAGTTTTTCCTTCAGATTTACCAAAACCATATAATATGAGGTCAAACCTTAGGAGTTTCAATTTGTAGGCAATCAGGCAGGCCCTTCTACTACATGGTTTTGGTAAACCCGAAGGAAAAACTCAGCAGAAAAACTGATAGTGTGTATGGAGCTTTAGAGAGGCCTCTGATATAGATTTGAAGGGTGATCCTAAGAACGCTTTCAATACAACAGCTAGATCCCAGGATGGAGCTTTGTTGACTCTGACTGGCTTAAGTCTAGAGATTGCCTTACAAAACCTAGAGATGAAAGGATCTTCCTGCAGCCGTTTTTCTAGGTACACACTTAGGGCAGCGATCTGAACCTTGATAGTACTAGGGGTCTATTCCCTCTTGTAGAAACTGAAGGATATTAGCTGTGTCCATGTCTTTCCTCCCACAGTCATCCAACCAACTATTAAACTTTCTCCAGACCTTTTTATATATAGCTCTGGTGGTTGGCTTTCTACTCTGTAATAGGGTCTGAATTACTGTCAGGTCTTTACTTCTCAAGATTTCCTCTTCAGTAACCACGCTGAGAGGTTCAGCAAGGCTACTCGAGGGTGAAAAAGAGGTCCCTGCGACAAGAGGTCCTGTCTACAGGGAAGTCTCAGTGGAGGCTGGTCTGTCAGCTGTAGCAACGTTGTAAACCATGGCCTTTTGGGACAAAATGGTGCCACGAGGATTAAGCACGTTTCCTCCGCAAGGAATTTCGCTAGAACCCTTGGGATGAGGTGGAGTGGCGGAAACGCATATGCCAAGATGAAAGTCCATGGAGTTTGTAAACCATCCACTGCCAAAGGGCGATCCCCTGGGCATAGAGAGCAAAAATTTTGCATTCTGCCAGTTTGCAAAAAGATCCACTACTGGCCTTCCCCAGTGAGTTACTATCAGATTGAAAACTTCTGGATGTAGCGACCATTCTTGATTCGAGACTCGTTGACTCAAGAAATCCGCAGTGTTGTTCAGCTCCCGCTTCAAGTGTATCGCAGAAATGGACTTTAGATTGGATTCTGCCCACTGACATTAACCAAGGACTCCTGGTACCTCCTTGTTTGTTTAGATATGCTACTGTTGTCATATTGTCTGAGTGGACTAGTAGATGGTGACCCTGTAACATGGTCTGAAAAGCTAGTATAGCTCTGAGGATTGCCGATAGCTCCTTCCAATTGGAGGAGAGAAGTCTCTCTTCCTGAGTCCACCTGCCCTGGGCCCAGTCTGAGTTGAGATGAGCTCCCCAGCCCCAACTGCTCGCATCTGTGGTCAGAGTGATCAGTAAGACCCAGAGAACCCCCCGTTTAGGTTCCCTGCATCCTTCCACCACCAGAGGGAATGTTACTTTTTTGGGAATCGAAAAATTCCAATTCCCTGCCCTTTAAGTGTTCTAACAAGAACCTCTGGAGGTCCCTTTGATGGAACCTGGCCCATTGTACAGCCGGAATGGCTGCTGTCATGAGACCTAGTACCGACATGATTGGGACATCTTTGGAGAAAGGAGATTCTGTGCCATAGATTCCAAATTTTTTCCTCCAGTAGCATTAACGTCTGATCCACCAACCTGACTTTGTAGCCTAGGTACAGGATCTACTGAGTGGGCATAGTCTTGGATTTCACCCGACTGACAATCCACCCTAACTGATTTAGACTGAGCTGTGTTAACTCTAAGTCCTGAGAGAGCTTGTTCTCTGAGTGGGCAGTCAGAAGTAAGTCGTCTAGATATGGAATGATCGAGACCGACTGAAGTCTTAATGGAACTAGTGCCTCCCCGAGAACCTTGGTAAAGATTCTCGGGGAGGATGACAGTCCGAATGGAAGAGTGCACTGAAAATGATATTTTTGCATTTATCTGAATAGCCATCCGAAGAAATTTCTGGCATTTCTTCCTTATAGGGATATGCAGATAGGCGTCCCTTAAGTCCAGGGTAGCCATAAAAACATCCTTTTGGAGGAGATTCTTTATTGAATAAATAGACTCCATCTGAAACTTTTTGTACCGGATGGAGAGGTTCAGAGGGCGGAGGTTCATGATCAGTCTGAACTTCCCAGACGGCTTTTTTACTACAAAAATATGAGAGTAAAAACCGTCCCCCTGCTCCAGAATGGGGACTGGTGTCAATACCTCAAAATTCACCATTTCCACTATCAGTAATGGTAAAGCCCTGGCCTTTTCTGAGCGACTCGGGAGTTTTGTTACAAGAGATTTTGAGGGTGGGCAGCTGTGAAACTCTAGCGCATACCCTCTTTTTATTATGTTTAGGACAAACTTGTTTGAGGTTATCTTCTCCCATTGTGGAAGAAAGTTCGATAACCTTCCCCACACAGGGAGCCTGATGTCACTGGGGCTTAGGGGTCTGACTGGGGCGGTTAAAAAGCAAGTCCCCTTTTCCTTTCCCTTTTTGACCCATCCAGTGCTTCTTGGGTTTGAACTCCTCTGTTTTTGCGGGTTCTTTTGAGGGACGAAATAATTTCCTTGGAAAATTTTTATTTTTTATGGGAAAGGTCTTTTTATCTGCTGTCCTTTCTAAAGCGGTATCTAATTCAGGCCCAAAGACCAGATCTCCTGTAAAAGGGACACTAAACAGGCAAGTTTTGGATGCCGTGTCACCACCTCATGTTTTCATCTATACTGCTCTCCTAGCTGCAACTGAAAGTGCAGCAGTTTTATAGCTGTAAATTTCTCTAAATCAGTGGAGGCATCAGAGATAAAACTCGTGGCCTTAAAAAGCATAGGAAAGGTCTTTAATAGCTCAGCCCTAAGAGTGCCTGCTTTAAGATGCTCCTGTAGTTGTGATAACCAAAACTCCAGATTTCTAGCCACACAGGATGGGGCTAGAGCTGGTTTTAACCAAGCCATGGAGGCATCCCAGGCCCTCTTTAGGACCACATCTGTCCTCCTGTCCATTGGATCTTTTAAATGACCCATATCCTCGAAGGCTAAGTCAGACTGTTTTGAGACCATGGATAGAGGAGCGTCTAGTTTAGGATTCTTATTCCAGACCGCCTCTGGGTTCTCATCAAAAGGGAATCTTGTTTTTAGCGAATTGGGAAAAAATACCTTTTTATCTGGTTCAGACCATTCCTAAAGGACCAGATCAGAAAGTACTTTATGTATGGGAAAAACTTTCGCCTTCTTTTTCCCTAGAGCCTCATACATTAAATCATGTCTGGTTAATTTAGTCTCTTTCATCAATTTCTAGCATATCATAAATGGCGCTCAATAGCTCTTCTACCTCCTCAAGAGCTAGCTTATATCTTGCGCCCTTGTTAGCTACAGCCCGATTCTTATCCTGATCTGAATCTACATCAGAGGATTCAGGACTAACTAATGCGGGGCTCTGCTCCCTGACTATACGGGGCTCCCTGGAACTGGGTGTTGTAAGGCATGGTGAGGACGACATTGTAGTTGCTCTACTGGTGGAAGCAGCTGTACCTACATCCGTAATTAAATCCCAAAGAGATTTAATAGTTGAAGCCATCTCTTCTTTAAAAGGAGCCAAGGAATTTAGCCAAGGGGGGTCTGCCTCTGTTTTAAGAATGCCTGCAATACACTGTTTGCATAAGGCTTTACCAGAGCCTGAGGATAGCCTATTTCCACAATCTTCCCTTGGGGCCACCTTAGCCTGAAACAAGAAAGGGCATCCTAAGTGATTAACATTAATTCCTAGGGAACAACTGTGCTGCCCCACCACCGCAAAAAATCTCCTGGCCTGTCAGGTGACCACCATGGTGTACTACAGGTCCCAGCCTTACTACCACCACCAACTACCAGCGTAATGGCATGCCCAGCAGCCTACCTGGACTTGACTGATGCCTGCCTCCCCCGGAGCGTCCTGGGGATTAGCCTCCATGGTCGCCCTCGAGATCCGGATCCCGCCGCTAGTACAGTATAGCTGGACGCTGGCGGGATCATAGAGGCACAGCGTGGCGGAAGTCTCGGCTTGTAGGGATGACATAGTTCCGCCGGAAATGACGCGATGGCATCACCGAACCCCAACGCCTTTAGCGCAGAGAGCAGAGGAAGACACAGACCTGCCACACTGCTCTCAGGGGGAATTAGCGCCATCCTGACCTTGGCCACCTCGGCACTGGAGAGAGGAAAGGAGCGGGTCTGCTCCTAAACTGCCGGACGGTACCTGAGCCCAATACCTAGAATGTGGACTAGTTTGAGAAACTGCCGGATAGGACCCAGTCCCCCAGCGCAAATTCACACCCTTCAGGCAGCCCTTGAGAGATATAGTCGTTCCTGGCAACATGTTCCTCCGACAGAGGAAACACAAAAGACTGACCAGGGATCTGAAGGTCCACCTTTTGAACTGTTGGCAATGTGTTTCCTGGGTCGATGGGAGGGACTCCATCTTTCAAGGTCTGTCCTGTAAGACAACTGGGGAACCACTTTGCCGACGTCATTCTGCGATATGGCGGGCGGCAAGTGGTTAAGATGTGTTTTACCCTTAGGTGCGAATGGGTTAACAAATGATGATTTCCGTTTTTTTATTTTTTTACATTTCAGATGTCAGCGGGGAATCCTGCTGATAGCTGAAAGAACCGAATTCCGAAAGTACCGTTTCGAGGTATCTTAGCATTTGCACGGGTACTGGTACTCGGGCACATTCTTGGTATCGGGTGAAACCCTAGTTCACAATTCTGTGCCTACGACCTCTCAAAAGTATAAAACAAAGCATATAGAAACAATGTATAAAGCTGGAGAAAAAAAAAAAAATATTCCACCAAATTTTTTTTGTTTCCTAAATAAATTTTCATGACCATAAATGACTTCTTCCATCATGATTTATTTTCTTATTTCAACAGACATCATTTAAATAAATCCCATACAGAACGGAATTTTTATTTTTTGGTCTCGATCCTCCTTTCCGGCACCACACAGGAATCTCTAATTTTTTAAAGTGGCTTTAGTGTCCGCACAGATGATGGTGTACTCCAATCGGCACGCCGGTGCACCGAACGTCACAATGTGCCGGACTGAAGACCATTTAGTCCCAAGTGGTAATTGTATCAATGAGTCATGATCTATCAGCAAATCTGTACAAAAACGGATTACTCTTCATGGATGTTGAAGAGCTTGGCTACCTCGTTCAGGTCCACGTGTTCCTCTCCGTCCTTTATTATCTGCGAAGGATAGAAAAAAAAAAAACTAAAAATTAGTGATCAGAAAAATGTTTTGCCCATCTCCAAGATTAACCACTTCTGTATGTGAGAAATTTTTTTCATCAAACCAGAAACAATTTTTTAAATGTTTTTTTCTGCACAAATCAGCATTTTTATTTGAAGAAAATAGCTTAAACAACTTGCCTACCAGGCACTTTCACCCCCTTCATGCCCAGGCCAATTGTCAGCTTTTAGCGCTGTCGCAGTTTGATCGTCAATCGCGCTGTCATGCCATTTTCATGACATTTTTTTATCATTTTGTTCAAACAAATAGAGCTTTCTTTTGGTGGTATTCATCACTGGGGTTTTTTAATTTTTGCTAGACAACCATAAAAAGACCAAAAATGTGAAAAAAAAAATCAGTTTGTTATAACATTTTGCAAACGGGTAATTTTTCTCCTTCACTGAGGGGCACTGATGGAGCAACACAGATGGGCACTGGTAGGCTGCACTGATGGAGCAACACAGATGGGCACTGGTAGGCTGCACTGTTGGAGGCATCACTGATGGGCACTAATGAAGGCATCACTGATGGGCACATTAGTTCTGAGTGGACGTCATATGACGTTCCTTCAGAACGGGCCTCTCACGTGCGCCGCCCCCCCCCCCCCCCCCCGGGGGGGCACGCAGCGTGGCAATCCATGTTGAGGTGTGTGTCCCGGACACACTGGATCACCAAACATGGTAAAAAGCCTATGACGGATACAATGTAATCAGCTGTGTCCAGTTATCGGCATTCCTCTCCTCACGCTGACAAGGCGTGAGGACAGGAGAGCCGATAAGTGGCTTTCCTCACAGTCAGTGCCCAACCAGGGACGCCAGTCAGTGCCCAACCAGGGATGCCAGTCAGTGCCCAACCAGGGATGCCAGTCAGTGAACAACCAGTCATAACCGTCAGTGTCCACCAGTCATACACATCATTGCTGCCCATAAGCTCCTCATCAGTGCCCGTCAGTGCCGCCCATCAGCACCCTTCAGTGCACCCCATCAGCGAAGGAGAAAAACTACTTATTTACAAAATTTTATAACAGCCAATAATAAAAAAAAAATTCTTCAAAATGTTTATTTTGTTTATCAAAAAAAAAAAAAAAAAAAAAACTCAGCGGTGGATTAAATACCACCAAATGAAAGCTCTATATGCCTAAAAAAAAATGTTTACATTTTTTTTTGCATACAATGTTGTATGACCATGCAATTGTCATTCAACGGTGACCATGCTGAAAAATGAACATTGGCACCTGGGCAGGAAGGGGGTGAAAGTGCCTGGTATTGAAGTGGTTAAATGTATGTATAGACTTTGTATAAGCGTCT
Organism: Lithobates pipiens; assembly: GCF_037356315.1. Classification (NCBI taxonomy): domain Eukaryota; kingdom Metazoa; phylum Chordata; class Amphibia; order Anura; family Ranidae; genus Lithobates; species Lithobates pipiens. The sequence goes on along the minus strand of NW_027507685.1, from coordinate 94,192,186 downwards.
CACAATTCTCTGTACAACATAGCTCAGAACGGGAGAGGAGAGGCAAGATTAGGAGGCAAAGTGTGCAAGAGTTTGGGACGTTCCCACCTTGGGCAAGAGATGTAATAAACCTCCATCTACCAGTGGATGGAAAGACCTTTTTATATG